>NC_050575.1:400498562-401156062 GCF_011100635.1 Trichosurus vulpecula
CACCCACCTCCATTTCAAGTGCCTTTCTCCAAACCCCAAATCAACTCAAACACTAATCAAGAAGTGCTGCTATCAATATTTTGGTGTACTTGGACACTCTGTTAGTGCCTTACTCAGGGTATATGCCTAGTGTTGGGATCTCTGGGTCATGCGGTATGAACATTTTAGTCACTTTCTTAGGCCAGTTCCAAAATGCTTTTCAGAAGGGTTGGACTACTTCACAATCCCACCAACAAGGTTATGCCCATCTTTTTCACAATCAATCAACATGCATTTGTTAAGGGTTTAATATTCAAGTTGGGGATATGAAGACAAAAGTGAAACTCAAGAAGCTCACATTCTAATGGAGAGACAATATTAACACACACAAATAAATAAAAACACTTGCAAAATGAATACCAGGTAGCTGGGGGAATGGGGAAAGGGGATCAGGAAAGGCTTCATGTTGAAGGTGGTACTTGAAATATATCTTGAAGGAAAATGAAGATCCCAAGAGGCAAAGGGAAGGAGTACATTCCAGGTATGGGGACAGACAATACCAAGGTGTGGAGATGAGAAATGGAGTGTGATGTATGTGGCAGAGTGTGTCACAAGCTCCTAGAGAGAGCTGTCGCTAACCTCAGCATCCTTAGCCAGGATGCCAGCTAAGAACGCCCACCCTGCCTCTCACCACCAGCCTCTCTATCACACAGAGGGGCTCGGAAAAGGAGGGGACCTCAGGTTGCACCCCTTTTCTCTCTCTGAGGCATTTGGCCTCAAAGTCAGGAGGGAGGTGACCTTAGATTTGAGAGGAGATATTTCTTCACAGCCTTTCAAGTGGTTTTCACAGTCAGTCGCTGGGGTGAGGAAGAAATTGGGGAGGGGCAGGTGTGAACAAGGCTTCTGGGGAGGTGTAGAAGAAAGGAACGTGGGAAGGGATAAAGCTGAGATGCGAAATACTTCCAGCTCCTCCTTCCTCTTCAGAATATAAGTGTGCCCATCTCTAAGGAAGCAAAACCTTGCTGAACCTCTTAGCCTCGGTTTCCTGATCTGCAGAATGCATATTATAATGGCACCTATCTCCCAGGGTTGGTGTGAGGGTTAGGTGAAATGAAGATGTGTAAAGCTATCTAAATGCTAGCTTCTAAAATCTGCAGGGACCAAACAGACCAGTTGGAAGGCAATAAGGTTTGGTGGAAAGAGCCCTAGATTTAGAGTGTGCCAGCTCTGCCCCTTACTAACTGCCCGACCATGGACAAGCTATATGACTTCTCTGGGACTCAGTTTCCTCATATGTAAAATGAAAGAGTTTGGCGAGATCTGGGACTCTTGAAGGGTAGTCACAGACACTGAGAGATCCTTTCACGGGGTCTTCAAGGTCAAAATTGTTTTCATAATAAAATTAAGGCATTATTTGCCTCCTTAAACACTCTTCCCTTTTCCAGAATTTCTTCATCTTCTTCAACCAAAACAACATATCACAATAGATTGAAGCAGATATGAGAATCCAGCTGTTTTCTCTTAAGCCAGACTTAAAGAGATTTGTAAAAAGATTTAAAATGATGACACTCCTCTCACTAATTTTTTATTTTTAAAAATATAGTTAGTTTTAATAGAAATGAGTTATTTATTAACAAACAATAGGTTTTTAAAATTAATTAATATATCTTATAATTTATTGATTTTAATTTTTAGTAAAGTAAATATAGGTGGCACAGTGGATAGAGCACTGGGTTTGGAATTAAGAAGACCCATCTTCGTCAGTTCAAATCCAGCTTCAGACACTTATTAGCTGTATGACCCTGGGCAAGTCACTTAGTCCTGTTTGCCTCACTTTCCTCATCTGTAAAATGGACTGGAGAAGGAAATGACAAACCACTCCAGTATCTTTGCAATGAAAACCCCAAATGGGGTCATGAAGAGTGGAACTTGACCGAAATGACCTAACTACAGTAACAGATATAGAGCAGTAAGTCTTATAAACAAAAGCACTTTGGGGTCCTCAGGACCATTTTTAGGACTATAAAGGGATCATGAGACCAAAAATGTTTGAGAACCATTGCCTAGATGATTTACAAGTTTCATTCCAACTCTATATCTTATCATCCTATGGGTGAGAATTCTCAATTAATGAAGGTCATAAAGAAAACAGTGTATTAGGAATATGGAGGCCTAGATTCTAGATTTTGCTCTGCTGTCAACAAGTTCTGTGATCACAAGCAAATTATATATGTGATCCATGCCACCTCCTTGAGCTGTGGTGACAATCAAAGGAGATAATTTAGCAAATATAGAGTATTGTGCCATTATTAATATATTATTTACCATTTTGTTGCTGTGGAATCTTTTAGCTGCATCTGCCTCTCTGTGACCCTACTTGGGGTTTTCTTGGCAGAGATACTGGAGTGGTTTGCCATTTCCTTCTCCAGCTCATTTGACAGATGAGGAAACTGAGGCAAACAGGGTTAAGTGACTTGCCCAGAGTCGAATAGCTAATACATGTTTGAGGCTGGATTTGACTCAGAAAGAGAAGTCTTCCTGACTCCAGGCCCAGCGTTCTATGCACTATGGCACTCCCTAACATCCACTGTCTACCATAGAAATGATTTAACCCAGCATTTTACTCTCAAGAGATCCCAATTCGATCCAAGCCTTTATTAAGCATCTACTATGTGCCAGGCACTATTTTGAGCTAGCCCCGCCCCCCAAAAAACCCAAGTCTTTACCCTTAAAAAGTTTATATTCGTTGGTGCAGATGTGGATATAAAATTTAAAGGAAGACATAAAACAGCAGTGGTTGAAGTGGTAGAGAATAGAAACCGATCAGAAATCGGGAATCAGAAAAGGCTTCCTGGTGGAAGAGGTATCTGATTTGGACCTTGAAGAGAGCTAAGATTTCTAAGGCACAAAGCTTAAGAGAATTAGGAATACATTCTAGGGAGGGGGACAGACTAAGGAGTGGGGGCCACAGGGTACAGGGCCAAGTTCAGGGAACTGTATTTATCTGGAATACAGCATGTATGAAAAGGAGTAATGTGAATTAAGTCTGGAAAAATAGACCAAAGACAGACTATGAAGGGTTTTAAATGTTAAACCAAGAAGTAGTTTTATTCTAACGTGAATAGGGAGCCATAGATCATTCTTGAACAAGGGAGTGACATGGCCAGATCTATGCTTTAAGAAGATTATTTTGACAGCTGTGTGAAGGGGAAGAGTTTGGAAGCAAGGAGTCCAATTATTTGTTTACAGATAAGTGGTAGTACAGCGTGAAAGAGCACCAGACTTGGAATCATAAAGACCTGAGTTTGAATTCTGACTTAGATACTTATTAGCTATGTGACCTTGGGTAAGTCATTTAAACTGTGTCAGCCTCAGTTTCCTCATCTGTAAAATGGAGGTAATCAAATACCTACCTCCCAGGGTTCAAATGAGATAATGCTGAAAGTGCTTTGCAAACCTTAAAGTACCATATAAACGTTAGCTATTGTTTATTATTAACTGTTTGATTATTAACTATTTGACCAAGGAGGGAATCTGAGTTAGGAGACAGCTAGAGATTAATCTAAAAAAGAGAAAGTGGGATTTGATTTATATACAGACAGCTCTTTGGCTGAGCTCAAGCTGTGCATAAAGTAAGCCTTCTGCAGCAGAGCCTTGTCTTATTGTATTAGGAAAGCAATAAACACAACATAAACGACAATTGTCAATATGCCCGTGTGGTTCTAACCTTGGCATCTCCCTGAGGGCCCAGCCCATGGCTCTACATGCAGGAGGCACTTCATAAATGTTGTATTATACTGTATTGCACTGTACTGTATTATACTGTAATGTAATGTATTGCACTGTATTGTACTGTACTGTGCTGTACTCTCCTGTCTTGTATTGTACTGTACTGTATTGTATTGCATTGACCTTACTCTTAGGGGCACAGCTACAGTCCCTTCTCTTCCCTTGAGCACCCCTGGGAACAGGAAAAGGTCTGTTAAGTTCAACCTCTGCAGAAAAGGCAGCCAAGATCTGAAGCTCTTCCTCAGGCTTTGGATGGTAAGACAGAGACTCACTTTGTGAAAGTGACTTGGCCAAGAGTCACTCCCCCAGTACTCCGTGGCCTGTCAGGGCTGGCCAGGGACTTCAACCTGGAGCTCTTAACTTTTCAACTTAACTCCTCCTCCTCACTACAAATCAGTGTAAGCTCCCACAAAGTCATGATGAATCCAACATGAGGAAGACAGAAAAGAGAAGGAACCTGGAAATCTTTAGTCCAGGTGTGGCCTGGTCAGACTTTTAGTATTGACATGGTGTTCAAGTAGGCCTTAGTAGTTAATAGAATAGTAGGCTGATTAGGGGGTGTGATTTGAAGGATCTTGCACCCCATCACCCCCAAATATCCTACCCATCTGCTAGCCCCACTGATTAAAGTTTTGACATTAGATTCCTTCGGATTAAGGCCTTCTAGTCTTCAAGAGCCTCCTCTTAAAATATTAGTGCCCGTGAGAGAGAGAGCACCCATATTGTTAGTTGAGATGGTTTTTCACTTTATAAGCTAGTTAAGTTCAGGGCCTTATGGGTGTGGGAAACAGGACAGGTAAGTTCTGAAGATGTGGGATAGTCCCATGTAATGATAGAAAGACCACTGGTTAGGGGCTCAGGATACCTCAGTTCTACCCTGGTTATGTTCTTGACTATGTAACCTTGGAGCCTTCATTTTCCCTCTGGTAAAATAACGGGGTAGAGGTGAGGCTGTTAGACTAAATCAGGAGTTCTTTGTCTATGAACTTCAGAAAAAATTAATGCCTATATTTCAATATAATTGGTTTCCTTTGTGATATAGTTTATTTATGCATTTAATAACATTATTCTGAGGAAGAGTTCCACCAGACTACCAAAGCAGTCCATGACACACAAAAAGGCTGAGAACCTTTAAACAACATTTGACTACTAAGGTTCCTCTAAGATCTAAGATCCTTTGAGGGGGATCTCTGGGTATTGGTCAAGGTTTGGTGGCTTTTGGTGGTGGGGGGGAATAATGAGGGGATAGGATGAGAATACCAGGCAGAGTCTCAAAAGGAGAGGTTAAGAGAGCCCCAAAGACCAACCTCATCACCTTCACATTTTTGGAGTTGGCCAGTCCACCATTGCCAGACTCCTTTTCCCATTTGGAAGAGAATCAGACTGGGCTTGAGTGACCTGGAGTTAAGACGTCTAGGGTGGGGTTGGTATTTGCTGCCAATTCCTGGGTCTCCCCTCAGCCACCACACCCACAAGTTGGTGTTAGCTCCTCCCGACACCAATGTTGAAAGAGGCATGGACCTGCCTACTCCCGGGATGCAGAATTGCTTGACTTGGCGGTACTGGAGGCCGATTCCTCTTTTAGACTTGGGTAGAAAAGGATGGCAAACCAGCTGAACATGAAAACACCTGTAAATGAGGAGAGGTTGCCTTGAGCCTTGGAGGTGGAAGCCAGCCAGTGCAGGGCTGAAAAGTGGGGGTGTATGTTGTGAGGGGACGTGATGTACAGCATGACCAATTATTGGGCATGGACCCCAAGAGTTGGCATGTCTTAGCATTGACTGCAGGCCAAACACCATGTCTTTTTCCTCTCTCTAGCCATCATGGAGCTGGAAGACAGGATACCTGGGTCCTTGCCTCCTTCCTTGACCTACGAGCTGATCTTACATGATTCTTTGGAAAAAACCATGAAGACCTGAGTCAAGAGACCTCCACTCCAGTCTCTGCTTTGCTATTATCTATTTGGTGACCTTAAAGAATTTTATTTCTCTGTAACTTATCTATTAAATAGGGAGAGTGAAAGACATCTCTAAAACGAGCATAATACTAGCATCTATCTGAAAAACTGTTAGGAGGATCTCAAAGTAGGTGCTTTGCAAACCTCAAAAACCATGTAAATGTTAGCTGGCAATATGACTAGCTGTGTGACATTGGGAAAGTCACTTGGCTTCTCTCTAAGCTTCAGTTTCTTCTCCCAGAAAGTGGGGCTAATAATAGTACCTACCTCACAAAACTGCCATTGGGATCTCAAATGAGACAATCCATGTAAAGTGCTTGGCAAACCTTAGAGCCTTATATAAATGTGAAGCACCATACAAACGTTAGCTGTGCAACTGTGATTATTACCGAGTTGTCGCCTTAGGCAAGTCACTTAACCGTTCTCAGACATTTCTTCATCTGTCAAATCCTGCCTCCCAGGATTGTAGTGAGGATCTTGAATGAGATAATGTATGTATATGGAGTGCTCTGCAAAACTTACAATGCTGTGGGGGCTCTGATTATTATTGCTAGCTGGGCACAGAGCCACCTTCAGTCGGAGTGTCCTTAGCTATAAAATGGCGGGAACAATAGCCCCTACGGCGCAGGGATTTTATGAGAATTGAATTAGATACTATGGAAAGTACTTTGTAAATCCTAGAGTGCTATAGAAATATTATTGGTATTACTACTACTACTACTACTACTACAACTACTACTACAACTACTACTACTATTACTATTACAATTACTATTATTACTACTACTACAACTACTACTGCTACTACTACTATTACAACTACTACTACTACTACTACTACTACTACTATTACTATTATTATTACTACTACTACTATTACTACTACAATTACTACTATTACTACTACTACAACAACTACTACTACTATTACTACTACTACTAGTACTATTACTACTACTACTATAACTACTACTACTACAACTGCTACTACTATAACTACTACTACTATTACAACTACTACTACAACTACTACTACTATTACTATTACTACTAGTACTACTACTACAACTACAACTACTACTACATTACTACTACTACTATTACTACTACAATTACTACTACTACAACTACTACTATTACTACTACTACAACTACTACTATACTACTACTACTATTACTACAACTACTACTACTATTACTATTACTACTACTACTACTACTATTACTACTACAACCACTACTACTATTACTATACAATTACTACTATTACTACTACTACAATACTACGCTACTACTACTATTACTATATTTATTACTACTACTACTATACTACTACAATTACTACTATACTACACTACTACAACTACTACTACTATTACTACTACAACTACTACTACTACTATTACTACATTACTACTACTATTACTACTAATATTACTACTACTACTACACTACTACTTACTATTACTACTACTACAACTACTACTACTGCTATTATACTACTAATTACTACTAATATTACTACTACTACAACTACTACTACTATTACTACTACCACTACTACTACTACTATTACTACTACTACTATTACTACTACTACAACTACTACTACTACTACTACTACTACTACTACTACTACTACTACTACTACTATGACTAACACCACCATCACTACCACTACTGTTACTGCTACTGCTAGTACTATTTGGGGCTCCTGTTTTCCTCTCCATTCCCAGAACAGGTTGGTCTTTCTTTGGTTTGCCTCCCAGGGGAGGTGGGGAGAGGTGAGAGTATGTGACACGTTAGAGAAGGACCAGGGTCTGCAGGTGTTTTTACCTTGGAGAGAGTTGAGTAGTGTGAAGGCATAGATGGCCGTCAGACCGATCGGGTTGAGGAGGACCAGCCCCCACGTTCCTCCTACCAAGCAGGAGAGGCCAAGCACTGTGATGACCCCCTTCCAGGTCTGGTTCTGTTCCTTGCCTGCCTTGGAGCCACGGAGGTGGAAAATCTTCCAAGCTACCAGGCCCAGGACCACACCACCAAAGAGGAAGGTGACAATGAAGTAGCCATGGACTGTGATGTGCAGGGCTGTTTTGTCCTCTATCCAGCACCTGGCCAACATCCAAGGTGGTCAGCACAAGGAGTGAGCCTCTTTCCTTTACCCTGCCCTTATGGTTTCCCTTCTTTTCACCCTGGACCTGTCATAGAATGCCTGAATCTCAAAGTTGATGGGGATCCCAGGGGCCATCATGAACCCATCCCTGAACAGGGGTGGCCTCTTCAGTATTCCCGGCAAAGTCTTCATCTGATTTCTAGTGATACAGAACTCCCTCACTCCCTTGAAGCTCAGGTAGTTTCCTGAAACCAACTTTGACTAACTTTTGTTGTCCTGCGGTGACCTTGGGAACTAGCCCTGCCTACTTTAGTCTCATTACAACATGGGCAGGAGAGAGGATGTTCTCCATTTTTACAGATGAGGAAATGAAGGTCTCAGTTTTTCATCTGTAAAATGAGAGGGTTGGGGCTCAATGAGATTATCTCTGAGGCACCATTTAACTCAAATTCCTATGATAAATAGCCTCATGACTTGGTGCTTCCTTTAGAAATCTCCCCCTCCTGCCTTCCCTGTTTTCCCCAAATTTAGAGGCAGCAGAAAGCTGAGGTAACTCACAGCTCCAAGGTGGTATGGTTAGCCCCATCTTTGATGGTGTAGCGCCCGTAGCTGCCGATGATTCCAGTGATAAAGACCACTAAGATGGGAAGTCCTGGACCCCAGAGGGAGAGGAGGAAGAGGAAGAGGAATAATGGAATTTCCCCTGAGTTCCTCCCATTTGGTGCCCAGACCTGGAGCTGAGGTCAGGCTCCATCCCTACCAGACACACTGAGGACAGTCACCTACCCCAGCCCACCAGACACAGCTTCAGGAAGTAGTGGCTTATGTATGTGTTGAAGATCTTGATAGCCAGCAGGTACAGGTGGAGGGCCTCGATCCCCATCCAGGTGAAACAACAGAGCAGGAAGTAATGGAAGATCCCTCCCTGTGCCCGGCAGGAGGTTCCTTGCTCTGGGGAGTTGTTCCCCAGCATGATGATGAAAGTGAGATTCAGAAGGACCAAGCTGATGCTCAGGGCCACATGGATTTTGGGGGCATCTTCTGACTTGAACCTCTGCTTTGTGAACCTAAAAGGGGGACGTAGGGACAGGAGGCAGAGAAATGGAGCATGAGGAGGAATGGAGGTAAAGGAGTAGGGGAAAAAAAAGGAAACCAATCAGAAGGAAGCTAACGAGTTCCTCCAAAGCAGGAGACACTTTATTTAAGGTAGAGAAGAGAAATGATAGCAATCCTCGTCAGAGTGCATTGTACAGTCAAAGCACTTCCCCCAACAGCCCTGAGAAGTAAGCAGGATAGCTCTCATCCTCTCATTTTATAGAGGAGGAAATTCAGAACCAGAGACATGAAGTGTCCAAGGTCACACAGTGAGTTAGAGATGGAATGAAAACCCAGGTCTTCTGACCCTTCTCACACCATCTCCCAAAATGACCACTTTCTGTTTCCTAATGCTAGCACTCTTCCTTCAAAAACACCTTGTATTTACCTCATTTATACACACTCACACATATATAGATACCTGGATGTATTTACCATACACATATACACGTATGTATGCATGTGTATGTGCGTATACAGGCATTATGTGCTTGCCTCCTCCGTTAGGATGTGAGATTATTGAACATGGGGCTTGTTTCATTTATTGTGCTTCTATCTCAAGGGTCTGGCACATGGTAGGTGCTTAATGGATGCTTGTTTCCTTCCTTTCTATGCCTTGATGCCTCTCACTGTAGACTTATAGCTTGGCAAAGCTGTAAAAAGGACTTTAAAAGTTATCTAGTTCAACCTCTTGTTTCACAGATGAGGAAAGTGAAGTCCAGAAAGGAAACACAGACTGCTCAGAGCCACACAATAAGAGTAAAAAGATCTCACAGTCAGGCAGTGGGAAAGGGGGCTTTGTTAGACTGTGCTCTTAGCTCATCACCTTCTGGGCATGCAGTCATGTCTCTGAAGGTCTTTAAATTGGCACAGAGCCATCTAAAAAGTAGAACCAAATAGTCCATTGAGTCTGGGCTGAGGAGCCAGATAGGGCTATGGCCCAAGGCAAAATTTATTAGCCCATAAAATTGGAAAAAGAATTAAGTTTTCTAGTTGCAAGTCACCTTGGTCCATCTCCTCTCATTTTACAGTTAAAGAAACTGAGGCGTAGGGAGGCAAAAGGACTTTCCCAGTTAGAAAGGGGTTTGAGCCTAAGCCTTGGGATTCTAAACTCACTGTGCTTTCTACTACGCTGTGTGGCCTTTGCAGCATGATGTTACTATAGCAGCAAATCTTCTAGGGGAGTGTAAAGAAAAGATTTATTTCTAAAAGCGAGACCTGGGCACGCACTGAATGCCCTTGTTTCTCATTTGTTTATTTATTCATTATATTTTATTTATTTATTTATTCTCTCCCACCTTTCACTCCTTACCCCAAATACTTCAAATTGGGAGTGGGGGGGAAAGAGAATGTTTGAATATTTCCAGGTATGTTCCATGCAATGTATCCTTAGGAAGCTTTTTGGGACCCATGCTTATCCAGAAACCCCTTAGCTAAGCATTATGTTTCCACAGTCTAATAGATGTGAGGTACTCCACATGCTCCTGCTGTCTAGCTACCATTTCCTTATCAGATTGGGGAAAGGAGAGATTCCTGGTTTAGTGAGAAAAGCACTGAAAAGGATGTCAGAACACCTGGATTCAAATTCTGGCCTTGCCAGTAACTAGCAATTTGACCTTGGACAAATCTTAGCCCATCGCTACCTTTCAATTTCTTCTTCTATAAAATTGGGATGGGGAATGAATTAGATAATCTCTACAGATAACCTGAGCTCTAATAATTTATGAATTAAGAAGGAAGGTTAAAAAAGGAAGAATTTAGAGGGAAAGAGAAGCTGTGGCCACAGGTAGCCTCGTGGAAGGAAAAGAAACCTCAGGGATGTCAGCACCAGGGACAGATCCTGAGACATGACGTCAGCTGCCTCCACTCCCATTCGGTTTTTCTCTTCTTCAACCATCTTTACAAGGGGACATTGTTGCCTAGACCAGAGTGTAAACTCCAAAAGACAAGTCCCCCTGACTGAGTTTTCATGGACTAGTGACAGAGGCATCCTCACTACCTCTGAAAAAGGCTTTTTGTTTTCCTAATTATGCTTTTAACATTCCTGTCACCCTCTCCGCAGCTGTCCTGTGCCCTTGTATGACCCTAGGCAAGTCATTACACCTCTTTGAACCCCAGTTTCCTCATCTATAAAATGAAGAGGTTGAACTAGGTGATCTCTAGGGTTCCTTCTGGCTCTGGAGCCTGTGATCGATCATGAGTAATGATGTTTTCTCCATCAATTAATCAATTGATAGTTATCAAGCTTACCTTGTGCCAAGAACTGCGCTAGATACTGGGGATAGAAAGACAAAAGAATGAAATAGTTCTTGCCTTAGTGAGCTTATATTCTATCAGAGGAGAATGCATCCATACAAAATAAATACAGGTTGGTTTTTCTGGGGAGGAGGAAGACACTAACAGCTAGGAGGGATCAGGAAGTTTTGAAGGAAGCAAAAGATTTGAAGACATGAGAGGTGATTTTCTGTCTAGCAAAGGTAATGGCTGGTAGGTAGTAGAGGATGGGCTTGGGCATTAAAAGAGTCTTGCACCCTAGGAGAGAAGCTCTGCCCTGTTGATCACACAAAATTGGAGAGTTGGACCATCCCCCTGGACCAAGAGGCTCATTCAGAAACTGGGGACAGAGAGAAAGAGAGAGAGAGAGAGAGAGAGAGAGAGAGAGAGAGAGAGAGAGAGAGAGAGAGAGAGGCCATACTTGAGTGGTGTGGAAGTGGGGATAGGAAGTTTACCTACCTCAAGGCAAAATAGAAGATTATGGCGAGAAACAGGAAGCACAGAGAGGTGCCACAGCCAGCAAGAGAGATTTGAATCAGAGCCTTCACTGTGGCAGCATCAAGGACTGGCTTCTATGAGATGCACCCCCCAAAAAACAACATAACTTTATCAGACAAGGATAGCATACAACCTCAAAGTCCTCCTCAAACTGGAGAGACTCGGTTCACACTGAGTGCATTGACCAGAAACACTAGGGAGCTTGGCCATTAGGGGAAAGTGCTACCCCACTCTCCTCCCCAGGGGCCCAGATATGTCACCAGCAATAGGGCAAAGAAGGTCAGGTGGTCACAGAGGCAGATGGTTTGGTTGGTCCTTTGCTCTGTGGAGCAACCTGTGGGTTTCCAGTCTCCAGTCGTTCCTGCAAAAGTACCTATTAGGATCCCAGAAGGGGAAGCCATGGACCAACTCTCTCTCTACTCTCCACCCTGCCTAGGCCCTGGGCATCTGCCCCTGGATATCAGGAGACAACGATGTGATGAGGCAGAGATTCACCTACCTTTACTGTCATCCCAGAAAACACATTGGAGTTTCTGAAACCACAGAAAAAAGGATTTATTTCTGAGTGTGGGTTGAATATATTTGCACATTTTTTTGTGATGTGTACATATGAATGTATCCATTTGTATGTGTATCATTTGCCTTGCATGCATGTGTGGGGATGTGTGTGAGTTCTGGATACAAACATACTCTATATTCATATTCCATGCACATACATCTGTGTGTTTGTTCAGGTAAGTATGTATTTGCATATATGTGTATGCTTGCATCTGAGCATGCATTTATTATTGTCATGTGTGGGTATTGTGTAAGCCTACATATATATGCATGCATGAATTTGTGTTTATGTGTGCAAAGATACAAGTGCACATGTATGGGTTTGTGAATGGCATGCTGGGGTAACATGCCACTGGGTAGTGCTGTGGAAGGTTCCTGATCCTTCCTGTTCCCTCCTACCTTCTGTAGGCTAGAGATTTAATCAGCCACACTCTTAGAACATTTAGCTAACTTTTAGCCTAGGGTCAATATAAGGGCCCCCAAATCTAGGTGGTCCCTTCTTCTTTTGGAATTTATATCAAATAAAAATTATTAATACAATCACAAGAGCTCAGAGCCCCTTATTTAGGAAAACTCCTAACATTCAGACATAGGTTTGGCTCAATGCCCTGATTTAAACTTTGTGTACTTCTAGCTAACCCTTGGCTTCTTTATCCTGGAGGCAAAATCAGGATAAAGGAAATGCTTAGGTAAGAGAATAGCAAAACATCACCTGTAATGATAATAATAATGATAACTGGCATTTAACTAGTGCTGGACAAAGCACCTTCCATGTACCTTTGCCCACCTACCCCACACTATCAGCTTCTGTTTGTCTCTCCCCATCAGATCGGAGTATCTTTGAGGTTAGGGATGGTCTCTTTTTTGTACTTGTATCCCCAGTCCTAGCACATAGTAGGTGCTTCATAAATGGTTGTTGACTATTATCTCATTTAATCCTCAAAACAACTCAGTGAGGTAGGTTCTATTATTATTCTCATTTTGTAGGTGAGGAAACTGAGGCAGAAAGAGGTTAAGTCGCTTTCCCAGGAACACACAGTTATTCAAGCAGTGTGTATTAGAGCGCTTGATACTGGGCACATCACCGGTAAAATAGGATACCTTGGGGAATTTAGCTAAGTCTTTTGAAGAAGTGATCGCAGCCAGCAGTTTCACTGCAAATTTTATGTTTCCAAGACACTTGTAGACTGCAACCCCTGTCCTCAGTTTTCCCCTTCTTTTCTGTAATTTTGGTCTCCTTTGTGTTTCTCCTTTGACCTGCTGAGGCCTGTTAAATCCCATACAGTCCCTCTCATTGCTGCTGCTACAGAATGCAGATAATCCACTCTAATTCATCTTAGCTAGATGGAATCAGGAAGACCTGAGTTCAAATGTAGCCTCAGACACTGACTCACTGGGTAATTCTGGCCAAGCCATTTACCTTCTATCTGCTTCAATTGGGGCAGCTAGGTGATGCAGTGAGTAGAGCACCGGCCCTCGAGTCAGGAGGACCTGAGTTCAAATCTGGCCTCAGACACTTGACACATGTACTAGCTGTGTGACCTTGGGCAAGTCACTTAACCCCAATTGCCCTGCCAAAAAAAACCTATCTGCCTCAGTTTCCTTGGGCATAAAATGGTGATCACAAAACCAGCTACTTCCCAAATCCACTGAGATCTTATCTGTAACATGCTTATCATAGTGCCTGGCACATAGTAAATGTTTATAAATACTTACTCCCTCCCCCTCCTCCTTTACTTTGTATGTCTCTTTTAAAACTGCCATGTATATAGGTCTCTCTTCCAGATCAAAGACTGCAGTAGTCCAAATCCTTTCAAGATTGAAAGAGAAAGTTTGTCCTTCTAAACTGTAAGTCCCATGGGATGAGTCAGTTCTCAAATCTCTGTTCCACATACACATATATGAATGTATATGTACCCAGACTGATCTGCATTTCACACATGGGTGCATTTGTATGGATAGTTATGTCTGTATTTATGTGTGTGAACATGTACGGATATGTGTTTGTTATGTATTCACACGTGCATGTGTTTGTATCCATTTGTATGTTTGTCATATATGCAATGGTATGTGTCTATGTATATAAGTCTATCAGTATGTATTTAAGTACGTATATTTGTAAATTATTAGCACCCATGTGAATATATGCACGGTATGCATGCATGGCTATATATCTGTAAGGATATGTGTTTGTCCCATTCCCCTACTCATCAGGGCTGAGGGTTTACCTGGTCCTGCTGCTGGTGGGAGAAAATGATCTCCACAGGTTCAGACAAATTCTTAGTAGGCTCAGTTCCAACCTGAATGCCCACCATGCGATTGTCTAGCACAGAGCTGCTGAACCGTTGGCCAGTGGCTGAGCCCTAAAGAGAGAAGAGAGGCCATCTTAGGCTTCAGGAGGAAGTATCCCCTAATGACCTTCTCTTCCTCCTACCTCTCAAACGGGTCCCTGGGACACTGACATGGGGAGCAGAGTTCTGAGCTGGCTCTCTGCAATCTCAAGGCACGATTAAGTAGATAATAAATAAATAATGATAGCATGCAGAAAAAGAACTGAAATAGAACTATGTATGGAATAATTTTACACATATATAGCTATTTATGTCTAATAGTAACCATCTTTAGGGTGGAGGGGCAGGAGGGAAGAAAAAAATTTACACGATAATTTTGTTGTATATTTGAAAGAAATAGCAAATTGTGCACAGTAGATTTGCAATCTCATATGCAATCATCTTTTTATTGTATTGTATTATGGAAATTCTTGTTTTATTCCATAAATTAAAAATAAAATAAAGTAATAGCTTCCATAGACTATATGGAATATTTTATAGGATTTGTATATTTTATAAGGTTCTTAAATGTTATACACATGATTTTAAGATCTCTTTCCCCCGACAACTCTAAGACTGTTTATATAAATATTCTATTCCTTATACATGGTGGGGAAAACCAAATAGGAAGGGTTTTTAACTACCCATACCTCTTATAGATAACTGGGAATTACCTATATTTGAAAGGCTTTCACAAAAATGTCCAAAATTCAAACCCCAGGCGTGAGCAGGATAAGAGGTTTGAAGGTAGCCAGAATCCTCACATAGTACTCAAAATACAAGTAGTAGCAATATACATAAAAGAAGAAAAACAGCTTAATATCACATTCAAAAAATAAAAATTAAAAACAAGAGCAAAGGGAAGAAAAGTGCTGATATATGAAATTTTTATTACATAGTAAATAAAGCACATTAAATTTATATATACACGTATGTCTAAATATGGTAGAATCAAAAATAGAGGAAGCAAGGGATACCCTCCAGGATATCCAAAGAGATGTCTTCAAATAGATAAATGACACATTTAAAGACATTAAGCAATATTTAACACTGGTAAGGAAAATATGTGAGGCAGCATGGCACAGTATATAGAAATTCAGCCTCAGAGCCAGGAAGATCTGGGTTCAAATTCTTCCTCTAACAAATACTGGCTATGTAAACTTGGGCAAGTCATTTCACTTTTCTCTGCCTGAGGCAACTCTCTAAAACTCTAAATCTACTTTGGGCAGCTAGGTGGGTCAGTGGATAGAGTTCCTGGGGTCAGGAAGATTCATCTTCCTGAGTTCAAATCCAGCTTCAGCCACTTATTAACTGTGTGACCCTGGGCAAGTTACTTAACCCTATTTGCCTCAGTTTCCTCATCTGTAAAATGAGCTGGAAAAGGAAATGGCAAGTTACTCCAGTATCTTTTCCAAGAAAACCCCAAATGGGTTCACAAAGAGTTGGACACAACTGAAAACAACTCAACAAATCAAGAGGAGATTTTCTTATTGGGAGTTTCTTATACCAGATTCAGATTTTTCCTACTTTTTCCTACCTTTTCCCTACTCCCTCCTTAACAAAACACAAGAGCAAATAAAAGTAGATCTTGTAAAAAGTTTAAAAAAATCCCAGGAGAAAACTGAACTAGAAATAAAAGATGTCTTTTAAGAAAGATCAAGATAAATAATAAAGAAATTGTGTAATCTGAAAAAAACATGAAACCTCAAAAAGAAATCCATAGAAGCCGTCAATTAGAGGAGAAAACAGAAGAGCAGGTAACACAGATCAACTAGAAAAACACATTTGGAAGATCACTGAATTATCAAAAGTCCAGAAAACATGCAGCCTCATATGATATGCCTTAAGGATAGAGACACAGTTTTAGGATTACTGATAGTCTAGAAAAATAAAAAAAAAACAAAAGAATCTAAACACTTCATTCCAAGGAATGGATTCATGCAACTTTATAGAAATAGAAAGAATCCATAGGACTCTGACATGAAGAATCCAATGTTTGCCTCACCTACATATAATATAGTTAAACTCTAACCATATCAATCAATAAGCATTTATTAAATGGGACAAGGAAAGCACAAACAAGAAATGATGTAAGACTTAGAATAAAATACAGAAATAGCATACTAAGGATCATCAAATAAGGCAAAAGCAAACTTCTCAAAGAAGGCAACAGCAGGGGTTGGAAGAAAGTTTAATAAAATATTTACAACATTAAAATTCATGGTCCATTTACCCAGAATTATCTGCCCAGTGAAGCTCAGTACATAGTATGAAGGCATGAGATAGTCAACTGAAAAGCACTTAGGCTTTGAAAGGTTTTCAGAGAACTATGCACTTCAAGGAAGGCTTTGAATAGCCATACAATCCACAAGTCAAAAGGGTGAGAACTTAAATCTAGTTAGTTAATAACCAAGTTAATAGTTAATAACTAATAAATAAGTCTGTTAATAGCAACAAATGAAAAAACTTCAAAGTGTTGTGTTGGCTAAGTTGTTGAATTTTCCAAAGAATATTTCAGATAAACATATTTTAAAAGTTGGGGACAAAAGGGGAGGGAAATATTAAAGTAAATCTAAAGATACATAGAGAAAATTCAATAGGAAATGCCCTGTAAAAGTTCTTTTCAAATGTACATGGAAGTTACACAATAATAATAATAGATAGCACTTATATAGCGCTTTAAATTTTGCAAAGCACTTTACAAATTTTACCTCATGAGATCCTTACAATAGCTCTGGGAGGTAGGTGCTCTTATTATGGCCACTTTATAGATGGAGAAACTGAGGCAGAATGAGGTTGTGATATGCCCAAGGTCACACAGCTAGTAGGTTTCTAAGGCAGAATTTGAACTAGGGTTTTCTTGATGCCAAGACCAGCATTCTAATAGTGAATATATAGCTACATATAAAAATCAAGAGATGTTGCTTACCATATTTGTGGGTCTTAATACAAAAAAGTTAACAGGAAGCAAATGATACAATGAATAAAAGGCATAGTTTTCCCCACATGGAAATTTTAAAAATGGCTTATTAAAAAATGCTTGAGTAAGATAATTATACAAACAATACCGGATTACATTTTATTGGAAGTTGCCAAAGCAGTAGTCAGAGAATAGCATTGAATGCCTAGATCAGTAAGAAAGAGAGAAAAGAAACCAGCTAATGAGCCTGAACTTAAAATCATATACTAAACAATATAAATGAAAAGAATGGGGGCAGCTAGGTGGTGCAGTGAGTAGAGCACCAGCCCTGGAGTCAGGAGGACCTGAGTTCAAATCCAGCCTCAGACACTTGACCCACTTACTAGCTGTGTGACCTTGGGCAAGTCACTTAACCCAATTACCCTGCTTTCTCCACTCCAAAAAAAAAATAAAAAGAACAATCATAAAACAATCAAAAGTGAATGTTGCAAAATTATAAAGAACAAGCATGTCCCCAAAGAAAAGGTATGAAAAGACGTCTCATCCCACCCCTCCCCTTTGTAGAGTTAGGGGGTCTACAGGCATATTACATTGCATACATTTTCAGACTTTTTCATATATCGATTTACTTTGTTGATTTTTTTCCCCTTATCTTAAAACTTTTTTATTATATGGGATGAGAGGGGGGAGGGTACTGGGAGAATTTCTGGCGATATAAAAAAAATAAGATACCAATAAAAAGCTATTTTTAAAAATAAAAGTCTTGTTCCAGACACAAAGCAGTACACAAGAAGAAAAAAGGGGGAGAAAAGAAATAACAGAGATCAGGACGCAGAACAACTTACAAGAAGAAAGTGATTAAAATAACAAATAAATCCAAGAACTGTTTTTTTTTAAGACAAAGAGGATTTTTAAAAGCAGAGAACAAACCCAAATCATCTGTATTAGAGATGAGAAAGGAGTGGTCATGAGGGCAAAAGAAATGAAGAAAATTAGCAGATTATCCCACACAGCTCTATGCTAATCAGTTAGAGGATCACAAAGAAATTGACAACTGCCTACGAGAATATAAAATTCCAAAATTAAAAGAAGAATGGGACACTCTCAGGAGGAGAAATTAAGCTGGCCATCAAAAAACTTCCCCGCAGAGATGCCTGGTTCAATTGGATTCAAAAGCACCCTTGTGCTGGTAAGTGTTTAACAACTGTTTAATCTACATCACTTTCTTAAGTCTAGTTTACCGGCAATGCAATAAATCAAGTCCTGGTTCATAGTATTTGCTGATTTCCAAGGTGCAAATGCTAGCACTGAAAATTTAACAATTGTTCTCCCAAGCTAGAACAGCTGGCTTTATCACACACCCCATGTTCTATCAAATTTCCAAATTTAATAAACTCATTCCAAACTTGTTCCAAAGAACAAGTAACTCTGACATGATGTAGACTAACTTAAAACATAACAAAAGACAGTAGGCTATCCAGCTTGTTCTAGGAGGCAAATATGGTTTTAATATTAAAACCTATAAAGACAAGGCTGAGCATGAAAAGTAGTATCATTAATATTAATGGACCAATATCATTAATTAACACTGACAAAAATATTAAATGTAAAAACAATACGACAATGCTACCCACTGTGACCAAGTAGGATAGAAAACAACAGCAATAACAAATCAGATTAACAAGAGAAAAAAATACAGTGTGATTCTTAATGGAGTTTACCTTCTATTAGAGGTGGGCAAAACATGTCTACAGATAAATAATAGGACAGCTAGGTGGTGCAGTGGATAGAGTTGGAATCAGGAAGACCTGAGTTCAAATCTGGCCTCAGACATTTATTAGCTGTGTGATCCTGGGCAAGTCACTTAACCCTGTTTGCCTCAGTTTCTTCATCTGTCAAATAAGCTGGAGAAGGAAATGGCAAACACTCCAGTGCCTTTGCCAAGAAAACCCCAAATGGGGTCACGAAGAGTGGGACATGACTGAAAAAAGACTTAACAACAGATAAGTAAGTAGAGATACATATAAAATAAATATAAAGGAATGGGGGCACCTGACAGAGTGGATGAGTCAGAAAGGACCTTGAAGAAGCCATTTGAGCTGAGCTTTGATAAGAGCTAGGGGGAAGAACTAAGAAGCAGAGGTGAGGAAGGAGAGAATTATGGGCATGGGAGACAACATGTACAAAGACACAAAGTTAGGAAATTAAACATCTATGGGAAATAGTAAGTAAGTCTGTTTTGATGGAATGCAAACAACTATGTGCAAACAAGGTATATGTAGGATAAATAGGAAATAATTAAGAGAGGGAAGGCAGTAGAAATGTAGAGAGGTTAGGAAAGACTTCCTGTACAAGGTTAAGATGTCAGTTGGGACTTACAGGAAGCAGTGATGGAGCTGGAAACTAGATTTCAATGGGTTGAGAATGGAGTGCAAGATGCGGAAATAGAGACAGGGAGTTTAAGACAGCTTCTTGTCTCTCCCATTAGATTGTAAGCTCCTTGAGGGCAAGAACTGTCCTTTGCCACTCTTTGGATCTCCAGTTCTTAGCGAAGTGCCTGGCACATAGTAGGTGCTTAACAAACGTTTATTGATTCTGTCTGTGAAAGATAGGGGAGATACAGAATTTTAATTTAAAACATTAAAAATTTAGGAATGAGAATTTAAAAAAATATGTAAAGCAACAATGGCCACCCTTACTACTTCCAGAAATCTTAGAAATAACAGTAACACCTGAAAAAGGAATTAGAGAAATGAGAGATTCTATCTAAGAAGTTAATAAATCCCTATCTAAAAGTGACATTTTTGTATAGGAGAAAAGTGTGGTAGATAGAGAGCTGGCCTCAGAATCAGGAAGAACCATGTCCTGATCCTACCTGACATGTCCTGGCTGGGTGACCCTGGAAAAGTCATTTAACTTCTTTGTATAGGCAATTCTCTAAGTTAGAGGGTGCTGACCTGTACTGGCAGAAAAATCCCTTCCCAGGAGTACCTTACATGGATGAAATCAACGGTGCAATTAAAAAAAAGATTGTACACCTAGAAAACCCATGATCATTAATGACAAAATCAAAAACCAATGGAGGTAATAAATGACTTTAGTAAGATAGTGAGATGATAAGATAAACACAAAAATATTTGTCTTCCTTTACACTACTGCCAAACTGATAAAGAAATATCCCTTGTGATAGCAATAAAATGCATCAAATATGTTATCACAGCTTATCTAAATGTACGACATACGATAAATTCAAAATGGTTATTGATGGAAATCAGAGGAGAAATTAAAATATGGAGCAATATTCCACATTCATGGTTAGTGAAAATGACTACTTCCCAAACTAACCTGTATACCTGATGCAACGCCAATCATGCTAGTAAAGGGCTGTTTCATAGAATCAAACATGATAACATTCATATAGGAAAACAAGTAAGACTCTCAAGAAAGAAAACCAGCAAAAGAAACAAGAATGACCATATTTCAAGATGTACTTTTAAAGTAATTATTATGAAAATTATCTGGGACAGGGACAAAATCAAGAAACAGACTGATGGAGCAGAAAAGAGAAAAAACAACAAATAGAAACCAACGTAGGTAATAAGGATTGTGCCCAATAAACTCAGAAATGCTGAATTATTAAAAAAAATTATTGGGAAGATTGAGTGGCCAAAATGGGTCAGATTCAAATCTCAATATAGGCTCTAAATGGGTAATCAATCTAAGTAAAAACAAATAATTAAAACTGGAGTAAATAGTAAAGTCATATTTTCCTCAGATGGAATAATTGGAGATTAAATTGATCGGTTTGATTATGCAACGATAAAAGGACTTTCCACAGCAAAAAACCATTGCTGTTAAAAGGAAAAAGATTGGGGAGGGGGTGGGGGGAGTAGCCATTGATAGTAATTAAAAGACTGACAGCTCAATAAGGAGATTATATATGTGTGCGTATAAATATGTTTGTGTATATATTTATATGTATGTGTATATAATGTATGTATTTACATTTGTAGATATATTATATATCTATTATATATGTACGTATATGCAGCTGTGGGATGCAAATGAATTAACAACCAGTTCTCCATGGAACTGAGCCAAGGCTCCATCCCGCTGCTGACGTAGTGGGCGCAGGCCCCGCCCCCGCTAACAACCAGTTCGAGGAACTAAACCTAAAATTAGGTACCAGTTCTACCGAACCAGTGAGAACCAGCTGAATCCTACCACTGCATATATGACATAATACATCCTCCCTCAATGGAATCACAAACATGCAATTTTCCTGGGAGGAAATAAAAAATAATAACCCCATGAAAAGATGCTCAAATACCCTATAATCAGAGCAATATAAATCATGAGAACCTTAAGAAGGTACCTTATATATACTAGAATGGCAAAAAAGATAAACATTCCGTTTTGGTGGGGCTATGGGGAAGAGACTTGAATACACGATTGCTGGAATAGTAGATTGACACAAAGATCTTGGAAAACTATCTGGCAATGTACAGTGGGAGGGACCAGCCCCTGGTGATTTCACTGGCGTAGAGAACTCACTGGACGTCTTGAACTGGATGCCTTGTAGACATCTGAAATTCAACATGTCCAAAACTGAACTCATCTTCTTTCTCCTCAAAACCTCCTCTTTTCCAAACTTCCCTATTGCTATTGAAGGTATCACCATCCTCTCAGTTTTCGAGGCTCTAAACCTCAATGAACTGAAACATGATGTCATTTTTGGCTCCTCACACGCCCTCTTATCCCCCTATACCCAATCTGTTGCCAAATTCTTCAATTTTATTCCTGTAACATCTCTTGCATATGCCCCCTTCTCTTCCGACACTGCTATCACCCTGGTGCAAGCCCCTGTTACATCATACCTGGACTGTTGCAACAGTCTGCTGGCAGATATGCCTGCCACAAGTCTCTTCCCATTCCAGTATACCCTTCATTCAGCTGTCAAAATGATCTCTCCAAAGCCCCAGTCTGACAATGTCATCACCCTACTCAATGAATTCCAGTGGCTCCCTTTCTCCTTCAGGATTAAATATAAAATTCTCTCTTTGGGATTCAGAGCCCTTCTCAACCTGCCCCTCTCCCACCTTTCCCGTCTTCTCACACCTTACATTCTTCCCTCTCACCACGTACTCTGGAAAGCAGTGACTCTGGCATCCTTGCAGTTTTGTTGATGCCAGGCATTTTTCCTGGCTGTCTCCCATGCCTGGAATGCTCTCCCTCCTTACTTCCACCTGCTGGCTTCCCTGGCTTCAAGTCCCAGTGAAATCCCACCTTCTACAAAAAGCTTCCTACCACCACCCCCACTGCACCACTCTTGCCGTGGTTCTAGTTCCCTTTTTCAGTAATGATTTCCATCTTATCTTGTCAATAGCTTGTGTGTACATAGCTGTTTGCTTGTTGTCACCTCCCCATCCCCATTAGATTGTGAGCTCCTTGGGGGCAGGAACTCTCTTTTGAATCTTTTGGTATCCACAGTGCTTAGCATGGTGCCTGGCACATAGTAGGTGCTTCATAAATATTTATTGATGGAGGAGGAAGCACTGGCTAGGCAATTTATGGTTTTCAAGAGTTGTCTGGGGCTTTAAGAGGTTAAGTGACTTGCTCAGAAGAACTAACTGTGGGGGTCATAGGTAGGATTTGATTCCGGGTCTTTCTTACTCTAAGGCTAACTCTCAAGCCTCCAGGCCATACTAAATCACAAAGTTGGTTCCACAAATGTAATTGCTAGAATTTTGTCCTAAAAGGATCCTAAAGGACCTTTCCATAGGAAAAAAATCATAGCCACTCTATCTGTAGTTACTAAAAACTGCTAACATTCCATGTTCAACCACTGGACAATAGTGAAGTTAATTATGACACATTAATACGAGGGAATATTATGGTGTCACAAAATGACAAATACGAAGTAAACAAGGAAATATGGAAAGACTTTTCCAAAGTGATGAAAATCCAGATCAGAACCAGAATATATACATATACCTACAACTATGTATTGTTTGTGGTTGTTCAGTTATTTCAGTCATAGCCAACTTTTCATGACCCTATTCAGGATTTCCTTGGCAAAGACACTGGAGTGGTTTGCCATTTCTTTATTCAGCTCATTTTACAGATGAGGAAACTGAGGCAAACAGGGCGAAGTGACTTGCCCAGGGTCACATAGCTAGTAAGTGTCTGAGGCTGGGTTTGAACTCAGAGCCTCCTGAGTCTAGGCCTGGTGCTCTATCTGCCACACCACTAGAGAATGAGATGGAGAGACAGAATCATGGAAACAATGAACATGAGTTTGGACAGACTCTGAGAGATAGTAGAGAACAGAAGGGCTTGGTGTGCTGTGGTCCATGAGGCCATGAAGAGATGGACACGGCTGAACAACAATACACGCACGCACGCACACACACATACACACACACATATATGAAGAGGGATGAAAATGTCTAATTATGGCTCTGTCATCCATACATATGTTATAGATGACACACGTATATACATATACATACATGCATGTATGTGTATATATTAAATACGTATATACATATGTGTGTATGTGTGTGTGTGTGTGTGTATATATATATATATATATATATATATATATATATATATATATATATATATATATATATATGAATAACAGAGCCATAACTAGAAATTTTCATACCTTGGGGGTGGGGAATTCTTTATGAAGCATACCCAGGACAAGCAATATGAAAAAACGTTCTCAAAGTACCCTTAAAGATACACTCTTGCTTGGCATGTAAACCGAGACCCCAGAAATGAGGCCGTTGGTGGTAGTGGGGCTCCCCTGGTGTGTGGCACCTAGGAGATGGCAGGTGTGTGTAGAAGCCATCTGGTAGCTTCCTATTTTAACTAATTCCTCTTGCCCAGTGCTAGGCTCACCCCCTCTCCACTGCTGAAGGGGTACAAACACTATCCGGGCTCTCTAAATTCCAGCACCCTGACACAAAGTCCCGATTGTCCTGCCCTATTTATGATTCTAAAAACCAATGTCACGGGCAGTGAAACTTCAGACAGACCAAAAAGGGTAACGGACAAAGGCATATTTTGTTACTTTGTGTCCCGTCATTCCTTGGGTTCTACTTTGCTAACTGCGAAAGGTTTTATGTGAGATTTTATTCCTTTTTCTGTACATTTGTATACTTATTTGTTTATTTTTATTGACGGTTATTTATTATGCAATTCAAAAAATTTTAAAGAGAAACTCAGACTCTGCCTACCCTCTCTCCCCGCTCGGACTCTGCCTCCTCTCTCTCCATTCAGTTGCCAAATTGATCTTCCTGAAGTGTAAATCTGACCATGTCATCCCCCATTCAACAAATTCCAGTGGTTCCCTATTCCCAAAATCTTCCGTTTGCCTTTTAAAGCCTTCTCCCTTGCCTGCCTTTCCACTCTCCTTACATCTAATTCTTCTCCAAATACTCTATCCACTGTCATCCAGTGACACTGGTCTCCTTGCACACAAGGCACTCCATCTCCTGACTCCTGACATTGTCACTGACTGCTTCCCATGCCTGGAATTCTCCCCTCCTCATCTCCACTTTCTGACTTTCCTGGCTTCCTTCAAGTCCTTGCTAAAGTCTCACCTTCTGCAGGAAGGCTTTCCCAATCCTCCCTAATGCCAAAGCCTCTCTTGACTTATCCTGTGTATGTTTTGCTTGTCCATAATTGTTCATAGCTCCTTGAGAGCAGGGATTTTTTTCCTTTGGTCTTTCTTTGTATCCCCAGAGCTTACCACAGTACCTGGCACATAGTAGGTGCTTGATAAGTGTTTGTTGACTTTACGACTACCATTTGATGCTCAGGTTAGCCCCATAAGCCCAAATTGAGTCACAAAGAGTCTGACATGTCTGAAATGACTCAGTAACAACAATGAGAAGGTTAATACAAGGAAGGAAGAATGAAAGGGAAGTCGGATCTCTCTGCTCCCTCCATTTACAACGGAGTGCTAGGTAACCCCTCACCTTGAATATGTCCCCTTCTCCAATGTTGATGACCGCCAGGATGACTCGGACGGAGGTCATGTTTGGTCTTCTCAGGCTTTCAAATAGGCTTCTGGGTAGCCGGACTCTGTCGGGTGCATCCATCTCATTCCCATTCAGTGATGCTGGCACCTGTAATTGCAATCCAATCATCTTCCCCTTCGCCAGAGGGCTCAGAGGCTCTATCGGTCCCACCAATCAGATGGAGAGACTGGAGCATCTTGTGGCGGAGAGACTAATCCTGAGAGAGTGAAGGGGAGGAACTCTTGGAAGCCCTTCTAACCTCAAGAGTTTGAGATGAGGTCTAGAAATCCTAGTCCTTGTCTGCCTCTAACTCATTATGTGGGTTCTGACACTCACTAGGTGACCTTGGACAAGTCAGCTTATTTAGTCAGTTTCTCCATCTGTAAAGTGTTGGGGGAAGAGGTTGGACGAGACCAGGGGCAGTCTGGTGAAGCCTATGGATCCCTTTTCAGAGTCATTTAAAGAAAACAATTGAAAGAAATGCTGAATTACAGTTAGATGTTGGTGAGAATAAAGATGTTATTTTCCCTCCATCCAATTTCACAGATCCCCTGAAATTTCTCTGTGGATGTAAGATTAAGAACCCCTGGACTAGATGGTTTCTGAGTTCCCTTCCTCTGAATACTAAGATTCTATCTCTGTTCCTCATGGGGGAGGGGAGAGGCACTGGCCTTCCTAGGGCCAAATCTAGCCCTTCCTGGAATAGACGAGATTTGGGAAGGCATGACCTGAGTGGAGGAACTGGAAGGCAGACTCAAAGTGGTGGGGGAAAAAACATAGCTGGAGAGATTGCATGATTCATGAGAGTCCTGGTAATCCCAAGGGATATGGCTGAGGGGAGTAGAAGACCAAGGGTTTGGGAACCATTCACCTGAGATGGGGAGATGGAGAAGAAGAGGTCTTGGGAAATGTTGACAGAGACATTGTGGATGGTTGCCTTCACCGCGGTCTCATCCAAAACAGGCGCTGGTGATTTTTCTTTAGACAATTCATCGAACTTCTTTATCCAGAATCTGCAGAGGGGAATGGACACTGGGCCAGGAGTTGGGAGATCCTGTAGATTGACTCGGCTCTAACCCTAAATTTGCTCAGGCCCCCTCCCATGCTTCTGTATGGACGTAGAAACTTGGGAATAAATGACTAATGTTCATTCTGCCCCTGACTCATAGCCATTGGCTGCTATCCAGAAGATGCTTGGGATGATTAGATTTCCAGATAGCATCCCTACCAGGCAGAGCGAGTGTGTGTGTGTGTGTGTGTGTGTGTGTGTGTGTGTGTGTTGTGTGTGTGTGTGTGTGTGTGTGTGTTGGGCATAGTGGGTGGGGATGCTTACGTTGGGAGGTTCTGGTGCTTATTAGGACCTTCCCACCCTCCACCAAGGGTTCTAATTAATATTCCTAGTGCTGCGTTTCTGGACCCCACCTTGCTCCAAACCTAATCTCCCAAGGCCCAATCCACAACCTCTTACTTTAGGGGTTCAGGTACAAACGGAGAGGGGCAATACATAAACCCATCAAACCTCTTCTATTATGGGGATGGGGAAGAGACAGTGTTTGCCTGTCCTGAGTGCAAACCACTCACTCTCAACTGGCACTGAGTCTCCCCTTCTTTATCTAGTTCAAATGAAGTCACAGAACCACACTGCAAACTCATCTTCTGCAGAAGACCTCTCCTGGTTTCCCTGGCTCCTAGTGCCTTCCCCACTAAGATTTCCTCCATTCTATTCTGCGTATATCTTGTATGTATCTAGTTATTTACATGTTGTTTCCCTGTTAGAATGGAAGTTCCTTGAGGTCAAGGGCCATTTTTAACCCTTCTTTGTATCTCCAGTACTTAGCACAAGGCTTTGACCATTATAGGTACTGAATAAATGTTTTTTGAGAGAGACAGAGACAAAGAGAAAGGGACAGATAAAGACAGAGGGAGAGCAGGAGAGGGACACACACACAGAGAGAGACAGAGACAGAGAGATTAAATCTCAGGGTTGGGAGGGATTCCTGGAGGCCATAAGTTCAAACTGAACTTGGATTCTACAACTTCTATAACAAATCAGTCTCCAGCTTATACCAGAAGACCTCAAGTGATTATCCATTTTGGGTGGTTTCCATCATTAGGAATTCTGTCCTTACATCATTGTACAGTGAACCAAGCATTGGCTTTGGAGTCAAAAGACCTTAGTTCAAATCCCAGTTTGCCAGTCCCTAACCTATGTGACCTTGAACAAGTCATCCAACATCTCTTGGCCTCAGTTTCTTCATTTGTAACATGAAGAGATTAGACCAGATGACTTCCGTGGTCCTTTATAGCTTGGGAATTATTATCTTGAAAACTCAAATTCGAAACTTCTACCCATTGTTCCCAGTTCTTCTCTCTAGGACAAGGAGGCTAAATCTAATCTCTCTTTCCCAGGATGATCAACAAAGACCTGAATGTAGCCATCATGTCTCCCTCAGTCTTTTCATCACTAGTTCCTTTATCCAATCCCAGAGCATGGCATGGTCTCCATTTCCCTTCCTGCCCTTGTCACCCTTCCTTCTCTGACTGCTCTTTAGCTTATCACCAGACGTCCTAAAATGTGGTACAAAGAAGTGCACACAAAACTCTAGATCAACAGTGTCAAACTCAAATAGAAACAGGGGCCACTAAGTAGTACATAAGGTTCCCTGTGGCGTTCATATTGGCTTAGAAAGCCACATGTTGATATCATCTAAGCTTCATTGCATTTTTATTTATTTTTGTTAGATATTTCCCGATTACATTTTAATCTCTCAGGAAACACTTGGGATTATTGTGGGTCAGGTGCTGCTGTGATCCACATGTTTGATACCTCTACTTCAGATATTATCTTACCAGGACAGGGTACAGTGGAACCATGGCCATCTTCATTCTGGCCACCATGCCCTTTCCAATGCAGCCTGGGATCATTTGCTTTTTTTAAACTGTCACATCATACCATTGACTAACATCGATCTGCCAAAACCTCCAGATATTTTTCATATGAATTACTGTCTTCCACATTTTGAAGTTGGGAAGTGGATTTTTTGAACTCAAGTTTGAGCCTTTTCATTGATAACAATGAAATGTCATCATATTCTATGGTGCCCATCATACTAACCTGTCAAGTTCCTCTTGGATCCCGACCCTGATCCAGGGTGCTAGCTATTTCCCCTGGTTTTGTGTCCTCTGCAGTTTTCATAATTATTCACCTACACATTTACCCAAGTCACTGATAAAAAATATTTAGTAGCACAAAGATGAGGACAGATTCTTAGAGAACTAGCTCTCCTGAAGACCTCCTTCCCAAGTCAAATGGACCCATTAATGAGTATTCTTTAGATCTAGTCGTTCGACTAGTTCTGAGTGAACTTAACCAAATTATCATCTAGTTTACTCCTTTTTTTTCTTTTTTCTTTTTGCAGGGAGGAAAGCAGGGCAGTTGGGGTTAAGTGACCTGCCCAAGGTCACACAGCTGGTAAGTGTGTTATGTGTCTGAGGCCGCATTTGAACTTCGGTCCTCCCGACTCCAGGGCTGGCTCTCTACTCACTGCGCCACCTAGCTGCTCCTAGTTTACTTCTTTTCATCTTGTCCACTACATGAATACTGCAGGATACTTGTTAATTGCTTTGCCTAAGCCTAGCATCTCTCTGAGCTATTGGTCTAATGACACTGTCAGAAAAGGAAATGAGGTTAGTCTGGCATGGTCTCTTTCTGAGGGAAAAATGCTGACTATGACCACTACTTTCTTTTCTAGATACTCATGAACTATCCCTTTGATATTGATTTTTACCATTTATCAATGTCCCATGGTTTATAGATTCTACTCCCTTCTGGGATTTTTTGTTTTGTTTTCATTCAGAAAATTGAGATAAGACTCGTCCATTTCAAATCATATATCACTATTCTGTTCTCCACAATCTTTAAAAGATGACTGATTAGCAGTCATGTCCACCAATTCGTTCAACAATCTGGATTGTGATTGATCTAATTCTGGTGACTTGAATCTCTGGAGGGTTGCTAAGTACTCTCTTGTCCTTATCCTTAGTGGAGAAGAGAAGCAAAATAAGAATTGAGTAGTTCATCCTTCTTACTGTCATTTACTCTCTCCTCATTCACCCATTCTGAGCTAGGGTCGTATATTTTCCTTTAATCTTCCTCTTCCTCATATTACAGCTTTTAAAAATAACCCACTTTTTGTTGCCCTTGGTGCTTATCGTTAACCTCAATGTACCTTGAATGTTAGTGGTTTACCACATTTTGGTACATCTGCCTCTATTGCCACCTTTGCTCCTACCTTCAATTCGATTTAATAGTTATTAAGAGCCTAGTATGAGTGAGCCATTGTGCTAGATGGTGGGGATACAAAGAAATGAAAAATAGTCCTACCCTCAAGGAGTTTATGTTCTACTGGGGGACATAACATGGAAACTCATAAGTAAATACAAGATAATTTGAGGAGGGTGAGCATACTAACAACTTCTGTTTTGTGGATCTTAAAAATCTAAGGAGAAATCAGTTTCTTCTTGCAGAGCAGAATTAGATCCAGAATAGTAGCTCCCTTCATTTCTGCACATTTCTGAGGGATGAAATGACCATTCTCACCTCTCTATCACCTCAGGCTTACACTTTGGAGTACTTCTGGTACATGAAGTAAAGCATCGAGCAGCCGCATACTGAGACGGATCCGGGGCTTCTCCAGAGCAGTAATTTTTTTCTTTCTCCTTGGCCCTCACAGGATCTAGAAGACATGGCCCCCAAAGAAAGAGGAAAAGGACTCACATGTACAAAAGCTATTTATGGTAGCTCTTTTGTGGTGGCAAAGAACTGGGAGCTAAGGAGGGTGCTTGTCAGATAGGGAATGGCTGACCAGATTAGGGTATATGAAGGTGGTAGAATACTTTGGTACTGTAGGAAGTCACCAAAGGTATGATTTCAGAGGGTTTGGGGAAGACTTCTATGAGCTGATACACAGTGGGATGGGTAGAACCAGGAGAACAAAATTATGAAGAACAACTTTGAAAGATTTGAGAATTCTGGTCAATGTGATGACCAAGCATGATTCCAGAAGGCTGATGATGAAACCTGCTACTCACCTCCTGACAGACAGTTGATGGACTCAAGGTATAGAATGAGGCACATTTTTGGACATGACCAATAGGGGGTTTCCTTCTGCTTGACTATGCCTACTTGTTACAAGGGTCTTTCTTTTCTTTCTTCCTTCCTTCCTTCCTTCCTTCCTTCCTTTCTTTCTTTCTTTCTTTCTTCCTTCCTTCCTTCCTTCCTTCCTTCCTTCTTTCCTTCCTTCCTCCTTCCCTCCCTCTCTTCCTTCCTTCCTTCCTTTCTTTTTCTTTCTTTCTTTCTTTCTTTCTTTCTTTCTTTCTTTCTGTCTGTCTTTCTTTCTTTCTTTCTTTCTTTCTTTCTTTCTTTCTTTCTTTCTTTCTTTCTTTCTTCCTTCCTTCCTTTCTTTTTTCTTTTTCAGTGGTAGGAAAGGAGGGAACAAAATGTTTCCTAATTGAAAAACAAACCAAAGATACGATCCCAGAGATACAAACGAAGTTTCCTTGTGCCTCATTAGAAGTGTGAAGTACGGATGGAGGGAGTGATGGGGAACTGACAGATCCCATCAATACGTCTTTGCTCTTCCATGAAATCTTCCCTGAGTACATTATTTGAAGATGGCCTTCCTTTCCCATTACACACCTAATCAGCCCTTTAATATATATTGTCATATATGATACATCTTGTATATTAAAATGGATAGAGAGCTGGTCTCAGAAGTGGGAAGGCCTGAGTTCAAATCCTGCCCTTGACATATTGAATGCGTGACCTCAGATAAATCACTTAAGCTTTCAATGCTTTAGGTATCTCTTTCAGAGTAGGTACCAATATACTATGGTAGAAGATACTTCTCACCAGGAGCTCACTATACTGAAGAAATCTCAGATTTGGTTAAAAGTAGATAAGGAACAGTTGGCACAATACTCTATTCCCAGCCTCCCTCACAGTAGTGTGGTCAGATACAATTACCATAAGGGATATGAAAATACCTTTCAGAAAAATGGCAAAACCCCATACATATGTTTATATTAGTGTTAAGCATTAGAATTTTTTCATATGTATGTGTTATGATCAGGCGTTAGTATTTTTTATTCGAAGGTTGAGGAAATACAAGAACACTCTAAGGGATCATACTTTTTCTTGAGAGATGGAAAAGACCTTCAAAGCCTGCTGGTTTATAAGAGAACAAGAGGAAAACCAGAGAAGTGATATACTCAAGGTCACACAAGGGTTAATGAGGAGCCAGCTGGGATTCAGCCCCTCATTCTCTGCCTTCAGAGTTCTTTGTACTAAACCTGGAGGATCTAAATCTTTCCTTTTTAGAATACAAGTGGGAAAGGCCCAAAGTGAAGACCTCTACTGTCTCTGATGAACTCTCTATGATTCCCATATGACAGTCTGCTTCACTTTCATTGCTCTCTTGTGGTTTGTACTGGCCGGCTTACTAATGTGTGTCACTGGGTCATTCTCTCTCTATGCATAAGGGTGAGTATATCCTATCACCCTTGGTAGAGGTTGAGTTCTTGGGGTTATACAAGGGGTCTCCCATTTCTTCTGTCTCATTGTTGGGTCTAGCAAATGCTGTTGCTAGTCTAGCGATGGTAGAAACGCTCTCCCCTCTCCCTCCCCTCTCCCTTTTTTACAACATGAGCTTCTTGAGGGAAAGGAGTGTGTGTTTTGGCTTTCTTTAGATTCTCAGAGTGCCTGGAATAATTAATAAATGCACACTGACTGACGGCTAGGGGTCCAATCTATAAACAGTGGAGAATGAAGAGCCTGCCACACTTCCTCTTACAAATGTCACATATAATAATGACAATTCAAATGTTGGCTCCTTCTGTCACTGGCTATGTGAAATTGGGTCAGAGAAAGCTTTATGGAGGTGTTAAGACTTGAGCTAGGCCTTGAAGGACATGCCGCAAATTCAGAGACTAGACAGAGATCCTAAACAGACAGATAAAGCTAATGTTTCCCCTCACAGATGCCACTCTGTCTGATAGGCAACAACCCAGCCCCAGCTGTTTGCTCCCCTTCCACTTCTGAGTCCAACCCTCAGTCCCTCAGTTCCCTGAAAGGAGGAGAAGATCTTGTTTTGTCTCCTAACTGACTAAATTCAGTCCCAGAAGGGTAAGTAGCTCTTAGGAAGTAGGAGGGATCATTTGGCCTACTCACCCAGTTGAAGCAGGAGAAGAAGCTGGAGAAGCATGGTCCCCAGGTCTGTTGGTGTATGTCGGCTTGGTGATGCTACCGTGACCGGTCTCAGCCTTGTTCTCTCCCCGTAGGAGACCCAGACAGATCTCTCCCAATGTCTGTCTGAGCTGTGCAAGGCCCCGTGATCATTCTTCATCTCTACGATGTCCCTTACACTTCCTGTTTGTCCATTCTTCCTGTTATGAAAGATGGTAACTGTCACAGATGGATGTGAGGATTAGGGCACAGACATTCAAGTCATATCCTGAGAGCTCCTCTTCATCCCTCTCTATAACAGTTACTATGAGAATAAATTGTAGTTGGGGCTGGATGCACGTCACTGCCAGGCAGGTCCCTGGAGGCTGGGCTAGGAGAGCAAAAAGTATCTGGGGCTTAGGCCAAGGTCACTCTTTCCTGGAGGGTGGGGAAGGACTCCAAACTTTCCCAACTCCATGGCTACCCAATTGTCCTCTGAAGGAGCCTCTTTTTGCTAACAAGGCTCCATCAGGCCTGCCTCTACACCCATCCTCATGCTGGAGAGCATTTCTGGCGAGGCTTCAGGCAGGATGTGCAAAGAGGAAGTCAGTCGCTTTCATATTTGGTGTTGACCTGTAGCTCTGGCGTTTGGCCCACCTGCAAGTGCACTTTCAAGAATTCCAGGTGGTAGCCTTTCCTATGAACCCAGGATGGGATCATAGCACTGTATTTAGAGCAGAAAAGGACATTAGAGACCATCTAGTCTAACCCTTTCATTTTACGAATAAGGAAACTGAGGAAATTGTTACATATTTTATGGTTTTATATGTACATGGTATCTCTCCTGGTAGAATTAACATCCTTGATGAATTCTCAACCCAAGAAAGAATAAAAACAATTATAAAAGATGAGATAATTTTGATTATGTGACATTGAAGAGTTTTTGCACAAATAAATCTCATGCATCTAGAATAAGAAGGAAAGCAGTCAATTGGGAAAACATCTTAGTATCAAATATCTCCAATACAGCCTTGGTATCAAAAATAAATAGAAAACTAACAGAAATGTATAAGACAAAAATTTATTCCCTAGTGGACAAGTGGTCAAAAGATATGAACAAACAACTCTTAGAATAAGATTGCTAACTATTTACAGCCCTATGAAAGAATCCTCTAGATCACCAGTAATAAATCGAAACAATGTTGAGGTTTCCCCTCTTGCCAATTTGATGGGTATGAGGTGTGATCTGTGTAAAGGTAGGCACAATAATGTGTTATTGTTGGAGTTATGAATTAGCCCAACTATTTTGGAAAATAATTTAGAATTCTGCAAATAAAGTGACCAAAATGACCTTTAACCAGATATTCCACTGCTAGGCATATACTCCAAAGAGATCATTGAAAAAAAAGGCTCTATATATACCAATATATTTGTAGCAGGACTTTTTGTCTGGTAGCAAAGAATTAGAAACAAAGTCTATGCCCATAAATCAGGGCAATGGATAAACAAAGTGCGGTACCTGAATGTAATGAATATTACTGTGCTATAAGAAATGGTGAATGTGGTGAACAAACAAACACACGTGAAGACATGTGAACTGATACAGAGGGAAGACCAAGAGAGCCGGGAAAACAATATATTCAATGGCCAGAAGGATGTAAAGGGAAAGAACAGTTGTCACAGAATGATCTCATATGAATATTGTAAACTTTCTAAGAATGATCTTGGTGGCAAAGAAGACGTGATGCCTCCATCCCCTTCTCTGCAAGGGTTGGGGGGGAGGTGTCTACAGATGTGGAACACTGAATATATGAATGTCAGATTTTTTTTGAGGGGTTTTGTTGATTTTTCCCTTTTATTTTAAAGAATATTCTTTGTTTATAAGGAGTGGCTCTCTGGCAAGGAACAAGAGGATGAATACAAGGGGAAATCTAGGTGATATAAAGCAAAGGAAATCAATAAAATCTATTTTTAAAAAGAATTCAAGCTTTTCAACTGCAGAGACTGTTTCATTTATGGCCTAAATCTAGCACATAGTAGGTATTTAATAGATGCTTATTAAGTGGCTCTTCCAAAAGCCACATATTGTGTGTCCTGTCCAACTCTTGGTGACCCCATTTGGGATTTTTTTGGCAGGGATACTGGGGTGGTTTGCCATTTCCTTCTCCAGCTCATTTGACAGGTGAAGAAACTGAAGCAAAGAAGGGGAAGTGACTTGCCCAGGATCACACAGCTAGGAAGTGTCTGAGGCTGGATTTTAATGCAGATAGATGAGCCTTCCTGACTCCAGCCCCAGCCTTCTAGCCATTGCACTACCTAACTGCACCTCCTCCCAATATCGTAGTAATTATTAAAAGTGAGATTTGAAGTCAGGTCCTCTTACTCCAAAGCCAGCTCTCTCTGCACTCCACCACTTTAGGCACCAGCCTAATTACTACTCCACCAATCTTTCCCATGAGGCTTTAGGGGATATCCACCAGGTGATACTTGCTTTCCACCAACAACCTTTTGTGCATCCAGTCTCTCCCACAGAAGTGGACGCTGCCTAAGGGTCAGAACTCAATCTTCTATTTCCTCCATTATCTCTTCCTCCATTCTCTTGACACCCCCTTCCCTGACTTTTAATCTCTTCTACCCTGCCCAGCCCAGATCCTTTGCCTAGACAGAACAAGGCTCTGTTTCTAAATCTCCAATACGTGACTGAGGCCTTGACTTGGGGGAGAAGTTGTCCATGGTCTCCTGCAAGACGTAGGGACTGAGTAGAAAGAAGACAACAAGCCAGGAAGCCAGCAGTCCCTGCCCTGACTTCTTGTTCATAGGAGCTGCCTCTCATCTGGGAAGCCAAACAGTGACAATGTATGAATTTCAGATAAAATAATTCCCTGCTTTATTAAAAAAAATACCAGCCCTGACTTGTCTACATGGAGGGCTACATGGGGGCCTATTTGCAAAGGGCTTTGGGATCCTTGGATAGGGGGGTGTGCGGAGTCTTGGTGAAGACCTCAATAGCTGGAATGATTGGGTTTTCCAGGAAAAGACAGGCTTAGCAGAGCAAGGGGAAAGCAGCCTCAGTAATAGGCTAATTCATCGGCATCAAGTGCTCCCAGCTGTGAATAGGATGGAGCATGGCCACAGTAGGGGATGAGCTAATGGAATCAGGAAGGAACAGATGAGGCCTCCAGCACCACCATTATCCCATCCCCAGGCCACCTCTTACCCCAGAGGTCTAGCAGCAGCTGTGAAACCTTCAAAGTATAGCTTAAATGAGCCTGTGGTCTTCAGGCACACCCTCCCAAGCACTTCTCAGAAACCCCCCTAAGGGGGATAATTGTTTCCTTAATAGAGGATAGTCATCCACAGGTCAGTCCTCTATATGGAGGCTGACATCCCAGGCCTAAGGATGGGGAGTGAGATCAGACTCTTGATGCTGGAGGCCAGCCCTATAACTAACTTAAGTGAATGGGATATTGTCCAGGAGAAATCTAAGTGGGAGCACACTTCCTCCTTCTGCCTCTCCTTGAGTTCTTCTATAGGCCCAGGCCACCACCCTCAGGATCCTGCTGTGTTTTCCATCTCCTGGATGCCCCTCCCCTAGAATTCTCTTTTTTTGAGGTGGGAGATGGGGAGGGGGAGGCCTAGACTTAGAGCATCCCCTCCACCCTTTGAGACTACGTTCTAGGCCAGACTGTCCTTCCTACAACTGCCACCACTGACTCTCCTTCTATTTTTTCCCTGGGTACAAAAAATCCTCAGTTATGGCACTTATCTTTAAATAGGAAAGTCACCTAGGCAGGTATCTGTCATCTCCTGACAAAGGGGCAGGGTAATCCACAGACAAAAATTCCTCTATATTATGATTTGCTCTTGATTTGATTTGAGGCTTGGCTTCTAGTCTTGACTAGCTCATGGTGTGAACTTAGGGTCATTCTCTTTCCTGATCTGGGTCATAATTTCCTCATATAAAAGGAGAGTGTTGGTGTGGTACATTAGAATTAACCTAGATTTAGAATTAGAGGACCTGTGTTGAATTCTCATTTTCCTCTTAGTAGCTGTATTACTTAGGGCAAGCCACTTGACCTCTCATCTATTAAAGGGGAATGAACTATAAGGTGATTTCTATGGATTCTGTCTCTAAATTCTATGATTCGGTCATGAGATGATCTGTCTCAAAAGTCCTTCCCAATTCTGATATTCTATGATATACGATTTCAAAATATCTTGGCCATCAGCCTGTCCCTGATGGCTGAGATTCCCACGGTCAAGTAGCTTGGACATAAGGTATCTGGTCTTCAGAAGGCCCTTGCTATATAGGAGGGACAACCTGCTAACCTGTTAGTGCCTGCCAATAGCTGCACCCAGATTGGCTCATCAGATTATCCAGCTCTCACTTGGCAGGCCCTCCAAGGAGAGGAACCAGAATAGTAAACTTCTGAGGGTGATAGGGCCTCATTAGTCTCCCTCATCCCTTGAGCCTTCTCTCACTGAGAGGCAGTATGGTCTAAAGGCAGAGGACCTGGGTTCAAATCTCAGCTTTGCTATTTGTCACTTTGTATAGGTCATCACTGAGAGACAATCCTCTCCCTCCACCTCCACCTCTACCCCCCCTCCCAGATCCCCCTTTTCTCATCTGCAAAACAAGCAAGATCATAGATTTATCGATAGAAAGTGAGTTCAAAGGCCATCTATCTTTTTTTTTAGATTTTATTTTATTTAGATTTTTTTACTTTTCGTTTACAACACTCAGTTCCACAGGTTTTTGAGTTCCAAATTTTCTTCCCCTCCCTCTCCTCCCCCCTCCCCCCAAGATGGCATGGAATCCAAAATATGTTCTACATATACCTTCACGTTAAACATATTTACACAATAGTCAAGTCGTAAAGAAGAACCATGATCAATGGAGTGAATCATGAGAAAGAAGAAACAAAACCAAAAAAAAAGTTGTAGAAAAAAAAAGAAAGCAGATAGTTTCCTTCAATCCGCATTCAGACTCCATAGTTCTTTATCGGGATGTAGATAGCTCTTTCCAGCATGAGACCTTTGCGGCTGTCTCTGAACTTTGTATTGCTGAGAAGAGCCAAGTCTGTCAAAGTTACTCATCACAGAAGCAATATGTCTGTGGTTGTGTACAATATTCTCCTGGCTCTGCTCCTCTCACTCAGCATTATATCATGTAGGTCTGTCCAGGTTATTATGAAGTCCATATATTCCCCATTTCTTATAGCACAATAATATTCCATTACATTCATATACCACAACTTGTTTAGCCAATCCCCTATTGCTGGGCATCCCCTTGATTCAAAGGCCATCTATCTTGATGTCTTTTTCTTACAGTTGAGGAAATAGACACAGGAAGACTGACTCTTCCAAGGTCACACAGGGAGTGTCGGAAATGGGATATGAACCCCAGGCCCTCAGACTCTATAACTAGTTCACTAAAGACCCTTCTCTAAAGCTACAACTTTTGTTAGGATATGCAAATATATTTCTCTCTTTTCTTGGTAAGTAGTATTTTATTTTTTCCAATTACGTGTAAAGACAGTTTTTAACATTCATTTTTATGAGATTTTGAGTTTCAAATTTTTCTTCCCCCTCCTTCCCATCCCCCCTCCCCAAGATGGCAAGTAATCTGATATAGGTTCTACATGTGCAATCTTGTAAACGTATTTCCACGTTAGTCATGTTGTGAAATCAAAAACAGAACAAAAGGGAAAAAGCCACAAAAAACAAAAAAGGAGAAAATATGCTTCGATCTGCATTCAGACTCCATAGTTCCTTCTCTGGAATGAGCCTTTTGGAATTGTCTTAGATCAATATATTGCTGAGAAGAGCTAAGTCAATCACAGTTAATCATTGCCCAATGTGGCTGTTACTGTGTACAAAGTTCACCTGGATCTGCTCACTTCACTCAGTATCAGTTCATGTAAGTCTTTCCAGGTTTTTCTGAAGTCCACCTGCTCATCATTTCTTAGACAACAATAGTATTCTATTATATTCGTATACCACAACTTGTTCAGCCATTCCCCAATAAATGGGCATTCCCTCAATTTCCAGTTCTTGGCCACCACAAAAAGAGCTGCTATAAATATTTTTGTACATGTAGATCCTTTTCCCTTTTTTATGATCTCTTTGGAATACACACCTAGTAATGACATTGCTGGATCAAAGGGTTTGTACAGTTTTACAGCCCTTTGGGCATAGTTCCAAATTACTCTCTAGAATGGTTAGATCAGTTCACAACTCCACCAACAATGTATTAGTGTACCAGTTTTCCTAAATCTTCTCCAACACCTATTATTTTCCTTTTTGGTCATTTTAATTCATCTGAGAGGTATGAGGTGGTTTTAATTTGCATTTCTATTTCTCTAATCGATAGTGATTTAATCAATATTTAATTTAGTGATTTAAAGCATTTTTTCATATGACTATAGATAGCTTTACTTTCTTCATTTGAAAACTGCCTGTACATATCCTTTGACCATTTATCAATTGGGGAATGACTTGTATTCTTATGTATTTGACCCAGATCTCTACATAGTTTAGAAATGAGGCCTTTATGAGAAACACTTGCTGTAAAAATTGTTTCCTGTCTTTCTGCTGTCCTTCTAATCTTGGTTGCATTGATTTTGTTGACAGAGATGTATTTCAAAACTGACAAGCTATGTCATAAATCTGTTACCTCTCCCCCATCTCATCCCAGTTTTCTAGATCCAACACAGGGTTAGGACCCTGATGTGTTGCTTCTCCTGCAATGTGGTTGATGAAGGACTAACCCCAGCACCCTGCCTGACTGTAATGACTATGTTGTCCATCATGGCATCCACCTAGTTGAGGCTAGGGTTTGGGAGGGGAGACAGAGTAGTTTTAGAGGCATCTGGGAAGGTTGGCAGCACAGATATCCTTTAATAAGCCAACATCAGAGGATTTGATCAAAACCACAGACTATGTACAATATTAAAAATATATACAATGAGCATGGTGTATGACAGCTGCTAACAAAACAAGTTATCCCAAGAAGGTGGATCGACTGGAGATGGGAGGAGTGGGAGGCTCCTTCTGGGGAAGATGAGGCCGGAGACTGCAACTCCCTAATCCTAGCTGTTCTTGGGGGCTCAGAACGGAGATTTGGTCTTGTGAAAAGGCAGTATGGTATAGAGGAGATCAAAGATGGAGGCCTGACTCTGTGACTTTGTATATTTCACAGCCCCTCTCTAGGCCTCAGTTTCTCTAGCTGTAAAATGAGAGGGTTAGACTACATGATCTCTAAGAGCTTTCCAACTTTGATGTTCTTTGGTCTCCAAATTAGGACAGTAGACAGCCAGCTCTCCCCCAACCCCCCCCCCAACTACTTCCCATAGAACATCTTGGTTTTCCCTCACATTAGAACAATGGATGAAAATGAGAAGGCTGATGGCTGGGATTTTGGCTAAGAGCTATTCATTTCAAAGTTAGGGGAAGAGCCCACAGAAAAATACTCCATAACCCTATGCTGTTGGGGTAGGGGGCAGAAGATGGTAGGAGCTTTTAGCTCTATAAAAATCTGAGTACTGACTGTCATTTCTGCCCCTGAACCCAAGGACTGGCCCAGGCCAGGAGAGGCTGGTGTCACTCCTGTGGCAAGGGACAGAAAGAATGAGTTTGGACCTGAGAGGTTACCCCAGACCTGGGTCATGGTTGATCTGGAGAAATTCATGACTTACACCTGCTCTGAACTTAAAGGGATTCTCCTACCTGGGAAGAATTCCCATCTAAATAAATTCATGACAAATATTTGATCATTGACCTTCCACTTGAACAATTCCATTGATAGGGAATGTACCACCTCATTCTATTCTATTTTGGGGTACCTCTAATTAATTGTTAGAATGTTTCTCCCCCACCACATGTTGAGCTGAAATCTGAAACAACCTCAGGAAAAAAGTAGTTGAGTCTAGGGAATTTACATAGAACCAAAGTTTTGGTTCCTCCGGAGAATGGATCAGGAGATGTTCTTTGTTTGGTCTCCAGGCTAAAGCTGAACCAAGATTAAGTTGGAATATCTGAAGCTCCATCTCGAGCTTTAGCCTCCTTGAATGACAGAAGAGCTGACAAATGTCAGAGCCACGAAAGCCCATTTCTCTTCTCCTACCACTCCATTCAAGCCTATCAGCTCCTCTTTCCCCACCGCAACACTAAAGATGACTTTCATTCCTTAAAACACCTCACATGCCTTTCCTCTTCTTCATAGTCATCATAGCAAGAGTCACTCCTGGGCCAAAGAAAGCCCCCCACTGCTTTGTCCCATTAGACTCTGGAGTCCGCAGCTCCAGAATATTTATAAGGAAGGAGAAGTCCAGTGAGACAGACTGAGAAAGTCCACACATGAGCCAAAGGTGAGGGGTGAGAGAAGGAGGAAAGAAGGCCAAGGGCAAACTGGTTTTCTCCTCTCCTCTTCTCTCTGGAGTTGGCAGGCATGTCCCCTCAGTGCCTAGATGCTTCTGCGAGAAGTGCTACCAGAATTGATGGGTAGCTTGACGCTGTCCGAGGTGCTCTTCAGAGGGGAAGGGCCGCTGGCCTGGAGCTTCATTGACCAATACCAGAGGAAGATCAGGAAGCCTGAGAAGGGGGAGAGACAGAGAGAGTGATTGGGTGGGGGGACACCTATCCAAACCTATCCTTCCTTCAAGGCTCAGCCCTCATGCCACCTACCTATAGGTCCTAATGCCTCTATAGACCAGCCTGACAGCTCTGGCTCTAACCTGTTTGGCCCTTCCTCAGAGCTGCTGCTGAGGCTCTGAACTACACAATTCTCCATTTAATCATTTACTGTATTATGTGATCACTGAGTTCTTCTCTGTGTGAGTCAGATGTTTTTCACTACCCTGGCAGGTCCTCAATGGAAAGGACTGGTGTAGTGGAAAGAACCCTGGGTTAAGGGTCAGGAGACATGGGTTTGAATCCGAGCTTGGCAACTTCTATCTGTGTGACCTTAGGCTAAATCACATCCCCTCTGAGCTTCCGTTCCCTCATCCATAAAATGAGAGGTTTGGACTGGATGACCTCTAAAGTCTTTTCTGTGCCTGTGTGTTCTCCTGAATCTCCTATAGCATCCCCCAGGGCCAGGCCTAGAGTAGATGTTATTTATCACCTCGCTATAAGACACTTTTCTAGATGCCTCCAACTATTGGTACTTCTTGCCTTTAAAAAAAATCTGTTCAGCCATGTTTGACTCTCCGTGACCTCATCTGGGGTTTTCTTGGCAGAGATAATGAAGTGGTTTGCCATTTCCTTCTCCAGCTCATTTTCCAGGTGAGGAAACTGAGGCAAAGAGGCTGAAGTGAAGGGTCACACAGCTAGGAAGTGTCTGAGGCCAGATTTGAACTCAGGAAGATAAGTCTTCCAGATTCACTCTATCTGCTGTGCCACCTAGCTGCCAAATCACTTGTTTGTTTGATAACTAGGTGGTACCCTGTCTAGAGTGCTGTACTTAGTGTCAGAAGGCCTGAGTTTGAATTTTATCTCAGATAAGCTATGTGCCCCGGGGCAAATCACTTAATCTCTCTGTCAGTTTCCCCATCTCTAAAATGGGAGCAGCTACCTCCCAGGGTTGTGGTGAGAATTCAACAAGTATTTTGCCTATCTTAAGGAGCTATATAAAAGTTAGCTATTACATATTTCTTCTGCATGCACATTGTAACCCAGCCCCCACCCCTAACTCCAGTAAATTCGAAGCTCTTTAAATTCAAAGGTAATTTTCTTCCTCTTTTTTGTCTTTGTATCTACAGTGTCTGGAACATAGGAGGAGCTCAATAAACACTTTTGGACTGGCTAATAGAGAAATGACTTCCCATGTATAATTAATGTCATATTGATGCCTTCTCAGTGGGTTGGAGAGGACCTAAAGGGAGGGAGAGAATTTGGAACTCAAAAAATTTTAAAAATAAATGTTAAAAAATAATATTTTTTAAAACTGAAAAGAAAAAAAAATATTTGTTGATTCATAGAATCATAGATTTAGAGCTAGGAGGGACCTTAGAGGCCACTGAGTCTAAACAGACCCCCTCATTTTACAGATGAGGAAACCTAAAACAAGAGAGGTTAAGCCATTCAGCTGGTCAGGATTTGAGTCAGGATTTGAACCCAGATATTTCTCATGCCAATCCTAGTGTTCTCTCCATTGAGCCACATTACCAAGAATGTCAAGGGGAAGACAGAAGGGTCAGAAGACTTAGACTTATAGCACCTTCAAAGACCTTACAAGTCATCTAGCACAGTATCTCATCTGATTATTCTCCCCTGGTGTTGGACAGAGGCATTGGATACAGCAAACAAGGATTGGGTCCCAGCAAGGGGGTAGGAACCCTGTGCTACTCTTCCCTTAGGCCAAGTTGGCTCTGGAGAGAAGGGACAGAGAAGGGCCTGTACCTACCTTGGAAGGAAGTGATGATACTGAAGAGGTAAAGCACGACCAACTGGAAGGTGCCTGAGGTGAAGGCAAAAAAGACCAGAGCCCAAGGGATGCCCAGGACCAGGCTTAGACCTAGCAGGGTGAGGGCATGCTGCCACTTCTGGCCACGTTGGTTCAGCCGGAGGATCTGCACTGTCATGGTTCCCAGCATCACAATGTTAAACAGAAACACCAGGCAGAAGTAGCCCAGGTTCATGATGTAGCTGATGATAGGGTCCCTGATCCAGCACCTGTAGGAGGCCCAAGGCCCAGGAGGGGAGGAAACAAGAAAGGTGAGAAAACTGAGACTAAGTCTACCCCAGGGGGGGAAAAGCTCAGAACTAGGAGTTAGGAGACCTGAGCAAGCCCTAGACACTAACCAGTTATATGAGGGGGAGAGATAGACCTGGAGCTTCTACCACTCTCAGAAGAAGGCAGACAGGGGTCAGCAGGAGGGTTCTGGGCATTTAAAAGGATGGAAAGAGGGATGCTAGTAATAGGAGGTAGGTGAAAAAATGAAGATCAATGCAACCAACTGGCAGGTTGGGCAGAGAGACAGAGACACATTTAATTAGTCATGGCCGTGAAGATAAGGTAGAATAGCTTCGAGGAGGGGAATTAGAACTAGACAGTCCCTAAAGTCTCTGCTCTCTTCCACACCATCCACACTGGACACATACATGGAAGGGTAGATGATGTCTTCAGATGACTTCTGGACAGTGAGCATGATAGAGCCATAGTTGTTCCCATCCACCAGTGCTGTCACTATCACCAAAAAGAGAGGGAGCCCTGGAGGAAAAAAAGTCCCAGAATTACCTTCTGCCCAGCCAGATACAACCCTTTCCTCTCCCCCCTCCCTGGCCCTACCCAGCTCTTCCTATGTGGCAACTGCTAAGAGCCATGTGTGGTGTTGCTGAGGAAGGTAGGGAAGAGGAAACTGCCTGAGAGCCCATCAAACCTTGACCCACTTGCACAAATATTTTGATCTTCAGGAAAGGATTATTAGGTCTATTAAAGACAGGGGTAGTAAGATTAAGAGAGAACATGGAATAAAACATCTTTAAGACTGAAATTTTAGGAAGACCCCTTAGAAAGATACTCTGACATTTCCCTGAACCCCATCCATCCTAAGGACAGAAGCTGCCAGGTGAGAAGGAATAAAAGTGACTTAGAGAAGAGGCCACAAGACTAGGTGACTGAAGGGAAAGGTCAAAGGTCATAGATATAGGTGGCAGGGACTTTTATTGATGAGAAAACTGAGACCCAGAGAAATTGTATGACTTGCCCAAGGTCATGCAAGTAGCAAGAAGCAGAAGAGGGATTTGAAGCTAGGTACCATGGGTGATACAGTGGATAGAGCACTGGCCCTGGAGTCAGGAGGACCTGAGTTCAAATATAGCCTCAGGTACTTACTAGCTAGGTGACCTTGGATAAGTCACTTAACCCTGTTTGCCTTAGTTTCCTTGTCTGTAAACTGAGCTGGAGAAGAAAATGGCAAACCACTCCAGCATCTTTGCCAAGAAAACCCCAAATGGGGTCACAAAGAGTTGGACAATGACTGAAATGACCAACAGCAACAACCATGGAATGTACCATCTGTGTCTGGCTAACTACAAAAATAATGATATCATAGCAAGTGACAGAAAGGTCTGGAGTGGGAGTATTTGAGGGGGGAGGTTAAAGTGAATTCAGTCTAGATATCTTGAATTTGAGGTGACAGTGAGACATTCACATGGAAGTGTTGAGAAGGACATTGGAAGTGTGAGTTGAGAGCTCAGCAGAGTTGGACTGGAGACATGGCATTGGGATTTGTTCATACAGAGGGAAGAGAGTTCACCCAGGGGAGTACTGAGGGGAGAGTAGAGGAACAGAGACCGTGACTTGGGTTTTACTCATGGTGTGGAGTGGGGAAGGAAAAAGAAAAAGCAGAAAAAGGGGGAGTTAGATTGTATCTCCCCCAGTACCTAACCCATTACTCTGTATACAGAAGGCACTTAATATTTGTTGAGTGAATGATATAGTTGACATCTATATAACACTATAATTTACCGAGTGCTTTACATGCAATATTTCAAAATGGATAAAAGAATGAACAGCTAGAAACACCAGAATAGTACAGTCATGAGAGTCCAGGAAGGAAGGCATTTCAGGATGGAAGGAGCAGCCCACAGAGTACATTATTCAGCATCAGTACATCAAATATAAGCCCTCTTTACAGGGTCTAGTTGACATTTACCTCCCCCAAGATACACTATTCAACCTCCTCCACCTCCACCTGCCTGCCCCAAGATCCCCTATCTGACCTCCCCCACTTCCATCTGCCTGCCCAGGATCTGCCACCTGACCTCCCCAACCTCCACCTGCCTCAGGACCCATGATCTGACCTCTTGCCCCCAACCCAGCCAGCCTGCTCACCCCAGCCCACAAGGCACAGCTTGATCAGGTAGCCGTGAACATAGGTGCTGAAGACCTCCACCACCAGCCGGTAGAGGTTATAGCCTTCGATGCCCATCCAAGTGAGGCAAGCTAGCAGAGAGAAGTGCAGAAAAATGGCGCTGGCCCAGCAGCCCATCTCGTTCTCCAGGAGAGCAACAGGTTCACTGAGTAGAAAGCTCAGGTCCAGGAAGAAGACAGAGAGCAGGAGGTTCATGTGAACTTTGATCGTGTAGTCTCTCTGCTTTCTCCTGAAGGAAGCACAAAACCATAGGATTTAATGGTGGAAAGAGGCCCGAGGGGCCAGCTGCTCTAACCCCCTTACTTTGCAGAGGAAGAACCCAGAAGTCCCAGAGAGGGGAACTCCTTCAGCCACTGTCACACGGGTGCCAAAGAGCAGAACCAGGGTCCACACCCAGCTAACCCCAAAGGTGGCATCCTTGTCCCTGCAGGATGTGCCACACACACAAACTGGCAGTGAGGAGATTGGTTGATTTCAAGTCACAAGACCTTGGTTTGCATCCCACCTCTGCTAGGTCCTTGCTGGGGGACATTAGGTAAGTCCCCTCTGGGCTTCGGTTTCTCCATTTGCAAACTAATGGGGTCAAGACTAAATAATCTCTGAGGTCCTTTCCATATCTTAGATCCTATGATCTGCCTAGGGTCAGCCCTAGGTCCGAGGTTCAGGATATCTGGAAAGCTCCCGAGAGTTTGTAAGCATGCCTCCTCCAGGCAGCCTCCTTCAGGAATTTGTGTTCGAGGTAGTGGGGTACAGTAAGAAAAGCTCCAGATGGAGTGCTGAAATTGAAGACACAGAACATGCATTCAAATCCTGCTGCTACTTACTGCCTGTGACCTTGGGTAACTCACCTAACCAGGCCTCCATTTCCTCATCTGTAAAAGGAGTGGGTTGGAGTGGATGACTTCTAAGGTCTTAATGTCTAGATCTTACCCGGCCTTCAATTCTGTGACTTCAACTAACTAATTGGCATGTAGACAATAGGTAAATTAAGGGGGGGGGGTGGCCACATGGTGCCTTTAAGTAACTAGTTTTCCCAGGGCTTTCAAGATAGGATTGAATTTACTAAAACCCAATATGCATGCCACTTCCCAGGAACATGGAATTGTTCATCTCCACTGTGGTGGCTGCTCCAGACTCTGAGATCAAAGTGAATTGTGGGAGATAGACTCACTATCTTTGTGAGTGCATGGATTCCTGGATGTTAGAGGGGTGTCAACCACAAATGCTTCAGGGGATGACCTCCCTTCCCCTTTTCCCCCATAGTCCCACCCCCTCCTCCGGAGGCCAAGTTGATCTATACCGAGAGAAGAGGTAGATGGCAATCGTCAGGATGCAAGCCAAGGCCGAAATGACGCAGCCAACGTAGGAAAGGAGGGTAAGATAGTGCTTGTGGATGACGTCAATCTCCACGGAAGAGGCCTGTGGTGGGAAAGGAGCAATATGATGAGCCCAGGTGGAGCACCGAGAGAGGTTTGGGAAGGGGCAGCGTGGGGCATATCCCATTACTCACCATCAGTACAGCAAAGTAGGTCAGATGGTTGCAGAAGCAGGATGTGTTGGCTTCCCCCATCTTTGTCTTGCAGCCAGAATCACTCCAACTCCCGGGGCTTCCAGCTGAGGATGGGTTCCAGATAAGTTCCAACCCCTCATGGGGTACCTTAGGCAACTCTAAGTCTAGAGTCCCAGTGCCATGTCATCTCCTCCCCCTTGGCACAGATGAGCACAGGGGAAGACGGACTTGTTGATGAATTATTCAGTGTTATATCATTGGGTTCTCCTGTTCTGCAAAAGGGTTCTCCTGTTCTGATTAGCTCTGGGGATATGCCACAAGGTGCTTCAAGCTCGTGATGGGTGCTTTGGGGCAGACCAAGCCTATACTCCCTCCTACCACCTCCAAAGGTCAGGTTCACATCCCTAAATAAATCAGCCTGGCTCTGTTCTCCTGAAGTTTATCCCAGTCCTTCCAGAAGCTCCTTGTAGACCCCTCTAACGGGAACAATTTCCTGAATTTCATTCATCAGTTCAAAGTTTTGACCCCAAATTTCTGATTTCTAGCTTCACATCTGAGTCTTCTCCGTTCCCTTCCTGGGCCTCATCTCTGCTTCACCTAAATCTCTTCAGGTTCAACAGGAGCCTTCACCAGCTATGCTCACTCCCACTTCAGAATCTTTATTTTACCAACCTTGTGAGCAAGCAGTATGGCTCAGTAGACAAGCGCTGGATTTGGAGTCCCAGGGCGGAGTCAGATGTTAACTCTACCACTCCCTATAGTATAGTTTTTGTCTTGAAGACATGGGAAAAATAAAACTGGTACTTCCCTCTACTGATGGTACCTTCTCCTGCCTCTGTCACAGACTGGCTGTGGGACATCGGGTATGTAACTTGACCTTTCTGAGCCTCAGTTTCTTTATCTGTAAAATGAAGGTGTTGGTCTAGATGGCCTCTGAGATTTCTTCCAACAACTTCCAGATCTCTGATCCAATGTTTTTTTTTTTTTTTGCCTCCTGGCTGAATCCTAGCCATCTCTCTCTTTCAAACCCAGCTCAAAATTTCCCAGGTCTCTGCTCATCCTGGTTGCTTCAGTCTTTTAAACATAACTCAATAACCAGGGATTAACCTAATGCTGAGAAGTCAACTCCCTACTCACTCTCTCCATACTTACGTTCAGGGTTCTCTTCCCAGAACACACACTGTAGGGTCACATTCTTCTGTAAAAACCAAAAAGGGATGGATTTATTACCCTTAGCTCTCCCTGTAGCTCAATGGAATTAGGGGAGGGGAGGCACATGTGAATTTCAGAATAGTTTAACTCTAAGCCTTCATGTGCCGATATACTTATCTTTCTGGATAGAATTGACTGGTTAATTCAATCAAAATGGGCAGCAATTTCATAGACACAGATAAACTGGGGGAGGAAAGAAACTGGGGCAGGGGGATGAGAGGTGCAAAGGAAAGCAATGACCAATAGGTCCTTGGCTCCATCACTCACTGTTTGGGTGACTCTGAATAAGTCACTTCCCTTCACTGAGCCTGAATTTTCTCCACTTTGGAATGAGCTTAGATTAGATGATATCTAAGGTTCTTTTTAACTCCAAATCCTCCCCATTCATTCATTCATTCATATTTATGACTAGACATCCTGAACCCCAAGCACTTCCTTGGTGCACTGAGGAGAGAAAGGCTCTACTTTAAAGCAGGGAGACCAGTTAGACCCTGCCCTCTAGGATCACCCCACCCCCTCCAGGTGAAGCTTCTTCTACTCACCGGCTGTTGTTGGTGCCAGAAGGTAAGGACCACAGGTTCCTGGAGGTTGGACACCTTGGTGTCCTGTACAACAATACCCAAGACTTTTCCCCCGAGGACTTGGCTGGAGTTTTTATCCTGAAGACAAAGGGAAGGTAAAACTTGCTATATCTCTCTACTGAAATCTATTTTGTCCTGTGTCTGTTAGTGACTAGCTGTATGACCTTGGACAAATCATTAACTTTTCTGGGCCCCAGTTTCCTCATCTGTATAATGAGGGGGTTAGAGCAGCTGGCCCCTTAGGCCTCTTTCCACATCCATAAAGGAACTGTAGACATCAGAGAACAAGCTCTAGTGGTGATGGGTCATGGTGTTCTTAGCTTTAAAGCTTTTTTTGTGTCCCAAGTCACTGAATAGGTGGCCACCTACTCTGCTTATGGGTAAAACTGGCTCTGAGAGTCAGGGATGTTATGAGGAAAAAGCTATGGAAATGTGAGTTATGTTATTATGATTCATCCAATTTTAGCCCCCGGCTTTTCTTGTTCTCCTCCCACAATACACTTATATGAACTGCTTTTCCTTCCCAGGAAGGGAGAAGCAGGCTAGCCACCCAGCCAGGGTACCTGGAATAGGGCCTGGCTGCTAAAATCCATGAGAAGGAGTCTCTTGTCGGCCTCTCCTCTCCTGCCTTTGGCCTTTTCAAAGAGGGCACTGGGCAGCTTCACAGAGTACTCTTGCACTGTGCTCTGGTCCATCTGCAAAATCCAAGGGATGGTCATCAGAGAATCTGGGCCCACTTGAAGCATCAGGTATGGGAACTACAAAGGACCTAGACCCTCAAAGGGCATGAAGTAGGATGGGACCAAGGAACCCAGACCACTGTGTCTCAGACAGACCACCCCAGAGCCACAATCTTTAGATGGTTGCTCCAGAAGTAGGAAAGATGATTAACCCCACCCAACCATGGGCCATAATACTTTGTCTTGGCCCACTATAGAGTCCATTCTGAGCTTAGTGCTGGGACCATGAAACCAGCTGGCTTTTGCTGGCCCAGGTTCCTTCTCTCATCTGTATTGAGACCAATTCCTGGTTCTAGACTTCAGTGGTCAATTTTCCCCTTTCCTCCCATTCCCCTTTCCCTCTTCTTTCCTCCTCTTGACTGCCCAGATACTGACCTTCCCTTTGGAATGGATGTGCAGATCTTTAACTCCTGGCTTCAGTTTCCATACAGTGGCATTGATCTTCTCCTCCTCGAAGGAAGCCTTATCCCCTTTGAAGTGTACGCCCACTAACTTTGACTCTAACCTCTGGAGATGCCTAGAAAGTAAGAAGAGAAAACAGAGGTCCCCTCAAGTCGCTAAAGTCTGGGTGTTGTGGAAAGAACACGGGATTTTGTGATCAGAGAACCTGGGTTCAAGTCCTGCATTTGACACTAAATAGCTGTGGGACCCTGGGAAAGTCACCTAATTTCTTTGAGACTCAGAGACTTCTTTGAGACTCTGTTTCCATATATCTATCTAACCAGGATGTTGTGAACCTTCAAGCACCCTAAAACTATCAGTTATGGTTATTTCTATTACAGAGAGACAGATAAGGGGACAGATCAGGGAGACAGAGAGAGAAAGGTACAGAAGGGAAGGAAGGAAGGAAGAAGTAATTGGAGGAGCAGGAAAGAAAGACAAAACATGGAGGAAGAGAGGAGAGAGAAGTGACAGGAGAACAGATGCGGAAAGGGGAAAGCAGGATCAATTGCTAAATATTTATTAAGCACCTACTATGTTCTAAGACTGGGGAAACAAAAAGGGCAGAAGACAGTCCCTGCCCTCAAGGAACTCACAGTCTAATGAGTGAGACAATAAGTAAAAACAAAATGCAAACAAGCTACATACAAGATGAATAGGAAATAGTCAGAAGAGAGAAGGCGCTGGAGTTCAGAGGGTTTGGTGGAAGGCTTCCTGTAGGAGGTGGGGTTTTAGTTGGGGCTTAAAGGAAGGTGGGGAGATCAGGAGACTGAGCTGAGAAGTGAAAGTGTCCTGGGAGAGAAGGAAAAAAGTTGGATTTCAAATCCACCTCTGTCTCTAACTCTTAGTATGTCCTTAGGCAAGTCACTTTTGGGCTTCAGTTTCTTCCTCCAAAAGAAAAGGTTCTTAACCTATTTTTTTAATTGATAATTGTATTTCAGTGTAATTGGCTTCCTTTTTAATTGCTTGTGTTTTGTTTTTATGCATTTAAAGACATTATTTTGAGAAGGGCTCCAGAGGCACCCCAGTCTGTCCCAGAAGGCGAGAACAGAGATCAGATGTTCTCTAAACTCTGTTCTTTGACCTGACATTAGAGAGGAAGCTTAATTTACAAAACTTTAAAAGCCTCTTTCGTGGTTGCCTGATACAGCCTCTCCTTTTACAGAATAATAGGCCAAGGGACTTGCCAAGGGCCTCAGTCAACAGGGGTCAGCCCTGGGTCCCTGGCCTCCAGGTCCATGGCTCTTTTCACATGATCACAGAACTCTCTGACAAAGAGGAAAGAGATTTGGGAAGGCCTCAGGAAGTAGTGAGCTCCCCAACCTTAGAGGTATTTAAGCAGAGGCCACATATGGTCACTTGCCAGGTAGGGATGTCTTTTCATGTATGGTTTGGACCAGGTCTCTTCCAAATCTAAAATTTTGTGATTCTAGGAAATATGACTCAAAGCTTCCTCAATTCTTCCTTTCAACCCCTTCCTCCCACCCCACCCCTTTGAGAGCCTGTGGCTGGAGACCTTCCCAGCCTATGGGCCCCATGCTTCTCCCTATCCAACCCCTCTGCAGTGCCCCTGAACCCTGACACTGTCAGACAGCAGCAGGAAGTACTCACCGGCTGACAGAGATAGATGATGGCTTCCTGCCTATCTTTTCAGGCCTCAAGAGCATGCTAAGTGTGTGTAGTTCCCGTTTTAGGTCACACATGTCAACCGACCCATTGTGGGAAGAGGCATCACCAGGCGGATCTGGGGAGGGCAAGGGGGGTCACAGTTAAGATGGGCTCCATCATCCCCACTCTACCTGCTCCCCCCCTACCCAAGCAGGGCAGGGCTGCTTCCACCAACTTGGCCAAGGTGCCCAGTTCTCCTAGATGTTGGGGACCTTAAATTAAACTCATGTTCCTCCACCTTCAAACCAATAGGCTCATACATCAAGCAATCAGTGTTTATTGAGCACCTACTAAGTGCCAGGCACTTTGCTAAACCCTGGGCATACAAAGAGGCAAAAGACTGTCCCTGTCCTCAGGGAGCTCACAATCTAATGGATCAAATTGTAATCTAGTTTCCTTTTGGGCCCAAGGAGGCCCAATTCAGGGTCACCTTCTCAGTGAAACCTTCTCTGATCCCCTGGTTTAAGGTGACCTCTCCGTTCTCAGGTTTCCCACAGCACTTGAGCACTTCTTTTCGGTTGCCTTCCCTGTCCTCATAAGGTAGTTATTTGTGTAAACACCGTCCTCATTTGTGTAAATGCCCTCCCCCTTCTTCTCCATTTGATTAGAGTTTCCTTGAGGGGAGGACCTTGTGTCATCTGTCTTTGTACCACCCCCCAACACAAAGCATGGAGCTTTGTACACCTCCCCAGTACTCAGCCCAAGATAGGTTAGACCTGCCATCCTGCTGAGATGCAGGATTGGGAACAGAAAGCAGAAAAACTCAAAGGGTGGAGGAGGGTCGAGAATGAAAACCCACCCAGCCCTAGCTCCCTCCAGATCTGTGCCCCCCTCCCATCATTACCGTGGAAATGGAAGGTATATCGAAGGCTATTAGGAATGCTGGTGTTCTGTGGTTGTCTCCAGGAGCTGTAGGAAGGGTTCTGCAGTAAAGGCCCCTGCACTGGGTCTGCCGCCTCGAGACGGCTGAAGCACAGGAATTTGTGGGCTTGGTCACTCAGCTCATAAGAAGTCTTGCCATAAATGAATTGGAGCTTCTTGGCATTTGGAAGCCAGTAGAGGCAGAAACGATATGGCCCCAGGGGAGCAGGAAAGGACCAGGACTGACGAGATTCTTTGGCAGGAAATGGGGCCTTGATTGTTAGGACCTCTTCCGTATTCTCGATGACAATGTGGTGGGAATGGCCTTGAATGTAGTTCAGTCTGCTCGAATGGGTCTGATTCCTTTCTCCACAGAAACTGAACTCGTCTTTGTGGTTACTGCCCTGTATCCCTGTGGCACAGAAGGAGAAGTCAATATATCATGAAGTTCAGCATGTTTGTGGCTGAGGGACAAGCTACCTAGGGTTTCCTAATTCCCACCCAGGAAGGCAATGTGAGATCCAGGCCCTACATCTTAAACGAATGAACAAATGAATGAATGAACAAATGAATAAAATGAAATGAGAGTATTTGACTCCATGACCTCTGAATCCTATGGACCTCCCTTTCTTTTGGGCCTTACCATCCTGACTTCCTAAGCCTTCCCCTCCCAAACCCCACTATTCCATAATCTCTGTTGAGTAGGTATGATAGTCAATCTCACAGACTTTTTAGCTCCCTAAGGGAACTTAGAGCACCAGGCTTGTCATCTTCCTATAATACCCTTATGTAAAGATTTTTCCAAACTGTGTAGGGCCCTGTATAAATTTTTCTGGGCCTCAGTTTCCTGATCTGCAAAATGTAGAAAGGAGAAGAAAGAGGAGAAAGCATTAGATAAGGCAAATCCAGCAAGTATTTATTGAGCATCTACTATGGAGGGACCACAGTACTGTGACTAGATCGCCAGCCTTGGAGTCAAGATGGCTTGTGTTCACATCCCCTCTCTGACACTTGCTACCTTTGTGACTTTGGGCAAATACTTAACCTCTCTGGGACTCAGTTTCCTCTTTCATAAAATGAGGGGGTTGGGCTTGATGGCCCCGAAGCCCTTTCTAGCTCTAGGGGTCTCATTGCCAGGAACTCTAAGGTCCCTTAGGGCTCTAAGAAGTCTATGAGGTTGACTGTCATATCTACTCAACAGAGGTCATGGAATAGTGGAAGTTGGGAGGGGGAGGCTTAGGAAGTCAGGGTGGTGAGGCCCAAGGGAAAGGGAAGCCCATAGGGTCTGGAGCTGGAAGGAACTTCAGAAGTCATGGAATCATATCCTCTCATTTCATTTTATTTATTCATTTGTTCATTCATTCATTTATTTTAAATATTCATGAAAACATTTCTGAGCTCCAAATTATGTCCCTCCCTCTGCCCCTCCCCCACCCGTTGAGAAGGTAAGAGAGCCAGAAGGACCATAGAGACCACCTCTTCCAGCGCCCTCATTTTACAGATGGGGAAATCGAGGTCCAGAGAGAGGAGTTAATCCTACTAAGGTCACACTGGGAATCAATGGCAGAGCCAGCACTGCTGACTAACTCTAATCTGGAAGGCTTCCCCCTGTGCCATATTTTTTTTGTGCTGGATAGAGATGCCAAGACAAATGGAAAGAAGTAGATTCTGGACAATGCACTCAGGGAGGGTCCATCTGGGGAGGGGATACTCAGGGAAGAAGGACACAACACCTTGGAAGAGGAAGAACAGAGTCGTGTAGAAAACCACTGCTCGAGGAAATGCCTGGCCTGCCATTGTCTTCATCAGTGTCCTAGGGAGGTCACCACCTGAAAAAAGTCAAGATCAGCATCAACATTCAACCTGGTATTTTAGTTTTTTCCTTTCTAAGGCCGTGGAGTCAGGAAGACCTTTGTTGTAGTCCCACCTCATAAACGTCCTAGTGGGTGACCCTGGGCAAGTCACTCAATCTCTAGTGGCCTCAGTTCTTTCATCTATAAAATGGGGATAATCATAGCACATACTTCACAGGGTCGTTGTGAGGACCAAAAGAGGGCTGACATATGTAAATCAGGGAGTGCATGGCAATGAACTGAGTGCAAGGCTGTAGAAGTTTTTTAAAACATCAAGTCTGAGGATTGTGCCTGAGCTGTCAAAAGAAGCCACAAAATCCTGGAGCAGGAGAAGGCCTTAAAGATCATCAAATCCAATCCCCCCATTTCACAGATGAGGCAGCTAAGTCTTGTTCAGAAAGTTGGTGCCAGTATGGTGCATTTGGAGTGGCTCTGCCATTCACTGACCTCGGATGGATGAATTATTTCCTCAAGTTGGACCCATTCCTTCATCAGTATAATGAGAGGGCTATATTGGACGGTACCTGTGGTGCCCTCTGATCCTAAGACTGAGGGTCACCTGAATTCCTTTCCAATGCCCTAGTCCACTATACCTCACTGCCTTCCCAACCACCAGAAGCCATTTCATATGTTCCCAATCGCAGAGGTGACTTAGGGCTAATGACAGCAGCAAAGCCCAGAAACCACCAGGGCTAGAGGAAAATAAAGGAGAAACAGCAGCGAGGTCCCAAGGTTGGTACCCAGATGAGGGCAGACAGCACCTGGACGGCTCTTCCACCTTCTGCCACAAGGGGGAGCCATGGCTCATTAATTTCCTTCTCTTCAGGTAGAAATGTCACCTAACTTGTTTCATGCCTATTACTTGGGCTGTGGCTAGGGCGCCACCCTTCTTTAAATGGTCAGATTATCTCAGGGAATTGTTTGTACTGGGGCCCTTAGTAAGGATCTGGGGGGCTCTAGAGATGGAAGACACCTTAGGAATCTTGTCCCCTGGCGCCTTCAATTAGTAAAGAAGGAAACCGAGACCTAAAGAGATTAGTGGACTTTGCTCAAGCCCAGAAATATCCCAGCTGGAATTTGAACCCAGACCCATTGAGTCAACTGCCACTGCTCTTTCCAGTATAACATAAAGGGTTTTCAACCCACCTGTCCAGTGTCATTTGATATCCTTCCTTTTAATCACTTTCTACTCTATCGAAAATGGAAGACTGTTTCCTGAATGGTAAATCCCACCTTCAGGAATCTGTGCAAGCCATGTGCCACATCTGGGAAGCACTCCCTGCTCAACTTGGGTAAGAGGCCCCTCCCACCCCTAACCTTAACCCTAACCTACCCCAGCCATATAGAGCTTTCTATGGCTTTCCCCAACCTGCCTTTTTAACTTTATTGCTCAACTTCCCCCACACCATGGTCTTCATAAACATTATTCCATCTCTCTTGGTCATGTCTTTGCATTGGCTGTCTACCATGCCTGGAAGGCACCAGGAAAAGGGAAAACCACCATCTCACTATTCAAAGGGTGACTTCTTTCCATTTAGACTTGGACTCACAAAGTGACAGAAGGGACCTCAGCACATATAAGGTCAAAGCTGGAAGAGACCTTAGAATACACGATATCACAGCTGGGGAGGTGAGCACCTAGAACAAAGAATGTCAGAGTTGGAAGGGATCTTAGATCAGGGAATGTCAGAGCTGGCAAGGACCTTAGAACAGAGTATGTCAGAGATGGAGGAACCTTAGAACAGAGGATGTCAGAGATGGAGGGACCTTAGAATAAAGGATGTCAGAACGGAGAAGGACTTGTGGAACACCTGAAAAGCAACTTGGTTCAGTGGAAACTGCATATTTGGAGCAAGGAAGTCCTGAGTTTGAATCCTACCATGGATAATTACTACTGATAAGAGGCTGGTCACAACCTCCATGAATTTCAATTTCTTCATCTATAAAACAACGGCACACAATGCCTCCATCCAGGGTTCTTTGTGAGCTTTAACACATATAAACTATCACCACCTGGTTCAACCTTCCCATCTTACAGATAGCAAAACTGAGGGCCCCAGATGAGGAAAGGGTCTTAGCCAGCATCACATTGCCTGTTAACTGAAGAGCCAGGATCAACACCTAGGGTTTAGTCAGTCTAAGCTCAGTCTACTGCTCTTTCTGCCCCCCACTTAAGGATCTAAAAGGCATTGGAGAATGGAACCAGAAGAATCCAAACTTTAAAATAGTATAAAATTGGGCATCATCTCCTGCATGGAAAGCATGTAGTCTGGGATAGTCAAATGAATGGGAATTATGTTTCTTTCCTCTTTTATACCCTCCAACTCTTCAACTGACCATCCTCCTCCTGGTTTCCCTTCCTGTTCTAGATGGGGTGGGGGTTGGGAGAAGTAAAGCAGAGTTTTCAGAATGTTTTTACCCAATTCCAAAATGGTAAATGAAAACAGAGCTGAGCCCAAAGTCCTATGTCCAGTCACGGTTCACTCAGTCATAGAGTGGGCCACTCAGCAATTCTGGTGACTGGCTGAGGAGGTAATTTGGCTCATTAAGTATTTACTGAGCTCTCCTTTTGTGTTAGGCAAGGCATGAGTGAGGAGATAAGGTTCATATCCAAATAATAAGACAAAAGCAATGAGATAATATGCCACCAAGTGCTATACAGAGTCATAGTATCTCAGTGGGCACTTCTGAGATCGTGTATAGTCCAATCTCACTCTCCAGAATTGTGCTTAGTTCTGGGCATCCTGGATAAACCAGATAGTGTCTGGAGAGGGGTAATCTGAACAATGAAGGACCTTGAGCCCATGATGGAAGACTGGGTTGAAGGAACTGGGGATGGTTAGCCTGAAGAGAAGACTCAGGGAAGGCTTGTTACATTGTTGTGTTTGTCCTTCATTCTCTAAGAGGACCATGACATCAGACAATAAGGACATGATTTGCAGTTGACTTGGATTTGAGTGAGGGAGGACGGTGCAAGGTCACCAGCCTCACTTTCTCCTCCAGAGCCATCTGGGTCCAGTGGCCAGATACAGATCAGGAGGACCGGGGATGGATTAGCTATACAAAGAAAGGCGAAAGGCAGTCCCTGAGCTCAAGGAGCTTAATCCAATGGGAGAGACAGCATGCAAACATTGAAAACAAGCAAGATATGTAGGATAAATAGGAACTGATCAACAGAGGGAAGGCACTGGAATGAAGAAGGATTGGGTGAGGCTTCCCGTAGAAGGTGGGATTTGTGCTGGGACTTTAAGCCAGGAGGAGATGTGGAGGGAAAGCATTTCAGGCATGGGGGACAACCCTAGAAAATGCCCAGGTTCAGGATATGGAGTTTCTTGTGCAAGAAACAGCAAGGATGCTGGTGTTGTTGAATCTCGGAACATTTGAGAGGATGCAAAGCATAAGAAGACTGGAAAGGGGTGGGCATGAGAGGGGCTTCGAGTATTTGGAGGAGCAACTAGATATGTTCCATTTGGTACCATTGGGCAGAAGTAACAGCTGCGGGGAGGGGAGCTACAAAAAGATAAGTTTGGATTTGATATCAGGAACACCTTCCTAGCGATTGGAGCTGTCCCAAATTTCTAGCAACGGCTTTGAGGGGTGGTCATTTCCCCCTCTTTGGAGCTCTCTAAGCAGACCACTTGTCAGACATGACAATCAGGGAGAATTCCTTTAGTGTATTGGTTACTCCAGATCACCACTGAAGCGAATGAATGAATAAAAAAGCATTGCTTTCAAGTGATGACTACGTGTCAAATATTATACTAAGTGGGTCTCTTCCTGCTCTCCAATTCTATCCTTCTGGGAATTCCCTCTCCGATGTTCCTAACATATTCTCTAAGTGACAAAAGGGCAGTCGGAGGGGTGTGGGGAAGGCAGTGACCCTAGACCACTTTGGCTGGCTGATAACAGTTGGGTAGAATTATGAGCTGATTACATGTGTATAAGGCTTCAGGACTATTTTAGTACCAGCTGCCTGAGGACCTTCCCCATCAGCTGACTTCCTGGGTAGGAGCCCAGCCCAAAGTACCGGGCAATCACTACAATTGGTCACATCCTTGATGCTATCTCCCTGAAGAAGCCAGGACAGCTGAGCTGTGGGAGTAGAAGGGCAGTTCCCATTGCCAAGAGCCTAGAGGACCAGAACAGGTCCTCCCTCCATGGAGAGATGCCTGCAGCCAGCACATAAAAGCTGGGATACACTGAGGTTTGGCTGACCTCCTGTAAGGTTCCAGAGCCAATTCTCTTAGGAGCAAGGAGAGATAGCTAACCAGCCTCAGCCTGGGGGTGATAGTTCCTGGGTGGATTTCTTTGTGCTTCTCTGCTCTCCCCAGGGTTGGATAGATTCTGAATAATAGATAGCAATTATATTCTTTTCTAAAAGTTGCAAAATGCTTTCCATACATTATCTTGTAACCTCACAACACTGTGAAGTCAGTGCTTACTTGCATGCCCATTTTAAAGATGAGAAAACAGAAGCAAAGCAAGGTTAAGTGATTTGCCCAGGGCCACACAGCTAATAAGTATGTGAGCAAAGATTCAAACTCAGGTCCTTCCTAGCTTTAAGCCTAACACTCAGTCTGCTGGACCACATAGCTTCCTGTTCCTAATGAAAGCAGTGTGTGATTTCTTGGAAATGGCAATGTACTGGGAATCAGGAAATGGGAGATCTGGTCCTGGCTTTGTCTTGCTTACTAACTCTAAGACTCTGGAGGACTGACTTTCTCTCCTTTGGCCTCAGTTTCCTCATCTGTAAAATGAAAGGGTAGAACTAGGCAAAAGGCTTGTGCTCCTTGGATTTGGAGAACATGCAAGGGTTTGCAGGTGATGTTTCTGTAACAAAGTCAGTGGTAGCTGTGGTTTTGACAACACCTTCCTGGGCTGGCAGGAGAACTTCTCTGGGGACTCTGAGTTCCTGGCATTCTGCCCTCTGTTGTCTCTTCTCTCTATTCTCCACCTTCAATCATCCTTTCTTTTACAGAGCCCAATGCGTGGCACAGAGAGGGTACAGTGGATTGCTGTTGTTTGTCCTTCATTTTGAAATAGAACCAATGACATCAGCAGGGTGATAGAACACTGGGCTTAGAATCAGGAAGACATCTTCCTCAGTTCAAATCTGTCCTCAAACACTTCCTAGCTGTATGACCCTGGACAAGTCACTTCACCCTGTTTGCCTCAATTTCCTTATCTATAAAATGAGCTAGAGAAGGAAATGACAAACCACTCCAGTGTCTCTGCCAAGAAAACTCCAAATAGGGTCACAAAGGGCCAGACACAACTGAACAATGTTTGAAAACAGAATTCACTTTATCTTGTGTCTTGGACCCTTTTAATAGTCTGGTGAAGCTTATGGATCCCTTCTTAGAGTAATATTTGTTGCCTACATTCATAATTGAAGGAAATCTTAAATTTCAGTGAGAAGTCAGTGACAATAAAGATGCAATCTTTTTTCTATCCTGTTTTATGGACTTTATGAAATCTATCCACAAGCAGTCTGTGGACCCCAAACCAAGTTCCCCTGTTCTAAGAGAAGGAAAGAAACCACTAGAAGGGTCATGCTCCTATTCATGAAAGCAATTTTCCTGTTATGGAGACAAAGACCTGACTCCAGATCAAGACTGGGTTTCTTGGTAGTCTGGGTAGGGCTGACAGAACTGAAGAGATGGAAGTGACCTCAGAGTCCATGCAGTTCGAACCATATCTAGATAAGAGTCCCCTGTGCAACACACATGACAAGTAGTCAACCAGTCTTTACCTGAAAAAGTAAGGAGGAGCCTACTACTCCCTGAGAACAGCTCATTCTACTTCTGGATAGTTCTAAAGATCAGGACACTTTACCTTACATTAAGCCTATAGACTCTAAAACAGCCATTGTGCCCTAAGAAATGATGGAAGGGAGAGTTCCAGAGAATCTGAGAAGACTTATATGAATTGATGCAGAAGGAAGTGAGGAGAAACAGGAGAATTATTTGTACAATGACAACAGTATAAAGACAAACAAATTTTGACAGTCTTATGACTTCTGATCAGCACGATGACCAACTGTGATTCCAGAGGACCAGTGATCAAGGTTGCTGCCCACCTCCTGGTGGAGAGCCAACGGACTCCAGATGAAGAGCAAGACATACATGTTTACATGGCTAATGTGGGAATTTGTTTTCCTTAACTATACATATTTGGTTCAAAATTTTTTTTCTTTTGCCTCCCCCCTTTTTGTAGGGGAGGAGATGGGAGGGAGAGAGAATAAATGCCTGTTAATTGGGGAGAAAAAAATAGATAAAGAATAGAATTCATCTGGCTCTGAGTTCACTAAGGGCAGGTAGGTACTATCTCTCTATGTAATCTTGGGTTTCAGCTTCCCATTATTCATTTTTGCACCATCCTTTCAAGTTCAAAGATTATTCTCTTTGTCAGAGAAAATAGAGACAAAGGAAGAATTGAGTAGTTCTGCCTTCTTCCTGTCATCCGTTTATTACCATCCCATTCACCCACACAAGCTTCTTTGATCTGATCAGAGAAGGTGCTGTGTGCTCTATGAGTAAAGCAGAATTAAAGTAGCTCAAAAGAAATGTGAGATGCGCGAATTTAGAGAATCCACCCCAAATATCCACATGGATTATTTGTGTCTGACCTGTGGTAGGAACATGCCGAGCTCATGTTGTTCTGATCAGACAGTCGGGCACACTGAAACTTGACTCTAGCATAGTGATGTCACTTTGGTCCTCTTTGAAAATGAAGGACAACAACCATCCCCCAATTAAGCTAAAAATACCCCACTTTTATGTCCTTAGCTTTCTTTGATATTTTTAGCTTATTCTGAGCTCTAACACTATTCTTAGAAGATCGTATCATTATTTTTTCTTTATTTTCTGTACTTGCTTAAATCTTCTACAAGCTTTTTGGATTCCCTGTGCACTCACATTAGTTTTATCTAGCCTCAAGTTTCTCAACTTGTTTTTATTTTAATAATTATTCAGTTTAATTGATTTCCTTTATAATCTTACATATTTGCATTCTGAAACTTATTCTGACAAAGCTTCACCAGAATGACCACCAAAGGGGTCCATGACACAGAAAACATGAAGGACCCTTGATTTAGACAATTTCCTGTTTTCTTTTTCATTGGAATTCTTTCTCTTTACACATTCAGAATTTCATTATATCAAACCAACCATTGCTCCTGGGAATGACTTTCTTGGAAAAGATTGGTCCAAGGTATCCTATCCATCCTTCCTCTGAGCTCTTTGGGAACTGCCTTCCCCAGATCTAGTGTATATGTCCCACAATAGCAGCCTGCAGTTCCCCTCGGTGCTGAAATCAGGTCCACATTCATAGTTCATCTCTTCACTTCCTCCAACTTTTGAAAGGCTTAAGTAGTGTGTGAGTTCCTTAGGGTCAGAGGCCCCTGTCTTATTCACACAACAGAATTGCATGATGTGAGAGGTGGAAAAGACCTCTGAGATCATCTAATCTGGGTGTCTTTTAAAAAAAATTTACGAAAGGGAGTTTGATTTTTAAATAATGTATTAAATATTTATTAAACATTAAATGCTTATTAAAATGAAAATTTATTAAAAATCTAAAATTATTATCTATTATTTAAGTACTTATTAAATATTAACTAGTTTATTATTTATTGATTTTAAGTAACAGGTCTTTTAAAAAATGTTTTCCTTTTATTACCCTTCTCTACCCATTAACAAGTTAAAAAAAAAGAAACAGGAAAAAAAAACCCAAATCCCTCAATGCATAGCTAGAGCCTGGCAAAACAGATTCCTACATTAGCCATGTCTAAACGTTTATGTCTCTTTCTGCATCTTGGGTTCATCATCTTTCTCTCTGCCAGGAGATGAGTGGAATGTTTCATCTTCATTGTTTTGGACTTGCGGTTTATCATTTCAGTGGTGGGAGTTCTAAAGCCTTGTATGGTTCTTTTTCTCTGTCAGGTTATCATCATTGTATAAATTATTGCCTTGGTTCTGTCCCATTCCTCTGCATTGGTTCAGAGAAGTTTTCCCAGTTTCCTCTGAAATTGTCTACCTCATCATTTCTCATGGCACTATAACATTCCATTACATTCATGTATCATAATGAGTTTAGCCATTTCCCAGTGGGAGGATGGCCCCTTAGTTTCTAATTTGGGGTTACCAGGAAAAGAAATACTCTAACTATTTTTGTACATATTGATCCTTCTTTCTTTGGTTTCTTCTGGGTGGTGGCCACCCACCCTGGGTCATAGGGAATACACAGTTTGGTCACTTTTGAGCACAGTTACAAATTGCTTTCCAGGATGGCTGTAGTCCAGGGGTTCTTAACCTCTTGGTATCACAGCCCCTTTGACAGTCTGGGGAAAAGTGGACATCCCTTCTTAGAACAATGCTTTTAATGCTTAATGTAAAATCCATAGGATTGCAATGGAAACCAATTCTATTGAAAATGTCATCAAAATGCTGCAAATTCCAGGCTCATGGACTTCTTGAAATATATCCACAGAGTCCTTAGGGTTAGAGGACCCCTGACCTAGTCCAAACCACTGATTTTACAGATGGGAAAATGAGACCTGGAAAAAAGTGATGTGCCTAAGGTCTCTAAGCTAATAAGGGTCTGAGCCAAGATTAAATAAAATAAAACAACTCAGGTCTTCAAACTCCAAGCCCGCACCACACTTCTGCCTCTCTAGCCATCCTGATTCTTCCACACTCGCCTCCCCCACAGCACTTAAGTAAAGTGCCCTTCACCTAGGCGATCAGAAAATAATGGAAGGGAGAGTCCAGAAGCATCTAAACTTCAATTAGAAAACATAGGCTATGTTTCCAGGTGTAAGTTAGCCCAACATAGAAGTTGATCTGAATTTTTCTGAACAAAAGCTCAGACTTTGTCTTTGACTTGCCATAGAGGTCAACCAGTCCTCAAATTCCGCTTCTCTCTCTCTTCTCTCCTTTCTCTCTCTCCTCTCTTCCTTCTCTCTCCCTCTTCCTATGTAGCCTACTCATGGGCTCAATAGTAATGCTGATCATCATGGAAGCTTTGACTTGCTCTGTTTCCAACCTGGGCCAGTTTACCCCTCCATAGACAGCCTCCATGCTTCCCTGCTTCCAGAGGCTCACCATATTGGTGTCAGACTAATTACAGACAACAGATCAACTTAACCCTACTGCAGCTCAGAACTCCTGAGCTCAAGAAATCCGCCAACCTCAGCCTCCCTGGTAGCAGGTATTATAAATGTGTATCTAATTTCTTTACTCAGTCGAAGAAAGAAGAAAAGGATAGATATGTACGAAAATATTGATAGCAGCTCTTTTCCTGGTAACCCAAAATTCAAAGCTAAGGGGCCATCCTCCCATTGGTAAATGGTGTATCAACCTCACACTACTCTCAAAGCTCCCCCCCCAAGTTCCTGACTTTATTAATTGCTGGCCTTGTAGGCTAGCTTCTGAGGGCTGGAATGGAATGGTGGGTCCAGAGCTTAGATACCATAGATCTACCATATAAATTAACCCAAATTTGGGAGAGTTAAGGTTCAAATCTGAAAGACTGACTCATCAACTACATTCTATATGGAAGCTAGAGAAGGACTTTACCTGGACTCAAATAAGTCACTGGTCAGAGGGTCTTCACCACCCTGTCTCCCATTGCTAGTGCAAACTTCAGAGTATTTACAAGAGGAAATTGAAGGAGAATGAAAAGTTCTCCAGAGTCTTAGTTATCCCATCAAATTAATAACCTCCCATCCTCTACTATAATGAACCCCTGGGGGTGAGCTGCTAATTAATAAACCAAACTAGCCAATCCCAAAACATTGATAAAGTAGACCACTACTGCATCACTGCCCTAGGCAGTGGGTTGTGCTGTGGGAGGGAGAAGACATCATCCTTACTTTTCTAGGGGAGCTTCTAGACTGATTGAAAAGACAAGACTCCCACCCAGGGAACAGAGGCTAAGAGAGACCAGGATAAGGTATGAATTGCATGGTACAGAAAGTGCTCTAAGGAAGGGAATGATTGTTATGGGCTGGAGTGGGTAGCAAAGAATTCACAGAGAAGACTAGAAAGCCGTGTAGAATTTGGGTAAGTGGAGAGCAAAAGAAAAGAGAACAGCAGGAGCAAAGGTATGGAGGCTGGGATGACAGTATGTTTAGGGAACATCAATGCGACCAGAGCCTATGTGTGGGGAAGTAGTAAGAAAGAAGTCTGGTGGTACAGGGTGCCACTACATCATGGAGGAGCCTCGTACATTAGATCGAAGGCTTCTCTTAACTCCTGGGACTACCTTTCTTCCTTTTATGAGTTGTGAGAATGTAACATTGGAACGTAAGCTCCCGGAGGGCAGGGATCGATTGGCTTTCTTTTTTGGCTGTATTTGTATTCCTAGCGCTTAGCACACAGTAGGTCCTCAGTAAACCCTCCACCTCTATCTATCTTGCTTGCTTGCTTTGTATACATTTGCATACCTGTCCTCACACTGTCGAGAATGGAAATACTTGTTTGCATGTTATCTACCTGCTTCATACCTGAGAGTTTGGTCTTTATCCTTTGGCCAATGGGGAGCCATTGAAGGTTAGCAGATGGGGGAACAATTCAAACAGAACTTTGCATGAGGAAGTTAGTGGTGATTGAGGAGGAAGACCTGAGAGGCGGCCCCGCTGAAGCTTCCCACAAGGGCTCCTTCCTGTTCAGACAATGGGCCCGTCGAGGTCAGGGACCGTATCTCCTTCTGCCTCTCCCCTCACTATGCGCAGCTCTGTTTGCTTCCCGAGGTGGAGTCACTGAGATCAGGCATGTGGCCTGCCTTGCAAGAAGGGAGTCAAAGGTGGTGGGGAAGGAGTGAGAAGAGGGAAGGGAACAGGGTGGGAGAGTGTTGCTGGAAATGGAATTTTTAAACTACACCCACAGAGCTAGAAATCTGCCTGGGCGCTTCACTTCCAACGCAACTACTGGACACAAACACCACCAAAGAGCTGGACACCTGGGCAGAATCCAGCTAATCAGATCTAAGGCCTGGGATCGGAGTGGGGGTGGGAATTAGCTCTTTCTGTCAGTGAAGGGATCCATGAATGATTTGGAGGAATCACTACCAAATGTCTTGTGGGGCTGATGGAACCCCCAAGGTGTCTAGGTGGGGTAATGGATAGAGAGCTGGACTTGAGGCCAGGAAGACCTGAGTTCAAATCCTGCTTCAGACACTTACTAGCTGTGTGACCCTGGGCAAATCACTGAACCCCTCTCAGCCTCAGTTTCCTCTTCAGTAAAATGGGGGTGATGATAGTGCCTGCTATTGTTGTGAGAATCAAAGGAAATAATATATGAATGGCGTTTTTAAAGCCTTAAAGCACTATATACATGCCAGTGATGATGATGATGATGATGATGATGAAGATGACGATTATGATTATTATCATAGAGCTAGGACTCCTAAGGCTCTGACAACTGGTAGGGTTGGGGGTCTGGGCCATAGTGCCTTCAGATCTCCACGAACCCCGCACAGGGAGGTATTGTTACCAAATGACATGTTATAGGGGCAGCTGGATGGTATTGCAAATAGAGTGCTAGACCTGGAGTCAGAAAGACCTGAGTTCAAATCCTGCCTCAGACACTTACTAGCTGGGTAACCCTGGTCACAGCACCACTGTTGGCCTCTGTTTCTTCATCTGTAAAATGGAAAAAATAATAGCACTTACCTCGCAAGGTTGTTTGGAGGATCAAATGAGGTGGTATTTGTAAAGTACTTAGCGCATAGTAGGCATTTATTAAGTCCCTCCCTCCCTTCCTCTTTCTTTTCTTTCTTTCTTTCTTTCCTTCCTTCCTTCTTTCCTTTCCTTCCTTCTCTTCCTTCCTTCCTTCCTTCCTTCCTTCCTTCCTTCCTTCTTCCTTCCTTCCTTCCTTCCTTCCTTCCTTCCTTCCTTCCTTCTTCCTTCCTTCCTTCCTTCTTACCTAAATAAATTGTGGCTTCATAATACAGTCACTATTGGATACCCACGTATCAGAGTTTGGCCCAGAGAGATATTCAATGAATATTTTCCTGAATAAGTGAAATCTAATCAGTGTACAATCATAAAAACCATGTCTGTTTGTCTGTCCTTGAGATGTACTAAAAACTTCCTTTTCTAAGCGGATTGGCCTCCCTCATTTTGTTTGCTTGGGCTCAGGCTTGGGGGAGGAGTGGGGCAGGAGGCAGAGAACGTGGAGCTGGCCTGGGACTCAGCCTTCACTCAGTGTCTGGCTAGTAATGTGTCTCCCACTCGGGGCAGGGGTGGTTGAGGAATACAATCAGTGCTACATCTACCTTGGGAAGCCAGCAGTTAGCCAAGGAAAGTGACAGAGAAATTCCTCAGGCCACAGCTTCCTTTTTCCCTGCTAAGTGGCTTCCTGCGTGGCTCCCCAGACTGAGTCAGATCCGGGATGAGAAATGCCAAACGTTCCTAGTTGATCCACCTAAGACTTTCTTTGTAGCATCAGGCTCTCAGAGGATCATAGGATTTTAGATATGAAAGGTACCTTCGAAGTCATCTGGCCCATCCCCCTCATTCAGTGGGTGTAGGAGCTGAGGCCTGAAGTCGTGTAAGTGATGGAGATAGCATGTGAAACCAGGTCTTCAGGACCCAAATTCAGTGTTCTTTCTCCTACACTGCCTTCAAGGTATTTGTGGTGCCTAGTCTATTGTCCTTTCTGAGGTGAACCAAAGAACCACGACCCAGACCCCAGACCAAGGCTGGTCCACTGAGGGTGTTCCTTCACTTGCCTGATAAGACCTCTCTTTGAGTCTTAGTTTCTTTATCTATAAAATGAGAGAGCCAGACCAAAGGACTTCTAGGTTTCCCTCTAGCTCTAAACCTATGATTTCATGGTTAAGTCTCTCTCTGGATGTCCCATGATGAAGACTCTGCAGTAGGAGGGGCTACGTGTCTCGTGCATGTTGCACTCACCTCTCTGCCTTCACCATTTAGGTCAGAGGGTTTAGAATCCACCCCTCTGATGGGCAGCAGCTATGCTCTGGTCCACAGAGCTTTTGAACATCATGGAATCCTAGAGGTTTATGCCTGTAAAGTCTCCTAGCAGTCAACATCTTCAACTCTCTCATTTTTACAGACAAGGAAATATGCCAACCACAGTTATTAATAGTAATAGCTCACTCTATGCTATAACAAGGTCAAAAAGGATATATGATCTGGACAAAAAGTCACACCATTAAAAATACTTAAAAGAACAAGAGATTAGGTACCTTTTGTTGCCAGTAACAGTTATAAGTTAGAGGGGATATAAAAGATGAAGTAGATAGTATTGATTACATGAAATTGAAAAGTTGTAGCATAAATAAAATCAGTGCAGCTAGGATAAGAAAGGAAAGTGTTGATTGGGAAAGCCTTTGTATCATAGTATCATGTATCTCTGATAAGGTTCTCATGTTCAAGATATACATATATATATATGCATGTATAGAACTAAGTTTCTCTCTCCCTCCTTCTTTCTCTGTCCCTCCCCCCTCTCTCTTTCCCTTCCTCTCTCCTTCTCCCTCTCTCCTGTGCCTCCCTCTTCCTCTCTCTTTCTTCCTTTCTCTCTTCCCCTCCCTTTCCCTCTCCTTGTTCCTCTACCTTTTCCTCCCCCAGATGCCCCAATAGATAAGTTGTCAAAGGATACAAACATTTTACTAAAGAAGAATTGCAAACTATGTGCAAGAATTTTTCTAAATTACTAATATCAAGAGGAATAAAAATCAAAATAACTCTGAGATTTACCTCATATCCTCCAAAATGGCAAAAGTGAAAAAAGATGGAAACAGTCAATGTTCATCCACATGCATACGCTGTTGATGGAGCTAAGAATTGATCCAACCATTCTGGAAAGCAATTTGAAATTTTGCTGAGAAAATGCCTAGGATGCGTACATTCTTTGACTCAGAGAGCCCACTGACAGTCATATACCCAAAGGAGGTAAAAACAGAAAGAAAGATCTCATATACACCAAATTATTCATAACAGAGTATTTTGTGGCTGCAAAGAACAGGAAACAAAGCAAAGGCCCATTGATTGTGGGATGCCTAAACAAACTGTGGCATGTGACGGTATATTGTTGTATCAAAAGAAGCAGTGAATATGAAGAATTCAGAGAAGACTTATATGAACTGATGAAGAGTGAAGAAGAACCAGTCAAACAATAAGCATAACAACTGCAACAAAATAAACAAAAAGCTTTTCAAAATCAATAGGAAAAAAATCTTGCTTGATGTGTAAGTATAATGATCAAGGTTGGCTGTGGAAAAGAGTTGAGAAAATCCACCTCTCCTTCTTCTTTGCAGAAAAGGAGACTGTGGATGTTGACTATGACATGTCTTGTTTGAAGTGTAGGTTGGTTTTAGCAAACTGCTATTCTTCCTCTTTCTTTTTAAATCTTGGTTACCAGGGCCATCTTATTGGGGAAGGGGAGCATTATGTTCAGAAATAAAGACAATGTGAAAACAAAACAAAGATGATAATAGCTCACTCTTGCTTTACAAACATTTTGTTCAGTCCTCACAGCAACCCCAGGATGTACAGGGAGGACCTGATCAGTGCAAATAATGGATCCCCTGAAGTGATCCCACATATTTGAATTCCAATTATCAGAAATTTTTATAATGTAAATGTGGTAATTGGTTCCAGAGCAATGGAAATATGCAGTGCAAATTGACAACCACTTCAGGAAGAATCATTATTTGCACTAATTGAGACCTAGATGTAGGTAGAATAACTATTCCATTTTACAACTGGGAAGACTGACTTACCTAACGTCCCATAGCTAGTAAGTGTTGGAGCTGAGGTGGGAAACCAAGTCTCCTGATGTCTAGTCCACTATTTTTTTCTACTTCTCTACGCTACTTTTCATTTATCTTCAGTGTCATGGTAAAGGACTAATTCTAAGTACTAACCCCTTCTTCAAATAAGATGTCAATAAAAGAAACATGGAAATCATCTAGCCTCATTTTGTCAATAAGGAAACTGAGTGCTCAGCAAGGAGAAGGGACTTGGCCAAGGTCACATACTTGTATTAAACAGAAGATCAGGACTCAAGTTCTCTGTCTACAAATTCAGTGCCCAGGGAAATCTTATCACTCTCTTCTGGGTTCCTTTTCTCCTACCTTTATAACCCTATGGCTGAGCTCCCATGGAGGAGGAGAAGTAGTGTTATTGGGGAGGACAAATAAGGTCATCACAAGTATTTGGAAATCCCCATCTCCTGTGTCCTGGATCAGTCTCGGCCTTTCTTATTCATCTCCTCCTATTACTGAAAAATCCTAAAAGTACACCCAGTGCCCAGGCCTCTTCACAGGGAAGGGCAACAGTGAGCTGGATGGCTCTTTGTACCAGATGGTTTAAGACTTGCTGCTCTTCAACTTTGGAATGCATCACGTCACTGATGTCTGCAGGAGGTCACCCTCCCAATCATTCTTGGCTTAATGGTCTGTGAAAATGAATCTAGGTTTTTCATTACTAAGCAAGGGGGCACATTGGCTTGGGACTCAGAATCAGCCATGCTAATTCAATAACATGGGTAAGCATAAGATCTTAGCATTTAGGAGCAAAAGGGACCTTAGGGATCATTTAATTAATCAATCAACAAGCATTTAAGTGCCTTGTTGCGTAGCATCTTGACATGAAAGATAAAGAGCTAGATTCAAAGTCAGGAAGACCTGGGTTCAAGTCTTGCCTCTGACACAATTCCTCTTAATGCCTTCCCTCTGTTGATTATCTCCATTTTATCCTGCCTGTAGCTAGGTGGTTCTGTTGTAGATAGAGCACCGGGCCTGGAATCAGGAAAACTTATCTTCCTGAGTTCAAATCTGGTGTCAGATACTTACTAGCTGTGTGACCCTAGGTAAGTCACTTAACCTTGCTTGTATCAGTTTCCTCATCTGTAAAATGAGTTGGAGAAGGAAATGGCAACCCAGTACCTTTGCAAAGAAAGCCCCAAGTGGGGTCACAAAGAGTTGGGCATGACTGAAAAATGACTTAACAATGATAGCTTGCTCATACACAGTTGTTTGAACGTTGTCTTCCTCATTAGACTATGAGCTCCTGAGAACATGGAATGTTTTTTTTTCCCTTTCTTTGTGTCCCCAGCACTTAGGACAGTACTTGGTGCACAGTAGGTGCATAATAAAATAAATGACTGGCACATACTGGATGTATGACTTTGGGACTTACCTGTTCCATATTCTAGGCAACTGTTTAAATGTTATGAGTTACAAAGAACGTGCCAATCCTGTATTAGGCAAGAAAGTTTTTCACCGGAGAGGACACTAAATCAATAAAATTACAGATATCGCCTCTATTCCTGTCCCTTTGCGCTAGCGACTGAGGAAACTGAGGCCCAGAGACTAAATGAGATGCTATTGGATCATATGATCATAGATTTAGGAATGGAAGGGTCCTGCCAGGTGATTGGACTCAATATGTAGATAACTGAGTGTTGACTTAATATCCCGTCTTCTTCCCACCCCCAATACCAGAGGATCCCAAATTTAGAGCTAGGGACCAAAGAGATCATCTAGTCCAAACTCCTCATTTTACAGACGAGGAAACTGAGGCCCAGAGAGGTGTTGCTTTTAATTATTTCCTATTTATCCTGTATATAGTTTGTTCTGTAAATATTTGTTTGAATGTTGTCTCCTCCATTAGACTGTAAGCTCCTAGAAGGCAGGGACCGTCTTTTGCCTCTTTTTGTGTCCTTAGTGCTTGGCAACAGTGCCTTCATAAATAAGTACTTAATAAATGCTAATTGATTGATTGATTGGTGACTTGCCCAAGGTCACTCAGGTAGAAAGGAGCAGAGCCAAGATTTGAACCCAAATCCTCTGACCCCAAAGTCACCCTGTGCCATGCTGCCTCCCATTATAGACTTCAGAGCTGCAGGGGCCTTGGAGATCACCTAATCCAGGCGTTCTTAAAATGGGGTCCATGAACTTTTAAAGACAATGTTGATAACTATATTCCAATATAATGGTTTCCTTTGTACTCCTGTGTGTTTGATTTTATGCACTGGGCTGCCGAAGGAGTCTATAACGTTAAATAAAGTTAAGAAGCCCTCATTATGGTCCAACTCCCACACCTTACAGATGAGGAAACTGAGGCATGGAGAAGCAAAAGGTTTTGCCTGAGGTGACACAGGTGTAGTTGGCAGCACAATCAATCCAAACTTACACCCCATTTACTCCAAATCCAAAACTTGGGACTGCAGAATTTTGGAGTTGGAAGGATTCTCAGGTCTTTCTTAGTAACTTCTACCAGTTGCTCCGGGAATTTTCCTTTTAATAGGGTTCCATGCTGCCACCCGGAATAGAATAGAGAATTTCATTCCTTTATACCCCCCTCCCCAAACCCCCATTACCTGGGGCCAGATGAGTCCATTCAACATAGACATGGTTTCTCAGATAACTGTTGCCAGGCGGCTCCCCTTGAGAAGAAGGTAGAATTCACTTCTCCATCAGAGCTGGAAGGAGCCTCTAGAAGGAGCCTGAGGGTCAGGCTCAGACTCCAGAGAATTTCCCTTGGGGGAGCACCATCCCTCACATGACCCTTCCCACACATACACATGCACACTCACTGCCTGTACCCTATCAAGAACACAGCAACGCCCTAGACCTTGGATTGCCCTTCCGCAAATACATCTAAAAGAACGGAGAAGACACAATGGAACAAAACTCAGCCAGTTGGGTTAAGTGAGTACTACAAAGGGTGGGGGTGTTGGGGGGAGATGGGGCGGGGAGAGAAGCAGGTGGAGATCAGGGGATAGATATTTCATATCCTGAATGAAGATCTTCCCTCCACATTTTAGGGGCTTCCTGGAACCTAACAGAATGTCCTGGGGGAGGGGTCCACCTTTGATGTTCCCACAGCTTTGGATCCCCCCCTAACCCCCTCCCCTCCAACCTCTTCTTCCGGGCAGGGAAAGAGATTACTTTCTGCGTCTCAGGAATGTGAGTCATTTCCTCTCCAGGGGGAATGGGAGGTGGGGCTGGACGCTGGACTATTCCACCCCAGGCCCCCATGACTCCCTTCCCTTCCCTGTACCTCTGTGGACTGTTTCCTTCCCAACTTTCCGCTCTACCTTTTTTAATCCTTTCTCCAGTGTTTGCTGGAGGACTGGGGTGAGTGAAGTAGGCCTGACTGGGCCTTTGGACAATGTGACCTCACTTCAGCTTGAAAAGGGCTGAGGGGGCAGTGGGAGGGAAATGGAGAGATTCACCAACAAGCAAGGGCAACAGGGCTCCCTGCCCTTGAGCCTGAGCCTGATGCTCGATCCACTCCATCTACGAGGGGCTTAAAGAGGACCCCTCTCCAAGTCCTGCTTCCTCCTAAGTCTGGCTTACACCAGGAGATAGGTCATAGACAAGAGCATCTGAGAAGTCATGCCACACTGACTTGCCCCCTACTCTGCCCACTGGCTATGCTTTGGGGTCAGGAGCCTCCAAGGCCATGTCTCTGGCTGAAGAATCGGTATGGTGCAGATGAGGACAGAACTCTAGACCCAGAGGAAGGAACCCAGGACACTAGTATTGGTCTTGCCACTAAATAGCTGGATGACCCTTCATTTTCTCCTCTGTATCATGAGGGATTGGAACTAACTGGCTCTAAGATCCCTTCCAGCTCTGACATTTTTGCTGCTTAATTCTCCCTTCACTAGCCTCCCTCGGTCTATCCAGAGTGAACACTGGAGTCTGGCCTTGGAATGGGCTGATTTCAGAGAGGTCCAGCTTGGAGTCTCAAAGGGAGCCAAAGGGTTCTGATGGAATTTCCCATTCTACCCCAAAGGGGAAGGCTCCCTAGAATATGGGCCCAGGTTCAGAGAAAAAGGAGGGAGAGGGCCCGGCACAGAAAGATGAAAGGGAGTGTAGGAACACTCAAAGCAGGCCCACCCTTGGCAGAGAACTATAGGCTGAGTTTGGTCTTCCTAAGAGGCAGGTGATGAGAATAAGGAGAAATAAGGATGCTGATGGGTGGGTGGGTGGGTCCTTGAAGGTAGAACAGAAGCATTTGGATCAGGTGTGACCAACAGGAAGCTCTGTGGACCCTTCCTGTCCTTGAGCCAAGGTGGGCAGACTTGCTGGTATTTGGGGGGCTTCAGTTTTCAAGGTCCTTTCACATAGGTTGTCTCTGAGAGTCAGGATGACCCTAATTCAGAACCTACCCTTGAAGCTTCCTAGCTCTATGATCCTAAGGAAAGGCCCTTCCTCATCTGTAAAATGAAGAGGTTGGATTCAGTAGCCTATGGTCCTTCATGCTCAGTCTATCTTCTGATCCCCACAATGCCCCTGTCAGGGAGGTAGCCCAGGGACTAGAAAAACAAACACCAGAATTTGGAGTCTCAAGGCTTGCGTTCGAATTCTTGCTCCATTGCTTACCACCTGAGCTTGACGTTGAATTAGTCTTGGCATCTTTATCTATAGAATGAGGAGTAAGGACAAGATGATTACTAAGGGCCTTCTAGCTGTAGAGAGCAAAAATAGGCCCCATCAGAGGTTTGCTTAAGGGAGGGAGATCCAGAGGCAAATAGCTGAAAACTGGCAATTTCAGCTGGTGAGGCTGCAGGGAGTGCTGGCAGTGAGGGTCACTTCAGTTTTCAGGTATTTTTTCAATTAAATGAGAATAAAAATCAGGATAAGTCTTTTCTTTTAAGATCACTGAGACACCAGAAAGTCTCTACCTGGGGCCAAAATCACATTCCTGGACCTGAGCTCTGCCTGGATGAATCCAAAGGCGGAAATCCCCCAGGGAGGACTGATCTGCCAAGTACTTCAGGGGTCTCAAAAGAATTCCACCCATTGGCACAGCACTTGTGATGGATGCCCGGCCCTGGCCTGAGCCCCCTGGCAATGGGGGCAGAAGAAAGGCAAACACGGGAAGATTCCTGGCTAGGGAAGGAGGCAGAACATGCACATGAAAATGACTTAAAAGGAAATCATCAAATGTACGTACGCCAGAGTGTGACGCTATTCAATCATTGAAAGGCTAGGGACCTGGCAACCTCACCTACTCTGCCTGAAGCTCAGCATGCAAGGACGCAAGAAGGCCCATGAGCAACTACAATGATGCCCCCGAGTCCCTGTACCAGAACCTGTTCCTGGTATTTTGAGAAGAATCCCTCTGGTCTCAATTGGTGCCTTATTTCATAGTCAATGACAACTTTACAGTTTGAACCATGCCAGTTCCATGTCTGGTCACGGCCACACCATGTTATCTACTCTTACCCTCATGTCCCCTCAAATGGAAACTCGGAATCTTTCCCTGAGTCTCCTCAGCTCTGATAGATGAGCTCCTGCTTTATCTTCCTATGGCCTAGGCCTCTTCTCCACTTCCCAGCCACCTCCTCGTCGTGCTCATCCCCAGCCTCATCCCCAGCTTTCTGACTCTGTTTTATGTTTTGTCTTGTCCCACCAGAACATGATCTCTTTGAGGATGGGGACTGTATCACTAGCTTGTATTTGTAACCCCAGGGTTTAGCCCAGTGGGTTTAGCCCAGTATCTTGCACATAGTAAGTGCTTAATAAATGTTTACTCTATCTATCGATCTTCTCTCTAACCATTCATCTCTCCATCCATCTAGCTATCCATCCAACTAGCTAAATATCCATCTATCCATTCATTCATCTTTCTATCCATCCATGTAGCTAAGTATCCAGCTAGCCATTCATCCATCTATCTACCAGTCCATCTATCCATTCATCTAGCTGGCTATCTTTCTATCTATCTGCTTAGTTATCTCATTTCTAAGCCTTTCTCCAAACGTAAGTCATACATTAGCAGTAGGGGAAGTGGTCACAGAAGTAAATCCATTGAAAAGGAGCAGAAAGTGACAGGGGAAGAGACAGAAAAACTACGAAAAAAAATAAAGCAAACATAAGAATTAAAAAGTCCTAGCCATCTGGGGTCATTTAATGTAGGGGAAGCCATCTCTCAGGGGTCACTGAAGGCATTGTTACCATACTGAAAGTCTTCAAGCCAAGATTAAGTTAAACTCTTTACACTAGGGGTTTCTGGGATCTGTGAATAGATTTCAGGGTGTCCATGAACTTGGACCAAAAAATTTCATGTGTATGTACATACAAATACATATATAATACATTGAATATATACATATATAATATATACATAGAATGTAACTGGTGTGCTTTATAATTTTATGTGCTTTATGCATTTAAAAACATCCTGAGAAGGGGTCCATAGACTTCACCAGACTGCCAAAGGTGTCCACGGCACAAACAAGGCTAAGAACACCCGCCCTACCCTGGCCTCCTCCAGTGACTCCTTGGGATGGAGAAGTGACCCTGATTTCCCCAAGGCCATGCAAACCTTACATCTTATTCTACAGTTTGGTGATACTGGTCTCCTTGGTGTTCCACATCACAGGACACTCCATCTCCTGACTCTGGGCATTCTCATTGGCTCATCTCCTTGTCAGAAGACATTTTTCCAATAGCAAGGCTGATGACTTTGGACAGCTCTGCTTCACTCATATCCAATTCACATGGCAGTCAAGACATCACCCTTGTGATGTCATTGGTCCTCTTCAAGAACAAAGAATGAACAAAAATCCCCTTTTCTAGGACTGTCCTTTCTCAACTCGGTTTCCTGGTTTTCCTCAAGTCTCAGCTAAAGGTTTACCTCATGTAACAAGTCTTCCCTGGTCCTCTTTAATCTTAATGCCTTCCTTCCAAGACAGCCCCCAATTCATCCTGTATACATCTTGCTTGTACAGAGTGTTTGCATGTTGTCTCTCCATTAGACTTTGAGCTCCTTGAGAACAGGGACTGGTTTTTGCCTTTCTTTGTACCCTTAGTCCTTGGCGCAGTTCTTGGCATATGATAAATTATTATTTGTTAATAAATCAATATCCTTGTTGACTTCACAAAACTTTGACAGGTACAAAGAGACTCATCACACTAGAAAGTGATGTGGTGGAGCAATGGTAACTCTTGAAATGATTGACTAAAGCATGGCAGGGTGTGATCCAAATGGGACAGACTAGTCACACAGATGTAATCAAGGAACTTTTCACGTATTTAGGTATCCATGGCTTATAATATTATAAGGTCAGGGAGGCATGGGATCCATTTTTAGAAAGATTGCCACTCAAAATGGTGACAATTTTTTCAAAAGGTTTTGATGCTGGAAGAGTATCATGGATTTATTTAGAGCTGGAAGAGACCTCAAAGCTCTTTTAGTCCAACTCCCTCACTTTTCAAATGAGGAAACTGAGGTCCTGAGAAGTGTGTTGACTTGCTTACAATCACATGGATGACCTTAGTAAGCAGCAGAGATGGAATTCCAACCCACATTCTCAGATGTGTGAGCCAGCTCTCTCTCCACCGCCCCATGCTGCCCTACTAAAAGCTTCAGTTATCCAGTGAATGTATTTACAATGGAAGAGCTCATTTTCTGGTGGGGTTAAACAAACAAAAAAAGGCCTGGGATTTGGGAGAAGTGGAGTCCACAGCTACCGAGTGGGATCCTGAGTGAAGAGGGTCAGGAGGTATTAATCACTAGCTGCTATGTCCTTACCGGAGAAGATATGACTTGAGCCGGGTTTTAGAGTAGGGGAGGTATAGGCCTGGGCCCCACAGTTTCCCCAACAAGAGTCATCTTTAGGAATAGAGTTGTTTTTCCTCTGTAGCCTGAGTTACTGACCAGAGAGGATGGGGCTTCTAACAGGTTGTGGGAAGCATAGGGGGAAGGAAATCTCACAGCTATAGGTGGTTAGTGAGGGAACCAGAGACAAAAACCTCATTCCCCAACACCACTCCTTTGCACACATTTATTTGCAAATGTGTCTGACCCCAAAGGCAATACCCTGACCATAGATGGCTGAAACCAGTCCAGAGGCCCAGGATGGCAGTCCCACAGAGGGTGACTCCTCTGTCCATGCATGCAGCACGGGATCATGCTGTCCAAGCTTGCACCATAGCCCTGTCTGGCACACACATCCCTTTAGGAAACACTTACAAAGTGGATGACCAATCCAATGCCCAGCAGGTGAGGGCAGGATTTACTCATGTGGCTTTTGGGAAAAGAGAGAAAGAATAGCTGTTCTGGGCAGTCAGCCATCACCTTCATTACCTGAGGAGGTATACACATCCAGACCCCCTCTACTATCTCCCCCTCCATCTCCCATACCTTTCTAGACAGCCCTCTCTCCCCTCAAGCCACAAACTTCAACATCTGTCTGAGTTCTCCTTCTCTGTCTGCTTCCGATATTGCCCAAGCTGGCGAGATGAGGTCAATGATTTCTCAGGCCACTCTGAGGAGGGCAAAGGAAGGCAAGACACTGTTCCAAATGTAACTCTTGGAAGGTAGCCACCAACCTCTCTCTCCTTTGTACCTTGTCTCCCTCAGAATACCAGGCCAGACCAAGAGTTGGGCTGGGTCTGGGGGAGGTGACCTTGGTAGGAAAGAGCAGGGCATTGAGCAGACAATCAGTTCACAAGCATCTATTAGACACTTGTTCTGTGCCAGGCACTGTGCCAAATGCTGGAGATACAAAAAAAGGCAAAGACATGGTCTCTGTCCCCAGTGAACTCATATCTATAGAGTATATCCCATTAGCAGGTGGGGGCAGAGGAAATGGGGAGCCTAGAAAGGCTTCCTGTAGAAGGTGGGATTTCAGTGGAGTCCTGAAGTAGGCTTAGGAGGTAGAGGACACATTCCAGACGTCAGAGCAGACAGGGCAAAGGCAGAGTCAGAGATAGAGTGTTGGGTTGGTGGAAGAGCCAATAAACCAGTGTTTCTGGACCATAAGGAAGAAGAAGACTGGAAAGGTGGGAAGGGGATAGGTAAAGAGCTTTCAATGCCAAGCAGAGAAGTATTTGATCCAGGAGGTAATAGGTAGCCGCTGAAGCTTGCTGAGTAGAAGGTAGGGGAGAAGGGTGGGTGGAACATGCTTAGAACTTAGCTTGAGAAAAATCCTCTTTCCCCTTATGGGGGGAAATCCCCCTAAGCAAGGGTGGACTGGAAGACAGCCACATTTAAGGCAGGGAGGCTAAGTAGAAGGCAATGTTAAGAGTCCAGAAGAAAGGCAATGAGAGCCTTCATTGGCATGCGAGTGTGCAAATGGAAACAAGGGGTTGGATAAGAGAAACATCATGAAAGGTAGAAAACACGTCACTCAGAAACAGATTAAACATGGGCAGGCTGTGAGACTGAGGACACAGGACACCAGAGTTGTCAGCTGGGTGACGTGGAGGGTGGTGGTAACTTTGACAGTAATAGGGAAATAGGGAAGAAGGGGATTAGATGGTAGCCTGGGTTGGTTGGTAGAACCACTGGACCCAAGGTTTGTTGTTATCAACATAGAGGGAGAGTTCTGCTGCTCGCCCTGTTTTGGCCAATTTTAAACCTTAATGGCTTTGTTATTTCTTTCTTAAAATTATTTTGGGGCATTGGTTCTGCTCAATATTTTTATCAATGACAAAGAAGATTAGGGTTTTATGCTCACCTCTGTGTGGGCGACAAGGATCTTTCAGGAAAGCATAGGATGGGCTGGCCAACAGAGACATGAAAGCTACCATGGGCGGTGGTCTTTCAGCACTCCCAAACCAAGCAGACTGACCAGTACATTGTCTTATCAGAGCCACCCCAACTTTCTGACCTTACTGACCAAAGGCCTGCAGCTGGGAGATAGCTGGGACAAGCAGTAGGAAACAAACTGTCAAATCTTGTAACAGATCCTATGAAAATAATACAAGGAGTTTTGTTGTTCAGTCTTTTTCAATCACGTTTGACCCTTTGTGACCCCATTTGGGATTTTCTTGGCAGATATACTGGAGTGATATTCCATTTCTTTCCCCAGCTCATTTTACAGATGAGGAAACTGAGGCAGACAGGGTTAAGTGACTTGCCCAGGGTCACAAAGCTAGTAAGTGTCTGAAGTTGGATTTGAACTCGAGGATGAGTCTTCCTGACTCCAGGCCTGGCCCTCTGTACACTATGACACCACCTAGTTGCCCCAATAGGAGGAGTAATTAAGTCCAAGTCAGGTGAGGGGAGAGTCTGGGTCTCCCTTCCCTTTGTGCAGAGAGACCCAGGATTCCCCCAAAGCTGCTGCTGCTGCTGAGAAGAAGCTGAGTGAGATCAGGTTGGGGATGGGTTCATCCCGGTCACGGCCAAGCAGTGCAGGGGGAAGTCAGCTAGCCACGACTAAGTTTGATCATTTCCATGATGCTGGAAGCTAGGAATGGGGACTGGAGCTGGGATTTAGAGCACTTCCTGATAAGGGGACAAGGAAACATCTTTTACCAGCTTCATGCCAGTTCCTCCTCTGCCCTTAGGTCTTAGAGAGATGACCAGAAGTTTAAAAAGTAAAATTATTGTGCCCAGAGTCACCCAACCAACAAAGCTATCTCTCCACTAATACACAACTATCTCTGCTAAGAGGCTGCCAGGTGTTACAGGGGATAGAGCACTGGGCTGGGAATCAGGAAGACTCGTCTTCCCGAGTTCAAATCTGGCCTCAGATACTTACTAGCTGTGTAACCCTGAGCAAGTCACTTCTCTCTGTTTGCCTCAGTTTCCTCATCTGTGAAGTGACCTAGAGAAGGAAATGGCAAACCACTCCAGGATCTCTGCCAAGATAACTCCCAATGGGGTCACAAAGGGCTGAACACAACTGGAAAATGACTGAACTGAATCTCTGCTGAAGAAACACTCTCTCAAAATGTGAATTTTAACACATTTTTTAAATTGCACAACCTTTACAATTCCTCGTTTTAAACTTTTTTACTTTCTAAATTTTGGACAACATTCTAGTCATGTCCCCTTAGTTATGGCCCTAGGCTGAAAGAAAAACAAAACAAAACAGAAAGAAGACAAGTCACAATCTGGCTGTGAAAACCATGTAGCTAAAGGCAGATCCTTGCCTGCCAGCACTGACAAGGAAACCGATGTGTGTCCGGCACTGTAAACACTATTTTTGGCTCAGTCAAGAAAGAGGAAAAGAGAAAGCAAAGAAAGCTTTCTTTTAGAGAACCTTCCAGAGGGATTCCAGAGCCATTCTGGGAAAAGGAACGTACCCATTATTCAGCTTACTGTCTTCCTTTAAAGGAGATTGAGCCAGGATGCAATGACTTTCTTGCTTCATATGCCTGGTTATTAGTAGGTATTCATGAGGCATTTCACTCCCCTTTTCTAAGAGTTTATGATGGGAAACTGAGGGGCTGCCCCATACATCCTTCATAGGGGAAGAATAGGAAACTACCTTTGATCACATTTGAGAATAGGGAATAATGTGAGAAAAGTCTGTTCTCTTTGAGCACGCAGTCAACGACACTGGCAAATAGGATTTAGTTTGTGTTTCCAGACCTTAGAGAGGACCTAGTCCAACTTCCTGACTTTGCAGATGAGGAAACATAGGAGCAGGGAGGTGAATGGGCTAAGTGACAAGGTGACACAGCTCAGCCAGGCTTCAAACCCAGGTCCTTTGGGGCTCTTTCCACCAGACCGCAACGTTTTCTTACCTCACTAGATCTTCACAACAACCCTTTGAGGTGGGTAGTGAGTGAAATGCATTAACAATTGCCATCTTAAAGGCAAGGAAACGGAGACTTGAAAAAATTAAGTCACTTGTCCAAGAACCAGGATTTGAATCTAGGTCTCTGGGCTTCAGGTCCAGGGTACTGGGTACCGTTTAGTAGTAAGTCACTAAAAAATTCCCTTTCTCCCTCTTACTGAAAAAAGCCCTCTCTTATTTCCTCCCCATCTCCCCTCCCATCGAATGCTTATTCCTGTAATTGGGGAAATAAGTAGCTCTAAGGAAATGATCCAGGCTTAGAAAACTTTGGGATGCGTTGTGTCACCACGTCATGTTATGAGAGGCGGCGTTCCAGCATGGAGAGGAAGCTGGCCTTGAAACGGGAAAGACCTGGGTTCCAGTGTGGCTCTGTGACCCTGGGCAAATCACTTAATCCCCCACTTCTCTTGGCAAATCTCTAAGATGATAGATAAATGGCACAGAGGTGTTAGCCTGAATTCTTGTGAAAGTTTCCTTCTCTAGGAATTCCTTACATTCATGTACCATGATCTGTTCACCCATTCCCCAATGGATTTCCAGTTCTTTGCTACTACAGAAAGTGCTATTATGAATGTTCTTACACAGATGGGTCCTTTCTGGAGCAGTAGGGTGGTGGTGGGTGCTGGATCTGGCTCATACTAGCTTTCAAGAGCTGATTATTAAACTTTCAGTGCATCATGGGCATTTACATCACAAAAATCAACAAACCCTATAAATCAGGGTTTGATTTATTGTTTTGTTGCTTGTCTAGACTTAAAAAGTGATGGAGAAGATGGTTGATAACGCAGATTGGATTGAAAAGTGTGTTGCCCTGTTTGAGACCCAGTTGGTAAACATTTACCAGCACACCTTGGACCTCTTCCTCGTTCTTGGATCTCTTTGGGCTGTCTACCTGTGGGATCCCAGGCAAGTCACTCAGCTTTTCAGTGTTCTAAGCAGGCACTCTAAGATCACACATTGCATCTCCATGGGTGGAGGGAAATCCCTTTAATTCCTCAGTGCCCTCTTTTATTTTTTTTTAATTTATTTAACAGATTTAGTTTTCAGCATTGATTTTCACAAGAGTGTGGATACAAATTTTCTTCCCATTTCTACCCTCCCCCCCACTCCTAGATGGCGTATACTCTGGTTGCCCTGTTCCCCAGTCAGTGCTCCCCTCTGTCACCCCACTCCTCTCCCATCCCCTTTTCCCTTCCTTTCTTGTTTGACTTCTTAGGGAGGGTGGGTGGGAAGGGAAGAGGGGAGAGAATTTGGAACTCGGTGCCCTCTTTTATGCCCCATTAGGGGACCTACTGTGTGTCAGGCACTACACTAAGTGCTAGGGATACAAAAAAAAGCAAAAACAGTCCTTGGCCTCATGGAGCTCATTCTAATCAGGAAAGATAACATCAAGACATGCAAGATAATGCAAGACAAAGACTTGCACTGGACTGGAAGGTCAGAAGTTGTTGCCTTGATTAGTGTGTCTGACTCTTCATGACCCCATTTAGGTCCAATTTTCTTGGCAGAAATACTGGAGTGGTTTGCCATTTTCTGCTCCAGCTCATTTTACAGATGAGGAAACTGAGGCACATAGCACTAAGTGAGAACACCTGCATTCAAACCTTGACCTGGCCACTTGTTATCTGTTTGAGTTGGGCAAGTAATTTTTACATCTTTGAACCTCAGTTATCTCATCTTTAAAATGCTGATAAGTAATACTCATGCTATCCATCTCACAGGATTGTTGCAAGGAAAAAAAAACTTCATTGACTTTGAATGTAAGTTGTCATTCCTGCTACCTGGGTGACCCTGGGCAAGTCCACCTTTCTAAGATTCGGTTTTCTTGCTTTTAAAACAATGTCTGTACTATTAGACGTAGAGACACAAGGCTTTCTCCCTTTTGATACTTTGTATCTATGCTTTCTATTTATTCTCTTGCCTATATGTTACATGTGCCCCCACTAGAGTGTAAGTTCCTTGAGGGCAGGGGATTTTTTGTTTGTTTTTGTATGTTGTATTTAGTGAACATTTAATAAATGTTTGTTGGATACTATTTATTTCACTGAACTGTTTTAGGAAAAGTGCTTTTCAAACCTTAAGGTATCCTATAAATGTAATTATCACTAACTGTGTGACCTTGGACAAATTCTTAACCTCTCTATATACAATAAGGGGGTTGAACTAGGAAATCTTTAAGGTCCCTTTCAGCTATAAGTCCTGTGACACCAAGTTGCCACTAGACATCTAGTTTATTGTTTGTTGTTCAGAAGGGACTGGGAAGACTGGGAGGACAGATCTGATGGACCCTGAGCTCTCCTGCCTGGCTGTTTGATAGCTGCTGTCAGCTTGGGTTCTAGGCTCCTCAGACACCCAAAAGTGAGGCCTCCCCACCCTCAGGAAGGAGAAGGAAGTAGCCACAGCAGCCCAGCCTGCCCCACTTCATTCCATATGGCAGGTGACACATGGTTGGGTTTCTCTCCTTGCCTCGAGGGTTTTTTCTAAGATGGGCACTGTGTCCATCCTAAGAACTTGACCCCTTAATGAACATTCAGTCTAGTTCCTGTTGTTGACAATCCCACACTGAATCTGTTAGTGTCTGATAATAATAATTAGATGCTTGAAGAGGCTGTGGGGAAAGAGGGAGGAGGCCCCTCCTGAGGCTGAGGCCTCCCTACATAAAAGGAGGGTCAGATGATGAGGGCAGGGGTCACATGCCCACATTTATTGCCTTCACAGGTTCATAACGAGAGCTGACATTTATATGGTACTTGAAAATTTTCAGAGCAATTTACAGAAATAGCCCTTTCTTGGCAAGGAGACCATGGAGACCAAAAGTTCTTGGGCTTCCCCTCTACCTTCCATGGCCCTTCAGTCCTTCCTTCCAGCAGGGAAGACATTTCCCATCAGTCCCTTTGCCCATAAGGGACAACACAATTATCCTCTCATTTGTTTCTCCCAGCCAATCTGTGAAATGGGTGCTATTTTACAGATACTCTCTGGGCCTCAGTTTCTTCATCTGCAAAATGGGAAGGCTGGGCTAGACTAGATGGACCCTGAGATCACTTGTGACTCTGGAGCTGTGACCCCAAGTGACTTACCCATGGTCACCCTATTCCTAAACGTCACAGGTAGAATTCAATACCAGGTCTCTTTTGAGGCTAGATCCAGAGTTGCATAATGTCTTGTGCATAACTGGGAGCAGCTATAAAGAACTTAGGGTCTCGGATCTAAACCCAGAAGGGGTCTCAAAATCCATTTACTCATATAAGCAGATGAGCAAACTCAGGGAGTTTAAGGGACTGTCCCAAGGTCACACAGGTAGTAAGCAAGAATTGACTCCTCCCTCCATTTCATGGTACCTCCTCCATGGGCAAAGAAAAAGGTTCTGCCCTTTCTCCCTATCCCTCTCCATGGCTCCCTATTGAAGGCAGTTCTGAATAGCTTCCGTCCTTGCAGTTAGTGGGTGTTCAGTGTCAGGTATGGAGGCAGACTGAGGACCAAGAAGCTTGGGAAAACAGTACTGGGACAGGAGCCTGAGCCCGTGCCCAAAGCTGGTGATGGGCAAAGCTAGGAAGTAAACAGCATCTTTCTTTGGCTCCCTCCGCTCTTCTTTCCCACCTGCCCTTCCACACACATGTAGGGGTCTCCACTAATGGAACCCCACCCCCAACCTCAGTTAATTAACTCTTACTAGGGTGCTACCCAATAGGGGTTAAAATGTTACCTGTCTCAGAGACAAAGACAAGGAATGGCTCTCCAAAGATAGACTTCCAAGGACGGAGATAGAGGAAAGAAGGAGGCCTTCCTGGGACCCTTCAAATCATACCAAAGCTGCTGAGGATGAGGGCTCAGTCCTGGGGTTTTTGATGTGATGCTTTAATCATGTGACCTGGGAGCTGTGTTGCTGGGGAGTCCATCGACATACATGTTGTCTTTTCTCACCTATGTGACCTTAGGTAAGTCCCACCCTTTCTCTGTAGCTCAGGTCCCTTATTCATAAAATGAGGGGATTAGACCAGATAGCATCTAAAAACCTTTCTGTCTTGAGGTCCTGTAGATGTCATCTCAGGAAGGGGCTCTTATTGTAGCTCAAGGGAGGGCCCTTGGATTGGGTTCGGGAGGGTATGGTGGATGATGGTGTGAACCCTAAAATCTGCTGCTGGATGTCCCTGGGAAATTCTGGGGTCCACACAGGATGCCACATTATGGGGGAGGGGCACTAAAATCCATCCATTATTAGCCCACACTCCTACAATCAGCTATTGTACAGGACGTGTGACCCCAGCCTACAGACACATTCTCAGACATCAACACGGCTTCAAGAAATAATGGCAAAATGCATTTTGTGGACTGGCATGTGCCCAAGCCCTGTGTGACTAAGCATATACACAGAGTGAGTGCTTCATGCTTTATAAGACCAACTTTCTTCTCTTTTGGCCTCATCTGGCAGAAACAGTATAAGGTACCATTCTCCCATTACACAGATAACAACACCAAGACTCGGGGAGGTCAGAACTGCTATGTAGTGACTCAAGTAGAAACCAGAATCCTGAGCTTCTGAAAGACCAGCCTTTGGAATTCCACTACTCGGATAACCATGACTGAGGAATAGAACTTGCCAGGGTGGATGATGGAAGGCAGAGTTGTCCTGGTACCACCAGTGAACTGAGAGGCTAAGGGAAGCTCGGCCCACCTTCCAATCCAGCCCAGTCCACATGAATCCCTGTCCCTTCTCATATGAGGTTAAACCTATTCCAAGGGGCTGAGATCCTGATGCAGGAATGAACTTAAAAAAATTAATTGGATAACTGTTTTTAATCTAATTGGTTTCTTTTGTACTCCTTTGTGTTTTATTTTGTGCATTTAATAGCATTGTTCTGGGAAGGGGTTCATAGGGCTTCATGATAATAGTAAAAGGGACCCCGATACAAAAAAAGGTTAAGAATCTCTGGTCTGGTGTCTCCATCCACATTATCTTGCTGCATGTCCCAAAGCCATCATGGCTGCAAGACTGGAGGTTGGATGCCTGGCCATTGGCTCCCAGCCCAGAGCTCCAGACTAGGAACAAGAGCAAGGGCATCCAAACCTCCAGGAGGTAGCTGAGCAAACTTCCATGAAGCTAGACCATAGGGCAGGACTCCTTGAGTAGTAGGGGTAGGGGGTTTCTGGGGATTGGTGCTGGCCTATGTGGCATGATAGACTTGTAGCTTTTTTAGTTAGCAGGGTCCTTAGAGGTCATTTAGTCTAACCTTCTCATTTTGCAGGTAGGGGAACTGAGGCTCAGAGAGTTTGTATAAGAGATCGCAAGTAGTAGGACCTCTGTCATCAAATTCAGCATGATTTCCTATCTGCAAAGGGCAGGGCTTGAGTTCTGGAAACAGGGCCCTGCTACTTCCTACTTCTTCTGAAAGGACAGAATTAAACCATTCTGAGAAGAAATTTGGAGCTACATCCCCAAAGTCACTAAACTGGGCATGCCCTTTGACCCAACAGGACCACTACTAGGACTCCCAAAAGATCATAGAAGGAGAAAAAGCCTGCATGTGCGCAAAAATATTTATAGCAACTCTTTTCATAATGGCAATAAACTGGGGACTCAGGACGTTTCCCATTAAACTGGGGAATGGCTAAACAAATTAGGGCAGATGGATATAATGGGATGTGATAAGAAATGATGAAAGAAATGGAGTCAGAAAAACCTGGGAAGATTTGTAACAACTGATGAAGAGTGATGGGAGACAAAAACCACAGAACAATTTACACCATAAAAATAATGTTGTAAAGAAAACCAACTTTGAAAGTCTCAAGAACTCTGATCAAATACCAGCCACGAGGATGAAGGCCGCTACCCACCTTCTGACAGAGAGAGGTGATGGAGTTGGAGACGTAGGGTGGCACATAATGTTTTTCGACAAGGCCAATGTGGGAATTTGTTTTGTATACCTTATGTATACCTTAGGGGTTTTGTTTTACTTTCATTTCAGGTGGGGATTCAGTTAGGGCAGAGAAAATAAATGGTTGGTGATTGAGAAAAATTAGAAAAATAAAAGGAAAGGGTAGTAAGTGCATTTGGGCCAAGGGCCATGATTTGAGGTTTCTGAGCATTCTGTTGACTGAGCTAAGGAAGCACAGAGAATGGTTTCTCTTCAAGGAGAAGGGAAGCTGCTCAGAAGGATTCATTGCTAGTTTTGGGGCTGGGTTTGAGGGGGAGGAGAGTGGGGATGTATCTTTTGACTGAAGAAGCTGTTTATGTTCATAGTGTCACATATTTAGAGCTGGAAGGGGCTGAGTTCAACTCATCTAACACCTTTATCTGACAGATGAGGAAACCGAAGCCCAGAAAGATGGACCCAGGTCATGAGTATCAGAACCAGGAATGGAACCCGGTTCTCTGACCCCAAAGCCAGCCCTCATTCCTGTGCTTGTGGCTGTGTTATGGAAGGGTCACAATCAGCATCAATGGAGAGACTGCTCATATCAATTAAATTGCATCTGCTTCAAGTATTGGAGGCAGTGGAAAAGGTGGCAAGTGTGCCTGAACTCAGTGTCAGGGTGCCTAGGTTCGAGTCCTAGCTCCAAGGCCTGACAACTTCATGACTTTTGATCCCTCTCGGCCCTGGTTGCCTCATCTAGCAAAAATACTTGTGTGGTGGATAGAACCCTGAACCTGGAGTCAGGAAGACCTAGGTTCAAATCCTGCCTGAAACACTTACTAGATGTGTGACTGTGGGTAAATAACTTTACTGAGCTTCAATCTTCTCATTGGTAAAGTGGGGAAAATTGTTATAATACTTGTAAGGCCCCACCTTACAGGATTGGTGGGGAGCCCAAATAAGACAGTGGATTTAATGTTGCTAGGTAAAACTCAAAGCATTATGTAAATTTCAGCTATTTATTATTTCTTATCTCATCATTATCATCATAGGATCATCCATTTAGGGCTGGGCTTGAGGATTTGATTGGATTATATGTTTGCAGGGGGCAAACTCCAATCTACAAGGATGAAATCTCAGAGAGGCTGATTTGGCTCAATGTAAGAGGTCTAATTTGTAAGGCCACCAGGTGGCGCCATAGTGCACAGAGCACTGCCCCTGGTGTCAAGAAGCTATCTTCCTGAGTTCAAATGGGCCTCAGATGCTAGCTGTGTGACCCTGGGCAAGTCACTTCACCCTGTTTGCCTCGGTTTCCTCATCTGTAAAATAAGCTGAAGAAGGAAATGGCAGATCACTCCAGTATTTTTGCCAAGAGTACCGCAAATGAGGTCACGGAGAGTAAAGACAGGACTGAAAAATGACTGAATAATAAATTTGTGAAGTCTTTATGTTATCACAAGTGATGGAGTCAAGAAGAGCTAGGTTCAAATCCTGCTTGGCCAGGGGGTTCCCTCTAATAATGTAATGACAGTTCAGTCCCTCTCCCCCATCCCCATCACAGAAGCTGAGAGTTACAAAGGACTTCAGTGATGACTCAATCTGATTGGCATCTGACCAAGGACTCCCCCCTACAATCTATCCCTGCTTTGTGCCAGCCAAGATGGCCCCATGGGTGGCCCCCCACACAGGGTTTCCTCTTCTGCATCTATGACTGTGAACGAGCTGTCATCCCTACCCCCCATGCCTGGCATGCTCACTCTCCTCCCCTCTTTGGGCTCATGAAGCCCCTCCTCACTCCCTTCGAAGTTCAGCTAAGTGTGGCCTCTTCCACGAGGCCTTCTCTGATTCCCCCAACTTACTGCTCTCCATCCTCAAACCCCAAAATGATTTTGTATTTCTACTGCAACAACAACTCTTGAATTCTTCTCTCACTCATAGGGCCACCCCCTCATCACCTCCCACCTGTATCACTGCAGCCACCTGCAAGCCTCTTTCCTCTCAAGAGATCTTCCAAAAGCTCGGGTCTGACTGTATCTGTCTCTACTCAATAAACACGAGGGACTCTCTATTACCGCCAGGATCAACTGTAAACTTCCCTTTGGGGCATTTAGGCAGCTGGGTGGTGGCGTGGATAGAGCACCGGGCCTGGAGTCAGGAAGACCCGAGTTCAATAATGGTCTCAAACTGTGTGACCTTGGGCAAGTCACTTATCCTGTTTGCCTCAGTTTCCTCATCTGTCAAATGAGCTGGAGAAGGAAACGCAAACCACTGCAGTACCTCTGCCAAGAAAATCCCAGATGAGATCATGAAGGGTCAGACACAAGTAAACCACAAAGATGTATTTTGCCTATACCAGTGCTGTGTCCCTTGAGGGTAGGGACAAGGTCAGTCATCTAGCATTTATGGAGCACCTATTTTGTGCTGAGCGCTGTCCTAGGCACAGAGGATAAAGAAACAAAGAGGAACAAGCACTACTCCCAAGAAACCCAGAGTCTGATGAGGAAGACAACACGCCGACAATTGTGTCTGAACAGGATCCTAGTATTACTTGTTGGACTAAATTAGAAACCACTTATTCCAACCCCCTCGTTTGACAGGTTTGAAAACTGTGCCCCAAGAGAGATGAAGATTTGCCTAAGGTCATACTGCTTGTGTGTAGCAGAGCCAGAATAACAAAGAACTTCATAAATACACTTTAGATTCACAAAATCACAGCCTATGGGGGCTGCTAGGGAGTGCCCAGTGGATAGAGCACTGGTCTTGGAGTCAGGGACACCTGAGTTTGAATCTTGCTTTAGGTACTAGCTGTGTGGCCCTGGGAAAGTCACTTAACTATACTTCAGTTTCCCCATCTGTAAAATGGGAATAATACTGCCACCTACCTGCCAGGGTTGTTGGGATAAAATGAGATAGGATCTTTAAAGCACTCTGCAAATATTAGCTACCTCTTCGCATTTTTTTGAGGACCAAACGTATACAAAGCGATTTGCAAATCTTTAAGTGCCATCTAGCACACACCCCCCCCCACACACATCCTATAGAAGGGACCCTTGGAAAGAAGAAGGTCAAGGGACTTGGTCAAGGTCACAGAGAGAGTGGCAGAGCAGGGACCAAGTCCCAGGTCTCCTCACTGCTTGTCCAGCATTCTGGATGCAGCACTGGGAGCTGTCTCTATTAATAAATAACATTCTATGGATCGGCTGCTGTTTTTAATTGGCCAAAGTCTTCCTTCAAGTCCACTCTGTGCCAGGAAGCAAACTGTTCTTAGGCTTTTAACCTGAATACAATCTAAGGATGGAGCCGCTGAGTTGTTTCTAGGACAATGAGTACCTCGGTGTCCTTGGGGAGCCCTCCAGAGGCACACACAAATAGCCATGTCCTATTCCCGGAAACTGCCCTGCTCAGGACTCCCAAGCCCCAGCTGCTGCTCTCCCTGGTCTTTGCCCACAATTTGAATGTCCTTTTCATATTCAAACACACTGAACACTCTCCAGCTCCAGGTTCCTTCCCTGTAAGAAGGCTCCCACTTCCTCTGGGTCTGCTTGGACCATCCTAACCTAGGAAAGTGAGGTCTCCACTGAGGACCAGCATTCCAAAGGAAACGCCCAGAGGTCAACGGCCTCTGGTCCGACCAGCCAAGCACATGGAGACCCCACCACAAAAACCTGCCCCCACAATTCCAGCCAAGTGCAGCCCCATGCAACAGTCTGGATGCTACCAGTTCCCTTTATTGTTTCAAATTCATTAGTTAATTTTACAAGCATTTAATATCTTTCTCTCCCGCTGCCTCCTCCCCAAATCGAAAAAGAAAAAAGAAAAGGAAAGGAAAGGAAAACCCTCATAGTACATATACATAGTCCAACAAAACAAATCCCCACATTGGCCACATTCAAAAATGTGTGTCTTCACATGTATGGACACGACTGAAACGACTGAACAACAAAAACATATTTTGTATGTATCCATGGCTGTACGTGCTGTGTCTCTGGAGGGTAGGGACAAAGTCAGTCATCCAGCATCTATTAAGCACATACATATGAAGAGGATGAACTTTGACGTGTGACTGGCCTTGCTGATTATGCCTGTAGCAGTGAACACTTATAAGACTTTTTCCCACTTTCGTGGTAATTTACTCCCCAGTAGCTCTCACACCAGTGGGCCACTTACTAAAAGCTGTTTTATTTTTCTTAGAAATCTCTCCACTACAGGATCACTTTTTAGAAGCAAAATTTCACAAGTCCCTGCAGTCTTTCTGTGAAGTGACCAGTTTTCGAAGATAAATAATTGCTTGTAAATTTTTTAAAAGGTATGTCTCATTCTGCGTTTTAAGTCTATTACTCCTCTGATCGGAGATAAATAGCATCCACTCCTAGAGAGAATGGCAGAGCTGGAAAGGAATTTTAGAGCTGGGAGGTACCTAAGAACATAGAGGGGACTGAGCTGAGAGTAACCTTAGAACACAAAGTGTCAGTTCTGGGAGGATCCTTAGAACACAGAGTATCAGAGCTGGGAGGGACCTAAGAACATAGAGGGGACTGAGCTGAGAGTAACCTTAGAACACAAAGTGTCAGTTCTGGGAGGATCCTTAGAACACAGAGTATCAGAACTGGGAGGGACCTATGAACATAGAGAGTCTCAGCTGAGAGTAACCTTAGAACACAAAGTGTCAGTTCTGGGAGGATCCTTAGAACACAGGATATCAGAGCTGGGAGGGACCTTAGAACACAGAATGTCAAGACTGAAGGAACCCTTAGAAAATAGAGAATCGGGGCTGGGAGAACACTTAGAGCATAGAAGGTCAGGGCTATGAGGGGTTATTGCACCTTTTTTTAAAGATGTTGTAGCCCTAGGATAAAGTATTTTTAATACAAAGGATTCTTTCAATTACTAGCTACAGAGTAGCATGTTGTGTTAGAATCCCTCTCCATTCACAAATCAATGACCAATGCTTGCCCTCTCTCATATAGGTGACCTCTGGTTATGACTTGTTCACAGGTCACAGGAGAACAATCCAAGCATCCACGTCTTTTGACTCAGTACGAATATTCCATTACATCCCATATTTGGGGTGTCTTCCAGGATCATTCGTTTTTATATAGTTATAGTATACTCATGAATTGCTCTTTAAGAAAAATTGCCCTCCTGTGTCAACGTTTTTTCTTTCAGATCTCTGAACCCAGTCTTTATATGTGGAGCTGTGACCTGATGTGATGCAAATTGAGATTATTCAAAGCAGAGAATTCTGAAACCCTCACAAAAGCTTAATCTATGTAGAACCAATGTGACAAAGTTCTTGTCAGTTTCTACTTGTGTCAGACTTTCTCATGTCCCTCTCTGAATTTTCTTAGATTTCTATTTTGCACACTGGCAAGAATACAAGAAAGTACTTAAAATGAAAATCACATTTTTTAGTTCTTTAAGGGTTAATAGTGGGTTTCAAAGGTAGCTAGATCACTGGGCTTGGGATGAGAAAGGCTCATCTTCCTGAGTTCAAATTTGGCCTCAGACACTGACTAGCTGTGTGACCCTGGGCAAGTCACTTGACTCTGTCTCATTCTCATCTGTAAAATGAGCTGGAGAAGGAAGTGACAAACCACTCCAGTATCTTTGCTAAGAAAACCCAAAATAGGGTCACAAAGAATCAGACAAAACTGAAATGATCTAACAACAACAGCAAATGGGTTTCAAAGAATCATGGGGTAAACCTGGAATCAAAGGCAGTATGTTTAGTTCAATGTACGTAAACGATCCAGCTCATGCAGGGTGTCCTTTGAGTTATTGTTTCTGTAGTGGCGAAAAGTTCCACCGAATCATTAGAGTCTCTCTTTTGGTCCCCATCATACCAACATCATAGGGTTGTTTAGTTATTTCAGTTGTGTCCGGCTTATCAAAATATGTATTTTTTAAAACATGAAGGAGGGGCAGTTAAGTGGTGTAGTAAATAGAGCACCAGTCCTAGAGCCAGGAGGACCTGAGTTCCAATCTGACCTCAGATACTTACTAGCTATGTGACCCTGGGCAAGTCACTTAACCTCGGTTGCCTCTGAATTAAAAATAAAAACACTAATGAACCCCCGTACTCTAGGGCACAGAAGAAAGAGCACCAGACTTGGAGACAAAGGACTCAGGTTCAAATCCCAGCACAGCTACTTACTAGATATAAACTTGAACAAATCATACTCTCTCTAGGCCTTGGGTTTCTCATCTATAAAATGAACTAGTTGGACTAGATCAACTTAAAAAATCCTACTCCTAGCTCTAATAGCCTATATTCTAAAGCTCTTCCCAGCACTGATATTCTGTGATGCTATAGCTGTAAAATCATCTCTCCCTTAAAGGCTCGACGAGGAATAGGAGAGGACAGGCTCGGCTGAGGATGCCAATACTGCATCTAGTCCGAGGCCTGAGGCTGCCAACCCTAAATGCCACAGATAATGTCTCCATCCTGTCTCTGGAGGCTGTCAACAGCTTCAGAATCCATAAGGCCACAGGCAAAATGATCGAGATTATGACTTCCCTGGGAGATCTCTTTGTCTTTCCACTGACTGCAGAGGTTTCCACTTATCAACAAAGACAATTTGTCCTACTCAGCTCTTGGACCTTGGGAAAAACTGAACTTTTCTAGTTTCAGCTGGAGAATACAAACTGTTAAGTGGCTGTGTGTGTGTGTGTGTGTGTGTGTGTACTAGGTAAAGCTCTTCAGACCCTTTGCCCGCTTCCTCCCCCTTCACACACACACACAGACACACACACACACAGACACACACACACACACACACACACACACACACACACACACACACACACACGCGGCTGTGAGAGGGGTCCTTTATTCCAGTCTCATTGTTTGAATTCCCTCACAGCCTGGCTGAGGCTTGCTTGATCACAGTGGGAAAGACATGGCAATTCTTGGGGCTGGGAATTTGCCCACGTGATCTCCTTCCCTCCCACCCCATCTGTCCCCATGACTCAGATAACCTGGGGCCATTGCTCACCCCCTACTGTTAGAGAAATCAGCCTTCAAATCAGCTGCTGGGGTGCGGGGGGGGGGGGGCAGCATCCATAGCTCTCCTATGATTCTGGTCTGAGAGTGAGGTCAGAGGGATCAAGAGTCAGGGAGACTCTTGGCCTAGGATGGTGGGCTAGGATCATGGATTAAGAACTGGAACACCATAGAGATCCTCTACTCCAGGTATCCTTAACCTTTTTGTGTCCTGGACCCCCTTGGCAACAGCCAACCTATGGACCTCTTCTTAGAGAACCACTTTGTTGCCTATATCCATAAGGAAATACTAAATTTAGAAAGTGGTGAAAATTAAGATGTAGTTTTTTTTTTCTGTCCAGATTCTTAGACCCAACGAAAACTGTTCACCAATCCCCATGGTTCAGAACTTTTGGTCTTGTCTAAACCTCTCACTTTACCGTTGAGGAAATTGAGACCTGGAGAGGTTAAGAGATTTACTCAAAATCACATAGATAGTATTAAGCAGGCTATCTGGGATTTGAACCCAGGTCTCAGGGTTAAGAGGTAGCTAGGTGGCACAGTGGATAGAATGCTGGACCTAGAGTCAGGAAGACTTATCTTCCTGAGTTCAAATCTGGCCTCAAACACTTACTAGCTGTGTGACCCTGGGTAAGTCACTTCACCCTCTTTGCCTCAGTTTCCTCATCTGTAAAATGAGCTGGAAAAGGAAATGGTAAACCACTCCAGTATCTCTACCAGAAAAACTCCAAATGGGGTCATGAAGAGTTGGCAATGACTGAAAAACAACTTAACAACAATAACAGCAGCTCAGGGTGTGGAGCCTTTGTTCTGAAGACTTACATGGCCACTTTGAGGTTTTGGTGGCCAGGGAAAGAGTCAAGCAATTTAGCGAGGTCTCAGGGAACACCGATCTCATCCCAGTTCTCATCACCCATGGATAATTATAGCAAAAACTCCTGTTTCCAAAGCACTACACAATTTACAAAGTACTTACCTCACATTGGCTTTTAGGAGCTATAGGTAATTAAAGTATTAGGCTTTTTAGATGGGGCAGCTGAGCCTGAGAAGGGAAGGGACTAGGCCAAGGTCACACAGCTAGCAAGTGAAGTCAGAACTAGATTCTAGCATCCTCCTGGACCCTTCCAGCTATATTGCCAGCTTTTCTGAAAGCTTACGGTTCCTTGTTTGCCCAAAGAGGGATGGGCTAATGATCGCTTCCTCACCAACCTCAGAATTCAATGCTGGGAAGCAATAATTGGTATGAAGGCATGAAACACAGAGTGCTTTGCAAATGCACCAATGATGACTTGGAAAAACAAAGATGTCTCCTGGCCCTCCCAAAGGTGATGTTTAATGCCAGTGGTTCTCTCGGTGAAAAGTACCAAAGAGATCCAGATATCTGGCTGAGTGACAAGGAGGCTGATTAGGGACAAGGGAAAATTCAGTTCAAAGCCTTAGGAAGGAAAGGGTTTGGACCTGGTGACTGTTCACCTCATGAGTGGCCCAAACTGTCTTGCCCCAATTCAGTGTCCAGTGCAGAGCTCTGGACACAGCAGGACTCGGTAAACATTTGTTTTGTTTCAGTAAGAGACCTTAGAGATGATGTAATCTGGCATCTTCCTTTTATAGAAGAGGAGAAACAGGCTAGAAAGTGTCTTCCCCAAGGTCACGGAGCAATTTAGTATTTAGTGTCAGCCCCAAGAAGGTTGAATAGGGACTGGAGAGGGGGTGTTGTTCTAGAGACAGGTAACTGTGGTCTAGTGAAAAAGAGGGCAGGTTTAGGGGTCAAAAGTCCTGAGTGTGAATCCTGGCTCTGACACTGTGTGATGCTGAACAAATCACATCAGTGCCTTATGCCTTGGTTTCCTCATCTGTAATATGGGATCCTACTCCATAGGCTGCTTATAAACCTCAATTCACTATAGAAAAGAAAGTTAATGTCATAAGATTGAGAGCTACAAAAGCCCCTAATTTTATGAAAGGAAGAATCCGGGGCCAAGAGTGGGGAAGAAGGTATATTCAAGGTGGTTAGCAGCAGAGTTGGTTTCCGAATTCATGTTCTGGGATCATTGATCTAGAGGTGGAAGACGTCTCAGAGGCCACCCCATCCCACCCCCTCATTGCAGAAACGGAGGCCTCGGGGTGATCAAATGACTCGCCTAGGTCCCCACAGGGAGTGTGCCACTACGCTTTCTCACCATGATATTGCCACGCTTTCCTTCTGTTTCCAAGCTCTCAAGACCTTCCCAAGATCTTGGGGCTGGTAAGTAACTCACAGAGTAAGCAGCCGGCTGGCTATCACTCAACCATGGAAAAGGGAATTAAAAGAAAAGTTTCTTTCTTTGAGAAAAAAAGGCATAGTCCCATCGAGGCATTTGGGATATCCTACTAAGGAATACCTGATAGGTTTAGAAGCATCTCAGTCCTGGCCCCGGGGCAGGGCTCAGGGTGCTAAAAACAGTGGCTGGCACTGGGCAAAGGCAGAAGAGGCAGAGCACTTCTCTAGCAGCCCGGCTTGGGCACAGACATTGCCCACTGGCAGCTGGGACCCAACCCCAGGGCACAGGTGCTTGCAAAGCTGCTGCTGAGCAAACCCGAAAGGATTCCCAATCTTTTTTGCTGATGAAGGTTGAAGCATGGGGGTCTGTGACATTTATAAGTGTGGTCCGGTCAGCTGGGGCTCAAATGCCCAGGCAGGACAGAGCCCATATCACCAACACGGGCATCTTGGCAATGCCTTACATTGCATACACACCCAGGCTTGTACAACTGCCCTGTGTGTGGAATGAGATGGCAGGATTGGGAGCTGGAAGGGGCTCTTTGAGATTATTTGTTCAAATGATTTGTTCAAATCCCCCCATTTTAGGGAGGAAAATGAATCACAGAGATGGGATTTGGTTTGCTTCCAGTCTAGGGAGGCCACACATACTTAGTACTTTGTGTTAGCCCCAAGAAGGCTGGATGGAGAGTACAATGTCGCTCTGAATCTATCCAATTCAATAAACATTTATTAAGCACCTACTATGTGCCAGACTCTGTGCTTAGCACTCTAGATGTTAATGCTACCATTTACATAGTTCCGTAAGGATCAAATGAGATATATTTGTCAAAGTGCTTAGCACAGTGCCTGGCACATAGTAGGTGCTTAATAAAGGCTTGTTCTCCCCTCCCTTTGGAGATTTTTAAAGCACTTGACATTATTTATTTCAGCTGATCCTTGCAACAGCCCTTTGAGATAGGTGCTCTTATGACAATAAAAATATGCATATATGATTATAATAATAAAAATATTCATTTTAAAGATAAGGAAACTGAGGCAGAGAGGTTAAGTGACTTCCTCAAGGGACCACCCAGCTAGTGAGTGTCTAAGGCAGGATTTGGACTCAGATCTTCCTAACTCCAAGTCCAGTGCTCTATTCCCAGCACATTTGATTTTTTTTGAACCTCTTGTGAGGAAGAGGGTGGAGAGAGAGGCATAATTGATGGGTGGGGATGTGGGACTCCCAAGAAGGGGAAATGATTTATTTAAGGCCATGCACCTAAGTCAGGGCTGGAGGACTTAAGTTTCCTTGGTCTTATGAGTGGCTAACTTAAGAATTTAACTTTACTCCCAGGAGTTATCAACCTATTGCTTTAAAGGAATGATTTCTTTTAAGCCTTAGCATCCCTGGACATAATAAGCAGAAGGGTCTGAATCTTGAAACCTTAACCATGGCCAGAATTCTGTAGTGGTCTCAGGATTCTACCCCATGCTAAAACCCTTTCCTCTGGGACAGAATGATCAAAGGACCTCCCCACCAACCAATCCTTTGGGGAACTTACACAGGGGAACTTTATTCTGAAAAAAGGGATTGGGGGTGGTAGAATTTGGATCAGCCTGCGGGGTTACCTGCAACTAAGGGAGTGACCACTTGAGTCATGATAAGGTTGCCTGGTATTGAACCCTTAAGAATTAGGAGGCAATGTCCTCATGTTATATAACTCAAAGACGCCTCAAGAAGGAAGCTGCCCCTAACAATGGATCTGTGGGGCCAAGGGGACCTTTGCTTTTCTTGTTCTAGCTATGACCTGCTGCCACTGCCCCAGAAAGGAGGCTGGGGTAGAGAATCAGCTGTGGCAAGCCTTGGCCAACCTTATCAGCTGGAAGCAGCCGGAGAAAACCTGGGCTAGTCTGAGGTTTGGCGGTTGACAGTTTATGGGAATTAACCTTCCTCCCAGCCTGTGGTCCCCCACCTGCCTTTCTCTTAGGCAGCTGGGGGTGGGGGTAGGTAGAGGAGGGGAGGGAGGAAATCCTTGAACTTTGGCAGCAAGATATTTTACAGTTACAACTGAAAAAAGCAAGAAGGGAGGCCCAGGGAGGGTTTCTTTCTGCTACTTTCCCTTATCATGGCAAGAGCTTTGCTTCCCCAGAACAGAAACTTTATTTCCTTCATCCTAAGTCCTTGTTGGGGCTTTTTCATTTTTATTGTTGAAGGGAGGCCTGCCCCCACAGTCCTCCCTGGGACATTTTGGGGAAACCACAACTCTGTCACTACACACCCCCTCTTGTTATCACTGGCAGTGATACGATGTTTACTCTCAGACATATGGGTGACTTCCATCAATAATGCCCACACAGCTGGGTACCAACATTTGGCTGGCATAGAGAACCCTCACTCCCCGACATCTCCTGCCACTTCTTTCTGTTGGCATATATAAGAAGGAGAAGCTTGGTAAAACCAAGGGGGAGCCAGGAGTGGACACCCATCCTGGTTTAGGCACTTACTGACTGGGTAACCCTAAACAAATTACACCTCTTCTCCAGATCTTAGTTTCCCATGCAGGAAGTAATGATATTAAATAATACTAAATATATAAAACATTTTAAATTATATAAAAATAATAATAAAATAATGATGTTCTGTGACTTTGGGGAAATCATTTAACCTGACCTCTAGGGGCTGCCATGGGCAGCTAGGTGGTGCGGTGGATAAAGCACTGGGTTTGGAATTAGGAAGATCTGAGTTTAAATCTGATTTCAGACATTTTCTAGCTGTGTGACCCTGGGAAAGTCACTTTACCCCTTTTTGCCTCAATTCCTCATCTGTTAAATGGGGACACACTGGAGAAGGAAATGGTATCCTTGTCAAGAAAACCCCATGGACAAATTGGGTCACAAAGAATCAGACACGACAGAACCAATTAACAACAATTATGGGCCACAAAATGGGGAAAGGGGAGGGGAGAAGGTCTGAGTTAATGATCTCTAAAGACCCTTACTCAGTTTGCATTCTGTGATTGCTTGAACATTTCTGCAAACATATAATTGCACCTCTCCCCCTCCCCCACCCCAGTCAACGCAGTCAGTCCCCAGTCGGGGGCGGGGGGGAGGGGCGGGGGTAGGGGCTTCTTTCCCCCGAGAAACGTCTGATTCACCCAGATCTCGCAGTTTAGAAGCTACTGCCCTTAACAGTACTTCACCTGCCCTTCTGCTCCCTCCTCTGAGCCAGCCTGGCACCAACAAATTCAGAGCATCTCTCAGGCTCTGAGAATTTTCCATAGTACTCCCCTCCACCCTGGATTCTGGCTAGATTTCGAGGAAGCTCAGCACCTACACGTGAGTGGGATCAGCCTCCCCATGAAGGGTCCTCCCTTCACCCTTCCATTCTACCCCACCCCATGCCAAGAGTTGGTCATTTAGGAAGAAGGTGGCCAAAATCAAGTAATCCTGTATCCCTCCACCCCTCCCCACACCAACCTCCATTCCAGAGTTCTCTGAAACAAAACTGAGGCAAAACTTAACTTCTAACAAGTAAGATATGTCACCCCTTACTCCGGAATGACAGAACTCTGCGTAGCCCCAACGCCAAGGCTGGCAAGCTTCAGATGTGCCCAGGTGACTCCCCACCCTTAACCCCAGTTGCTGGATAGGGCTGGATAGCCCTATGGAGCTCCAACTCTGGGAGGCACCCCCTCCCAGGCTCCTAGGCTCTCTGGGAGTAAATAGAAGTGATGGTTGGGATCGAGCAGCCCGGAATCAGTACCTGGTGGTAAGCTGGAGAGACCTCCGCTGAGGCACGAAGAGGGTAGTCGGAGAGGGAGCTGTGGGATGATTTGAGTCACCGAGTGTGGGTGAGTAGTTGAGTGAGCGGGCACTCTAAGTCACCCTCTTCCCCTGCAGTGGAGGGCAGGCAGCCAGTGAGAAGGGAGGGTGGGGTATGTGTGTGTGAGTGTGTGGTGATGGTGGGGGGGAAGGCGGATAGCTCCTTTTCCTTGGATCTCATTTGTTCTCCAATGAATGAAGAGAAGTGAGTCAGTCAGAAGGGTTTCAGCCTGGCTCAGATGCAAATGAAGAAGGGGGCGGGGTGGAGAGACTGGAGTAGGGAAGCCTGGTGCCCCGGCAGGGATGGAGAAGGGACAAGGGAACTAAGCTAAGGATGCCTGGGACTTAATCTGAAAGGTTTAGAGTCCTTCTAGTCACACCCTGCCTTCCTCCAAACCTCAAACAAATCAGATGCTTAGGATGGAAGCTTGGGAGAGAAACAGTGTCCCAGGAGAGGCTGAGGTTCTATCATCATTACTGGCTGGTGCCCAGACTCAGCCACGAGGGAGCAGGTTCTTGAGGGAGCATGAGGAGTGTGGGGACTAGAATGGATTAGGAAAAGGAAAGGCTGATGGGTCACTGAATGTAGAGCTAAAGGGGTCCTCAGAGGGAAGCTAGTCCAACCCCCTCATTTGACAGGTGAGGAAAGTGAAGCTGAGAAAGTTTAAGCAGCTTGTGAGAGCCCTTAGGTTCAGGTCTTCTGACTCCAGCTCTTTACTCATTATCATATCCCATAGTTTCTCTTTCCTTGCCTTGATGGTCAAGCCCTGCCTTTCTCGGGCCCTCAGAAAAGCCTGGATGGATGACCCCACCTCTTAGTCCTCAATGCCCAAGGGAAGATTAAATTCCAAAGGGATAGAGAGAGTCAGAGTGGGGACCCCCACTCTGCCCCCTGTCCTTGGCCCACAAGAAACTTCTCCCCTTGCTTCTAGGATGAATCCATATGATTCCCAGCCAGAACAGGCTCTTTTCTCATCATATCCGGTATGGCTCTTCCTATGAGTCATCTCTCTGAGATCTATGGTGCTGACCCTTTAGGGCATACAGAAGGTGTGCCCAGCTTCAGCCCCTGAACAATCATACCCAAGGGCTGGCCCATTTTAGCAGATCATAACACCTAGAACTTGGAGGGATTTGGAGATCACCCAGACCAAACACCTCACTTTACATATGAGAAAAAAAAGGCTCAGAAAGGTTGAATGATTTCTCAAGGTCACACAGGTAGTAAGTGGCAGATCCGAGATTTGAACTCATATCCTGGGACTCCAAGTAACTTTCCATTGCACTTGTCACTCAGGCTAGTGAAGCTACTTGGCTTTTGACCCAAACACTTCATGTAGGATATTATCCACTTGAGGGATGAGGGGCTGAATGTCACATGCCCTTCTTGGGAATGGGGAAAGGGGACATTACATTTTCAATGACAGACTGGTATGCCATGTTCACAAACAGAGCCCAGAATGCAGGATTTCCAAAGATGAGGACCCTATGGGAATTTCCTACATAAGCCAGGGTTGCTACCAGATCTCAGGCAACCTCATAGGTGCTAGCTATCATCCATCTAACTACCTGACCTAAACCCAAGATGGGCCCTGGACTAAGGAAGGAAGGTCTTCAAGGAGTTTCCCCATTTAATCAAACCCTCCGCCTTAACCCTGCCCCATTCTGCCAGGGGGCTGTCTGAATTTCACAGATGCAGAATAACTTCCTATTCCTCGGGGATGGAGTGATGAAATTAAGTCCCATCTGGCAGATGGTGGCACATCAACTGACTTGGAAATGAGTAACAATAGGACATGAGCGCTTGCCCTGCCCTCCTCGGTTCTCATTACCAGCCTCCACTAAGATGCCACAAAGAAAGAAAAACGAAGCCCCTTGGGCAGTCATAACGCCATCTGGAAATTCACTCATTCCTTCAACAAATATTTCCAAAAAACTTGCTGTGCCCAGTTTTCTCCTTGGTACTGTGGAGGCTGCCTAGCTTCTGCCCTCAGAAAACTTACGTTTTGTTGGGGTAATGACATATATACATGTAACTATAAGGGGAAGCAGAGAATGAAGTATGAAGTGCTTTGGGGGTTGGGGTTAAGAAAGGAATTTTGAATGCAGGACAGTGGAATGAGGGGATCTGAGATTACATCCCAGCTCGGTCACTTAGCACCTGTGTGTCCTTGGGCAAGTCACTTAATCTTTGTGTCTCAGTAGTGGATTAGACCAGATAGATAGCTTCTGAGTTAGTTCCCTTCCAGCTCTAAGTCTTTGATCATCTGAGGTCCCTTGTGGCTATGGGAATCAAGGATGGCTTCCTGGAGTGAGTGAACTTTGAGCTCTTTGAACATGTGCAAGAATTCAATATATAAAGATACAGAGAAGGACACTTCAGGAAAAAGGAACAGTGTGCACAAAGATGGAGCAAGGGAAGAGAATTGAATGCCATCAGAGGATAGCCAAGAGTCCATCTGGTCTGACTGAAGTCCATAGGAAAGTTGGGGTGGTGAGTTGGGAGAGGTAGATGAGGGCTAGATTGCGCAAGACCTTTAATGCCTGTTGGATATTAATACAGAGCATGAGAGAGGAACACTCAAGAATCCCTGTTGGAGGACTGCAGGATTTCAGAGTTGAAAGGGACCAGACCAGCTCCCTCATTGTACAGGTGAAGGCACTTAGAGCAAGGTCAAGGGTCTTGTTCAAAATCATACAACCAGTGAATACTGGAAACCAGGATCCAACCCATGTCTTCTAACTCCAGCTCTCTTTTTGTTTAGACTATACCTTATGGCCCCCCATCTGGCCCCATCTTAGCCCCATCCCCAGTCCTTCCTACAAGATCACATTTCCCCCAGATGGCATTTTTGTCCCAGCCTGGCGGCTGGTTCTTACTCCCTTAGGAGGCTGGGAGGGGTAGCAAAACGGTGTTCCTAACTGAAGGAGTTGATGAGTTCAAGGCACCAAGACCAAATGACATACATCCGGTGAAAGGAAAAAAAAACTGATGCATATAACTGCTGAGCCATTGTCAACAATCTTTGAAATATCCTGGAGAACAGTAGGCATGGCACAGAACTGGAGAAGGGCTAGTATTAACATTATTTTCAAAAAAAATTTAAAAAAGGAAGATATTGGATGCTTTAGTAGGTTCAGTAAACTGGACTTTGATTCTTGACAAAATTCTAGCACATATTATTAAAGGGAAGGTTAGTGGACATTTAGAAAAGGAAGCAGTAATCAGAAAAAGTCAGTATAGTTTCATTAATGACAGTTTATGTATGAAGTAAGCAAACAATATGGAAAACAATATGTGCAATGAATTCAATGATGCAAATGAAAACAATAGTGAAGGGTGGCCCAACTCGGACTATCATGGCCAGAGAACAGATGGTGAAACATATCTCCCTCTTCTCAATGGAGGAGAGGTGGGGGACTATAGATGCAGAATGTTACATATGCCGTCAGCTAGAGTTACTACATTTCACTGTTTATGTTTAACTTCTTTCAGTGCTAGAAGGGAGGATACGCTGAGATAGGAAAGTGAGGTAAAAATAAAAGAAATCAGTAGAACTTTAAACAGGTTATGTCAGATCAACTCCATTTCCCTCTTTGTTAGGGTTATTAATGGAAATGCAACAGATACAGTTTACCTGATTTAGCATAGCAGTTAGTCTCTCATGCTACTTTTATGGGAAAAGAGGGAGACATGTGGACTGGATTATAGTATAAAATTAGATGGTTTCAATTGGTTGAATGGTCTGATCCAAAGAGAGGTAACAAAGGATTTGAAGTCAACTTGGAAAGAAAGGTTCTAGTGGAGGGCCCCAGGGATGTGTGTTACTTAACCTTTTTATCAATTACCTGTGTAAAGGGATAGTCGGGCAGCTAAACGGCACAGTGAACAGAGTGCTAGGACTAGAGTCAGGAAGGCTCATCTTCCTGAGTTCAAATCTGGCCCCAGATACCTACTAACTGTGTAACCCTGGGCAAGTCACTTTACCCTGATTGCCTCAGTTTCCTCATCTGTGAAATGAACCAGAGAAGGAAATGGCAAACCACTCTAGTATCTTTGCCAAGAAAACCCTGAAGTTTTATTGTGTATTAGAAAGTATAAAGTCCATTCTTAGATCTCTAGTGTACAAAAATAGGCAACAAGTCAGATTTAACCAGTGGTCATAGTTTGGTCACTCCTAGACTAGAAGACTGGTTTAAATCTAATGAGATAAAATCTACTAGTAATAAATCTAAAGTTTTACACTTGTGTTTAAAAAAGCACTTCCCAAGTTCATGAAGAAGGAAACTTGATTATAAAACCAATCCAATGCAAAAGACCTGAAGGTTTTAGAGGACCATGAGTTTAATATGAGATAGCAACATGATATGATGGACAAAAAAAGCTAATGATTTTAGGCTGCATTGAGAGGAAATCCATCCAAGACTAGAAAAGTGATCATACCACTGTATGCTGGTTAGGACAGACTATACCAGAATATCTTGTCTTTGGTGCCACATTTTAGGAAGAAATTGACAAGGTGGGTAAGTGTTCAGAGAATGGAAACCAGAGTGAGGAAGGTACTTGAGATCATGCCATATGAGGGTCAGCTGAAGGTGCCCAGAGTTAACATTTACATAACACTCTAAGTTTCACAAAGCATTTTACAAATATTGTCTCATTTGATCCTCAACAACCTTGGGAGACAGGTGCTATTATCATCCCCAATTTACAGACGAGGATACTGAGGCCAAGAGAGGTTAGAAGACTTGCCCAGGGTCATATAGCTGGCAAGCGTGTCTGAGGCAGGATTTGACTTCAGGTTTTTCTGACTCCAAGTTCAGACCCTCTGTCCACTACTCCAGCCAACAGCCTTAGTTTTTCTCTTCTCAGGAGAAGAGATTTGAGAGAGTGTACATTATAGCCTCTTTCAAATATCTGGAGGGATGTCTTAGGAAAGGGATTAGATTCGTTTCATGCCTGAAGACAGATCTAGGAGCAAGGGGGCAGAAGGCAAAAGGAGACAAACTGAGACTTGATGTAAGGAAGAACTTGGTACTAGTGAGATCTGTCGGCAAGTAGAGGGAGCAGCCTTGAGAAGCAGTGGGTTTCCCTCCTCCTCACTTTGGTCTTCCACCAGATGCAGAATGGCCTGTTGTTAGCCATGGGGTAGATCAATTGCAGGTTGTACTGGATGGCCTCTCCAGTGAAGAGATCCTGGGGTGCTGCTGAGACCTAACTGCTAGAGGTGTTAACTTGAGGCGTCAACTTGCTCCATCATGACTCTTAATTCCCGTGGGAAACACACTGGTTTAGACAACACACGCCTCCCAAAAGCACGACAATTGCCAACACCCCTGCAGCCTATGCCAAGGTCCTTGATAATGATGCAGTCCCCCACCTCTCCCCCATTCTTTCTCCAGGACTCAGACTCTTTGAAGAGCCCAGCAAGACATGATCAGCTGACAGTCTGTGTACCCTCATGACTCAGCCACCCTCACAAAGGGCACAGTGTGCCTGATGCCAGCCTCCTTCCCCCCCCCCACAAGCCAGCACAGAACTTGGAAGCTAGATGTGGCAAGAGGGGACCCCCTCCAGGGGGCTGGTCAGCAGTAGCAGATGTACTGATGAGAATCAGGAAGACACAAACAAAAGCTTAGTCCCCTCTTTTTATTGGAGTTGGGGGATGGGAGAGGGAGGGATTTAAGCAGCTTCGTTGGAACCAGTTTAAATGCTGAAGAAAGAAGCAGAGGAAGCTTGGCAGAAAGAGCAATCGTAGATCTGATTTGCCAGGGGCCTTATTTGGTGCTCTGGAGCAAGCCTTAGTTCTGGTTGGTTCCCTCAAAGGGAGGGGCTTGGGATCTGGCCCTAATCACCCACCTGGGTTTACCTAAGTCTGGTTTTAAAAGTAATTAGTTCTTTTTAAAATACAGTTGACTCCATTTGCAATTAGGAAGATTAGAAACTCTTCCCTGGAGTCTGGATGGCACGTGCCCTGCCTTAAACTGATCCCTTCCACACCCACAGAGGATGCCCTCTGAGATGCCATTTCCCCCTGGCATCTGTCCTTCCCTGACCATAGCCAAGCAGGACTTGTGCCCCAGCATTCCATTAAACTACTAGACACGCATGCCTGCTATTCCCACCACTGAGAATTCCCATGCTCCTCTTTCTGGCCGGTCCCTGCTCCAGCATCGACTCTTCTTCATCTCTGATGACAACACTAGTTGCTTCCTCATGATGCCAGTTCAACTCCACGAAGGCATAGACAGAGAAAAATGAAAATAGCACCTGCCCTCAAGAAACCTCCAGTTTACTGGGGAGAAACAACATATCCACAGATGGGAAAGAGCAAAACATATAAAAAGTAAAGATAGAGCCATTGAGGCAGTGAGTGCTAACCATTGGGGAGGATCAGAAAAGGCCTATGCTAGAAGCTGGCCCTTGAGATGGGTCTAGAATGGACCTGAGATAACAAGAGGGAGAAGTGTCCCCTTTAACCTAATAAAACCTATATTTACAGGACACTTTAAGGTCTACAAAGTACTCTCCTTGCAATAGCCCTATGAAGTAGGTACTGTGAGTATTGGCATGCTCATTTTAGAGATGACGAAGCAGAGGCTCAGAGAGGGTAAGGAATTTATCCATGGTCACACAGCCAAGCCAGGATTCTGAATCAGTCATCCTGACTCCAGGTACAGCGCTCTTTTCCTACATTCTGCAGAGTTAATGAGGCAGGGAGGCTCCATACTGGGCACCTGCGGCATGCAAATCTTTTGCTAGGGGCTGTTGGGAAGGTAGATCCTCTTCTCTTTGGCTACACTGATAAGGGCAAGTCATGGGCATTTGTGATGGGAGGAGGAACAGGGTGATTTCCTGGCTGCTGCCCTGCCTGACTGCCTGCTTTTGCCTCCCACACTTCTCCCCAAGGCCAAAGTTTGTTCAGAGGCCTTCGGTCCCTCCCTGAAATCCATGGAACCCAGCCTCCTACCTTCCCTCTTCCCTCCCTCAGGGGCCAAGCCCATGACATAATGTCTAGAAACTCGTCTTCGAAGGATAACTCCCAAGTGCTACCCCACCTCATCCAGGGCCCCTATTCCCATCGAAGTAGCTGCCTCCCAACAGAGGAGCTGGGAATTTGGAAAAAACCACCTGAGGTGCTGTAAATACCTTGGCGGAAAATAGAGATGGTGTAGGAATCGTGGTCATATGGGCCACCTAAAGGAGAGGTCTATGGGCCAAAACAAGGGGATGCCATCTGGGCCAGATTTCTGTCTCCTACCCTCCTGCTGGCTCCCCCTTGGTCTTCTTTAAAAATGAAATTCCCTTATGAAAAGCAAATATTAGAACCCCAACACTCTGCGTGAATAAGGACCCTGCAAATATTGGGGAGCTATTCTGAATGGGAGTGCTATTTTTAAGGGAGGTCGCCCATAGAGAGGGCTCTGGAATTAGAGTCACAGAGCCTGGGTTCAAATCCCAGCTTTATTCGGTGCTTTCTGTGTGAGCTTGGGCAGGTCCCTGGACCTCAGTTTCCTCATCTGTATGAAGAAAGCACCAAACTAGGTGGCATTCCCGGGTCCCTCCCAGCTCTAGACTCTGTAGTTATGAATCAATTTCTGCTAGCATGTGAATTAATATTTATTCTAGACTGCAGGTACAATGTGAGGGGCATCAGGGGTGACCAGAGAAAGAGAGACACAGAAGACTCCCAAAGACACATCCTGGTTTCTAGAGCTGGGGTTTGAGAGAGAGCTCTGGCCTAGCCTCCTGCCTTCATGCAAGGAAAAGGTTGCTCATTTCTATTTCACTGAAGAGATCCACGGTCTACTTAGAGGAAAAACTAGACTCAGAACCTAGTCCTCCTGCTTCCTGGCACCAAACAATAGTTGTTCAGTGGGTGGCAGAGGGAGGGTATTTGAAGCCTTCCTCTGGCCCTGAAAAGCTTTAGCTGGAGGTGGGGGCTAAGGGTGGAGAAGAGTTTCAGGGGGAGCCCATGAAGGGGACAGTCCATTTATGGGAGCAGCCCTATTGGAAGAAAGGGTGAGCTGGACCCTGTGTGCTTAAGATTGGAGGAAGGCAGCTTTGGGAGAGGGGTGCCATGACAACAGGACCCCCAGGGTGGCAACTTGGGGATGATTTCAGGGTGAAGCTCAGGGTCAGTGACTGCCTGGGGCAAGAAATGTGCCCTCCCATCCATGAGGAAGTACACCCAGGGGTGGGACCCCGTGCACCTTGGGCTGTTTGTGACTTTGCTTCCTTGAAATCTCCTTAATGCCAGCTCACATTTCCATTAAGGTTTACGAAACACTTGACTCCCAGCCCTGCGAGGTAGCTAGTACAAGCATTATTTTTAACCATTCTCTAGATGAGGAAACATGGCGTAGTAGAGAACCAGCCTCTGAGAGCTGGGTTCAAGCCCTGACTCCCAGTACTGGCAGTTGTGACCCTGCATAAGTCACTTGCCCTGGATTCTCAGGCAGCTCTCTCTATAAGTTTCAGAGCTGGTGCCAATCTGCATTGGCAGAGGATTTTTCCCATCTGGGAGTTCCCTATACCAATGAAATCACAGGGATGGTCTAAAAGAAAATTAACAACAAGATGAAGAAATCGAGGTCGAAGAGACTTACCTCGAGCCACTTAGCTATTAACAATCCTAACCACAGTGCTCATATGACAAGAATGATAAGGGCTAGCATCTACATAACCCTCTAAGGTTTACAAAGCACTGTGTATATGTCATCTCATTTGAGGATCGCAACAATACTGGGAGATGGGTGCTATTATTTAACAGATGAGGAAACTGAGGCTGAGCATGGTAAAGTTCCTTGTCCTTACAGAGCTGATAAGTGCCTGGATTTGAACTTCGGTCTTCCCCATGGGAGCCCAGTGCTTTCACCACTGCACCACCTATCTGCCAAGGCTGGAACCCAGATAGTCTAAGCCCAAAGCCCAGGCTCTTTTTATTAACCCATAAGTTAGGTCTTCTATTTAGCTCCAGATTGTCTAGGGGCATAGTCTGGAGCCAGACAGCCCAAGGCTTAAGGAGTCATATTCAGTTCTAGATGGGGAGCCAGGGACCCATTTGAGAGGGTGCTTTTTCCACTACAATAAACCTTTCAATAGCTCCACCTTCACTTTATGGCCTTCCCCAAACTGCCTTGACCTTGGGCCAAAATACCGTCCACCCTCCTCTTCTCTGCCCTCCTGATCCCCCCACCCCCAGTCAAGACTAATGAGCTTTCCCTGAAGGCACCTGCAGCCCGGATCCAAGACCAACCCACTCCCCACCTCCTATGCCCTCCTGCCCTCCTTTCTTCTGCCGAGCATCTGTGCCCGCCTGATTTTCTCATTCCCAGTGGCCCAGGGGGCTCAGTCAGTTAATGATTCCATTATTTGCAGGGGCTACGGCTGCCAGCTGTGATGCCTGGGTCCTCATTAGTGAGGGGAGCCCAATTAGCGACAGCTGAGGCTCTGCCCAGGCTGGCTTTGTATACCCTCAGACGGGCCCCATCCCCCTTCCTTAGCCATAGAGGGAGAAGATAAAGGGGTAAACCAAGGTCCCAAGGGGAAGCAGAAACACACTTCTGCGGCTGACGTCTCTGCGCCCATTGGATGATATCAGCATGAGTGGCAATTAATGGATTTCCCTAAAGGCTCAGAGGAGGACCTGGCATCATAATAACAACAATGACCTTAAAATTCCTGGTGGGGGAAGGGGGAACAGGCACATTGGCAAAATACGGGAATACCAGCCAGGATGATGCACAGAGGGGAATTTTGTTCTTATTAACCCAGGCTCCCCACTGAGCCTTCACAGAAATGTAACTGATTATAGAAACAAACTAACACACACACAAAAGCCTTGACAATATCCTTGAGAATTCAGGAAATAGATTAGCAACATCTACAAAAACATTACCTACAATTATCCTGACGTTACACTGATCTGTAAAAATGTGAAAGCATTGTTTTGAGAAGGAGATGCCGTACCAAGGACTCACATATCCACACATGAAAAGCTTTCCAAATCGGGAGACCTGGCAGTGGAAATCAAAACCATGTGGGGACAGGCAGCAGTTTTATCATCCCCATCATCCTATGTGCGCTGAGGATGCTTGCAGGGAGCCTACTGAGGCGAGCTTCCAGCCCAACATTTCCATTCAATCACAAAAAGTCATTGTATACACCTGCACAATAATCCTTCATACATTTAACATAAGAGAGTAATAGTGAGAAGGTAACTTGTGCTATCACTGTTTCTATCTGGACTCCATCAAAAATATGAAAAGAATGAAATGATTGTTATAATAACTCGTCTTTACATTTTACAGAGCTCTTCTCTCCCAAAGGCTTGTTAGGGAGTTTTCATGAGCTAGAAATAGGGACTGGAGCTGTTATCCTACTGGCAGGAGAGACTTCTGGGTGAGGAAAATCCTTTGACCAATGCTGATGGGCTCTTCTCTCTCTCTATTAGGCATAGCAGATTGTAAGCTGGACTTAGAGCATAGAGGAGGGTGGGTTCACATCCTGCCTCTGAGCCTCAATTCCTTCATCTGTAAAATGAGGGCATTAGACTGGATAGCTTCTGAGGTCCTTTCCAGTTCTAAATCTATGACTTTAGAGTCTTAGAGAGTTTGGGACACTGAGATATTAAGTAGCTAGGGTCACACAGCCAGTACACGACAAAGGTAAGATTTAGGTTCAAGCAGGTCTTCCTGGCTTTTAACTTCTAAAATTTTATTCCATATCTATTTAATCCATAACAGCAAATATTATTATTATTATTATTATCATTATTATTATAGACAATCAGGGTTAACTTGTCCAGGGTCACACACCTAGTAAGTATCTGAGGCTGGATTTGAACTTAGGTCCTCCTGACTTCAGGGCCAATCCTCTATAACACCAAGTATTAATGTTGACTCCTTCCTTTCTCCCTCTCTCTCGTGCTACAAATCCAATCAGTTGCCAGGTCTTGTCATTTCTACCTCCACGACATCTCTTCCAACCCTTCCAGTCCCTATGCTCTCTGCTCAGCACAGCCCTCACTACCTCTTGCCCAGCTTGCTGCAATAGCCTCCAGGTTGGTCTCCTTGTCTCAAGCATTTCTCTTCTCTGATCCAGCCTCTACTTCCCTGTCAAAGTGACATTCTAAAGCAGCAGTTCTGAGAGGGTTGTCTGAGAATCCTTGGGGCTCCCTGAGACCTCTTCAGGGGTCTAGGAGGTCAAAATTATTGTGATTATATTCAAATAGTTAATTTCTAATACTATATAGTAGTAGATATCTACAACTATATAGCCTATATATATTATACATTAGGTAACCTCACTATATATTATATGTATATATTATCATGATATGAGATATGACATGACATATCATATCATATCACATTATTACATATATGAATATATATAGTATATATGTATATAGCATATAATATCTACACATATGTTATACATATAACCTATATATAATATATTACGTAACCTATTTATTATATATAGTCTATATATACTGTATAACCTATATGCTACATAACCTGTATATAGTATAATATAACCTATATATTATATAACTAAATATAATATGATATTACCCATATACCAAATAACATAAATTGATATAAGAAACTCTGAATAAGGAGATCTCCTCTTGATTTGCTGAGTTGTTTTTGGTTGTGTCCAACTTTTTGTGATCCCATTTGGAGGTTTCTTGGCAAAGACACTGGAGTAGTTTTCCATTCCCTTCTCTAAGTCATTTTACAGATGAGAAAACTGAGGCAAACAGTGTTAAATGACTTTCCCAAGGTCATATAGATAGTAAATGTCTGAGCCTGGGTTTGAACTCAGGAAGATGAGTCTTCTTGACTCCAGGACCAATGCTCTGTGCACTATGGTGCCATCTAGCTGTTTTTACAGATGAAGAAATGGAGACCTAGGTCTCCAAAGGTCCCAGGGGTGAGCATCTCAATGCAGATGATTCCTGGATATATATATCCAGTCCTAGTTTCTCTCCTGAGCTGCAGTCCTACATCAGTGATGGCTTTTTGGAATTTTCCAATCAAATGTCCCATAGGCATCTCAAATTTAATATATGCAAAATAGAACTCATTATCTCCATTCCCTCTTCCCAACTTCCCTGTTGCAATTGAGGGCCCCATCATCTTCCCAGTCACCCTGACTCACAACCTTGGTGTCATCATTGAATCCTTATGTGTCATAATCTACCATTTCTGCCTTCACAACTTCTCTTGTATACATCCCCATCTCTCTACTTATATAGCCACAACCCTGGTTCAATCCCTCCCCACTTCCTGGTTGGATGATTACATTAGCCTCCTAACTGGTCCTCCTGACTCCCATCTCTCCTCACTCTAATCTCTTCTTCACTCAAGGAGGTTTTTCTAAGGCACACATCCATCCAAGTCACTTTCCCTCCCTGGGAGCTCCAGTGGCTCCCCATCACCTCTAGGATCAACTGGGAACACCTTTGTTTGGTTTGTAAATTTGGCTCCATGAGCTTTTCCTTGGCACCTTCCTCCCTTTCCAGTCTCCTTCCACTGGACTCTCTTCCGTCACTCTGTTTCAGCAGCACTGGCTAAGGGCACTCTGTGGCCCAAGTGCCTCCCACACCTGGAACGCTCTCCCCTCAACTCCACTTCTTATTTCCCTTGACTTCCTTCATGACTGCCTACTCCAGGAGGCTTCTCTCCATCCTCCCAGATGCTAATGCCTCCCCCATCAGTGCCTTCCTTCGGCTCTTTATGTATCTCATGGTGCTTAGTTCATTGACCGGTTGTCTCCCCCATTAGACTGTAAGCTTCTTGAGGGCAGGGGATGTTTTAGCCTTTCTTTGTATCCCCACTACCTAGCACAATACCTGGCACGTCATGATTATTTAACAAATGCTTGTTGATTTGACCAGGATTGGAACCCTCTGACTCCAACCAAATAAATAATGCCTCCCATAATACCGTAATGCACATACCTTAGAGTGGATAGGACCATGGAGTCTCTATACTCCACAGGCCTCTTTCCCACCCTCCTGCACCTTTGGTGTTATTTTTGATTTCCAACACTAGGAAAATTATAGACAATGGGGTGCCACAATGGGTCCCTTGAGCTCCCCTAAAGTAGCCCCTGAAGTCCAGAGACAGCAATGTTCCTTACTCATTACCAACAGTCTATTTGTCTGAAGCAACCTCTTGCTTCCTATATAAACAAACCCGGCCAAACAGGCCTGAACAAACCGGTTTCCTGGGGGTGCCTCCCCAAAGGCTCTGAGCCTATCTTCCCAACCAACAAAGGAAAAGATCTGAAGGAAAGCATTGGGGAACCCAGACTCACCGCCAGACAAGAGCAGGGCTTTTTAGGAAGGCAGCAATTCTCTTATGCTTTTCCTGCTTGGTCTCATTAAAATAAAAACAGCCACTTCCCTATCTACAGCCCTTTATTAATTTACACATGCCGTTTTTCAGCCCTAATCCTCTGAGATCCATATGTTTCACTGTTCTGTCTCTCCATGCTAAGATCAAGTGTATTATATCCATTTTACAGATGAAGAAACTGAGACCCAGAGAATTCAAGTTACAAGTCCAGCCCTCTCCACTACATGAGGCTGTGTCAGAAGTAAGTTCCTTCTCCTAGAGAAGTCAAGCCACTTGAGGGCGCTGCCTTTGGAGTTTGTTCTCCAAACAAAACTGCTCTAACAGGAAAAAATGAATTCTCTCCTCGAATACTGTCAGCTACATTCTTTATAGCAGTGTGCGCTCCTGAGCCATACATTTGGGAAACTCAGACCTTCTGCCTGCCTTTCTCTTGGTCTACCAGAGCTGCTATCGATGGGGACAACCCAGACACTGAGGGTACTGAGGGTCCTACTGCTCTAAGCTGAAGGGAGATCAAGGCACAGGAAATAAAGCTAAATTTGTTTCCCTGAAACACCTTGGGTAACAACAGAGCTCCCCTTGCTACCTAAAGCAGGTTGAGGGCAGTGTTTCCTAAGCACTCCATGTGAAGCCAGAGGTTAAATCCTGGCCTGGCTTCAAGCTGCCTACTTTAGCAAGGTGGTGCAGTAGACAGACGGAGAAAGGAAAATAAGATCAGAAGGCTTTGATTCACATCCTGAACCCAACACTCACTACCTGTGGGGCTAGGTACAGAACACTTTCATCTCTTCCTCTCCATTCTTTCCCATGTAAAGTGAAGGGATTGTAACTCTACAGTTACTTCCAGCACTCAAGTTTATGAGCCTTCATCCTGGGCCTCAGTTTACTCATCTGTAAAATGAAAGACGGGCCAGATAGTTTCCAATGTTCCTTCTAGCTTGGACTCCCATATGCGCAAACTGGCTCAGGCTTCTGAGATCTCCCTGGATGGGGGGAGATAGGACGCCCAGGTTACCCTTCCTCTCTGTCTTGACCCTTCACCCTGCTCCCCCACACCAAATGATTTAAATATTTTACCTCTCAGGCTGTCTCCTCCACAGAACACCCTTGCCACCACCTCCTTGATCTCCTCCTCCAGCAGCTCTGTCTAGATCACAAGCATCCAGTGTAAGCTTGTCTCAGGTGTAGGAGGGCCCTAGGTGAGACTCCGCCCTTTCTGGCTTCTGTTCCAGCCTCGTATGCCCTTGCCCACCTGGGTCGGTTGGCTGTAGTTGGTGGGGGTGGGGCTGGTGCCAGCCGGAAACTGAACTCTCCTGCCCTGCCCAGCAGCTGCTGCAGGGCACAGCCCAGGCCAGACACTGGATGCAGGCTCTAATAAATGCTGTGGGAGACTCAAGCCCTAACCTGAAATCTGAGCCTCGCAGAGCCATATGTCAACAAAGCCAGGGATGGGTCCAGCCAGTACTCAGTGGGTACAGAGCCCTGCAGGGTGTGGGGAATGGACGTCCTGAACTTGTCCTTGAACTTGTAATCTAAGAGACAAGTCAGGCTTGGTGCAGGCAGAGAGCAAATGTCTGCAGAGCTCGGAAATGGAGAAAGCCCTTAGCCATGGTTTTTCATTCATTCTTTTCTACATGTTCTCTGTATCAAGAGGGAATCTTTTCAACTATTGTATTTGTATCCCCAGCACCTAGCAAGATACTTGGTGTTATAATAATAATAATAATAATAGCCAGCACTTAGATAGCCCTTTGAGATTTGCAGAGTCTTTTACAAGTATTACCTCCTTTGATCCCCACAAGAATCGTGTGAAGTAGGTGCTATAGTTAATGCCATTTTACAGCTGAAGAAACTGAGGCAGACAGAGGTTAAGTGACCCAGCCAGTGGCACACAGATTAATAAGTGTCTGAGGCAGGATTTGAACCCTTTGTCCTGACTCCTAGTTCAGAGCTCCATCCACAAATGTCAATTGATCGATTGATCTTCCTCATCACCATCACCATCACCATCACCATCATCATCATCACCATCACTCAGTCACCATTAGTACTTTGTTACTGAGACCTTTTTAAGCTATGTCTGACTCTCCATGACCCCATTTGGGGTTTTCTTGGCAAAGATACTGGAGTAGTTCGTCTTTCCTTCTCCAGCTCATTTTACAGATGAGGAAACTGAGGCAAACAGGGCTAAGTGACCTGCTAGCAAGAATCTGAGGCCAGATTTGAACTCACAAAGATGAGTCTTCCCTAACTCCAGGCTCAGCGATCTACCCACTGCACCACCCTGCTGCCCCCATTAGTACTTGAAGGTTGGCAGAACACTTTAGACACATCATCTCATTTCATCTTCACAACGCTTCTGGGAGGTAGGTACCATCGATATTATTATTTCCATATTACAGATGAGTAAACCGAAGTTCAGAGGTTAAGTGAAAATGATGAGGTGCTTTTACTGGACAGAAAACTCAATATTAGTCAACAGTGTTTTGTGGCAGCCAGAGAAACGCCTGCCATTTTTGGCTGCCTTAAGAGAGACGTGGCTTCCGAGAATATGGAAGCCCCCTGTACTCTGCCCTGACCAAAGCATCCCTGGAGTGTTATACTCAGTTGGGGGGGGGGGAGGGTGGCTGTTTAAGGAGGGCCTTCATTGATGACCTGGAGAGCGTCCAGAGGAGGGTAATCAGGACAATGAAGGGCCTTGAATTCAGGGCAAAAGAGGATCAGGTGAAGAACCGGGGATGATTAGCCTGCAGAGCAAAAGACTAAGATGAGGAGTGGGGAGGGGAACACAAGGGAGCCCAGAAGGCAGAGCCAAAAGAGGGGCAGAAATTGAGAAAAAACAGCTACAGGTTTGATGTCAGGGAAAAAACAACTGCCCAGCAATCAAGCTATCCCAAGGTGAAATGGATTGCTTTAGGAGGGAAGGAAGGAAGCATTTATTAAGTACCTACTGTGTGCCAAGCACTGTGCTAAGCCTTTACAAATATTAGGTCATTTGATCCTCATGACAACCCTGAGGGTAGCTAGGTGGCGCTGCAGCGGATAGAGCGCCTAGCCTGGAGTCAGGAAGAGTCATCTTCCTGAGTTCAAATACGACCTCGGATCATCTAGGACCGTCCTCAGTTTTCCTGATCTGTATCTGTCCACTGGACTCAGATGGGTCTGAGGGAGATAGTGAGGCTGGTGACTGCACAGTCCTCCTTCACTTAAATCCAATTCTCTTGCAAGTCAATACAACACCTTCCTGATATCATTGGTCTTCTTTGAGAACGAAGGACAAACAACAACACCTGATTTCAGATACTTACTAGCTGTATGGCCCTGTTGGCCTCAGTTTACTCATCTGTAAAATGAGCTGGAAAAGGAAATGGCAAACTACTCCAGTATCTCTGCCAATAAAACCCAAATGGGGTCATGAAGAGTTGAATACAACTGAAACAACACCCTGAGAAGTAGGTGTTATTATTATCACCCCCCCCTTTACAGTTGAAGAAACTGAGGCATATAGAGTTTAAGTGGCTTGCCCAGGGCCATAGATTTCATGTCTGTGGCTGGATTTGAACTCAGGTTCTTTTGACTCCAGGCCCAGCATTCTATCCACTGCACCGTGTCACTGCTTCTATAGGTAGGAGGTAGATGAGTCACAGTGGTGTGAACAAGGGACTGAACTTAGAGGCAGGAAGACTTGGGTTCAAATCCTTGCTTCAGATTCTTACTTTCTGTGTAGCCCTGGATGAGTCCCCTAAACTGTATCTGCCTCAGTTTCTTCAACTGTAAAATGAAGTGGGTTAGATTTGATGGTCTCCAGGGTCCTATCCAAGCCTCAACTGACAGTCCAATGGACCTCCTTGGTGGTCTTCAAGCAGAGACCAGGTGACCACTTGCCAAGGATGTCATAGTGGCGACTAGATGCCTCTAAGGGACCTTCAACTCTAAAATCTGTGATTCTGTGACCTGCCCATGGTCACACCATTAAGGAAGTGATAGGAAACAGGATGAGAACCCCAATCTTCCTGACTCCATGTCAGCACTATGTCTTCCAGAAATGAGGTTGCCTCTCAAATCATAGCCTTTAGAATGTGAAGAAATCAGAAGCCCAAATCAGTTATATGACTTGCCCAAGGTCACACCAACAATAGGTGGCAGAATCAGGCTTCAAACCCAGGTCCAAATTCAAGGCCCTTTCTACTTCAACCTGCTTTTGAGAGGGTGGGCTTAACTTGGAAAACTTCCTGGAAGAGATAGGATTTGGGAGTTGGGAGTTGAGAATGGAAGCCAAGTTATTGAGTCTAGGGCCATTGCCTTCTGGCGAAACCACCCTGGGCAACCTCACTTGGATGAACCCCACATCTCTAAGCCCACGTTAGAAGCAGAGGAAATTTGAGGATGGTTTGGGGTAAGGAACTGACAACCCCATTGTTTCTGAGTAGCCCATAAGATCAGATTTCTTGGTTGATAAATATTTCTGTTGGGTAGTTGTGACTTTGAGAGATGGTTATGGTATCATATGGGCAATTCAGGTGGGGGGAGGGGTCATTGTCAGGGAAAGGGACGATTGGAAGAGGAAGCACGTAAGAGTATCTGGAAGCATCTGAGACACCCTGATAGACACAGGGAATGTAGATGGAGGGGACACACCAGCTGCCTACAAGCCACCCACTCAGAGCTCAATCTGGAATCCCCTGGGATTTCCGCCACAGCCTATGAATGGCTCCAGCCCATGGTCTCTGAGAACCCACCAGCCCCATGATGCCAATCACATAAAGGAAGGTGATACCAGGGGTGATAAGTAATCATTTCTGCCAAAGAATTTCTGAGCTCGCCACCAGACCGATGCAGCAATGATTTCCCCAGAAGCCAACCTACACAACTCCCCTTTCACCCAGTCACTCTGAACGCCCTGACCCTGATGTTGGTATAGACATGAGGCATCTACAGGAGCTGAATGTTGCTGGCTGCAGGGGTGATAAGGCCAGGGACCAAGATCTGCTATTGGATGGGGCCTTCGTCCTACCTGGGCTGGGGTTGAGTGGGGCTCCTTTTCTGCTTTACTCTGTTTCTCTTTCCCTTCACCCTGCTGTGAGCTGAGCTTCTCAGTCACTGCCACCAGCCCCACTTCTGGCTCCCACTTGGACAGCCAATTTCTTCTAAACACAAGACTTGTTTATTTTGTCCTTTCTTTGTTTTCTGTGATTCAGTTATAAATACAGTCACCACAAATAAATCATGATTTGGCTAATAGCTGCCATTTATTTATGCAGCAGTTGATATACATTATCTCATTTGAGCTGCCTTTTCGTTCATTCAATAAATATTTATTAAGTGCCTACTATGTGCCAGGCATTGTAGTATGCACTAAAGACACAAAAAGAGGCAAAAGACAGTCCCTACCTTCAAGGAGCTTACAGTCCAATGAAAGAAACAACATGCCAACAAATACATTCAAAGCAAGCTATATGCAGAATAAATAGGAAATCAATTAAAAAGAGAAAACACTGAAAATAAGAGGGGGTTGTGAAAGGCTTTCTATGGAAGGTGGGAATTTAGTTAGGACTTAAAGAAAGCCAGGGAGGGAAGTAGTCTGAGCAGAACAGGGAGAGTATTCCAGGCACAGGGGAGAGCCAGAGAGAATGTTGGGAATCGTCTAACAAATCCGGCAGAAAAATAGGTAAGTGAAAGCCTTATTACCCCATTTTATTAATTAGGAAACTGAGGTTCTCAGTGGTGAGTGATTTGCCCAAGTTTACAGGTCTGGAAGTGCTGAGACTGGGATCTGAATGCGATTCCTGGTTAAATCCAGTGCACAGGATAAATTTTCAAGGAAGTACACAGTCTTATGCACGAGCTTGTTTTAAAAAATATTTCAATAAATGTTTATCAAAATAGACAGGTACATGGTGCAGTGGATAGAGGGTTGGGCCTGGAGGCAGGAGGACCTGAGTTCAAATCCAGCCTCAGACACTTACTAGCTGTGTGACCCTGGACAAGTCACTTAACCCTGTATGCCTCGGTTCTCTCATCTGTAAAATGAGCTGGAGAAGGAAATGCCAAATCATGCCAATATCTTTGCTGAGAAAACCCCAAATGGGGTCAGGGAGAGTCAAATACGGCTGAACAACAAGGTTTCATAATTGGTTTCCTTTGTAATTCTGTGAATTTTATTTTGTGCATTTAAAATCACGATTCTGAGAAGGGTTCCAGAGGTTGCCCAAGGGATCCAGGACATAAACTCAGTTAAGAGTTTATGGGAAAAGGGGCAGCTAGGTGGCGCAGTGAGTAGAGCACTGGCCCTGGAATCAGGAGGACCTGAGGTCAAATCCGGTGTCAGGCACTTGACACATGTACTAGTTGTGTGACCTTGGGAAAGTCACTTAACCCCAATTGCCCTGCCCCCCCCCCGAAAAAAAAACCAAAAAAAAAGAGTTTATGAAATGAAGCTTTGCTAGTAACTAGGGAAAATAGGCTGAGGGAATAGGTACCTCTCCTATGCTTTCCGCAGTACATGAATCCCTCAGATAAGAGGACTCCCTCTGTTAATGCAGGTCAGTCCTTTTCTCTGCAACTTATAGCTTTAGATGGTTGCCTGGGGTGCTGAGAGGGTTAACTGTCTGTCCCGGGTCACCCAACCATCGTGTGTCAAAGGGAGAATGAACTCAGGTCTCTATCCATCAAGGCATGCTGTCTCCCAAGATAAATTAGGCATTTGCTTATTCAGTCTTCTCAGTCATGTCCGAGCCTTCATGACCCCATATGAGGCTTTCTTGGCCGAGACAGTGGAGTACTTTGCCATCTCCTTCTCCAGCTCATTTTACAGGTGAGGAAACTGAGACAAACAGGGTTAAGTGACTTGTCCAGGGTCACACAACTACTAAGTGTCTGAAGCCGGATTTGAACTCAAGAAGATGACTCTTCCCGACTTCAGGCCCAGCGCTCTATGCACTATGGCACCCCCCACCTGCCCCAAATTAGATAAAAGTTCATCTTAGAACAGAACTGTCAGCTTTTATACAGCCTGGAGGAGGTTGTTTGATCCAATCACTAAGAATGTGGCCATAGAGTGTGTTGTTACTAGCTAGCATCTGTATAATAGTGCTTTGACGTTTATGAAGCACCTTACACATCATCTCACTTGATAGAATAAGCCAGTGAGGTAGGTACCCTGATTATCCACCATTTGCAGATGAGGAAACTGAGGCAAACAGGCTAAAAGACTTTCCTAGGGCTACACAGCTAGTGATTACATAAGGCAAGATTTGAACTGGGATTTTCCTGAATCAAGGCCCAGCACTCCACCCCTTACGCCACTTAGCTACCCCAAATTTAGGGTCAAATGTTAATGAGATTTTGTTGGGATGGGAATGATTAGAGTCAGACCAATGGTATCACTTTTTAGGAGGCAGTCTGGCATAATAGCAAGGATATTGAGCTTGGGGAAAGGCTTTGATTTTTATGACCTGAAACCAACTCGAACCGATTATTAAATTTTCTGTGTGAGCACTCACACCTTGGAAATCCCAGGTGCAGGAGTCAGGCTTGATTTATTGCTTTTGTCAATTGTCTAGACTTAAGAAAACAGTGGAGAAAATGTAAATGCAGATGAAACTTAAAAGTGTCTAATGACTAGATACCTGTGTTTCTTTTATTTTTCTCCCCAGAAAGCCTCTTGTTAAATATTTACCAGACCATTGCCACTTACTAGCAATTCAGGCTCTGAACAAGTTATTTTCTTACCTCTAAAATTGGCATATTAATACATACCCTTCTTGCCTCACAGGGCTGTTGGGAGGAAAGAACTTTGTAAACTGTCAAGTGTTACAGAAATACAAGTTATTACCACTGTCGTTACCCTCTGGAATCACTAACCTAGCTACCAGTTGCCCTCTCTGCTTTCTGGCATAGTTAGCTCCATTCCTATATATAAGCCTTCCTTGGCCTCAAAATGTACCCAGCTGCACGCCGACTTGGAAGAAGACCCTGAGAAAGGGGTTGTTCCTTGGCCTCCCTCCAAACCCAATCCTGTTTCCTTCTGCTCTCTGAGGCTAGAACTCTTTCTGACCCTGCCAGTTAGTTTTACCTCTCAGGGGCCACCTGTGATCCAGAACTTTAGGGAAGGCTCTACCCACTCCCTATAAGGGAGAGCTCATTTGAACTCTTGACTTCTTAAGTCACCTCAGCCCTTGAGAGAATGGGGATTCATTAATGCCTCAATCGATCAATAAATAAACATTTGTTAAACACCTACTATGTGCCAGGCACTGTGCTAAGTACCAGGGATACAAAAAGAGGCAAAAGACAGTCCGTGCCCTCAAAGAGTTACAATCTAATGGAGAATGCAGTTGTTACTGTTTTTCCTTCATTCTTGAAAAGGACCATAACGTCAGGAAGGTGATGCCACGACTTGCAAGTAAATTGGCTTTAAGTGAGGGAGGGCTGTGCAAAGTCAGCAGCCTCACTATCTCCTCCGGAGCCATCTGGGTCCACTGGCCTAATATGGATCAGGATGACTGGAAATTCACTGAAGGCTGATTTCAGTTCTCTCCCTGTGCAACTCCAGGAGAAGCCCCTCCCAGCCAGGGAGAACAATGAGAGCCTCACCTGCTCGGGGCTGCTACCCTCACAGCTAGTTGATATTTGCACAGGAAATGCACACTTGGTTTAATATTAACCGGAGCAAACAGATTTAGGGTGATCAAATTGTCTGGGGATGGTGGGGAGGGTGGGGAGATAAATAATGACAAAGAAAAATGATGTAGTATCTAAGGTGTCTTCCAGCCTTAAAGTTCCCTGATTCTCTGAAATGAAGCTTAGCTGTAATTTTAGATCATCCTCTAGATCCATTCTGGCTATGGGAGTGGGGAATGGAGCTGAATGCTGGAAGAAATATACTCCTAAACACTTGTTTGTGGTGCCTGAGTGTTAATATTTTATTTCTAGAATCCTCCTGCCTTGGACCAGTGGGAGACCAACACCAAAGATGGGTAAGAGGTGGATGTGGGGGAGACAACTGGAAGTAAGAGAGCTGTCATTCTCTGGGGCTGCAAATCGGGGATGAGAGGAATAGCTCCGAGGCTAGTCCTTAGAAAGAAAGGGAAGAGAGGAAAATGAAGATGCAGGCCAAAGAGAGATAGCAATAGGAGAACAGAAACAAGAGAATAGCAACAGTGGTAGTGTGGAGTAGTAAAAGAATATTAGGTTTAGCTTCAGAATTGTTGTTGTTAAGTTGTTTTCAGTCACATCTGACTCTCCATGACCCCATTTGGGATTTTCTTGGTAATGATACCAGAGTGGTTTGCCGTTTCCTTCTTCAGCTCATATTACAGGTGATGAAACTGAGGCAAATAGGGTTAAGTGACTTGGTCAGGGTCACATAACTAGGAAGTATCTAAGACCAGATTTGAACTCATGAAGTTGAACCTCCCTGACTTCCTGTAGTTTTATATTTACTTATATGTATTCATGTTGTTACCCCCAAAAGAATGAGATCTAAGACTTGTTTTCATTTCTATATCAATGGCACAGAGATTGAAACATGGCAGGCCTGGATAAATGAATGTTCAGTGAATGAATGAATGGACCAACCCCCTTGATGCCCATCCTGTTCCCCTCCCCAGATTAAGAGAGAAATTTTTAGATTCCCCATATTAGGGTACATGTAATGTAATGAAGAAAGCATAAGGCTCGTAGTTGGAAAGCCTCAGCTCCAGATCATAGTCCCTAGAATCTAAAATGACAGGATGGAGAGGAAAACACAGTTAGCACTCATATTTGTGAATGTGAATGGGATGAACTCACTCATAAAATGGAAGAGGATAAAAGAATGGATTAGAAACCAGAAGCTAACAACATGTTGTTTACATGAAACACACGAGATAGAAAAGTACACTGAGTGTATCAGAGTATCTGGGCTCAAAACCCAGTCCTTCTGTTAATGAAGCTGTGTAACTGTAAACAAGTCAATTAACATCTCTGGAACTTTTTCTTTAATCTGTAAAAAGAAAGACTCAGAGGTTTTTAACCTTTTTGTATGTGATGGATTCCTTTGGCAGTCTGTGAAAACCTGTGGGCCTCTTCTCAGAAGAGTGTTTTTAAATGTCTAAAATAAAACATATAGGATTACCAAGGAAATAAATCCTATTGAAACATAACTATAAATTATCTGAAGAGAGTTAGGTATTATATACATACATATGTATGTGTGTGAATGTATATATAAACTCACATGCATATATTCATATATACAAACATATATGTATATAAAACCAAAAGCCTATCCCCAATGGATAAGTGGCTATAGGATGTGAGTAAACAGTTCTCAAAAGAATTGCAAACTATTAACAACCACATAAAAGAATGCTCTGAATCACTAATAATAAGAGATATATGAATCCAAACAGCTCTGATACTTTTACTTTACACCCTAAAAATTGTAAAAGATGACAAAAGCTGGAAATAGTCAACGTTGGAGGGGTTTGGGGAAGAGGGGAACACTGGTCTATTGTCAGTGGAGATGTGAATTGGTACAGCCATTTTGGAAAGCAATTTGGAATTAGGCAAATAATCTAAAATGTCCATATTCTTTGGCCCAGAGATTCCACTACTTGGCTTATATCTCAGGCAGGTTATTGATAAGAAAGAAGTCTCCATATACACCAACATATTCATGGTAGCACTTTTTAAGGCAATTGGGGCTAAGTGACTTGCCCAGGGTCACACAGCTAGTAAGTATCAAGCATTTGAGTGCAGATTTGAACTCTGATCCTCCTGAATCCAGAGCTGGTGCTATATCCACTGTGCTACCTAGTTGCTCCTATAGTAGCACTATTTGTGATAGAAAAGAATTGGAAACAAAGTATACCATCTAGGGAGTAGCTAAACAAATTGTGACATGTGCATATAATGGAAAATTCCTATGCTCTAAGAAATGACAAACTCAATAAATACAGAGAAGCTTGGAAAGATCTAAATGAACTAATTCAGGGGAAAGTAAGTAGAGCCAAGAAAACACTATACACAATGACTAAAACAATACAAACAAAAAGAACAAACACACAAAAATAAAAAAATGAATGTTACAAAATGATAAAAGACAAGTATGATGCATAAAAAAGAACATATGTGAGAAGACAGCGCAGCTTACTCCTCTGAATGGTGTGTACATTGCACATGTTTTAAGATTTTTTCATATGTTATACTGATTTTTCTTCTTTTTGTCTTAAAAAATCTATTTGTGGCTCTTTGAGAGGAACAGGGGGAAGAATACTGGAGGAAACTATGGTGATATTAAAAATGCATCAGTTAAAACTTATTTTAAAAAGAAATAGTATAAAACATTAAAAAACACAGTTCACAGATCCTAGGTTAAGAACCCCTGAAATAAATAAATTTTAAGGTCCCTTCCAACTCTGAATCTGTGATCCCATGATTTAGAGGCACCTTTCCATTTCTAATTCACAAAACCAGATCCCTGTCCAACCTTGCAAACGAGAATAATGAGTCTAGAGACATCAAGTGATTTGTCCAGGGTCACTGAGGTAGTAAAGTACCTACCTGGACAGACTGGGGGTTCCCATTGGGACTTATGGAGGGTCAGATAGAAAAGCTAGTGGGCTGAGGAACTCCTGAATTCTGCTGAATGGGGTCCAGGTAACCACAGTAAAAAATGAGCCCCAACAGTGAGCAAGGCTAGAAACCTGGACCACATCTAGGCACCTGGCTACTGTCTACCCCATGAGGTTCACAAAGGGGACTGAGCACCAAGGAATTCCTCCAGCCCCTGTGGGATCTTGATGTCCTTGGCAGTGAGCCTCTTCCTACCCACTCCCGGCTCCTCCTGATTCTCCTGCAAGGGTAGAAAGCTCGAGAGCTATGCACCAGCCTACAGGTACGAGCTTGCCGGTGAAATGGTTCCCTTCAACCTGCTGGGTCATATCCTGAGCCACAGGGGAGAGAGGCAGGAGCCAGCAACGTCACCCACATTCCTTCTGGTGAGCTCAGCCCCATCTCAGAGCCCCTGGTAGGTTACACAGACCAGATTCCATGCATTAATTACACTTCTATTAAAAAGCCTCCCTCTGAACTCTGGCTCAGAAGTCAGGAGAGCTGGGTGTTGGCCCAGGCTCCCCTGACATTGGGTATTGAAATGTTTGCATTTGGATGGGCTGTTAAAGTCGTAATAAAAATAAAATTTTAAAAAGTAATCATCGAAGCATAGACAGAGCTGGAAGGAACCAAAGAGACCATTTAGTCCAGCCCTTTTATTTTACAAAAGAGGAAACTGAGACCCAGAGGGGTTAAGGGACAAGATTATAAATGTTTCATGCCCAGGTCCTCTGACTGCAAATCCATCAGTCTTTTCTGAAGTAGACCTTAGGTATCAGTTAGTCTAACCTTCATTTGTGGAGAAAACTGAGTCCCATAGAGGGGAAGCATTTTTCCAAGGTCACACAACACTCAGGTGACCTAGCAGGGATGTCCCTGGGCTCCCCTACCCCCTTGCTTTTTCTTCACCCCGGGCAACCAACTCACTTTGTTTTTCTGACCTCAGCCCCTCCTCTGTGAGATGGGGCAAGGCAAGAAATAAAGGAATACAAGTCCCTTCTCTGCCTCCCTCATAGGGCTATTGGATGGCCCCATAAAGATAATGTCTGGGAAAGGACTTTGTGGTAGAAATGTCACCAAGATACCTATGTGAAGGAACATCACCCTGAGGGATGTTTCGTCTTTAGGTCTCTGAATCCCAATCACCTAATACAGTGTCTGGCACATAATTGATACTTAATAAGTGCTTGTTGACCAATGGTAATACTTTATGCTTTTCAAGGCTCTCACATAAATGGTCAGCAGATCGGCAAGCATTTATTAAAAGGCTCAGCACAGCCCAGAAGCCTGCTTAAGTGCTGAAGATACAAAGTAAGGCAAAAATATAGTTACTGCCCTCAAGGAGCTTGTGGTCTAATGGGAGAGACAACCTGAAAATAATTAGGTATGTACAAGATATACAGGGTATCCCAAAAGTTCTAATGAGGTTTCCTACCTCAGAACCTCTGATATAGGTTAACCCAGGGGTGGAGAACCTTCAGCTTTGAGGCCACATGTGGCCCTCTAGTGTGGCCCTTGGACTGAATCCAAACTTCACAGAACAAATCCCATTAACAGAAGGATTTGTTCTATAAAACTTGAACTCAGTCAAAGGGCCACACTTGAGGACCTAAAGGGCCACATATGGCCTTGAGGCTGAAGGTTCTTCACCCCTGGGTTAAAGTATTAAAGCTTAAAACCACACGGAGACTTTGGGGACATCCCGTATCTAAGGTAAATGGAAGGTAATTTTAGAAAGAAGGGATGGGGGCCATTGGAAGAGAGGTCCCAAGAAAGGTCTCTTGAAGAGGGAAGATTTGAGCTGAGTCCTGGAGGAGGAGACGAGGAAGAAGAAAATTCTGAATATGGGAGGCAGCCAGTGAAAAACTGATGGAGAGTTGTGTCAGAGGAGCAGCAAATAGGTTAGCATCACTGAATGTCAGAGTATGTGGAGGGGAGTGAGGAATAAAAAGATAAAATAAAAAGAAGGGGCTGGATTGGCAAGAGCTTGCAATGCCAGAGAGGGGATGTCTAATTTGATCCTGGAGGTAATAGGGAGCCACTGGAGTTTATTGAGGGGAGGAGGGTGAGACAGTCTCCTCATCCATAAAACAGGGGTATAGACGAGCTCCAAGATCCCCCCTCCCCTTGAACACACCTCTTTCTAGCTCTCAGACTGTAGCTGTCTGAGATCACGCAGTGAGTCAGCACAGAGGCTGGGGAGGATGCCCATCTCTCCCCTTTCAGCCTTGTGCTTCTTTCCACCTTGCGCTTTCCAGTTCGCAAACATGACGATATTTGTGTTGCCCTGCCCCGTGAAGTAACTGTTCTCTCAATAGATGCTCCCATGTCACCAGGCTCAGTCAAAGGCTTTTGGGGCTCCGATACGAACAGGGTGAGTCACAACTTTCTGGGTATTTTTGGCAGAGAAGATATAATGCTCCAAACTCCGTTGCAGGAGCTTAGACTGATTAGCCATAAAAGAGAGGAAATGTATCATGCTGCCTTCTGAAGGTAGAGGTCGTTGAGATTGAATGACTCATATCCCTTTCCCCCAACACACACACACACACACACACACACACACACACAGCCATACATACCCAGACATACACACATACACTCATACATACACAGTCATATATACATACATACTCACATGCTTACACACCCATACACCCACACTCATACATATACACACACACTCATACATGCACACACACTCATACACGCACACGCACACACACACGTTCTCAAGATAGCTCAATCTGTTTCTAACATTTTGGGAGTTTTGCAAATTCAGTTCAATTTAGGTAACATTTATTAAGCTCCTACTATGTGCAAAATGTACAAAGATGAAGTGGAAAACAGTCCCTTGTTCAAGGAATACACACATTACTTGGGGGGGGGGGATAAGACATGTTAACAGATAAACAGAGATGCAATCATTTGAGGAGAGTGAACTAACTGAAGGGGAATAGGGAAAAACCTTCTCCCAAGACAGTGGCACCTTGAAGGAATCAAATGTTTCTAAGAGGCAGAAGGGAAGTACATTGAAGGGACAGGGAACTGCCAGTGCAAAGGCCTGAAGGTGGGAGATGAGACACTGACTTAAAAATACCCAGGAGTTCAGATTAAACAGAAGTCAGAGTGTGTAAAGGAGAACAGTGCAAAATAAGGTTTGAAAGATAGGCTGGAACCAGACCATGAACAGTTTTAAATGCCAAAGTGAGGAGTTCGAATCTCATCTAATGAGCAATAGGGAATCCCTGATATGTCTGACCTGTGCTTTAAGAGAATTATCTGAACAGCTCTTTGGAGGATGGATGGTCGAGCTGGGGAGACCAGAAGTAAGGAGATCAGTTATTATTATATTGTTATAAGACTATCGCAATAGTTCAGGCCAGATGAGAAGAGAAAACAAATGCAGATGGCGGCCTTAGATGTAAGAAGGAGTCAGATAAAATAGAGGTTTTGGAGGTTATGAAAGCTGGCAATAGACTGGATTAGAAGAAACCATTTCGTTTGGGTTTTAAGTGGTTTTTTTAAATTTGTTTGCTTGTTTTTAAAGCTGTGTAGAAGAAATCTGTTTTACAGCAGTGCCCCTAGGCTGAGTATTTCTGTGGGTATCTCTTCCTTTATCCTTATGGTTTTTGTCTACTCCCATGTTCACTTTGTGCTATCTACCCTGGTATCTGACCATGGCCCCTTCCTCCACCAATGCCCTCCTATGATGCCTCATTGTGGTGGGAAGAAGGGGGAAACATGCATTCTTAAAGACAATAAAGTATTTTCTAATTTATCTGCCCCATCCCATATCTTGTTCATTTTCTCCTTTCCTCAGCCTATCTCATATTTATAGATGCATCCTCTATCTGCAGAAGAATGGAAGTTTTTTCCATGTTGAATCCCTAGTACCCTGTACATAGTAAGCTCTTAATTAATGACTATGAATGGAAGCTCTGGCAGGTCCTACTAAGCTGGAATATTCTAGTCTGTTTAACTTCTCTGATATCTGTTTATCTGTTTAAGGGGGTTAAATGGCTATTCACTATTGGGGATGGTTTTTTGTGTAAACAGCTTTTGTCCGGAAGGAGCTAAGCTCAGGAGTTTAAGCCAAGGTCTACCCTCCCCCTTAAGAAAGACCAGAAAAGCAGCTATCCTTCTGAATCAGACTCATCCCCCAGATTACCAATATTTGATGGGACATATAGATATCATTCTAGCGTGATACTCAGGGGTGTGTTGGAGCAAGTTTGTACAGGCTCAGGAGAGGCAATTATTAAATTTCTAGTGTGAGCAATTGCACTCTGGAAATTGGCCAGCACTACAAATCAGAACTCGATCTATTATTCTGTTGATTGTCCACATTTATGAAAGTGTTGGAGAAAATTTTAAGAAGGCATATTAAATTTAAAAGTATGTCATGCATTTCTAGGGAGCTGGTTGTTAAACATTTACCAGTACACCCATGTTGATATTCTTCTTGGAGGTGAGAGATGGAGCAAACTCACAGCCATAGCTCTTTTCCTGCTCCCCTTAATGCAGAAATCACAGTCTGCCTTGGAGAGAAGTGAGCTAGATGCCAGAAATATCCACATGCCACCTGAGAGCCACATCTACGCATTTAGACAACCCGTTTGGCCAAACATTATCTTACATATTATTTGAGGACCAAAAATTTACTTGGATTAATTTGGAGAGACTCAGTACTAGGTTGTTCCCAGTGTGATAAATTTTTTGGCAATATCAGCTCTCAAAGACCATCTATTCCATAGAAAAGTGGAGAAGCTGCATTGGCAGAGAGAACAGCCACACTAATGAAATTAAATTGTTCTTGTTTAGTTTGACTCTCCTTGACCCCATTTGGGGTTTTCTCGGCAAAGGGACTGGAGCAGTTTGCTATTTCCTTCTCCAGCTCATTTTACAGATGAGGAAACTGAGGCAAACAGGGTTAAAAGACTTGCCTAGGGTCACACAGGCTGGTAAGAGTCTGAAGTTGGATTTGAACTCAGGTCTTCAGGGCTGATACTCTATCCACCGCACACCTAGGTGCCCAAAATGAAATTATATTTCCTTGAGTTACTGAAGTATATTCATTTTGGTTCTGGCTAGTTCCATTTTCCTGGGTAGATACATCTCTTCCAGGAAAAATTCTATCTATGTTTCAAGGCCCAAGTCAAAAACCACCTCTTCCATGAAGCCTCCTCTGATGTCTCGCAGTCAAAAAAGTTCTCAACTTAAAAAAGGGAGTGGGGGCAGCTAGGTGGTGCAGTGAGTAGAGCACCAGCCCTGGAGTTAGGAGGACCTGAGTTCAAATTCAGCCTCAGACACTTGACACACTTACTAGCTTTGTGACCTTGGGCAAGTCACTTAACCCCAATTGCCCTGCCCTCCTCCCTCCAAAAAAAAAAAAGCTCTCAACTCCATTTTACAGATGAAGAAATTGTCCCCTGCCCCCATCTCCTCGATCACTTTGTACCCCTCAAATGACCCTCATCATATTCTGCCTTATGCCATAGTTCGGACTCCACTGGACTCTCTGAAGAGAGTCAGTTTATCCCTGATCACAGAGTCATCGATTTGGAACTGGAAGGGGTCTTAGAAGTCTTCAAATCCAACCTCCTCTTTTTATCAATGACAAAAAAGAGGTTATGGTTTTCCCAGGGCCCCACAGGTAGCAAGTGGCATTAAACAGGATTTGAACCACCAGGGTCCTCAGACGCCAAACCCATCATTCCTTTTACCACTCTTGGCCACCATGACTCTAAGTCTTGTTTGAATAGGCCAAAAGATGAAAAGAGTCTTGAAACCAAAGGGTGGAAATTGATGAAGGACCATGACAACATCTGCTCAAAAGGATGACACAAGAACCAGAGGAAACCCAAAGCCTCAGTGTCTTCACATTTCAGAGAAAAGTAGTGCCTCCTGCCCCTCCCCTACCATGAGAAACTGGGCTCTCACTTAGTTCCTGCAGCAGCGTGGGACAGAAAGCAAGGGCTCTTCCTGTTTCCGATCTCAGCATCTCAACACAGACTAGCTGAGTGGAAAGAAGACCATACTTGGCATCAGATGCTTTGGGGTGGAGTGCCACTTCTGCCACTCACTGGGCATACCAACTTACCTGTCTGAGCCTCTGTTTCCTTATCTATGGAGTGGGCCAAATACTTCTGCTACTTAGCTTATAGAGCTGCTGCAAGAAAAACTCTTAGAAGTGACAGGGAAGGCAATAACAATATAACCCGGGGAAGGGGGATGACTGGGGAACCCCCCTTCCAACAGGCAAGCAGGGAATACATTTCTTTAAAAAATGATCTGCTTGTGTTCTCTTATTTACATGGCAATCACGTCCCTCTGACTCTTCTCTCTGCCTTCAATAGAACCCTCCCACTTTGTCACAAAGAACACTAGTTATGGCACGGCTACCATTTAGGAAACACATGATCACACTGGCCACATCTTGACAATATAGAACTGAATTCTACACCTCTCTGCTAAGAGGAAGGAGGCATGGGAATGAACTCCTCATGACTCAGAGAAAGAGGACGTATTTCTCTTGCTCTCTCTAGACTCTAGCCTCACTTCTGTCTCTTCCACCTGGCAGCAGCTCCTTGACCATTCATATCCAGCCCTTCCCTTGGAAATCTTTCAGGATGAAGGGCCACTTGATTCAAGACAAGTCTCCCTCTTTCCCTGTTCCCCAATCCCATTCCTAGTTATTCAAAGTATAGTCTGCAGGAGTTTCCCTCATACTTTAGGAGGTAGCTCACAAGTATTATTACACCCATTTTGCAGACAAGGAAACATAAGGTGATGTGCAAGAATTGTCATTTTCATTTCATAGATGGAAAAACTGAGACCCAGAAAGGTTCATTGGTGTCCCCATAATCAACGTCAGAGCCAGAATGAGGAAGCATGGTGTGATGAGTGGGTAGATTAGAGCAATGAATTTAGAATCAGGAAGATCAAAGCTCCCCTCGGGTACCTACTGCTCATATGACCCTGCCTAAGTCCCTTGATCTCTCTGGGCCTTGGTTTTCTCATTTGCAAAATAAGGGCGTTGGACTCACTGACTTCCAAGGTGCTTTCTAGCTCCGACTCTATGGACTATGATCTGGAGCTGAGGCTTTCTGACTACGACCCCTATGCTTTCTTCATTACATTACACGTACCCTAATATGGGGAATCGAAACATTTTTCTCTTAATCTGGGGAGGGCAGCAGGATGGGCATCAAGGGGGTTGGGCCATTCATTCATTCATTCATTCACTCAGCATTCATTTATCAAGGCCTGCCGTGTTTCAATCTCTATGCTGGAGATACAGAAACAAAAACAAGTCTTTGACCTCATTCTTTTGGGGAAAACAACATGAATACATATAAGTAAATATAAAAACAACAGGAAGTAAATATGAGGTCATTTCTGAGAGGGTTCTAGCAATCAGAGAAGGCTTTGTGTAGGAGGAGATTTGGACTGATCATCAAAAGCATCTGGGGATTCCACCAGGGGAAGGCGGAGCCCTAGCGCTCCTTTGCAGAGGGCAGTCTTTGAACATCAGGGGTTTCCCCTGAGTTTTCGAGGCAGTGGCATCTAAACAGCCCCAGGATTAGAATACCACCCAGGAAGAATGGTATATCCTCTTTCCTATGTAGCTCACCTTTTGCCCTGATCTGTCAGCCATAGGAAAATGAATGAATGAAAAGACATTCCTTAAGGACCTACTACGTGCCAAGCACTGGGTTAAGTGCTAAGACTTAAGTACAAAATTGAGACAATCAAGGAGGCTACAATCCCCTTCTTGGCTATGCTTCTAATTCTAGAGGCCTTTGCCACCAGGATTCAGTTGCCTTCTCATGCTGGAAATTCCTTCAACACTTGAGGCCTTCCCACCCTGGCATATCCTTCCACCATGTTGGGCCTCCTTGTCTCCTTAGTGAGTTTCTTTGGGGACCTCCATTTTGGGGAGTCATGCTTCACTCCTCTGGTCAGCTAGGTGACCCAAATAAATTGATTGATCAACATTTATTAAGTGCCTACTATGTCCCAGGCACTTTGCTAGGGACACAAAATGAGGCAAAATGCCTAAGAGCACTGAACCTGGAGTCAGGAAGACCTGAGTTCAAACCTGTGTGACCCTTGGGCAAGTCATTTAAACTGTCTGCCTTAGTTTCCTCATTAATAATAATAATAACAAATATATAATATATGCTTAAAATATAATTATTATAAATATAATATTATTATATTGAGATCATAATAGCATCTACCTCCTAGGATGGTTGCAAGGATTAAATGAGATACAATTTTTTAAAGCACTTAGCACAGTGCCTGGCACATAGTAGGCTCTTAATAAGTGCTTGTTCCCTCCCCTCTCCCCTAGCTGTGCTTCTGATCCTAAGAACTTTAACACCACACCCTCACACAGGAACCTCCCCAGCCTCCTCACCCCCTGTAGCTTTTCTGTGTGGTTTCCCCGTTAGAGTGTAAGCTCTTGGAGGGGAGGGAATGTCTTTCTTTTTGCTTGAATTTTCACTCCCAGCACTTAGCACAGTGTCCGGCACACAGTAGGCACTTAATAAATGCTTGTTGCCTGCCTACCTAATAAAGACAGACAACATATATAGGGAAGTAGTGGCCAGAGAGGGGTGTTTTGTTTTGGGGAACCACTGAGGTAGCAAGTAGGGCCAGAGAGGAATTAGTCAATACATTTTCTTCATTGCTAGTAGCAATGGGAGTGTGGATTTGTTTATGGTTTCCAGAGGAAGCACTGGGTGAAGTCCCCAAGACCATGGTCTCTGGAGATACAATGGTCCTTCTTGCAGGAGGGTGAACGGCAAGAATTTGGCCAACGAAGAATGGCACCAGCCTAATCTCCACTCTAACCCTGATATTCCTTCCTATTTCCCCTACATTAGGGTTAGACACCCTTCCCTGAAACAATTCTCCAACAGTCTAGTGGGGGAGGTAATCCAGTTGTTCCCTCCTTTGCCTTCCTTGGTCATTGGTGGAAATAAATCAAATTCTCTCTGCTGGAGTCCAGTGTCTCTGAAGTTCCTAAAGTATGGAAGCCCTCAGGTCCTGCCTTCCTGGAATTCTCTCTATCACCTTGGGGGTAAGGGAAAAAAGGAAGCTCTGACTATTCCCTTAAGAATCCACTCTAAGCAAAGCCCCACTGGACATTCATTCATACAACAAGCCCCTAGAACTCACATTTAATGGACCCTTAGAGTTTAACCCATCCTTGCCCTTCCAACCTTCCCTCGAGATAGCAAGTACAAAGGTTCTCATGCCCATTTTATAGAGAGGAAAGTTGAGGTTCAGAGAAATCCAGTGACTTAGGCAGACCCAGCTAGCCTCAAGTAACCTTGACAATCCTAATCTCTCCTGGGATTTTTTGCTCCTTGTTTTCTTCTTCTTCAACTACAAACTTAGGAACACATCCCTTCTTTCTTATAGACTGGGAGGGGTGTAGTCTGTGTAGCAACACTGACCTTGGAGTCAGAGGACTGAGTTCAAATCCCCCCCTCTTGCTTTCTGCCCTGTAGCTACCCAGTTGGGTATATGTTACTGCCCCCATTAGAACATCGGCTCCTCATTTTTCGTTTTTCTATGTACACCAGTACTTAGCTCAGTGCCCGATACACAGTCAGCCCTTAATAAATGCTTGTTGACTGATTATTTGAGATTTGCATAAAATCACTGTGTCAGCCTTGCACAACCTGCCCACCTCCAATTCACAGAAAGCCAAGTTTCTTTTAAAGGACGACTCGTCTGACACCTCCTACAAGAAGCCTACCCTGATCACTCTACCTATCCACCCTCATTATTAGTTCTGTTTCTCTTGAAATGACTTTATATTACTCACTATGGTAATTGTATAAACTCCATGTTTACTTATTGGCAATGTGTTGCAGCCTCTTCCTTTCCCCCAGCAGAATTTATCTTTTTTAAAGGCAATAGCTGTTTCACATTTGCCTTTGAACCCTCCTGCCTGGCACAGTGCATGGCACACGGTAAAGACTTAATGACCAAATGAATCGCATCAAGCAGCTCCTCCCAGCTCCCAGAGCCCCCTGATGGGGAGGAAGCCGTGACCCCATTTAATGGTGGGGGAAAAATTACCATGTAAGAATAGAGGCAAAACAGAATGATCCCCACCACTCACCCGAACCACAAGCCTCAGTAACAGTGAAGCAAAAGAGGTGATTATCTCAGAAGCAAGTTGGGCTTTTTCCAAGGCCCTACATTCATGGTACCAGGAAGTGGACCTGCCTGTGCCTGCGCAGCTTGTAGGAACCCATAACAGAAGTATCCACCCTTACCTTCTGAAGCTAAAAATAAATAGTAATAGATATTAATAGAACACTTCAAAGGGGGCTTTACACGCCTCATCTCTGTCAATCTGTACACCAAGCTCTGTGAGGTTGAGAAAAATAGACACATTTCCACCCTCCCACCTCAATGCCGATGCATGAGGAAGCTGGGAGCATTCGCTCCCCTCAGGGGGACATAGGAGGAGGAGTACCCCCACTCTGTGGCTCTGAGTCCTCTTGTCCCCCATTGCTTTTTGTGTTCCCCCTCAGATCAGAGGTTGATGAGGGGCAAGCAACCTGAATGCTTCAGTTACAGCAAGCAAAGGCACCTTGCTAAAACTGTCTGCTTGTTCAAATTAAAAGGAAGAGAGGATGGTAGCTTTAGAACTGGGGAGGGACCCTAGAGCTCATCAAAGGCCAACCCTCTCATTTTACCAATGAGGAAACTGAGGCCTGAAAAAAGTTATTTGATCTGCTCAGGGTTAGCCGCAATGGACTTGTCTATAAAGGAAACATCTGTTGGAGCCATGGAGGGTTTTGTCTCTGACAAGGGTCAGTAAATACCCCTCATTGAATTCACAGGACAAGGTCTTGTCTGGCAAGTATTGCACCAACATCCCAGTCCAGGTAGAATTCACTGTCCAGGTCCTTGCCCATAAGACTACGGCCCCTGAATCTAAGAGGAGCCTTCCAAGGAGCCCAGGGAAGTCAGAGCGGGACAACCGGAATGCTTCAGGTCTAGACCACGGGAAAGGAAAATGTATATATGTAGTAAGTTAGTCAATACACATTTATTAAACTCCTACTGTGTGCCAGGTACTGTACTAAGTGCTGGGAATACAAAGAAAGGAAAAAAAACAGCCCCTGCTTTCAAGGAGTTCGCAGTCTGGTGGGGGAATCAACAACCATGGACAAATAAATTATAGATAGAATAAATTGGAAACAAATAATTGGAGGAAGGAGGATGGGAGGAAGGATGAGGCCTCTAGATGCTAGTGAGATTTGTTTAATTAGCTCTTGGTTTGCTGGGTCAATCAACAAGCATTTATTAAGTGCTTACTATGTACCAGGCCCTCATAGGTCTTGCTATCAGCTCAGGTGTTCCCTTCTGTCAGGGACCCAGAATCCCTCACTCCTCTCTCCCCTGACCCCTCAGAAAGGGACAAGAGTAGGAGTTCCTCCTTTGGCCCAGGTTTGTGGAAGTCCTGGGGGAAAAACAGGGAGGATTCAGCCAAATAACATTCGCAGCTTCCTGGATGCCTGGTCATGTCAGCATCTTACTGGAAATGTGGCCAGACCAAGAGGACTGTCCAAGCGTGGGAAGCTTCTGGTTTCCTTCAGAGCTAAGTGAGGATGAGGGCATAAGAGAGAAGGGAGCAGAATATGACCCAAGATGCAGTTTGGGGATGAAAAATTGAGACCCCTGACCACCCTCTCCTCCCCTAGAGGGAAAAGGAGGATTATGGGAAGCAGGGAACCCTTTCCTGTAGACCCTTTGCCCCCAAGTTAGAAATCAATCATCCTGAACTCTGGTCACCTTTTCTGATGTCTGCCCTCCCCAGATCAGCACAGTCAAACACTGGGAAATTTTCTGAAATCTCTCTGGTACCTCACCTGGAAAGAGGTGTTTATTGGGTTTTTGCATTATTAGGGCAGATTTTTTATACTTAATTAATTATTTTAGTTTAGTTTAGCTTACAACACTCAGTTCCACAAGTTTTTGAGTTCCAAATTTTCTGCCCCCTTCTCCTCTCCCTTCTCCCCCAAGAGGCATGTGATCTGATATAAGTTCTATATATACCTTCACATTTTCCCAATAATCAAGTTGTAAAGAAGAATCATAACCAATGAAATGAACCATGAGAAAGATGTAACAAAACCAAAAATCAAATAAAATCAAATTTTTTAAAAAAAGAGAGAGAGCAAATAATTTGCCTCAATCTGCATTCAGACTCCATAATTCTTTCTCTGGATGTGGATAGCTTTTTCCATCATAAGTCTTGGAGTTGTCTTGGAACCTTGCATTGGTGAGAAGAGCCAAGTCCATCAGTTAGTCATCACAGAAGCAGTGTGTCATACAGTGGTTGCATACAGTGTTCTCCTGGTTCTGCTCCCTTCACTCATCATCAGATCGTATATGTTTCTTCAGGTTCTTATGAAGTCCGTCTGCTCCTCATTTCTTATAGCACAGTAGTATTCCATTACATTCATATACCACAATTTGTTTAGCCATTCCCCAATTGATGGGGATCCCCTTGATTTCCAATTCTTTGCCACCACAAAAAGAGCTGCAATAAATATTTTTGTACATATGGGTCCTTTAACCCCTTATATGATATTTTGGGATACAGCCCTAGACATGGTATTGCTGGGTCAAAGGGTATGCACATTTTTATAGCCCTTTGGGCAAAGTTCCAAATTGCTCTCCAGAATGGCTGGATCAGTTCACAACTTCACCAACAATGCATTAGTGTTCTATTTTCCCACATCTTATCCAACATTTATCATTTTCCTGTTTTGTCGGGTTAGCCAATCTGATAGGAGAGATGTGGTACCTGAGAGTTGTTTTGATTTGCATTTCTCTAATCAACAGCAATTTAGAGCATTTTTTCATGTGACTATAGGTATCTTTAATTTCTTTCTCTGAAAACCGTAGGGCAGATTTTTCAACTGCACCATTTCCTCTTTCAGCTCTCCTCACTAAAGTGCCATAGCCATGAGACCCAGGAAAAGCTTACCAGCAGCAATAGCCAATACACAGCTGGGGATGAGAGGGACCAGATGAGATTCCTTAGTATTTACATGAAGATACTCCTCAAGTGGTAGGATGGGGGTAGACTACATAGTAAAGACAACTAGCAGGTGTGGTGACTAGAAAACTAGATGTGGAATCAGGAAAACCAAGTTCAAATCCTGTTCCAGACACTTATTAGCTATGTGACCTCAGTCAAATCATTTGATCTTTTCATGCCTCAGTTTCCACATCTGTAAAAAGGAGTTGTACGCAATGGCCTGTAAGTCCTTTCCAGCTCTCAGTTCATGACTCTGAGATTTTTCCATCTGATAGATAAGGAAACTGAGGCCCATGGCTGTGAAATACCTTGCCCAAGATAAGCCAGCGAGTTATCAGTAAAGTGTTGCAAACCTAGGTGAAGCACGCATAGCTCCTCTGTTGCTAAGATAAAAAACTATTTTTGGAATTGAGGGTTATTCTTGATGTTTTGGGGAAATATCAGCAACCAGTTTCCATTAGTCAGCGTCTGTGCTATTGAGGTTTTGGGGTTGTGGGCTTGTTCTAGGAGCAGATCTGGGACTTGGGGGCGGGGGCGGGACTAGGGTTAGTGAGAGAGCCTCAGCCGCAGCTTCCACATCTCTGAGGATACCCACAGATTAAATTCAACGAAGAGTAGGGTTCACAGCTAGAGCTCAAGTTCAAGTCGTCTTTCTCCAAGGATAGTTCTCTTTCCACTCTATTTCAACCACAACTCATTGGCTTTGCGTCTCTCCAGTGATCTTGCTAGATTCCTAGGAAAATGCTACAGAGATCACTAAAGAAGGCCAGTGAACACCTAGAAAAGGAAATAGTGATTACAAAGAGCCAACATTGCTTCATTAAGAAGAGATTAACCCTATTACCATATCAAGCCAACAGATAATGGACCCCATGGCATATTGTATGTTCTTTTTTTTTCTTTTTTTAGTTAATTTATTTATTTTTAGTTTTCAACATTCATTTCCATAAGTTTTAAATTTTCTCCCCTTCCCTCCTCTCCCCCCTCCACAAGACAGCATACAATCCGATATAGGCTCTTCTTATACATTCATATTAAACATATTTTCACTTTAGTCATGTTGTATAGAAGAATTAGGATGAATGAGAGGAACCATGAGAAAGGAAAAAAACAAAACGAAACAACAACAACAAAAAAGAAAATAGTCTGTTTCACTCTGCATTCAGACTCCATTGTTCTTCCTCTGGATATGGATGGCATTTTCCATCATGAGTCTTTTGGAACTGTTTTAGGACCTTGCATTGCTGAGAAGAGCTAAGTTTATCAAAGTCAGTCCTTGCACACTGTGGCTGTTACTGTGTACAATGTTCTCCTGGTTCTGCTCACTTCACTCAGCATCAGTTCATATAAGTCTTTCCAGGTTTTTCTGAAGTCTGCCTGTTTATCATTTCTTTTAGCACAATAGTATTCCATTACATTCATATACTACAACTTGTTTAGTCACTCCCCAATTGATGGACACCCCTCAATTCCCAATTCTTAGACACCACAAAAAGAGCTGCTATAAATATTTTTGTACATACGGGTTCCTTTCCCACTTGTGTGATCTCTTTGGGATACATCCCTAGAAGTAGTATTGGTATTGCTGGGTCAAAGGGTATGCACATTTTTATAGCCCTTTGGGCATAGTTCCAAATTGCTCTTCAGAATGGTTGGATCAGCTCACAATTCCACCAACAATGAATTAGTGTTCTATTTTCCCATACCTTCTCCAACATTTATCATTTTTCTGTTTTGTCATGTTAGCCAATCTGATAGGTATTATTTGGTACCTCAGAGTTGTTTTGATTTGCATCTCCCTAATCAATGCATATTGTATTTTCAATGCCTTCCAGTCAATTGCATGATTGAGAGAACTTACAGTCTACTATAGAAAAACCATCAGTGAAAACTTGTCTGTTCCTTTGTGTTTTCATCAAGAATGCCCTCAATGCTAGCACAGAGCATTTTCACATCTATTTTATATAGTTGAGAATATGGGCACATGGTTCAGTACTTGTGATATCTTTCCCCTGATCTCATTTTTTATTTTTGTAAAATTGATATCTGTGATTTTTTTCTCATTATTTTGGAATTATCCCCTTTTTGAGATAGCTTGAATATCAATTCCTGAGCACCTCTAAAATGGGGTCACCTCTAGCACACATATCTTCTGTCTACATTCAGTCAGGTCCAATCATTCTTCCAGACTTCATCTTACCAAATGTTGTTGCTATTTCTTTACATGATCCATTGGATATAGACCTGATAGAATGCAAATGTGGAAGTTGATCTTTTGTTGCCAGTGAAAACGGATCACTATACAAACACTATCAGAACTGTTCTCTTTCACAGTTGTTTGCTGTCCTCCATCTAGAAATGCTCTCAAACTAACTTAGCCTGCCAAAATCTCTGGCACTTTGTTTTTACCTCAATTGTTTTTTGCTATTTAGTTACATGCTGCTTAGTCACAACTTTCTGTCATCCTCAGCAGGTTTCTACAAATGAGTTTGCCTTTGAAACTGATGCTTCCCTGGGAAACAATTTTTACAGCCATTGTCTCTGATAAAGGTCTTATTTATAAAATGTACAGACAACTGAATTGAATTTATAAGAATACAAGTCATTCCCCAATTGATAAATGGTCAAAGGGCAAACAGGCAGTTTTCAGAGATAAAACTATCTATAGTCATATGAAAAAATGCTCTAAATCACTATTGAGTAGAGAAATGCAAATCAAAACAACTCTCAGGTACCACATCTCTCCTATCAGATTGGCTAACCCGACAAAACAAGGAAAATGATAAATGTTGGAGAAGATGTGGGAAAATAGAACACTAATGCATTGTTGGTGAAGTTGTGAACTGATCCAACCATTCTGGAGAGCAATTTGGAACTCTTTTCACAGGGCAATAAAAATGTGCATACCCTTTGATGCAGCAATACCACTTCTAGGGATGTATCCCAAAGAGATCACAAAAAAAGGGAAAAGGACCCACATGTACAAAAATATTTATAGCAGCTCTTCGGTGGTGGCCAAGATCTGGAAATCGAGGGGATGGCCATCAATTGGGGAATGGCTAAACAAGTCGTGGTATATGAATGTAATGGAATACTATTGTGCTATAAGAAATGGTGAACAGGCAGACTTTAGAAAAACCTGGAAAGACTTATATGAACTGATGCTGAGTGAGCAGAGCAGAACCAGGAGAACATTGTACACAGTAACAGCCACATAGTGTGATGACTGACATTGATAGACTTGGCTCTTCTCAGCAATGCAATGATCTAAGACAACTCCAAAAGACTCATGATGGAAAATGCTCTCCACATCCAGAGAAAGAACTTTGGAGTCCGAATATTTGCTCTGCTTTTCTCTTGTTGATTTGTTTTGTTTCTTCTTTCTTGTGGTTCCTCTCATTAGCTCAAATTCATCTGTATATCATGACTTATGAGAAAAAATATGTTTAATATGAATGTATAAGAAGAGCCTATATCAGATTGTATGCTGTCTTGGGGAGGGGGGAGGAGAAGGAGAGGGAGAAAATTTAAAGCTCAAAATCTTATGGAATGGGGCAGCTAGGTGGTGCAGCGAGTACAGTGCTGGCCTGGAGTCAGGAGAACCTGATTTCAAATCTGACCTCAGACACTTGACACACTTACTAGCTTGTGACATTGGGCAAGTTGCTTAACCCCAATTGCCCTGCATTCCCCCCTCCAAAAAAGGGGGGAAAATCTTATGGAAGTGAATGTTAAAAACTAAAAATAAGTAAATTAATTATATTTAGAAAGAAAATAAAGAAAGAAAGAAGGAAAGAAAGGAAGGAAGGAAGGGAGGAAGGAAGGAAGGAAGGAAGGAAGGAAGGAAGGAAGGAAGGAAGGAAGGAAGGAAGGAAGGAAGGAAGAAAAAAAAAGAAAGTGGTGTTTCCCTGGATGGCATGTTGCTCTGCTTGATAAGGAGATCAAATGCCAATTGACTCAAGCTCTTTTGACCTCTTCATTGTGGCAACTGTTTTGGTTAAACATGGCTAAGAAATAGTGATAGAATCAATGTTTTCACGTGTCTGACTCCCGGCTTCCAGAGTTGTCATCTTGTAGCAGGTTGGGTAGGAGCTGGGATACAGTATCATCTCATCTTTATCTTTCTTCAGATTGGGTATTGGCTTTAGCCTTCACTTAAACAACAGACCCACTGGTTTTATACACATGGGAGATTTAAAATAACTGCTCTGTCCATAACCAGTTATTTCTTATCTATTAAGACAGTTTGATTGGTGTGTATGTGTGTGAGTATGTTGTCAAGTGCTCATCATGCTGAATGACACCCAATTCTCTTTTCAAAGAAAGTCTTCCCGATAGGCAGGGATGAGACTTTGAGTGTCCTGCAAGTCTTGGGCCACTTTCTTTTCTTGATCCCAAACTTATTTTTCACTTTATGCTCACGTGCCAAATGAGTCACGATGGCGTGACTGAGTATCGGAATATTGTTCATTTAATTGGAGGGCCTCATCATAATAGAACGTCTCTATTTCTTCACCCTCTGTGCCTCATATCATTATCTTCATGGTGGTCTACTTGTTCACACGTTTAATGACCACTGAGAAGTAGCACACGGGATGTCCCATGGGATAATGTTTCCTGTTGCCTATGAATGTGTAGCAAAATAACTACTTTGTTTGCCTCAACAAGGAAAAACTGAGCCATCCTCCTATTTAACTATAATTTCTTGATCTCTGATATCATTTGTAGTAAGAATACCAAATGTGGATGTGGCTTATTTTCTCTAATAGATGCAAAATGTCCCAAAAAATCTTAGTGCAGTTGAGTGCTTCAGTAAGTTTGATTTTAAGCTTTAGCTTAGCATGTTAAAGTGACCTAAGATTTTGGGGACATCTTGTATATCAGTAAATTCTCTGCTTATTGGGAAGTTTTTTCATTTAGAGAACCAATAGTGAAATTCAAGAATTAATTCAATTCCGAATGATTGATTCTACTGCCTCCTTTCTCTTCCACCCTCACTTCCTTTATAATTGACCAATCACTCGGTTGTCTAATTTTTTGGAAGGTATTCAGCCGTCCCCAGAAGACAGTATGGAACGAGACAGAATTGAAATCTGCAGAAATGTCGTCCCACTCATTTGCATCAGCAAACATTCGACTTTTGTGTTGTGGTCTCTATTTGATGATTCATAAGAAAACTACTTACCAGCTGTGAGGTCCTGGGCAAGACATTTAAGCTCTCTTAACCTCACTTTCCTCAGCCATAGAATAGAAATGATAATAGCATTATTTCACAAGATGGTAGAGATGACCAGACGAGATATATATACAGCACTTTGCCAACTTTAGGATGTAATATAAATGCTTATGAACCTAAGTTTCTTCATCTGTATAATGGTGATACCTCACTCGATAGTTGTGAGGAAAATGCTTTGTAAACCTTAAAGTTTTGTTATTATTATCTCTTATTGTCTGAGAGCCATAATTATCACATTAGAAGTTGGAAGAGTTGCTTCCCCTGCCCACTGCTCACTGCTGTCTTCTTTGTGGCTGTTTCCAGAGGGTGAAGATTCCAGTTCACCCATAATTTGGATAGCATGAACTGAGCTGGGGGGAGGGGAAGGACTTTTTTTCCCACTCTCTCTTTTACCCCAGCTCTGAGAAATGGGCCTGTGGGTATTTGTTTCTTTTCTATGTCATTTGTCCTCTCTGTTTCAGATGCCAAACATGATTATCCATGGGACCTGGAAATCCCAGCCATGGCCACCTTGGAGCCAGATTTGTAGATGGGATGTTTCAGCCATCCATGCTGCCATGGAAGCCCTGAGAAGCCAGGATGTCTGGGACTTGAGCCTGGAGATTTGAACTTGAAACTGGGACTGTGCTCCACAGGAATCCAGAGCTAAGCTATGAACCTAATCCTCTGCCTCCTCAGAGACTGAGATGGAAAGGTAGCCCCAGCCAACGGTGATCTGAGCAGAAAGCAGGAGCGGCAGTGACACCTAGTGGTCATCCTTAGGAATAAGTAGTGCAAAGTTCAGTTCCATGCCTCCTTCCCACCCCATCTCCAATAAAGATGAATGATGGTAACTAACATTTGTATGTCTCTTCAAAGTTTTCTTAATTTTTATGCATATATGTATATACACACACACGCATATGTGTGTTTAGACATATGTGTATATGCGTGCACACGTACATACATGTATGTAATCTCAATTGATTTTGACCCTCTGTGAGGTAGGTGTCCTCAGTTTACAGATAAGGAAATTATGGAAGAGTGACTTTTTTATTTTTAGATAGGTAGATGGATAGATGGATGGATGGGTGGATGAAGGGAGATGGAGGGAGAGAGAGGAAGCATAAATAGATGGATTAGATAATTTATTAACTGCTTACTATATTTAAGACACTTGCTACAAAAACAAGAAAAAACATGCAGTTCCTACTCTCAAGAAGCTTACATTCTAATATGAGAAAACAAAACATAAAGGAGAGATGAGAAGGGGAGAGGGAAGAAGGGCGATGCCCTGCAGGGGCAAGACTGCCAGTGTGGAGAGGGGGCAGTGAATTGCTAGTTGATTTGTGAAATTATGAAATGGGGACAAAAATGCCTGGTTCTTTGGGCACTCAGCAAGAAAGACTGCCATGACAGTGGGAAGTAAGGTTTCAACCACACATTAATAAGGGACAGAGGGTGCAGGGGGGAACAGGTACAGAAAGTACAAGAGACAGGTAGCAGATGGGGTACAGAGGCAGATGTAGTGGGAACAGGGGATGAGGTGGTGGAGGAAGGCAGGGAGTGTGAGGAAGAGATTAAGGAGAAGGAGAGGCAGGGAGTATCACTCATGTAACCATGGATTAGAGTTGAGAACACTCGGCAGCATGGACCCAATAGATGTAGAAGGGAGAGGGGAAGGAGTTTGAAGTCTCATTTTTATTGTGTTTTGGTGGGGGCAACCAACACTTACCAAGACAGCTTGGGGTTAGTTCATTAACATGTCCAAATCACCTCAAAGATCACAGTAAAACTTTAAAGTTGACATATCCGTGTCCTCCCAAAGTTAGCAACACCATTTGGTCTTCTGCTGGTCTTTATTGTAGATATCTAAAACTTATCCAAGATTTACATATCATAGGACCAAATGGCCCTGACAGCAGTGACTAGTTGGTTCCCTTCCCTCCCCCCCAACTTAGCACATACCACTGGGATGTGACTTACAGTTAATATATGATAACAGTTTGCAAATTATGCTCCTTTGATCTTTGGGACAGTTTGTGTATGACTTCTAAGGTTTCTCTTTGCAATCTTACTTCCTGCTACTGCCCCTTTATGCTAGTTAGCTATTATTTTACTATACTGAGTAGAAGGTGGGGGTGGGGTTCGTCAAGGGGACCAGAACAAGATATATTTTTTAAAACAAACAGCTCAGAGGCTGAGCCAGGAATGAGAGCAGTGTGGTTGGGCTTCCTCATGATATGGAAGTTCCAGGAGGGCAACTTACCAATCGTTGATTTTGCCTCAGGTTAGAGTTGTTCCTGAGGGGCCAGCAAGTAAAGTAAATTGGAAATTAAGTTATTTGCCCAGGGTTCAGAAAGATATTAAGTGTGTGAGGAGTCTTCCTGGTTCCAGAACCAATACTCTATCCACAGGACCACCTAGGTGCATCTCTACCGGTACACACCTCACAGCTCTTTGTCTCCTGGCCCCACTGTTGACTCTGGATGGTTGACCAGACTGAATAGGATTCACAGAAGAGTATTAAAGATGGCTGATCACTCAACTATATTATAAGCTCTTTGAAGGCAGATACTGTGTTTTGCTTCTTTTTGTATCCCCAGAACTTAGCATAGTGTCTGGCATATTATAGGTGCTTGATGTTTATTGATAGATGGATGGATTCATCCAACCTGATCACTTGATGAAACTGAGTGACTTGGTCAAGGTCATCCATCTACCTCTCAACTCCCCATCCAAGGCTGTTTCTATGAGAAACCAAACAGCTGTGAATGAAACTCAGGACTCCTGCTTCCTGCCTTAGAAGCTAGGCCATCTGCTTAATCTTTTTTTAATTTGTTTTTTTAAGTTCTTATTTAGTATTTTATTTTCCCCAGTTATGTGCAAAAACAATTTTCAACTTTTATTTCTAAAACCTTACATTCCAAATTCTCTCCCTCCCTCCCTACCATCCCTCCTCATTGAGAAGGAAAACAATTCAACATAGTTGTACGTGTGTAGCCATGGAACACCTACTCATAATTGTTGTTGTTGTGTTTGTCCTTCCTTCTCAAAGAGGACCATGACATCAGGGAAGTGATGACACAACTTGCAGTTGACTTTGGTTTGAGTGAGGGAAGGCTGTGCAAGGTCACCAGCCTCACTTTCTCCTCCAGAGCCATCTGGGTCCAGTGGCCTGATATTCATCAGGATTACTGGAGATGGCCCAGGATGCATTGGGAGTGAGATAGGGGATAAATTAAGGAGGAATAAAAGGACTTGCCTTCAGGCAATGAGAGCCCAGTTGAAGTTGAGTAACATCAATTTATAACGTACCTAGTAAGCATGGTTCTAACTACCTCCAATCCAGTAGCACACGAGCAGGAGTGGCAACTGGACGTTGTGAAAGAAAACATAGACAAGAAAAAAAACAACAAAAATAAAGTAAAAAAAAAGTATGCTTCAATCTGAACTCAGATACCATCAGTTCTTTCTCTGGGGATGGATAGCATTTTTCATCATAAGGCCTTCAGAGTTGCCTTGGATCATTGTATTGTTGAGAATTGCTAAGTCATTCACAGCTGATCATTTTATTGGCCCAATCTTATTGGCCCCTTGGCCCTCCTTAAGAGGGAGCCCAGGATTCCACCCGCATGAGGGACTGTGAAAAGCAATTTTAGCTTGGACTGAGGCAGCTGAGCAAAGCAGGAAAAGCATGGTCTGGATTAAGGAGCCAGAAGGATACCATCCTTTCCCTTTCCCTAGGACTCAAGCCAGCAATAGCATGGGAATGTGCTTCCTTCAGAAAGCTCTGTTTGCTTGACCCAATTTATCGTGTACTAAAGATGCTTCTAGCTTCGTGGCCCTTGCGAGTGTTCTGAGGTTTCCTGTGTGTTGTCTCTCCCCTCAATTATACTGTAATCTACTGGAGAGCTGGGTTTGCCTCCTGTGTCTTCTGCTCCGAGTACCCAGCGCAAGACTCCGACCACAGGAAATGGGGCTGTATTTCATAGTGGTAATGATGATTGTAAACCTTCTGGCCCTTTAATGTCTACAAGTGTTTATCGTACATGATCGCCTTCCTTCTGTTCTCATAGAACCATTTAACACCTGCCACAACAGCCCCATGAAGTGGGTATGTTACTAATATTTTCCTTTTTTTAATTGAGGAAGCTGAGATTTGGAGAAGTGATATGATTTGCCCAAGATATTATACAGACATTGCTATGTCCTCTATCTCACCCCAGAAGCCCGAGGGCTTGGGTCCTGTCAAGAAGTCAGTGGGGAAATGGTCCCTCCCTCAGAGGTCCACCCACCCCCAAAGAGGCTTTGTAGCTCAACCAATCAGCAGTGACACCCTAGTGGACAATTCCAGCTCTGACTGTTCTCCCAAGGTCCTGACCCACATTTCAGACAGTCTGTTTATCAGAACCCCAATTCCCACTGATGCCTGATGTTCAACATACCCCAAACCAAATGAATGCATCATTTCCCCCTTAAACTGGCCCCTCCTCCTGACCGCCTGTCAATCAGCTAGCATGTGTTAAGTGCCTCCTATGTGCCAGGCACTGTGCTGAGTGCTGGGGAAACAAAAAATAGCAATGCTCCTATGCGGAAGTCTTGCCCTATGGGTTGGAAGTAAGGGGCATAGGGCAAGGAAAGGACTGGACAAGCTTCATCACACACCAGGAAAATGCCCATGTTGGGGTAGGGGTGGCAGGGGAGGGGAGGAAGGGAGAGACATTAAGTAAAACTCGAGCCTTCCCTCCCTCTGGTTAATAATCACCTCTTACATCCAATAGAGAGGAAGCATGGTATGGTGGGTAAGGTGATGCCTGAAGAGCAAGACCCTCCTCTAAGACATATTGGCTGTTTGATCCTGGACAGACTACCTAACGTGTTGGTGCGCCCAGGCAAAAATCTAAGACCTTAAGTTACTGAGGTGTTGCTGACCTGCATCGGTGGAAGAAGATCCCACAGTGAGAGTTTCCCACATAGAGAAAATCACAGGCTTAAAAAAAGTCTCTATAGAACTTATGTTCTCCAAAGTATTTACACAGAAATCATCACAATGGGTCACAAGATGACAGAATGCCAGAGCTATAAGGGACCTTAGAAATTATCTGGCTCAATGTCATCTTTTTTACAGATGGGTAAACTGAGGGCCAGAGAAGAAAATTACATAAAGCTAAGATTAAAACTCAATATTCTTGTCTCCTGGTCTAATGCTTTTTCTACTACGGTATGCTATCTCCTCCTTCCAACATTTATGAGATGTATTATTACCTCCATTTGACAGATTAGGCATCTCTTGACTGAGATAACACAGCAAATTAGTAGGAGGATCAAGGCTTCAGATCTGCCTCCTAATCCAGGGCTCTTTCGCACTTTATTACCAGGATTGTCCCCAAAGACCAATGGGCCAACACTCAGACATTCTCCATTTGGGTCTTTCCAAAGGAAGATGTCCTATGGGGAAAATTAAATGTCTCTGGCAGTGGCCCTTATCTCTCTTTGCTGAGAGAAAACTCAAGAACAAGAATTAGTTCTCTGAGTGTGGGCTCAGGATGCTGGCCATGTCCTGGCTCCCAGGGAAGCCAAGAGTACTGGGCATGGAAGGCTGTGCCTCCTTATGTCCCTGGATGTGCCATATCCTCTTCCATCCTACCCTCTTGGTGACTTGTGCCATGTGGAGGGAAAGGACTGGATGAGCAGGTGAGAGAAGAAGGCTGACGAGATCTGATAGAAGAATCATGGCTTGGGAGCCCAGTCCGTACCATCTGTGAAGAGCTGGAGGTCTCAGCCTCCAAATCAGAGTGTCGCTTCTGGGCACAGAACCACAGGAAGAGGAAGAAACCTGTGGGCAGCAAGATGGTGTGTCACTGGAAGAATCAGACGAGTAATTTTAACCCTAGAGTCACAGATATCCTTGTGGCAGGATCTAACCATTCAACAGAACCCCAGGCCATTCTCAATCTCTATCTCAGGAGAGAGATTAGAACATGGTGGAGCATTTAGAGGAAACTGTAGGCAATGAATCCAGTTTTCCCAATAGGGGAGCAAATGAAGTTTTGGCTAGTCTAGACAACTTTTAACAAGGAAAGCTGGGCTAATTCCAAGGATTTAAGGCTAACAAGTTGCCCTAGAAGATGCCCAAGACATGTGGAACTAGAGTGGACTTTCTGAAGATTGGCACAGTCAAGATGAAGGCCATATCAGAGAGCTGATGATCTGTGCCCCCACCCTCAAAGTAGTTTCATTGGATTTAAAACTGGAAGTAAGATTAGAAGGTATGGGACCCTGGCTCTAGAGCTGGAAGGGACCTGAGAAGCCATGTCATCCAACTCCTCCATTTTATGGAGGAGAGTGACTTGTCCAAAGCCTCACAGATAGTGAGAGACAAGCAGAAGGAAATAGTAAGCACTACACCAAAGTCATAGGAGTGATCCCTGACTCCCTCTACCTATCCCCCTGTTGGCAAATGCTCATAGAGTCCCTGTAGTCCTTCCAGCCCTCCCTCTGGTCACCCAACAGGACCTGAGAAGATTGATGATGGTCCTGAGGTCACTGTCTCTCCTTTCCTACAGAGATAAATATCCCCACAACTACCCTTGGCTTTCCTGTCCCTCCTTCAGTCAAGGTCAAAGAAGGGGTCACCTGACCATATAAAGAGTTAAAGATGGTGAAGAGGAAGAGCTGAGGCAACAGGATGGCATGGAAGGAGAAGAAAGCCAGATTCCAGGTGATCCCCAGCAGCAAGCTCAGGCCCAGGACAGTGGTGATGTCCCGGCAGGCTCGTGACTCCCACTTCTTCTCCCGAGAGTGCAGTCCGCAGAGCATCTTTACTGCCCATATGAGGATGACCAGGTTGAAGAGGGAAGTGACTCCCGCATAGCCCAGGACAAAGACTGAGTGGATTTCCATTGATGTGATCCAGCATCTGGGAAAGAAGGGAAGGAAGCTTTCCAGAAACCCAAGGAAGGGAAGCCAGGCACCCTAGCTCCCAGTCACACCCTACGGCCACAACTCCATGGAACAACTGGGGGATCCCCAGGCCTGAGACTCCCAAACACTCACAGGGAAGCATTCTGAGAGCTGGTGTCATTCTCCTGGTTGTTTTTTATTTGGATCTCATAGCGCCCATATGCAGAGCTCTTCAAAAGGAGAAGGAGCAGCACTATGAAGCCAGGAAACCCTGTTGGGACAGGATGGCATCAGACAGGGGAGACCCACCCAGAGGCTGCCCTGTGGTTTAGCCATAGAAGGAAGAGCAATGGAGCCAGGGGAGAGGGCCTATTGGATGCCCCTGGGACAGACTCTCAACTTTCTGGGAAGGATAATAGATGTGACTGTCTTCTGAGCCCTGGCATTCACTACATCCACAGGCAGTTAGGTGGCACAGTAGATAGAGTGCTGGAACTGGAGTCAGGAAGACCTGAGTTCAAATCCAGACTCAGACACTTACTAGCTGTGTGGCCCTGAGCAAGTCACTCAACCTCTGTCTGCCTCAGTTTCCTCAACTGTAAAATGGGGATAATAGAATCTGCCAGGATTGTTGTGAGAATCAAATCAGATAATGTGCAAAGTGCTTAGCACAGTGCCTAGCAGGCATTTAATAAATGCTTATTCTATTCCATACTGGATTCCAACCATGTCTTGTCACATATACACACATCAGTTGTTTATCTATTTCTTGAGGCCTCTAATGATACTCCTTCCTAGAAGTATGATCACTCTTCCCAAACACCCCCAAATGCTCAGAGGTTTTAAGGGAAGTCCATTCTCCTAAATGGTGACTGGCTGACTGGACCACTATTCCAGGAGGGATCCCCGGCCAAGCTTCACTTCACCCATGACCCAACTCTCTGGACCCCTCCTCCTCCTTATCAGGCTCCATGCCCCTGAATGGATACCCTTCCCTTCTTTCAGCTCTCCTTTATGTACTGACTTCCTCCGTTAGAATGTAAGGTGCTTAAAAGTAGGGACTCCCTCATTTGTTTATATTTGCATCCCTAGTGCTTAGCACATACCCTGTTACACAGTAAGAACTCTCTATCCCTCTCTCTGTCTCCACAGGCCATCTTACTGGCAGAGATTTTGTCTCTGCTTTTTTTCCTATCTATCCATCCATCCATCCACCCATCCACTCTCCTATCTATCTGTCCATCTACCTACTCTCCTATCTATGTATCTATCTATTCATACCTAACCCATCTCTCCATCTATCATCTATGTATCTATCATCTATCTATCCATCTATCCACCATCCTATATATCCATCCATCCATCTACTATCTCTTTCTCTATCTGTCCATCCATCTGCCCACTCTCCTATCTATCCATCTACCCTCCTATCTATCTGTCTATCTATCTATCTGTGATCTCCTGACATTAATTGTACTTTTGAGGAAGTGGGTGGAAGTGATTATGGTAAAGGAAGAGGGATAAGGGGCTGGGGGCCTGGGTAGAGTGAAAGAAAGGTCAAAGAGTGTCAGAAGGAGGGAGGTATTCATGCTCACCCCAACCTAGGGCAGAGAGCTTGAGGACGTATCTCTGGATGTAGATGTTATAGACCCGGACAAGGAGCAAGTAAAGGTTGAAGCCCTCAATGGCCATCCAGGTGAGACAGCTGAGCAAGGCATAGTGCAGCAGGGCAGCCATGGCCACACACCCCACTGGCTGCAAGATCAGGGAAGGGCTGAGCAGGAAGGTGATATTCAAGAGTATGACGGATACATGTAGGTTCATGTGGATACAGGTTGTGGAATCATTCTTCTTCCTGGAATGAGATGTGGGTGGCCCCTCTGCTATAAGTCTGGGCCAAACAATTACTCCCTATGAAGGATGGAAGAATCTTGAATAAGAGTTGGGGTGGGAATGAATCTACAAAGTTCCCCACCCTTCTCCATACCTAGAGACATCAACAGGACCCAGCTAATCACAAGGAGTCCCAGGCCCAGAAATATTGCCTCTAAAAACTCTAACTACCTATCTGTCATTACTGGAATTTGTCTATCCTCAACATAGATTAGCCTACTCTCTGTCTCATCTTGGCATCATTTTCCATCAGAGAAGGGACAGGAAGACCTAATTCTTATTGGGAACAATTCTTGGGACTTGTAACTTCCTGGAGATCCACCCCCCACAAAAAATAGATACTTCTGTGTCTGCTACTTCCAACCGTACATGGGAATACTGGGGTCTCTCTCATAATGGAAAGTTAGGGAATAGAGGAAACAGGCTCAGGCAACCAGAGAGAGAATCCCCAGCTCCTTGCCTCCATGTTTCCATCTGTTCAAGGAAAATGGTTGAGAAACTGGGGAGATGTTTACCTGGAGTGCTCTATGATCCCCAGATTGAAGGTCCTGGGGAAGCATCCAAGGATTCTTCTGAGATGAGGAAGTGAGTAGATTAGGCTGGGACAATCTAGCTCAAATTCCCAGGATGCCAGGACACACCATATACAGAAGCTCAGGCTATTGCTGACCCTTGCCCACTCTGGAGAAGGACAAATAGGACAGATGCCCTCCCCAACCCATCCTACTAACTCAACATATGCCCTACTGTTCCATAGAACTGTCCATCTTCCTTCCTTTCCCTGGGAGTACATTAAAGAGGAAGATATAGAGGAGACATCAGGGCAGGAATTTTTTTCTTGGTGGAGAGGGAAGAGGGATTTGACATGGATGGAAACCTGATGACATGAAAATTGAATGGAATAACATGGAAATCTGATCCCCAAAGGAACCTGCCACTACTGCCAGGGAGTACCTGGAATAGAAATGGAGTAGGATGGTGAGCAGCGAAGCCACAATGGACAAGCTACAGCCCACAATGGAAATGTAGGTGAGTGGGGCCAGTAGCTCTGCACTGATCTCAGCTGGTGAGAGTTTCTGAAAGAGACAAATGAAAAGATCATTAAATGGGATCTGGCTTTGCAGAACAAATGAGCTGACTATCCTGGAAAAGTCTTTCTTCTCTGGGACCAGAGTGGATGGGTGAGGTCAACCTTGGACTCACTGACCATGAGGACAGCAAAGTAAGTGAGGTGGTTACAGCGGCACAGGACCTGATGTGGTCGTATCAATTTGGTCTTGCATCCATCAGTGCTCCAGGCCCCCCAACTGGCTTTTCCTGGAGCAAGAAGAAAGACAGAAGTGACCAGGGAATGAGAGGCCATTCAGTTCCCGATTCAATTCAACAAACATGTGAGGCACCAAGGAACACTGACTCTCAATTATCCAGGTTGGGGGTGGGGTGGATGGGGAGTAGGGTGGTTTATCCATGGCAAATGTGGCATCACATAGTCTTGATTTTAGTGTTAGAAAGGATCAAACCCCTTTCTTTCTACAGTAGAAAATCAATGCTCAGAGATGTTCAGCAATTTTTTCAATGTCACATAGCTAGAAATGCCAGAGTTGAGATTCAAAACCAGGTCTTCTGACTCCCATTCCAGTACGTTTCCACTCTACCCAAGCTGGGCTTCCCCTTCACCACCCCCTCCCATCAGTCAATGTCAACTTGAAGAAGTCAGGCTAAGTTTAATATTGGCCTGAGTATGTCAGAATTAAGAAGGACTTTTGTGGAGGCATAGGGAAAGAAGGCAGATGAGACAGGAGAAGACCCAAATGACAAATATAAATAAAGCCATGCCTAGGCCTTGGTTTTCTACTCTGAGAAATGGCCATACTCTCTACCACTACTCCCAGCATGGTGGTAAAGATAAAATAAAATGAGATGGGTGATGGCTATACAAGTTGTGGTACATGAATATAATGGAATATTACTGTGCATAGGACAAAACCAGAAAAATGCAGAGAAGCATGGGAAGACTTATATGAACTGATACAAAATGAAGTAAGCAGAGCCATAAAAGCAATCTACATGATGCCTATAACAATGGAAGTGGAAAGAACACCATGCACCAAAAAATTGAAAATAGATGTTACTAAAGTGCGAAGAACAAGCTTAGCCCCAAAGAAGAGATGTGAGGTGATGCTGTCCCCAACTTTTTTCCAGTAGTATCTATCGGGAAGGGAAATGATGCATAGTCCATGGGTGCTACGTAAAACACCATACTTCTTCCATATTTTGGTTTTACTTCTTTTTCTCTCTTCTTCCTCTTTACTTTCTTACCAAAAAAAATCTTTATTATAAGAAATGATTCTCTGGAAGGGGAAGGGGGAGGGAAAATCTATATGATGGAAAAAACCCTCCAAAAACATTAATAATATCTATTTTTAAAAACGAAACCAAAAAATGAGATCGGAAATGGGAGAGGGTTTAAAAAGCCAAAAAGCGTCAATAAGCTTCCCTTCACCATGGCTAATACTGGTGCCAAGCTGACTTCCTAACACCTTCAAACAGGCCTGGCTACTTTAAACAGAACTGGTTACTTCCTGCAGCCATAGGCAGCTATGGCTTCTCCCCAGACCCCTAACACTCTGTAGCCTTGGTCAACCAGCTGTTCATCCTTTTTTGACATCTTCAAGCCTATGACAAGCCCTCCCAGGATTGTGATTTCTGTTGAAGCTCACCTGCTCCTTCCTTCCAGAAGACACATGTCAAATCATATCCACCCTGTGAGGGAGAAAAGAGAAGGCCAAGTGAGAAGGTCCTATCAGTTGTCAAAGTCAGTGTCAAGAATGAAAAGGCTTCCATCCTCACTTCTTCCCTTACTGAGCTTGGTCTGAAGTCTTGAGTGAGAGCTATCTTTACCCAGAGAGCTGGGCAAATTCTCACATTGTCAAGCCACTGGATGGAATGTTCAGGGATTAATATAAGCAGGGAAGGCATTTTCTGCGTAAAGTCACAGGAAACTGGGAAGGGAGGAAATATGGAAGTTGGTATGCATCTCTTAGAAATCATCACATCCAACTTCTTCATTTTACAAATGCAGAAACTGAGGCTAAGAGGTTAAATAACTTTCCTGTGACCACACAGCTAGTAAGTAATGGAAATAAAATTCGAACCTGGGTTGTCTGGCTTCAAATTCAGTTCTCTCAGCCATAGAATGTTAAAGCTAGGAGGGATCTCAGGATCTGACTCCCTCATTAGATGGATAAGGCCCATAGAAGGGAAATGACTTACCCAAGGTCACTTGGTAAGTTAGTGAAAGAACTGGGACTATAGGTCTCCTGACTCCCAGAGAGGGCTTTTCCAATCTCAACTGGATAAATGCCCCTTTGCACTGTGGGGGAGTCCGGGCTACCCACTGGGACCTGAGATTTCTAAGCCCAATTTCAAGATACTTTACTTTCTAAAAACTCTGTTTGAGGTTCATTCTAGCCAAAGACAATCCTCAAATCTCAATCCTATGGCTAATCCCAGACATTGAACAAACACTGATGCAGCCCTGACTGGCTAAGCTATTTGGAGGAAATGTCACATTATCAAAATGCAGGGGTTTGGAAATAGTTCCAAATGTTTTGGCTTTGTAGCAGCAGTTTTCGAAGTGGTGTGTGTGTGTGTGTGTGTGTGTGTGTGTGTGTGTGTGTGTGCATGTGTGTGTGTGTGTGTGTGTGTGTGTGTGAGCGCGCGCGCTTTGGAGTGGCTCCTGTCTGCTCACCAGGCTTTCATTGTGCCAAAAGCTGATGTTTACACTCTGCCTCAGGCTGGACACATTATGGTTCACCAAGCTGGCTCCTAGGATGTTATCATTGAGCAGAAGACTGTTATTGTCATCCTGGAAAGAAGAAAGAAGAGGAGTGATGAAACAGACAGGAGGATCATCCCAGAGCCCACCACCAAACACAGGAGCCATGAGACCGCCCCCCCACCCCAGCTGCCCGTCTTCAGGTCAGCTGTTTTCTCCATGATGCCACACTTCTCACCCTTGTGATGGGCCAGCCAGCGGCTGGGTTGGGGGTTCTATAAGTATTTCTTTTATCCTTAATGGTATACTTGGTGCAAAGAGGGAGTCAGGGGAAAGGAAGGTTGCTACTACAAGGGGCAGAGAGGGCAAAGGCTGGCACAGGAAAGATCAAGAATGCTTACATTAGTACAGGAGAAAGCAGGCCTAGTGAAGAATGACCCAAAAGGGGGCAGGGAGAATGAGGCTTGGCGCAGGAGAGGGCACAGAGGGGGAAATGGCATAGAAGAGAAAGGGTACGTGAGGTTTGGTACAAGAAGGAATGGGGAAGATTGGGTCAAGACTCCCTTATACTACTGCCATTCTTCCATGTGGAGGCAGGGAGACTGGGACCAAAGCTGGAAAGGTAGAAGAGAGAGGTAGCCTGGACAGTGGGACACTCTGAGGAGGGAGCCTGGGGTTTTGCCTCCCACCTTGACTCCCCCAGGGGCTCTGACCTGGAAGAAATACTTCATGTGAAAGTAGACGCAGATTAACCGCAGCTCCTGGGAGGCTTCCTTTGCTTTGCAGGCTTTCTGGGTCAGCTCAGTGGGGAACTGCATGGCGTGCCTGGTCTGGGCCTAAGGGGGTCCAGAAGAGCTGTGAGCATTGGTCAAGCCATGGTAACAAGGATTTGCCGTTCACTGTGTGTGTGTGTGTGTGTGTGTGTGTGTGTGTGTATGTGTGTGTGTATATGTGTGTGTATGTGTGTGTGTGTATATGTGTGTATGTGTGTGTGTGTGTGTGTGTATGTGAAAGCCCAGGCCCTTGGGGGATCTTTGGATACCTATTACGCAGTACCTCCCCGTTGAATGAAATATTCAGGCTGATGTTGCCCCACACTAAACTAGATTTGGGCAAGACAGATGGGGAAGAGGTCTTTTTGTATTCTTCTGTACCAGCCCTGGTCCATCTACCACTGGGACCTATGGGTAAAGATGCTCCCACTAACTGACTGGTCAAGGACTTCACTATTGTGAGCCAAATAGCTTCTGCAGGCAGAGCTCTAGTCAAGCAAAGTGACATTCACAGGAAAGACATGAGCCCGACCAGTGGGAAACTTCCTCTGGGAAGACGCATCCTCCGCTGTTGGGAAACCTTAGGTTGGGAGGCTGGTCTCCTAGGGCCAAGAGCTGCAGGGCACCTTAGCGATTATCTGGGGGCCCAAGCCCTTCACTCCATAGATGAGGAAACTAGAGCTCGGAGAGGTAAGTAGCCACAGACAACTAAGAAATGGCTGAGCTGAGATTGGAACCCAAGTATTCTTACTCCAAATCCAGTGTTCTTTCCACTGCACAAATCTCTGTTCCTCCTTAGGCTGTAGCGTTTCCCACTAGGAACTCACAGTGCTTTACTTACATAGCAAAAAAGAAAAGATAACTAGTATTTATATGGTACTTTAAGGTTTGCAAAATACTTTATATCTGTCAATGCATTTAATCTTCACAACAATCCAGAGAGGAAGGTGCTGTTTTATACCCATTTTACAAATGAGGAAACTGAGGCACAGAGGGGTACGCATCATAGGGTCATACAGATAGTGAGTGTCTGAAGCAGGATTCAAATGTAGATCTTCCAGACTCCAAGCCCCCCCCCCACTCATCTAACATGATTTCACACAGAAAGGGGGCCAGGTCTCTGGGAGTTTGGTCCCAGGATCTCACTGAGTCAGAAGCAAAGCCAGGATGATGTCTATGGTATCCCGACCCCTCCCCACCAACGTCTGGGGGAGGTGAATCAAGAAGGAATTGAGACTGGAGGCTGGTTCTGGGGCAACTGGACAGTTCCCAGAACCTCTGTACAGAGTACAGAAGGAGTTAATGAAGGAGATGCCACTGACCTTCTCTAGCAATGAACTGTTGATTGTGAGCCCAGGGAAGTCACAGGTGAGTTTGAAGACCAGAGACTGGATGCTATTGGTCTGGAGAGTGACATTCACACTAGAGAAGTTGACCTCTTTCAACTTAGCCTCTAATGAGTGGATTAATCTGGCAAAGGAAGGGGAGGATTATCGGGTGATGGAGAAGAGAGGGGAAGACAGGAACCAGTGAGCCCCCAACAAGAGTGGGGAGGAGATAGGAGCCATGGATGAAATAGATAAGGAGATCAGGGCTTCCTGACTCCAAGTCATCTTCTTTATTCACCATACCACCTCGTTGACATGATTTTACCCAGAGAACAGAGGCCAGGTCTATGGGAGTTTGGTCCCAGGATCATGCTGAGTCAAGCAAAGCCAGGATGTCTATGGAATCCTGATCCTTCACCACAGACTGTCTAGGGGTTCACTTATAGGCCCTAAGCTGGCCATTTGGTGCCCAATTTAGGAGATGAAGGGAATTTATTGGCCAAATTATGAGAGTGGCGTTGGAGGCATTGTCTGCACTCTGGACTGATAAAGCCATCATGTGTGGAGGGTCTAAGGATCAGGCTATGGGGGTTTCTTCTCCTAAGGGAAAGGGAAAAACTGGGAAAGGAAGAAAAGGGTCCCTCCCCCTGAGCCTTTAAGAATAATACCATCTCTTCTGAACTGGAAACCACCGGTCATAAGAATGAAGAAAAATGGGAAAGAGGCTAGGTGGGAGCTGACTAGGTGGACCCCGGGTCCCTAGATCACAGTTTCGTGGGTTTGCCCATTATAACATTCAGCCCATACAATTCTTTCCCTCCCACCCTGTTCATTTCTCAAATACTCTCATTACCGTTCCAGAGAAGATACATGGAGAACTGAGGATCGGGGGGTGATGGGATTGGTATAAAAACAGTAACTCACTTCTCTATCCCAGCAAAGCAGTGGGGGAAGGAAGAAACAAGAGTTCATTAAGCTTCTGCTATATGTCAGGGAATGTGCTAATCATTTTACAGATGTCATCTGGTTTTATTCTTACAACCACTCTGGGAGGTTACCCTAATTTTATACATGAGGGAACCAAAGCAGAGGGAGGTTAAGTGATTTGTCCAAGGTCACTCAGCTAGTAAGTTTCTGAGGCCAGATTTTAACTTGTCTGCCTGACTCCAGACCCAGCTCGTTATCTACAGATGAGCAAACTGAGACCCAGAAGGGTCAGGCAGCTTGCCCAGGACCATACTGCCAGTAACTTTCAGAGCCAGGATTCCAAACCCAGCTGTCTTGGCCCTATGTCCTTCATGCTTTTCTCTACATCCCAGTGCCTCAGTCTTTCTGGTATGACAACAAGAGAAATAGTCTTGAGTATAAAGACCACAATTTGAAATTCCAGGCCTGCCTTTTACCAGCTGGGTGACCTAGGATTTAGAGCCAGAATCTTCTCTTTGTGTTTCAGTTTTCTTATCCGTAAAATGAGAATAAAATGGTTCATTTTCCTTATCTGATGTGGTGGTTGCAAGGAAGATGTTGGGTTCCTCCACAGAAATGTCTTCTCATAATTATTGCTGCCCAAGGTCACGCAGCCCATGGGTGTCAGGCCTAGGACTAGAATCAGATCTCCCCTATCTTAGGACTGTACCCCAAGAAGGAGAAGAAGTAGTGGAGAGATAGTTTCAGAGGGGAGAGGAAGAAGGGTTCTGCCCAGCCCTCCTTACCTTTGTTTATCGTGAAGGCTCCGAGAGAAGGATCTAGTTTCTAGAAACTTCATGTATTCAACAGTTTCCTTTATTGCCCTGTGGGGAGCTGAAATCGTGCAGGTTATGGGGGGCCTAAGACCCCAGCTTGGACTAACCCCCTGTGGTCTCCCATCTCCCCAGGGCACAGGACAGACTGGACATTGTGATGGAGAAACTCATCTTTTTGTCTTCTTTGCCCCATTCCCTGGTCTGGGTGGCCTCTCCCTCCATCCATTCAGGGCCTAGCCCCAGAACCAGGTCTCTGGGGTGCCCAGGCCCATCCTCCCACCAACCTTCCAGGGCTTTGTGGGTCTCTCATAAAAACATAAGAGCATATGTACTCATTTGTATATACTCATAGGGTCAGAATCTGCCTTTGATCTCTGTCCCCAGATCAGTAGGTGAAACATGGGCGGGCTTACCTTCATCAGCCCAGCCCCAATCAGCCAAAAGGCACAGGAATAAGAAGGCACACTTGGGGAGCATCATTGTCCCACAGTCCCTGTGTCACCACTGCACTTGTAGACTTTCTGTTTGACTCATATGCTTTAAAGCTGAAAAGGATGTTAGATGTTATTTAAACCAGACCTCTCATTTCACAGAGGAGAAAATTGGCCTAGAGGGTAAATGATTGATCCAGTCTCACTACCAGTTAGGGACACATGTGCTAATTATTTGTTCTTATTACCAAGTCCTCTAATTTACTGCTCAGAGAGTCAGTGTTTCAGAGTGGGGAAGAATATCAAGGATCCAACCCATCATTGATAAAGAATTCCCCTAAAATATATCTGATGAGCGGCCATCTGCTCTTTGCTTGAAGCTCCTGAATGAGGGGGAACCCACTGCTTCCAGAGGTAGACCTCTCCCCCTTGGGAAAACTCTAATTTCTGGGAAGATTTTCCTGACAGCAAGCCCAAATTTCTTTGAAACATTCACCTACTGCCCCCTAGGGCAAACACAACCAGTCAAATGCTCCATCCATATCAGTCTTTCAAATACTTGAAGAAGGCTATTACATTTCCCCAGAGTCTTCTGTTCTCCATCTAACCAATCCCATTTCTATCCACCAATCTTTGCCGGGCGTGAACTTAAGGCTCTCCACCATCCTGGTTGCCCTTCTCCAGATGCACTCCATCATACCAATGTCCTTCCCAAACCATGGTTTCCAGAACTGAACATAAGACCCTACGCGTATTGTCTCCAGAGTAGATTATTGGGCGACTATCACCTCCCAGTTCCTAGAAGTTCCATCTTTCTTAATGCAGTCTGAGATTGAGTTAGATTTCTTTGGCCGTTATCTGTCACTGTTGACTCATACATGAACTTGCAGCCCATTTTCTCTCCCAGATCTTTTCCAGAACAGCAGATGTCTAATTGTATGTCTTTCATTTTGTCTTCTGATGCTTCGCTGTAGTGTGAGGTGACTTTCTGAGGCACAAGTTCTGGAAGATTCTACCATGCTAGAAAGGCTTCAAGTAATTTCCCAGTGACCAGGAGCAGGTTAGGAAAGTGCCCCATTCCTCTGCCCACTACTGGACTTTAGAAAAAGTGGAAGCATACATTTCAGCTGGCTGTCCACCATACCTAGAACTTTCTCCATCCTCATCTCCATCTCCTGGCTTCCTTCAGGTTCTAGCTAAAACTCCACCTTGTGCAAGAAGCCATTCCCAATCCCCCTTAATCCTAGTGCCTTCCCTCTGTTAATGGTGAGGTGGGGGAAAGATAGAGGGGTTAGGAAAGGAGATAGTACCTCTACCCTTCCTGGAGGCCTGTGCCTTCCTGAGGACATATGCCCCCCTGATTCCAGTGACTTTGTCTTTCTCCAAAAGTTCCCTGCCTTCTCAAATTTTCTGAAGGTTGAGTCCCCAGGAGAGGACATAATGTGGGACCAGTAAGGATGGGAATAAGGACCAGGTTGAAAGTGTGATGGGCTACTCTGTTAGGGGAGAGGAATGGAGAGTCCTTCAGTGATCCTAGGCCTTCTGGAACAGGGACTGGGCCACCCTAGGAATATATAATGTTTCCCTAGGCATAAGAGTTGTCATGTCTGACTTCTATAGGAAGGGTTTCATGGCTCATGGAGATGCTTCAGGAGGGACAGAAAAGGAGAGGGAACTTGTTTCTGAGTCTCCCATCCCAGCAACTTTTTCTTTTTCTGAAAGCTTTGCCATCCTCAAATATTTAAACTTTCTCCAGGATGGACAAAGTAGATGAGGCAGTGAGCTTGGGGCTAGGATACACCTAGAAGAAATGAAGGGTCCCCTTCTCTGCTTACCTGTTTATCTTTAGTCCTGAGATTATCCACTAGTAATTGCTATTTGAGAATGGCTGGTGCCTTTGCCCCCTAACGAGAGAAGCCAGATTTCAACAACTCAGCTACAAGTGGTCAACTGGGAGACAGAAGAATTAGGTTACAGCAGGTCCATGCTCTGGCACTAACTCTGGGGCTCTGTGTCTTCTTATGTAAAATGAAGGAGCCAAATAAGGTAGATGCCAAGTGCCCTCCAGCTGGTTTACATCTGTGAGACTAGAAGAAGTAGCCTCCATTTGATTCCACTTACTTAGCTCATCCTCTCCTTCAGGAAGGGTTGAATGAACAACATGGGCAAGTCACATCCCCTTTCTGGGGTCCCTCTGTAAAATCTCACTGAACTGACTAGAGGATCCCTGAGCTCTCTGAGGTTGTGGTTGGCAGCAGGGAGATAGCTTTACACCTACCTTAATCACCTATGCCAAAGGCATCTCATTTAACTGATGTCAAACTGTCACTACAATGAGGTACCCAAAGAAACCTAGAAACTGCCTCAGCAAGCAAATACATATTCTCCTTGCTAAACAGACAGACAAGGGAATTTTTTATTTATGATACAAGCTCATTGCAAAACATTATGATATAGGAGGGCAAAGATTCTTAGCAATATTTTCTCAAAAGTTGCAAAACAAAAACTTACAAAAGGTAAAATGAACCTGAAGACACCTTGATGTAAGACCGAACTAAACCAGATCATGGCAGGAGCCAGAAGAAAGGACAACAAATAAGTGGAAAATGAAACCATTTTGCCAGTATTCGTTGATCTAGTATCATCACCAGACTAGAGCTACCATATTTGGACTCACAAACAACACAACTCAGTATGGTCTGTGAAGTGAGGAAGCGCAATTGAATCTAACTAGGTACACAGAGAAGATATCTGTGCATGCTGAATGTGGCACAATTTTTAATTCTGTTAAACACTAAGTGAAAGGCCTCATTCTATGTTCTGAGGAACCGAGAAATAAAATTAGACAGTCAAGGAACTTAAATTCTAAGTAAATAAAAGGTCAATTGATGTGGGAAAGAACATTAACAAGACAACTGAAAGGATTAGGGAAGTCCTCACCAGAGGAGATGGTACCAAAGATGAGCAAAGAAGGAAGATGAGGATTCTGAAAGACAGAAATGGGTAGGAAATACACTCCAGCCATTAGGGATGGCTTGTGCACATGAATGGAGGTGGAAGATAGAATATGAGACTCCAGGGCCAGCTGTAGTAGGAAGCACATGAAAAGCAAGTAATAGGCAATAAGTTAAGAAGCATAGATTGGATCCAATGTATGGATAGCCTCCCTTGCCAGTCTAAATAATTTGCAATTTTCTAGAAGGAAAAGGGAGTCATCAAAGGCTTTTGAGCAGGGGAGTGGTATGATCATATCGGTGCTTTAGGAAGATTATTTTGGCAGCTTTGTGGAGGGTGCATTGAAGAGAGGAGAAAGAGGAAACATACATTTCAGCTGGCTGTCCACCATACCTAGAACTTTCTCTCTCCTCATCTCCATCTCCTGGCTTCCTTCAAGTTCTAGCTAAAATTCCACCTTCTGTAAGAAACCTTTCCCAACCCCCATAATGCTAGTGCCTTCCCTCTGTTAATTATCTCTAATGATCCTGTATGCATCTTGTTTGTACATGGTTGTTTGCAGGTTGTCTCTCCCATTAGATTTGAACTCATTGAAAGGAAGGACTGATTTTGTTATCCCCTTCTCTATATCCCCAATAAATGCTTATTGACTTCTTGATCTGGTTTAAAAAACATTCTGAGAAGGGATCTATGTTTTACCAGACTACCAAAGGGGCCAATTACCCCAAAAAGGTTAAGAACCCCTGGTCTAGACTAATCTTCTATAGAATTGATGAAGTCTCTCTATTTTCAAAGATTCGTCAATTGGCATTTATTAAGTACCTGCTATATGCCAGGTACTGTGCTAAGCACACAGATCTGCAATGACTTTCTGTTGCCTAATATGAAAAGTTTTAACTCCTTTGGCTGGCATTTAAATCCTTCAGCAATCAGGTGTTGCTCTATTTTACCACATCAGACTCCCTTTCGTGCACTCTATGCTCTAAGGAAATTGTTCTCTGCCTCCTCCACACGCGTGTGCGCACACACACACACACACACACACACAGCTCTTTCACCTCCATAGACTTTTGCTCAAGTTCCCTACTACTAGAATGAGCTCCCTCAATCAATCGATCAGTCAATAAACATTTATTAAGCATCTACTATGTTCCAGGCACTGTGCTAAGCTCCAGGGATACTAAAAGAGGCAAAAAAACCAGTCCCTGCCATCAAGGAGCTTACAATCTAATGGGGGAAACAAGCAAACACATGTATACAAAGCAAGCTATATATAGGATAAATAAGAAATAATTAAGAGGGGTTTGGGAATGCTTCCTGTAGAAGGTGAAATTTTAGTTGGGACTTTAAGAATCCAGGGAGGTCAGTAGTTGGAGCAGAGAAGGAAGAACATTCCAGGCATGGAGGACAACCAAAGATAACACCCAGAGCTGAGAGATGGAGCACTTGTTCATGGAATAGCCTGGGGGCCAATGTCACTGGAGAGAAGAGTATGTTTTGGGAAACAAGATGTAAGAAGACTGGAGAGGTGGGAGGGTGCTGGGTTATGAAAGGCTTTGAATGCCAAACAGGACATTTTGTATTTGGTCTTGGAGGCAATAGGGATCCTTTGGAGTTTATTCAGTAGAAGGGGGAGGTGACATGGTTGGACCTGAGCTTCAAGAAAATCACTTTAGTGGCTGAATGGAGGATGGATTGGAGTGGGGAGAAACTAAAGGCAAGCAGAGCCAATAGCAGGCTATTACAATGGTGCAGGTATGAGGGGCGGAAGGCCTGCAACACAGGGACGTCAGAGGAGAAAAGGGCGCTTATTCAAGAGATATTGTGAAGGTGAAGTCTACAGGCCTTGGCAATAGCTTGGATGTGAGGAGTGAGAGATAGCGAGGAGTCCAGGTTGACTCTTAGTTTGTGAACCTGGGGGACTGGGAGGTTGGTATTGCCCTCTACAATAAAAGAGAATGTGGGAGGGAGAGGAGATTGGGAGAAAAGATAATGAGTTCTGCTTAAGATGTCCATTGGACATGCAGTCTGAGATGTCTGAAAGGCAATCGGAGATGTGAGATGGGAGGTCAGCATAGAATCTGGGGTGGGATAGGTAGATTTGAGAATCAGCATCAGCATAGAGATGATAATTAATCCATGGCACTAATCAACTATGAAAGACTTAGTAAACAGATAAATACAATGATCCATGACCATTCCAAAAGACTCATGATGAAAAATGCTATCCATCTCTAGGTAGAGAATTCATGGACTCAGAATGCTACCAGAACTTGACTAGATGGCAGATATGAATAACATGAACTCCAAGAAAGAGAGATAACTGAAAAATGAAGAGAGGGGGAGAAACTGAAAGTGTCAATGGAGAGCAACCAGTAAGCCAAGGGAAATGAGTGAAGGTATAGCCAGTCAAAGAAAGGGTGGCCAGGGTAGCTATGTCATCAAGGGGTTACCAGGTTTCATTAAGAGCTAGGAGATGTAAGGTGTGGGAGAGGAAAAGATTTAAGATGAAGGGACATTTGTTGCCTATGGAACAAGCATTCCAGAGGGCACAGTGGAAGGGCTGGGTGGAGTTAGGATGAAACTTTGGGATGGGAGGGTTGAGGAGGATGAGAATAAGGAATCAAGTGGTAGGGGTATGCAATGGAATTTGGATGATGATCTGCAGGAGTTCAGAGTCACTGGGATGTGAAATCTATAACCAGGCATGAGAATTTTCATCCCTGAGTGGAGGATATCAATGATCTCCCCTCAAAAGACAAGCACAGAAGGAGATGAAAGATGTGAAGTTGAAGGGAAGGTGGCTCTTCTTTGCACTGGGCGTTCTCCACATCTCGATTGGGGATTGGGCTGAAAGCAAGTAGAAAATGCCCTGTGCTGGTACAGATGGAAGTGGTTGACTTGGGGCAGATGAAAGACACCCAGCCCCACCCCAGAAGACTTTCCTCAGGGGACCCTTTGCACCCAGCACGGATGGAAGGCTCAAGCCACTAGCAGGCATATGGTTTGAGGGCAGGGAGCTCCCTCCTCCTCTTCGCCTGTTGTGCATCCTCTAAAGTGTAATTTAAATGCCTCCTTTTCCAAGAAGCCTGCTTTGATGCCCTCTTTGAAGCCTCTTGACCTTGCTCCTCTAGCCTTGCATAGACTTTGTCTCGTACCTCTCTGATACACTTAACACGCGTATTATTTGTGCATTATCTATCCGGATCTCACCCCCCTCCAATAGACTGTAAAAATGGTTGTATTTGTAGAGCACTTAAAGGTTTATAAAGCACTCTCTCTAAATATATTATCACATGTTGTATTAGCATAAATAACATACAATTGTATCATATATCATTATACATAATATATAACATGTTACATAATATATCATATTAATTATATATTATGTGTTAATGTGTAATACATAATTTATAGTAAGACAACATATTGATGTAATTAATATATTCATGTATGGTTGTATGTTATACAATCTCATTTGATCCTCACAACAACCCTGGGAGGGAAGTGCTATTGCTAGGCCCATGTGTGACTTGCCTAAGGTCAGACAGCTAGTAAGTATCTGGGATAGGATTCGAACTCAAGGCTTTCTGACTCCAAGTCCCACAGTCTAAAAACTGTGTCACAGAGCACCTCATCATGGAACCTCTCTGAGGGCACAGACTTCTCTTCTCTGGACTTTCCCCGCCCACAGCACAGTACCGTGCTTACGGTAAGCAATTCATAAATGTTTATTAAATTAAATTGATACACTCTTGTGTGTATATGAGCATTAGGTCATCTCCACACTCACTGAGTTTCTACCTGGCAAGCTGAGGACCCTCAAAGCAGGGTGCCCTGGATACCCCCATCCCTTTTAGAGTCTCAGACCTGACTTTGCTTCCCTTGAGAAGTGGAAGCTCAACATCCCACAGGGGATTGGGGCCTCCATTCCCCCAGAAATAAATTCTCCAACTTACAGTGGAGGTGGAGAATGGATTATGGGGAGGAGAGCCACCAAGATCCGAACAGCCGTTTGGTGCTGCTGCCAATGATGGCCCGAGAGGGAGGGGGCAGGGAGCCAGCCCCCCCCCCATCCTCAACTATGAACACCTGGACTACAGGGGACGTTTACCTGGATCCCATGGATCCCCAAGGGATTCTTAGATAGAATTCAGGGGATCTGTGAACTTAGATGGGAAAAAAAATGACATCTTTCTTTTCACTAACCCCTAACTGAAATGGAACATTCTTTTTCCTAACTTCAAATTGTGGAAAGGTTTCCACAGGGGTCCAAGAGACAAAAATGGTTAAGAATCCCTTGCCTTAACAGGAAAATGAGCAAGGAAGGAGGAAGATGTGGGAGATCCGGATAAGGAAGGGATTCTTGGGATTTAGAGTGGCAGCCGGGTATAGGGGATACTAGGGAACTGGAGGACTGGAGTTCGAATCCTGGCTCAGACCTTTGAAAGCTGTAGGACCTGAAGAGGCAAGTCACCGAACCTTTGTCAGCCTCAGTTTTCTCATTTGTAAATGGGCATGATAATAACACCTCTTTCACTATGTTGTTGGGAGGCTCATTGGCCAACCTTAGAAGGCTATTTAAACATTATTTATCATTATTATTAGAGAGGGACTTTAGATACAATCCAGTCATAGAACTGTAGATTTAGAGCTGGAAGGTCCCTAAAGGGCCATCCACTTTAACCCTTTCATTTTACATATAAGGCAACTGAGGCAAGAAAGATTAAGTGTCTTCCCCAACGACCCACAACTAGGAAGTGTCTGATGTAAGATTTGAACCCTGGTTGCCCTAACTCTATCCATTCTACCATGATGCTGCTCCAACCTAAATCTCTAGTTTTACAGAGAAGGAAGACAAAGTTGGGACTTGACCACAGTCACCTAGCTAATAATTCTCAAGGCAGGAATTCAAATGCATATGCCCCGACTCCAAATCAAATGTTATTGTCACTATTCTGTGCTGCATCCCTCTGTGAGCCACTCCTCCTAGGAAGGAGCAGAAGGGAAAGGCACTCCACCCCTACCTTGCAACTGGGGAAATTAAGGCAAAACAAGAAATGACTCATCAAGCAACCCTTCTATATAGAAGCTGTGGTTCCTACCCATTTGCCAGGATCTAACCACTGATCTTCACTTCCTCATGCTATTTGGAGCTCAGTTTCTCATCTGAGCTAGAATCATTTCCTGGCAACCTAACCTCTACAAGGCCCCAACCTCCACCTCTAAGGGACTCCTTTTGTAGACATCTCCCAGTAATTTCTCACTGTAATTTGTAACCCTTTTTATGTGTCTACCATATCCATTAAGAGAGCTTCCTCTTACAGATGAGGATAGCTGAGGTCCAGAATTGTTAAGTAAATTAAGATTGTAGTGAGAGCCCACACATTGCCCTGTTGTCGATTTGATTCACTGTTATTTCTCCCTGTGCCCAGAAGAAAAATAATGATAATTTCAATTGGCAAGAGGACATGGCATGGACATTGGCTACAGTTAGAGAACATTAGAGGTGGAAGGGATTTCAGAGACATCTAGTCAAACACTCCCATTTTATACGTGAGGAAACTGATGAAATGTAGAGTGACCTTAGAATGTAGAATACTAGAGTATAGAATAGCAGAGCTAGAAGTGATCTCAGGGACCATTTATTCCAAACCATTATTTGACAGAACAGGGAACAAGCTTGAATCGGGGTGGGGGGCTAGTTTCTACTCTACCATCTACTCCATGGGGAAAGCATGGATCTGATCTTTGATTTCTTCATCTTTATAATGAGAATCAATAATCTAATCTCACCCTTCTCACAGGCCCAGAAGATTGTGGAAGCTCCAGACTTGGAGCACAAAGGTCACATTCAACAGCCAGAAGGGCAAAACCTAAGCCAGCTCCAGAGGCATAAGGGAGCCTTCTCTGTGACTGGCATTTGGGCACTTGACAAGTCTGTACTAGCAACTGAGATGGGGAGGGAATGGCCGGGGTAGAAGGAGGGGGCGTGATGGTGTTACAGAAAAAAAATATGTGGTCTCTCTGTCCTGGGGAGCTTTTTAGCCCAGTCGGGTTAGGGAAATTAAGTGACAAAATCCAGCCAAATGAGTATGCTGGAGGACGAATGCTGGAGGAATTCAGGGAGGTCATAGTAGACTAGAGCGGGCAGGTAAGACTTTCTAGAAGAGGTGGGATTGACCTTGAAGTTCAGGTAGGCTTTAGATAACTTACATGGTCATAGGGTTTTGAGCTGGAAGATACATTAGGATGTTTGCATTAGAAAGGATCGCAAAGCACCACATGTTAGACTAGACCATGCCTCAGAGATATCCATATTCAACCCCCTCATTTGACAGACGCAGAGGTCGTAAGTAATATTTGAATCCAAATGACTCTAAATCTGTCACTCTAAACCAGAGTAGATGAAGGATATTACTATACAAGACTGGCAGCCCATAACTACCCATCAGGCTTAGCTACCCCTCCAGATCAGTTAGAGATGCATCAAGGAATCCCAGGTACCAACTAAGATGGAGGAGAGACAATGAATGGATTTGGTGTCTAGGGAGGAGGACCACCTAGGATAGATCACCAAAAGGACCCTCTGTCCCTCTCCCCAACCCTGGAGTATCACCAAGACTCTGCCAGTCCAAAAGGAGAGCAGTAACTGAAGCCTAGTCAGAAAACCTTCAGAAAGAGAGACAGAGACAGAGAGATAGAAACACAGAGAGAGAGACAGAGAGAGAGACAAAGAGAGAGAGGCAGAGAGAGAGAGAGAGAGAGAGAGAGAGAGAGAGAGAGAGAGAGCACAGAGATAGTGGAAGCCAGAAAGATGGGAGGAGAAAGAGACAGAGCAGTACTGACCTGAGCCTTAGGGAGGAACGTCGCTTCTCCTGCCAGCTCTGAGCCTCACCTCTTTTGAATTTATCAGAAGGAAAGAGGAAGTCAGCATTTCAGCTGCAGCTGCTAATCGACCTCTTCAGGCAACATTCACTATCAAATAGATTCTAGAACCCACTTCTCTTTTTGCCTTGAAGCCTGTAAATGCTTCCTGTGAGAGGGTTGGAGGAAGGGGAAAATTAGAGCAGCTGTTCCTCCTTCTCCTTTTCATGCCTTGTATCGGGCTTCCCATAACTAACTCTGGTGTGTCCCTATGGGTTCATATCATCCTAACACACACACACACACACACACGAGTGTGTGAGTTTGGGGGCTGTAGTGGAAAGAATGCAGGAACTTTGGTGGTGGCAAAGAATAGGAAACAAATTGGGTTATTACTGATCATTAGAGACAATCATTTAAAATAGCATGTCCTCAATTAAAATGGCCTAGAATTTGTGGCCCATGAGTATAATGGAATATTATTGTGCAATAAGAAATCAGCAAATATGAAGAATTCATAGAAGTAGGGGAAGACTTACATGAATGGATGCAAGAGTGAAGTAAGCAGAACCAGGAAAACAATGTACAAAATTACTATGATGATATAAATTAAAGGAACAACAAAACAAAACTGAAAGCTATGTTATAATGGCCAAGCATGAACCTGGGGAAGAGTTGAGAAAATGAACCTTCATCCTTTCATTGAAGAGGCTGGGAACCTTGGGTATGGAATGTTTCATGTGCTGTCAAGCAAAGTCAGTGTGTCGTCTGGGTTTACTGAGCCAGTTATTTTTTTAATATCTTGGTTATTAGGGAAGGCTCAAAAGAAAGTGGTGAGGACTAGAAATGGAAATGAATATGATATAAAAACAAAAACCCATCAATATAACTAAAAAATGAAGAAGGCTAAATTTGGAGTCAGAAAAGGCCTGGCTTCTGATCCTACCTCTGACCCTAGCTGTGTGAGCATGTGTTCCCTTAACCTCTCTGAGGTCACTTAGCCTCAGAGGAGTCTTAGTTAGCTCGTAATGGGAATAATAATATCTGAAGTAAATGCCCTTCCAGGCTATTGTGAGAATCAAATGAAATGGTGGGAAGACACCTTCAAAACACTCCCCTGGAACTTAGAGATATACCACTCTACTGAGAGATAGAAGAAATTACCTCCAGACTCCCCTACCTAACTCCCAAAATCCACAGACAGAGAGCCCTGAGACCCAGAGAGATACTAGAATAAATAAGTTAGGCAGGTGAAGGGTGAAGAGCAACTAAATAACAAAGTAGAAATAATCAAATATGTGACTAATAAGATTGAAAGTAAAAAGACCATCAAATTGACAAGTAATCCTAGGAGCTATTTTTAAAAAATTACTAATAAAACAAAGTTAGCTAATCTGACTTCTAAAAAAGATATGGAAACCAAATAATTGAAGAGGAAATAAAGTAAATTATCAGAAACTATTATGCCCAGCTATATGACAATGAATATGTAACTTAGAGGAAATAACTGAATACTTACAAAAGTATAAAATATTCATGTTAATAAAAGAATAAACAAACTATTTAAATTATTTAAAAAGTCAGAAAATAAACCAAACAATACACAAATGAATTCCAGAGGGGGGAAAACTCTAGAACTAGTTAGATTTACAAGTTAATGCTATCAAATATTCAAAGAACAATTAATTTTAATACTCTATGAGTTGTTTGCAATAATAAGGCACTCTTCCAATCTCTTTCTATAGCATAAACAAGGTCTTGATACCTAAACCAGGAAGAGAAAAAACAGAAAAAGAAAACTACAGACCAATATCTATAATTAACATTGATGCAAAATTACACACACACACACACACACACACACACATGCACACGCACACATGCACACACACATGCAAGCTGCCTACATATTAGAACATATCGGAAAGGTTATATACTATGACCAGTTTGAGTTTATTCCAGACATTCAGAGTTATTCCAAAATAAAGAAGTTTTCAGTCATGTCTGACTCTCTGTGACCCCATTTTGGGGTTTTCTTGGCAAACATTGGAGTGGTTTGCCATTTCCTTCTCTAGCTCATTTTACAGATGAGGAACTGAGGTAAACAGGGTTAAGTGATGGGTCACACAGCTAGTAAGTGTTTGAAGCCAGATATGAACTCAGAAAGATGAGTCTTCCTGATTGCAAGCCTAGTGCTCTATTCACTTAGCCACCTAGCTACCTCCAAATAAGGCAGATTATAAATATAATATGACATTGTAATAACATAAATAATAAAAACCATTTGATTCAAGCAATAGATTCTGAAAAGACAAAATCTAATATTTGTTTCTATTGGAAGCTCTAGAAATCACAAGAATAGTGGATCTTTCATTAATATATTAATTAGTATTCATCTAAATCCAAGAGCAAACATTTTGTGTAATGAGGAAAAGTTAGAAATGCTTACAATAACATCAGGGGTAAAGGAAGTATTTCAATTATTACCAATAGTATTTAACATAGTATTAAAAATGCTAGCTATAGCAATAAAGTGAGAAAAAAGACACTGAAGGAATAGGCAAAGAACAAATAAATTTATCACTTTTACAGATGATATGATGGCATACTTAAAGAATCCTAGAGAATCAATTAAAATTAATTGACATAATAAATAATTTCAGTAAAGTTGTAGGATGTAAGATAAATCCACATAAATCACCAGCATCTGTCGATAATTAACAAACCTCAACAAAAAAAGCTAGCAAGAGAAATTCCATTCAAAATAACTACAGAAACTATCAAATATTTGGGAGTGTATATACTAAGATTCTACATCTTGTACATATGAACGAACTATTAAAAAAACTTTTTACAGAAATAAAGAGGAATCTAAATAATTGGAGAAACATTAATTGCTCATGAGTGAGTCAAACCTATAGGATAAAAATGAAAATATTACCTAAATTAATTTATTTATTCAGTACTGTACCAATCAAACTCAACAAAGAAATTTTATAGACCTAGGAAAAGGAATAACAAAATTCATTTTGAGGAACAAAAATAAAGAATTTCAAGGATAATAATGAAAAAGTGGGAGAGAAGGGGGTGTATTAGTACCAGATCTCAAGCTATATTATAAAGCGGTGATCCTTAAGAGAGAAGGAGAGAGAGAGAGAGAGAGAGAGAGAGAGAGAGAGAGAGAGGACCCATGTGTGTAACAGCAGAACTCGAAACATGGGTGGTACTTGCTGAGAAGCAAACTTAGACTTCCTATAAGGAAAAAGTTTCTAACAATGGGAGCTATCCAAAAATGGAAGGGGCTGGCTGGAGATGAAGCAGGTTTCCCCTCACTGGAGGTCTTCATGAAACTACTTACTGGCCACTTCTCAGATAAATGATAGAGAAGGATTCTTCTTTGGGTATAGGTTGAACTAGCTAGGTGCTGAGGTCTCTTTCCGCTCTGAGATCTTGTGGTTCTATCTACGATGCAGTGTTTATTTAGGTGCCAGACTCTTGGGTTTCTCATCTCTAAACCCAAATAAGTAAAATGGGTAATGTAGGTATTGATTTCCATATGCCAGGTTGATACATTTTTCTGCTTGGTAGAGAAATGAGTCAGTCCTTTCTTGAGTCTAATCAAATGGCCACAGATGAACACAAAAAAAATATTCAGCGTTATTTCAGCCTCTGGGAAAACCAGGGGCACTCCAGTATCTTCTCCCAGGAAGCCTGGGGGTGCCTATATTACAGCTCTTCACAATCTGGTAGTACAATGCAATGACCCTCTGTGAAGGTTGGGGAGGTGTTGGGTGAAAGCAGGAGAGAAGAGATCCTTTCTTCACTCTCACCCAGCTCTAGTATCTTTGGACACTTCCAGCTTCAAGAGAGAAATGGATACTCCTAACCACATTTCAGGTTGCTAAAGAATAAGACTCTGGGAAGAAGCTGGCATGAGAGGAGCCGGTGGTCTCCACTGTGTCCTTATCTCCAGCTTGCTATACTAGGGCATTTCTTCTTGAAAATCTACATGAAGTCTGGGTGAAATCTAGGACTCTCTGTGTTGGTAGAGCTGAGTTACCTCACTCCCAATGGGAGGGTTCCTTCAATCTCTAATATCTAGTATATATTTTCATCTATTTTCTCTTATTCCTGTTTTGCTATCAATGTGGACAGATGGGTTTCTTTGCTGTTTGCTATGTGTGTGTGTTCATTGTGGAAGTGGTATTTGGTGGAAAGGGAGTCAAGCCTTAGATACAGAGCTTAGGGTCCTCCTTTCCCCATTAATGAATAGCAACCAGAAGTTTAGCTTGTACCTGAAAACCGTGTCCCTTGGACTAACAGTATTTAAGGGAGCAGATAGCTATATTTCTAGTCCAGTGCCCTCTCTCTCTCTCTCTCTCTCTCTCTCTCTCTCTCTCTCTCTGAGGAGATCAAAGTGTCCAAGATTCTGGCCCCAAATTCCTGCTTCCCATCACAGCAGGAATCAAAGTCTCCCTTGAAGAAGGGTTGGGGAGAAGAGGCTAGAGATGTCTATTCTGCCTCCTTTCAAGGCAAACAACAATACTCCCAACCTGCATGGGGGGTCAGTCTCACTATGTAATAATGATAGCTAACATTTATATGGCACTTTAATGTTTACACAGTGAGTATCATCTCATTTGGTCCTCACATCAACCCTGTAAAGAAGGTTTGAACGAGTTTCTTTAATCAGGATATAAGTTCAGGGCACCAATGTCATTGCTGCTTTCTGACCTAACTCTCAAAGATGTCCCTGAAGGTGAAGACTAGCCTCTCTCACCTAGTTAGACAGAAAGGTCATGAGAGGCTGCTTCCATCGGGTGCCACACAGAGATAGGGGTCTTGGCTGGAGAAATCATCCATATGACCCTATTAGAGATAGTAATGGTCAGCCAGAGTAACTACCCCACTCTGCTTCCTGAGTCTAGCCCTAATGTTCCCAGATCCAGCTGAGTAAACCTTCTTGCCCCCTGAAATGTGCTCCATGAGCCACAGTGTTGTCCCAGGCTGGTCAACTGACCATCGCTCTCCAACATCCTCCAGAACATTTTGGATAGTGTCTTACCTGATCAGTTGGACCTGGCTAACTCACTATTAACAACTTCATGGTGTTCCAACTCAATGCTGCCAGCCCCCCAGGTTTTAGATGGGACTCCAGGCTATATGGTGACCAGGAGAACTGGGACAAGTAGTGACCACTGAAGCTGGGGGCAGGCACAGAGCTGGCAAGCCTGGATGGAGAAACATACACGTTGGTGATCAGTCTGCAAAACCATCTGACAGCATTGGAGCAAAGGATAGGTCTAGGAAGATGTGCAGCATGTACAAGACAAATTAGAGGCACTGACCAAAGAATAAACAGGTGCTCACTATGAGCAGAAGAAGGTCTTGAACCAGAGCAAGCCTGGGAAAGGAAGTGACTCAAATGATTGGGGGGTACGGCTGCACAAAGAGGAAGAGATGCCATAAAGAGGGTCAGTAAGTTCCTGAGGAGGGAGGAGGTGGACAAAGAAGCTGGAGAACAGGGAGAAGGATTGGGGGGAGATGGGGATGGAGCTGAGCGAGAGCCAGCTAAGGGTAAATTAAGCAAGTTAATTCTTCTCCAGCTGAAGGAAATGAGTATGTTGGTCCAAAAAATGAGAAGACTCAGGGAGATGAGATAGCTGCCTCAAGGTTGAAGGTCTTTCTTATGGAAGGGAGATTAGACTAGTTCTTTTTGGTTCGAGGAACAATGGGGGAAAGTTACAAAGAGGCAAATTTAGACCTGATTTGGGGAAATTTTTCCTAACAATTAGATCTATCTAACAATGATCGGTGCTGGGAGAGGGAGTGAGTTCCCTGTCTTCGGAGATCATCAAGCAGAGGCTGGATGACCATTTGTCAGGGATGACGGAAGTCCTTTGGTGAATGGGTTGACTTGGACTGCCACTGAGGTCCCTTCTAAACTCCTAAACTGTGGTTCTGAGCACTCTCCCATCCTGGAAAGTTGGGAAGACCATGCCCAAGCCAGATGGCCCATTTGCATGAGATCGGGTCCAGGGTACAGTACCCAGGGGCTTAGTCCAGATAGCATTAAAGCCACTTCAGGGAAGCCTTAGTGATCAGAGTGGGGCAGGCACTTCTCCTGTTCAGACCAGCAACTCTAGCTCTTCCAAGAGCCAAGAGATCCTTGCCTTTGTCCTCTCTGTCAGGCAGAAGCTCCCCTACCCCATCTCTAGCATTAGAGACTCATAACTGGAAACAGCCAGGAGTGCTGCCCTCTGGTGGACAAAACCCCTTATGTACCTTAGCCAACTCAGAATTGGTCCAGGAAGCTGTTAGAACGAGCAGCAGAGAAGAAAAAATGGGTGGTCCTGGCTATGTGTTCTGGGAGCTTGAGGTTTTCCTCAAGTCGTCCCGGAATTTGGAGTACTAGGCTCCAATGACTTCATTCCACTTTTCTGAGTTTAGTTTTCTGCTTTCTAAGAGGAGGGTACTGAGCACAGTGAGTCATTGTGGAAAGAGCACCATGACTTGGATTCAGAGGACCTGGGTTCAGATCCACCACTTAATAGCTTCATGACTTTGCTCAAGTTACTTAATCGGGTCTCAGTTTCTTCATCTCTAAAAAGAGGGTATTGGGCTAGACTTCAGAGGTCCCTTTCTACTCATGGTGTGCCAGGGAGTCTTTTTTTTAATAGATCAGAAAAGCAAGAATTCCTTTTTCAAAAAAATAAACAGCAAAAGATCGATAGAATTTTAATCACCATAACCTTATTAGAGAAAAGAGGCAGCTTGGTGGTGCAGTGGATAGAGTCCTCATGAGTTTAAATCTGACCTCAGTCCCTCTCTAGCTGGGTGTCCCTGGACACGGGGAAAGGGAATGAACATTTATATAGAGGTCAGCAAGGGGAACATCAAATAGAGGGAGCTGAGCAAGAACGTGCAGGAGGTGTTAAAGCGTGTGTATCTCTCGTCCCTGACTTCTTTCTCTCCTGCTCATCTGCCCATTTCCAACCCTATTCACACATTTTACCTGCTAAAGTAGATGGGGATACTGGAGACTCGTGCTTTGTCATGCAAGCCTGTGTCCAGCAGGGGGTGTTGCCAACCCAGGTCTCAGAAATAAGGGAGCCTTGGACCTCAGAAAACCAATTAATGCTAAGAATTGGCATTTGAATAACTAGCTTTTTAAGTTTTGCAAGTACTCTACATACGTCATCCCATCTGGTCTATACAGCAGCACTGTGGCAAGTTCTATAGAGATTACAATTACCATTTTGCAGATGACAAAATTGAGGGTCATAGATGTTAAGTTGCCTAGAGTTCCACAGCTGGTGTCTGAGTGGGGTTCAAACCCAGTTTTCCTGACTCCAAGCCCCATCATTAACAGCTGGCAGATGCACATAGCAGGGCAGACGTGCTCACCCATAGTTCCCATTCCCACCCCCCAAGAGTCAATAGCTGTCTTTTGGCAGAAGTATGTGGCAGTAGATGCATGTTCACCCCCCCATGACCAGGGAGGGGGATTTCTTGACCAAGTCACTCGAACTCTAGTTAGAAGAAGGGGATAGGGGGTTGAATGGGATTTCTTAGGTAGCACGATCCTTTCTAATCTAATTGGCCTTCTAATCAGAGAACAAGAATGTGCTGGGTAGGGTAGCAGCCTGTAAGGAAGGGGAGTTGCCTCATAGGTACCCTCGAGTTCTAAAGATTCATATTCTGTCCAGAGACAGGAAATTTCCTGAGTAGTGTGCCTCTTGCAGAGAGAAGAGGAGCTCATGTGTGGCTTATGGTGCTGGGTGGTGAAATGTTAAGAAACCATGATTGAGGGGAACAAGATTTGTGGATTTTGTATTTTGTTTTAGGAAGGCATAGGGATAATGGGAAGGGTTGCCTCTCAGCCCCTAGTATGTTGCCCTTTCAAGAGAAGTCCAAACCTTGGGGTGGCACTATGAATCTGGGGGTGATACTTCATGAACTCTTCAGGTTTATTCATCTAATTGCGTGTTATAAAATCTAATTAATAAACATTCTTCATCTCCTTTGTTTATTCTGGGTGAATGGTTAGGCCAAATTCTTTTTTAATTGTGATAGCTCTCATCCAGGAAACTTCCAGGACTTGAGGTGAGCAGCACGATGTCATCTAAAAGCAAGAGCTCGTGGAGACCTCACCCTTTATAAGGAATCCTGCCACACTCCCTCAGTGATCCTTCTCTCAATCACAAGGGGGAGGGAAAAGATGACAGCAATTTCATGTATGATAAGAAAAGAGCTCCATGGGTGGTAGTTTCCACATAGGTACAAGTAGCTGTAGAGATCATAGATGAGGTGGCTAAGGAGAGTCCCTAACCTTATAAGATCCGCATCCCCAGGTAAGCTGGTAGAAAGGGGAAATGGGTACAGGAATCCAAAAGGGAACCCATCTTGTGCACAGAGAAACAATCCTTTCCCCATACACACACCCCTTTTCTCCCAGTCCTGACTTTGCCTCAGCTCTTCCCTCAATTCCTGGGAACTCCTCCCCCTACAACATCCAACCGTTTCTGTGGCCTGGATTATCCCTCCTCAAGACTCACCCCCTTCTCCCATTGGTGAGGTTCTCCTAGGGCCTCCATTTTGTGCAGCACCCCAAGCTGGCCAGCCTTCATTCCCTTTGACCTCATCCTGACCTTCCAGACTTTCAAATCCCAGCTCAGGGGTATGATACCTCACTTTTCCTTCTTCAAGAGAGACAATCATGGTTCTAGACTCTGGGGAAAAAAAGACTCTAGTGAAGACAAAGAGAAAGACAATCTCGATGGTCCTAAATATGTCCTTAATATCAGCCTCCCTGACTACAGGAATTTCCCTTGGGTGATGTCAGGATCTTTCTCTTGACTGAGCAAGATCTCATCACACCCTTATCTAATGAGTTCATTTACTTACCTATTTTCTGTATAACTACTCTGAATTCTTTTTGCTGTTTCCATGGATAAATGGGTTTATTCATTATTTGTTATGGTCTTTTATGTAAATGTCATTTGATGGAAAGGAGTCAGAGTTGCAGGCAAAAGCCTGGGGTGTCCTCTTCCCTCTCCTTTAAGAGACAGTGGCTTTTGGTTCTGAACCAGTCAGGTCCCTGTTCCTTAAGGCTTCAATGCTGTTGCATTATTTCAGTTGTGTCTGACTCTTCATGACCCCATTTAGGGTTTTCTTGGCAGAGATACTGGAGGGGTTTACCATTTCATTGTCCACCTCATTTTACAGATGAGGAAACTGAGGCAAACAGGGTGAAGAAGTGACTTGCCCTAAATGTCTGAGGCCAGATGTGAACTCAGGAAGATGAGTCTTCCTAACTCTAGATCTGGCACTCTATCTACTTGTCACCTAGCTGCCCTACTCAATTATAGTCAATGTGTATATTATTATTTTGCTTCTCCTTTCTTCTTTTCACAACACTTCAGATGTTTTCCTATCCTTTTGGAGGGGGAGGCAGGAAACTAGGCCTCCCTATTTCACTCAGTTTGACCTTCTTCATTCCTAACCTTAGCCACTGTCCTTGGGCAGCCCGGTGCCCTCCTTCCCCAAGCCCCACTCCTAGGGGCATCATATTGATGCCAAAGTGAATGAATGGACTTAGTTTGGACACTCAATCAGCTGAGCCATCTATGCCTCAGAACCCCTGGACTCAAGCAATCCACCAGCCTCAGTCTCCCAGGTAGCAGGTGTTCCAGATGTGATTCACCAAGCCCAGCCTCTTCCCATACTTAAAGAAAAATCTTTCATACACATAAGACACTTGGATGTCAACCTTTCTGTTAACTTAGAGTCAAAGGATCCCACAATGCCTGATCTTGAAGGACCTTAGAATAAAGAGAAGAGAAGGATGGGGCTGGGGGAGATCCAAGAGAGCTTTGTTAAACTGTCCCCTCAGACCAAAGCCCAGACAGGAGAAGGTGGCAAGTCAGGGGCCATGTAGACAGTGAGGGGAAAAGCCAAGAGTTGAATTCCAGCTTCCAACTTACAGTAAAAATCTCTTCCTACTATACTATGCTACAACAACTGCTCCTTAAAATCTTTCATATTATGAACTGAAGTTATTGACAAATGGACACGTGTGCAAACACATGGCCCTTATAGAGCACATCAAGGCTTGTAAAGCGCTTTGCATGTTATTGCATCCTTACAATAACCCAAGCAATAGGCTCTATTGTTATTCCCATTTTACAGATGAGGAAATGGAGGCTAAGAGGCTTGTTCAGCATCATGCAGCTAATAAATGTCTGAGGCAGAATTTGAACTCAGGTCTTTCTGACTCTAAGTTCTGCTTTACCTAGCTCACTGAGAACAAAAAAAAGAATTGTACATGTAACCAAAAATTGTGTCCTTTTTCAAGTGTAAGTTCAAGTGTACATTTGTATAAAAAAATAAAATTTCCCTTTTTGTCCATTTCTGAAATTATCTTTGTTTTCTTCAGCTTATTTTTAGATTTTATTGATCTCCTTCCCTCCACTTTTTTCTTTTTTCTTTCTTTCTTTCTTTCTTTCTTTCTTTCTTTCTTTCTTTCTTTCTTTCTTTCTTTCTTTCTTTCTTTCTTTCTGTGTCTGTCTTTCTTTCTTCTTTTTCCTGCATTACTTTCCATTAATTCACTCATTTCCTTCTAAATAATAAACATAGTTAAGCAAAAAAAAAAAAAATCAAACATTAACTTCTGTCTTCCAAAGCTCCTTCCTTACTCAAGTAAACAGAACAAAGTGATCTTTGTACTCAGACCACATTCTTGAAAGGAGAGGCATTAAATAGATGTACACTTTGCACATTAAGAGGGACAGACACAGCTCATGACTCTGTTTCATGAAGGCTCTGTCCTGGACTGGGGCTGACCACTAGTAATCTCAGGATCCCCCAGGGATGAAGTGAATGAGATGCCACCTGAGAACAGAAGAGGATGGGACAGTGGGTGCAAGAACAACTCGTCCAGCCATGCCCTAGCCCGATGGTGCAGTGAGCATGACTAGAGATGAGTCATGAAACAGAACCTAATAATTTAATCTACATTCTTTCTCTCCCATTATGTTTTTACCTCTAGACCAGACCATGGGGCCTCCCCACCCATCCCATCTGTCCAAGAATGAGACCCCAAGTAAGAAACAGGATTGTCCAATTATAAATCTCACCTGGAGACTTTGTTCTACCACTGCTCTTATGTATTTCTATCTTTCTACTCAACTTTCTTAGTTTCTCACTGTTAGCATGGCCAGAAGAAGGTTAGCTAGACAAGTTAGCAGAAAGACAGTGAGTCTAAGTATCCCAGTGGATAGAGCACTGAGCATGGAGTCAAGAAGACTCATCTTCCTGAGTTCAAATCCAGCTTCAGACACTTAATAGCTGCGTGACCCTAGACAAGTCACTTAACCCTGTTTGACTCAGTTTCCTCATCTGTAAAATGAGCTGGAGAATAAAATGGCAAAACCACTCCAGTACCTTTGCCAAGAAAACCCCAAATGGGGTCATGGAGAGTAAGACATAACTGAAATGACTGAGCAATGACAGCAACAGTTAATGAGGTGACCATCTTCTGTCCCACTCTCAGACTGCTGTAAGTAAAGGATAAGGAAGGACTTGAGAGTCTAACCCAAGCTATAGCACTGATTGCATTGGCAGGAGGGTGAGCAAACGAGCTGAATGAGACCCTTTGATGGCAAAGAAATGTGGCTGGTGGCTATTTCTCTTGAGCCTATTTTGTATTCCCTTGTGTTGTGTAGATCTCTGAGGAAGTCTTATGCATTGGGCTGTGTTAGAAGCTGCCTGAGGTTTTAGATAGAGAAAATACCCAAGGTCAGGACAGTGATGACTCTCTGATATAAGATCAATAACAGCCACCTTCTCAATTACACTTCATGAGCCCTTCCAAATTCCTTCAGGCAAGCTTGGGTCAGAGGTTACAAGACCTTTGCAGTCAGCGTCATGGGACCCTGAGACCCATAACCCATTAAGATTGAGTTCACCATAGGTTTCTCTTCAGCTGCCACCAATCTGTCCCCAGCAACCGAATCTCTCTGATTCCCTGGATGCCCTTAGACTTAGAAAAAACAGCAAGATGCAGCAGATAGAGAGTTGGCTTCTGAGCCAGGAACATCTGGGTTCGAATCCTGCATCTGGCCCATACTGGCTATGTCACCTTGGCCAAGATGACTAACTTCTCCATGCTCAAGACAACTCTCTAAGGCATGTTGTAGAGAAGCTGTGAATTGCAATGGTAGAGGGAGTAGGGCCTTACATCATTTATAGCACTTAGCACAGTGCTGATTTTTTAATAACGGTTAGGAATTGCAATATTATCTTGTTTCTGCTAAAGATACAATGATGTGCTTACTTTGTGATACTGCAAAATCAACATTAAAGAAATTCAATGCTCATCAGCATTATAACACTTATAAGGACCACAAATATTTCAAATTAGATATAGATATATGAAAGGTTGTATTGCAGAAATTAAAAGATGAAAAGCAAAAGCAAAGACAATTCTTTCAAGCGGCAATAAGACCCGGAAATAATGCCACTGAAGCAACTTATAAAGTATCTTATATACTTGGGGGGAAGAGGAAGTCATTCAGTGATGTAGAATTTGTGAATGTTAACATTTCAAAGCACTAACAACTACCTCTTTCAAGGAGAACCATAACTTATCGGCAACATGAACTAGCCTTCAACCTAACAGAACAACTTCATGCAATACTTCAAAAGGAAGTATATGTTATTTAATCACTCGGGATGACTCAACTGATACCACTGACTTGACTCAGGTTTTATACTTCATTCAGGTCATAACAGAAGATTTTCTTTGCTATGAAGAGTTACTCCCTTTGATTACTCTTGTGAGCAGAACATGGGGAATAGATATCTTCAACAACTTTCTAGATAAATGTCATTAAGTTGGACTGAATTTGGTCAATTTGGTGAGTGTATGGTACAGATGGTGCACCTTCTATGACAGGAAAACATGAAGGGCTTATTGCACAGGAAATACAAAGTATTAACAAATGTAGATACTCTCATTTCATTGTATCTTGCATAAACAAAATTTCTGTGCTAAAGCTACTATTTTAAGTGATACTTTGCAACAAGTTATAAGTGTCATTAACTGTATTTGTGCAAATGCAACACGGCATCATCAGTTTTGTAACGTGCTAGCATTGAACGATGAGGTATTCAGGGTGGTTTTGCCGTATCATTCCAAAGTGCATTGGCTACTGGAAGGACAGGTGTTAGCCAAAATTTTATCTCTGTGAGAACAAATAGTTAAATTTTATGAAGAACAGAATCAGCTATTGAATTATTGAAAGAAGATTTCTATAGGAATGCCGCCTTTCTGTGTGATAGAATGTCAAATCAAATTGACTGAAGTATTTTTTTGCAAGGCAAAACTAAATCTATAAAAGATACGAAGCAAAAAAAACCCAAGCATTTCCAAAAAAGCTATCTTTTTTCAAAATATTTTTTAAAATGAATTTTTGGATAAACATTTTCCCCAATTAGCAAAGGTCTTTTATAAGTAAGATGATGTGTGCAAACCATTTGAAGAATACACAACTGTTAGAGACCTATTCATTGGAGAATTCAATGGAAGGTTCACTGACTTTGAGAATCATGACATCACACTCATATTAGCATTTCAGCTTCACCTGGTTGATATCACCAAGGCAGACCTAAAGAACTACAGGTGGAATTGATTGAGCTCTCAGTAGATGACATTTTAAAGTCATTGTTTGATGCTAAAAAAAAAAAAGATCCAATTGAAATATGGAAAAATGCAGTAGAATACTCACGCCTTCGGCAACATGCCCAAAATGTACCTTCTTGCTTATTTATACATATCTACATTCTCCTACCTAACCCAAATCAAGACACCCTTAAAGTCACAAATGACTGATACCCATCTAGAGAATCAACTGAAACCTCAGACCTCCATGCTGAACCAAATATTCAAATGCTTTCCAACAAAAAGCAGACACAACAATGTTGTTAAAAGGTTAGTTAACTTTAAAATTAACAAATAGTTTTCAATTTTTGAAATTATTAAGTACATAGTAGTTAGATTTTTATGAAATAATGTACATTTTTAAATATATCTGATTGAAGTTTCTTGAATACAGCCTTATTTGATTACTGCTAAATACTAATATGGCCTTCCAATATTAAAAGGTTCCCCACCCCTGAGTTAGACCTAAAGATTAGGACTACTCTTCCCCAGCCCCCAATCTTCATATTTCCATAAAGGTCAATCTGTAGCCTTCATAACGTGCCCTTGGCAGGACAACCAGTGTCTGGGCACTTAACCATGAAGAACTTTTGATCGCCAAACTGGCGGGACTCTTTGTTACTGACCCATGAGTCACATTCCCTGGAGACTCTAGAGTCTTTTCATAGCTCTAGACTAATGGCAATGGAGTCTTTGGGAACCTGGAGAGCTGACCCTCATGCCTAGGGAATAAACCTCCATGAACAAATGTCTCCTGCCCCATCTCCATCAAAAGGGACAGACAAACCCTTCAAGAGGAGAAATAAGGGGATGAGCATGGAATGGAAGCAGGATGGGAGCATCAGATAATCAGATGTTGGAGTGCTGGATTTTAGAGCACCCCTCAGAGACTCACTGATTTTACAGTTGAGAAAAAAGGGGCTCAGAGATGGCAAGTGCCTTATCCCAACTCACAGTAAATAACTGTGTAAATAAACTAGTAAATAATTGAGTCAAGATTCAATTCCAGGTCCTTTGAGTCTACCAGCGCTCTCTTTTCTCAAAAGGTTCCTAACCTTTTCTGTGTCCTAAACCCTTTTGGTGACCACTGCAGCCCTCATCCCTTAAGCTAGGGCTTAACTTTCATCATGTCTGGCAGACCAGCCCTCTAGTCATCCAAGATTATCCTAAATCTCCTTACAGTTCTCCCTCTTTTCCTCTGCTCCTGCTCCCATTCTTCCTTCTTCTCCCTCCTTTTACTTCTTCGCTTTCTTTCTTCTAACTTACTTCCTCCCTTCCTATTTCTTTCCCCACCTGTTTCTTTTCTCCCTCCTCTCCATCTACTTCAGGAGTTCTTAATGTGGGGGCCAGAGACACCCCTCAAGGATCTCTGAATTGGCTTTAAGGGGTTCATAAACTTGGATGAGAAAAAATGCTTCTTTATTTTAATTGACTTTTGACTTCTTCTATAATCCTATGCATTTTGTTTTATGTACTTAAATAATATTCTAATCATTGTGCACAGTAACAGCAATGTTGTAATGTTGAAAGACTTGGCTACTCTGAGCAATACCATTATCTAAGACAATTCCAAAGGACTCATGATGAAAACATGCTATCTACCTCCAGAGAAAGAACCAATGAACTCTGAGTGCAGATTAAAGTATAATTTTCTCACTTTATTTTTCTTCCTTTTTTGAAATATGGCTAATATGGAAATATGTTTTACATGATTTCACATGTATAATTGATATATTGTTTGCCTTCTCAGCGGGTGGGGGAGGAGATGAGAAGGGGCTAGGCCTAAAGTTACAGACTGATCTATAGTAGATATAGCAGGGGGAAACTCCCTTAACTGTTTAATTTCAGGTAAAAGATACCTTTTAGAACAGTCAATCATACAACAGAGTTCCACCTTATTCATAGGGTATCACAGCCAGCCTCAGATTCAACAAGGTGGGAAACATTCCTGATTAGAAAATAATTAGCACAGTGAGGACTTTAAAACTGAATTAACCATTTTTCTCTCTTTTCTCCAGAGAATTCTTAAGAAGAATTTCTCTTAAATTTTTCTTGAATTCATTAGAGATTGGCTTCTGTTTTGTTTAAGAACTGAGCATTTTCTGTCACTCATCAGGAAAGGAAAAAAGGTCTCCTCAATCCCAAAATTCACTAGGATGTTCCAGCATGTATAATAACATTCAAACCACATTTTCATCAATATTTAATTCATGGTAAACAGATTTCATTTTAGTTAATTTCTACAAAGAGAGAAGTTCTTTTCCTCATTTCTCATTTTTCTTTTTTTTGGATTCCCAACCTGGCCAGAATTAGGAACACAAAGATGAGATTATATCCTTTTGAAAACAGGGAAAAGTCCCCAGTTTTTTCGTCTCTTTCTTAAAACATAAAAAGCTCAATGAAATTTTAATCAAAGGCTCAATAGAAGTCCCCATTTTGGGAGAAGGAGAGTTTAGCCTTAGAGTTGCAGTAGTTACAGACACTCAGGAGAGCTGATTTGGGTATGAAGCTTAATCTAAAAGAAAGTAATTATTTCATTTTCAAAATATCCTTCCCATAGTCAAGGATATCTAGGTCAGAAGTTAACCCAGTCCAGCTATGTTCACAAAGTTAAAACCAGGCCTAAAATAGTTTGGTTTTTAAGAAAAAAGGAATTTTCTTCCAATTGGCAAGGAGGCAACCCAAAGCGATATCTCTTAGAGGTGTAGACTGACTAGATCCCATACTGGGAGTGGATTTGGCCAAGAATGTTCAGTTATTTTAGGTCATGTCAAACTGCTTATGACCCCATTTGGGTTTTCTTGGCAAAGATACTAGGGTGGTTTGCCATTTCCTTCTCCAGCTCATTTTACAAATGAGGAAACTAAGGCAAACAAAGTTAAGTGATTTGTCCTGGGTCACACAGCTAGTAAGTGTCTGAGGCCAGATTTAAGCTCAGGAATATGAGTCTTCCTGATTCCAGGCTTGCACTCTATCCATTGTGCCACCTCAGAACACTAATGCATCTCTGAAATTTTCTGGATAGGAAAGCAATTTTGCTAGCTGATTTTTCCTGCCCAGAAGTCTCACTAAGTAAATTTTACTTTGTGAGCACTTGAGGGTATCTGGGCTGGAAAACTTGATCTTGATCCAGCCTGGTCTATCCATTAGGGAGTAGCCTGAGGATTAAGCCCCCTTCTTTATTGCCATCCACCAACATTTGCCTTCTCTTCCCAATGAACAAACAAGGAATTTGTTACGCATTAGTTCTGTGCCAGGCACCAATATATAAGGTACCATATCCTACTGCTGATCTGTTACCCTGGTAAAGTAACCTTCTAGGAGTAGTCTTACCACCACGGGAGTGACCTCAGTGATAGCAGTTTCAAACCCAGGGTAGATTCTTAAAGGAAATGTTAATGAGAGGAATAATTCTAATTCTACTATCGTTATAATTCTAGCCCATATAGGATGAATACCCTGTACTCTTAATCCAATTAATAAGTGCCTACTATGTGCCAAGTTCAGAGTTCTGAGCTGGGAGAGATACAAAGTTTAGATAAGACCTGGTTCTTGCTCTTGTGAAGCCCACTATCTAGTTGCAGCTTATACCATATATACAGATTCATTTAAATCATTTAATCAATAAACTTGCATTTAGTATCTACTCCATAAAGAACCCTTAGCCAGATCCTGAAGGGGTCACACAGTCAGGACAAGTCAAATCAAGGAGCAACTTACTAATTCTGTGGCTTTGAAGTGCCAATTGACCATCACTTCACTCCAGAGCAGGGCATTATGATCCCTGTTCAGAATCCTTTCCAGGGTTCTTGAGAGGACAGAATAACATTGCAGCTAAGAAATGAATGAGTGGTTAGATAAATGAGTGAATGAAATGAAATTAATTTATTGAGTTCTTATTATGAGCAAAACACTATCTAACCTCTGGGAATACAAAAAGAAAAGGAAATGTCTCCCGCTCCCCAAAAGTTCACATTTTAATGGTGGAGAACATACATATAGAAGGTTTCTGCTGCAAGTCAGATAGAAAAGTACCACTATCCTTAGAGTATGGCAACAAAGCATATTGTAACTTATCTTTTTAAAAATTCTTTTCCATAGATAAAATTACGCCCATACCTTATGTTGAGCTATTTGACAGTACCAAGAACCCTAGTGGCCAGAATATTCTTTCTTGGGTCTTCAGAACACACCTAGCAAATAGGAAAGAAACCCATTTATCAAAGTTAATAGCAAAACAGAAATCAGAGAAAGTATACACATGAGAATGTTTGCCAGACAATACAGAGTAAAGGAGCTCCACCATTGGGAGTGAGTTAACTTGGCTCAAACAAGACAGTCCCCAGTCTCACTCAAAGGGAAAATTCCCTGAAGTCTGTAGCAAACTGGACATGATGGAGACTAGTGTCATGGCTTTGTCTTCCCGGTGTCTTGTCCTCTCTTCAAAAACCTGAAGTGGGACGAATCTTGTTCATCTTCTCTCTTGAAGTTGGAATTCAGAAGAGCTCAAAGGGAAGTCCAGAGGGACTGAATCTCTCTTCTCTTATTCTTCATCAACTCCGCCTTGCCCCTCACACAGATATGGGGCACGGATCTCCACCAATAAGGAGAGATTCCCATCCCTCTGGTCTTTGGGGCTTAGATTACAATTACATGATAAATAAGTCCATTAGAGGGGTACAAAACAAATGTGAGTACAAAACCATGTTAAGATTCAAAGTGGGGAAAAGTCACTACTTAGCAGTAGGTTCCAATAGGAAGGACCATTGGAGTAGGACTTTGAAAACAGGTAAAAATTAGGCATGATGGAGGGGGAATGTCTATGCCAGTGGAGGACAAGCCCTGGTGGATTCTACCAGTGACAAGTTGCTTTCCTGCTATCATCTGCAGGCCTTCCTAGCTGAATTAATCAGTCAATGAGCAAGCATTTGTTAATCACTCACTTCATGCTAGAACTGTACCAAGCATTGGGAATAAGCTCTGAGAGCCTTATCACCACGACTTCACCAACTAGAGGATTATATTTTTATTTCATTGGTCATAGCATCTCATAGAACAACTAACTACTATAAAATGGCAGGGCATCAGTGAAGAGAGCATCCCCAGTGATGAAACCAGTGATTCCTGAAATCATTAGTATGACTATTCTTTGTACCTGAATGGGGCTTTATGACATACAATGAAGTAATCATGGTGGGTGATGCAGCCTCAGGGAAATACTAGCCAAATGGAAGATTTGAGGGTAGTAGGGAGATCCCTAGTGTGTACTGGGGAGAACCACTTCAGACACAGCTTTGAGTAGATGCATCCCATTACTGATATTTTCACCTTTGTGTTACAAAATGCCCCCCCAACACATAGGTGCTATGCAGAGTGAATATTTAATGGATGTTTATTGAATTGAGTCAGACTATAAATAATGTCCCCCGGACCTGGGCTCTGCTGATAGCCTCAGATTCAGAGGTTCATGGACTCATAGGAGATCAGAGCTTGAAGGCACATAGGGCCCTTAAAGATGCCCTCCAGTGAAAGGAAATCCACTACCTCCTGGGGAAGCCATTTCATTTTGGGACAACTCTCTTTGTTAAGAAATATATCCTTACACCAAACTTTGGTTTGCTTTTCATCATCCTAGTCACACTTCTTGCCCTCCAACTTATTAACATTCTTCTTGAAATGTGGAGTAAAGAGAGGAGAGGGAGGGGAGAGTAGGACAAGAGAGGAGAAAAGAAGAGAGGGGAGGAGAGGAGAAGAAGAGAAACAGGCTGGAAGTGTTTGGGGGATTTCCATACCCTTAGATATGGACACTGCAGTGATCAAAAAAATGTTGAAGGGACTGAGTCCAAAATTGAAAAATATTATAAAACCGAATCCAGAAGAAAATTGAATAGGGGTAAATATAAAATCTGATATGAGTTCAAAGAACAATAATTGCATACATACTCTGGGAACTACACACATAGTTCTGGGAACCCATTTTAGCAAAGACATTGACCAACTGGAATGTGTCCAGAAGAAGGCTACCAGATTGGTGAGGGGACTTGAAACCATGTCCTGGTTAAAGAAAGTGGAATATTGAGCCTGAAGACGAGATTTCAGGGTAATTATGGGGGCGTAATAGCTGTCTTCAGTCACTTATGGACTGCTTTGTGGAAGAGGGATTCATTTTGTTCTTGGCACAAGGGAACCAAACTAAAAGCTATGGATGGAAGTTTCAGAGAGGCAGGTTTCAGCTCTATGTAAAGGAAAGCTTCCTAATGATTCAAGTTAACTGAAAGGAGAATGGACTGTCTCTAGAGAAAGTAAATTCCCTGTCACTGGAAGTATTCCAGCAAACTTCAAACGACCACCCATCCAGGTTGCTATGAAGGAGATTCCTGTTCAAGCCTGGGTTGGAAAAGATGACCTATGAATTCCTCTGCCTCTCACTTGGCCCTGTTACTATCATCAGTTGAAAAAAAAGACAGGGGAGCAGGAGGGTTCCAGGGTCACTGAGCCTTGTGGTGCTGCCCAGGGGCAAGTACTCACTACTCTCAAAGTGCCTGGAATTTTTCTCTCTGATGCCTCTATTGCCCATTTCCTCAGAAGTCAGAGAACCCTGGAGCTTGGTGTGCTTTGCCTCAGGCAAGGCTGACTCCTGGTTGTGCCTCCTGCCAAGCCAGAAACCTCTCTAGGGGCAAAAGATTCCTTAAATCTCCTCTCTGATCCCATCCTATAGAATGAGTTCCAGGAAAGTCATTGAAGGATGAATCCACCACCCCCTCTCTCCCAGCCACCAGCCCTTGGACATGGGATGGTGACAAGAGTTCTGGGCTGAGAAGCAGCAGGACCTACCCTCTGTCACTGAATGACCTTGGGTAAATTTCATAAGGAATACTGGATGCTGAGGTCATGGGCTTAGTAAAAGGGCGTAAAAGGAGGTAAGGTTGGGTTTAAACAGAGAGAGTTGATATAGCCAAGAGTTCTCAATTTGGAATCAAAGAATCATTAACTCTCCTGCTAGTGGTAGAGAGACAGTTCCACAAGGACAGTGTCAGATTCAAGGATTGTGACCCCTCACTACAGAAAGGAATGTTGGCTGTGTCCTCTAGAAAAGTACCCATCAAGGTAGCCCCACCAGAGAACTATGTCCAAGGGGAATTTCATGAAGACTCCATGAAAGGAGGAAAGAATTTTGGGGCCAGGAGTGTGGAGGTACCTTCTGTTCATGTACCTGACAAGCTTTGTACTTTAACTCATACCTACTGCCCTCAGTAGGGTGAGTATGCTTCCCATGCAAGATGGAGGCTCAGGAAGACTATTAGAAGCTACAACCCCTCACGGTTATCTCTAGAACTTTAAAGGAAGATGTATTGTTCTCCCCTCTGAGAACGTTACCTGCTAGAAAGAGTAAGCTCGGAAGAGGGACTACATTATGATTCCAAATTACTTCAGTTCTCTAGGACTCAGCTACCTCATCTGTAATATTAGAGGGTTAGACTAGATGGCTTTTAATACTCCCTTCCAAGTGGAAATCAATGATCTTATCAGCCTAAGTCACTGGACAACCTTGGGGTTCAGTTTCCTCATCTGTAATGAATGAGTGAAAAAGCATCGATATTATGTGCAAAGCACTGCGCTAACCTCTAGAAAAATGAGACAAGAGTGCACAATCTAACACATGGAAGGCTTCAGGTCCAAGTCAGATGGAAAGGTCCCATGGTCCTTAGGGTACAGCAGCAAAGCTGATAGTCAGGTATCTTTTTTATTAATATCATTTCAACTGGTAAAATGAGACCAGCTTCTGGTGCAGAATCACCCTGTAGTGCCAAAGACTTCGATGGCAAGAGTTTTCTTTTCTCATCTTCAGTAATTGTTACAACACCCTCAGAAACCATTGCCAGCCCATGTCTCCATGGAGTTTGCTGCCTAGAATGAGGACAAAAATGAAAGCAAGATGTGTGCCCTGGGGGATGCCCCCATTCCCAGAGTTCTTGGGCTTGTCTGCTTGTTCATGGAAGTTGGTCAGCAGTTGGTATTGGTGATGGCAAGAAGGTGGGCTCCTTCTCTTCAATGATTACTCCTCTTAGTGATGGCTGTGGACCCTGGGCTGGTGATTGAGGCGATGGTGGTTTGAGTAACCTGGCCCATGCCACCTCCCTAGGATAACATCTATGTGTTTTTCTAGTTCTATAATCCATGATCCTTTTATTTTAAGTCACTTCATCTCTAGGAAGTCTCATCTTCTGAATCTGTAAAAGGAGGGAGTTAGGAATGAAGGTTCTTTCCAACTCTCAACCCTGTGAGCTTAGAAGGAGGGGACAGAGGAGAAGATCAGGGGAATAAGATGGAACCTGAGAGGTGGAGATGAGACCTGGGGAAGCTACCTTTACACCCAGTGGCTAGGGAGCTAGGCTAGTGGTGATTTCCTATGACTTTGGCTGAGTGTAGGAATGAAGTTTGGGTAGGGAGAAGTGGGCAATGTCTGTCACTTGAAGGACTTAGGAAGCAGTAGTGAGGGTGGTGGACAGAACAAGAGTGAGTCAAGCTGGCCAGAGCAGCAAATGGCAGATGCAACTTTGGAGTCACAGAATCAAAGAAGGGGCCATCTAATCCAACCTATACACAAAAGGAGTAAAAGAAGTGTAGGGGTCCAGACTGGTGTGGGGGTATATTTGGAGCCAGCCTATGACCTAGGCCCTTTTAATCTGTTTTCACACTATCCAGATCCCCCCAATCAGCAGAAAATAGAATAGTCATCAGTCAGTCAATAAGCATTTATTAAGTGCCTACTGTGTACCAGGTACTGAGGCTAAGTGCTGGGGCTACAAACATAGACAAAGACCTGTAGCTACTCATGGGCCAACAGTGATCTGGGAGTCCTGAGGCAAGAAGCAGATGTCGCCGCAGGAGGAACTACAACATCCTTTCTGATTATGGCAATCGTTGTCTTCATAACAGCTCAGCTTGCAGTATGGTAGCGGGGGCACCCCTTCACAGAGCCTGTGTCTTGTCAGTTGGGCTGAACAAAGTAAGGGTGAATAGGATTCTAAGTATCTGACTGTACTTCTGAAAACTGTCCATGTTCCAGTCCCTCTAATGTCCCCAACCCAGCCCTCTAGGCTCTATCCCGCCCCCACTCCTTTCTGGAATCTGTGCCCCCACCCTTTGTCCAGTCTCCCCCCATCAGGTTTTCACTTGCTTGCTCACACTCTCCAAACCTGACCTTTACCCCTTCTCCGATCCCCTAAATCAAGTCCCATCTCCCTCCCACAGACTCATAGCTCCTAAATTTTTAACTCTCTCCGTCACCCCCTTCTCTTTCCTCTCCCTTCAGATACAATGTCCTCCTCCCACCTGTCCATCTCCCCCAGTGTCCCAACTTTCCTACCAACCTGTTGTATCACCTTCTCCCTGATCTCCCAGTTGCATCCAGAGTCCTCAGCCTCATTAGATGAAGCACAATTAAGCTCCAGAAGCCTCTCCAGGTAGGATGTACTTCTCCCCCAGCTGGATTTCATTTCCCCAAAGATCTCTGGCCTTTAGTCGTCTTTGCTTCGCAAGATTCCACATTAGAGTGCCCTCAGAACCCCATTTGGTATTGCCAGGGGTGTTTAAATCAAAACTTGGCATGGGGCTGAGCTTCCCCCAGTACCCCCAAAAATGGATTGGCCTAAGGCCCCTGACATTTCTACTCAATCCCAGGAAAGAGGGAGGAAGAGAAGTCCAAGATTTGGGCAAGAAAGAGGAGGACTCAAGGGTGGGAAAATAGAAAGGGTAGGGGAAGCTGGGACTCTAACAATGATAATAATGGCTAGTATTCCAAAGCTCTTTAACGTGTGGTCTCAGTCTAGGACTTGTACAGGGAGGAGGAATCCTACCTTCTCCAGGATTCAGGCATCTGAACCGGCAACTAGTAAAACAGCATTTCATCATCCCAAAGCACTGATAATCCATAACACACTCTCCAGGCTGCTTCCTCAGGCATCTAAAGTGGTCCACAGGACACCTCCCTGGCTTCCTATTGCCTGAAGGGTGTTGGGGTTCAGATATCATCCCTTCAGGCTCTGAGACCTCCAAAGGACAGCTCTGGAGGCCAAAAGGAGGGGTCATTCTAAATCTCCTTGCCTAACCTCAGGGGCACCTCTGCCCGGTCCCAGGGGTCCCCATCGCTATTGAGTGCCCTTTGCCCAGGCTCTGCTCCTCCCAGACTCTCCTGAAAGAACCCTCCTTCCGAGCGCTCCAGGGCTATGGTTCCCCTGCCCCAACCTGTTAAGACCTGGATATTAGAAGACTAGGGTGGCTGGGGGGGGGGGGAGGGGGAGGAGGCGGGGCGGCAGGGGGCAGGGCAGCTAGGTGGCACTGTGGATAGAGCACTGAGCCTAGAGTCAAGAAGACCTGAGTTCAAATCCAGTCTCAGACACTTACTAGCTGTGTGACCTTGGGCAAGTCACTTCACCCTGTGTGCCTCAGTTTCTTCATCTCTAAAATGAGCTGGAGAAGGAAATGGCAAACCACTCCTGTATCTCTTGCCAAGAAAACCCCAAATGGGGTCATGAAGAGTCGGACACAACTGAAGTGACTGAACAGCAACAACATTGGAAGACTAAGATTCTGGATTGAATACCCATTTTCATTGTTACCACATCGGTAAGAATGTATTCCTCAAAGACTTGCCAAGTTGCCTACCTGACGGAGAGCAGTGCCCAGAAGTGGGGGCTGGGTATCTAAGTGGAGGCAGGGCTGCATGGGGCATGATGGTGCCGGCTCTTGTGGAAAGAGTCTTGGCAGTCCAAAAGCCTTTGTTCTTGTAGTGACTGCTGACTTGATGTAGGACAATGGACAAGCAGCTTTTATCTTATTGGGCTACAGAGACAATCATTGGATCATAGATTTAGGGCTGAAAGGGACAGTAGAAGCTAAGGAGTCCAACTCTCCATTTTACAAATGAAGAAACTGAGGCTGAGAGGTTAAGTGACAACCAGCGTCACACAGCTAGGAAGTGTCGGTGTCAATAAGATTGGGAGCTCCTTGAGGGGAGGAACTGTCTTTTTTTTTCCTCTCTTTGTATCCCCGGAGCCTAGTACAATGCCTGGCAAAAAATAGGTGTTTGATAAATATTTAATGACTGAGTCAAGTTCTGAACTTAGAGAAAGAAATAAAAATATGGTCATTGGAGCATTGAATCATTGAGGCATTTTTAAAATGCACTTACAGAAGGAAGACCATCAGGAATCATTGACATGCAAGACAGCCTCGACTCCTAGTCCTCTATTTGTTCTTCCACCTAGCTGCCTCACCACTTCATCATCAATAAAATAAGGGCCAGGTGGCCTTCTCTAAGATCCCTGTCGTCTCTGACACTCTATTACACTATGAAGCTTTGAAAGGGTCTCTATTCCTATTCAGAATCCTAGGGGTCCTCTGTCCCCTCTCTCCAACCTGAGGTCCCCAAATTGAGTGTTATTTCAGGAAAGTCATTGAAAAACTAGACCATCCAAGATGGTGGCCGGTGGGGGGCGGTGAGGAGAGGGCTAGAGGCCATGTCATTCCAGGATCATTGGATAAACTTGGAATGTTTAGCCTGGAAAAAAAAAAAGAAAACTAAGGGGAGACATGAAACCTATGGTCAACTATTTGAAGAAAGATCCTGTGTGTATGTGTATGGAGGGTATGTGTGGAGGGTATGTATGGGGGGTGCACACACGTAAGCATGTATGTAAGAGACAGAGAAAAGAAGAGAAAAGAGAAAAGTGAGGGGAGAAAGGAGAGAAGAAAAGAAAAAAGAAGAGGAGAGGAGGAGGAAGAGGAGGAGAGAGAGAGAGAGAGAGAGAGAGAGAGAGAGAGAGATTAGCCTTCACCCCAGATGCCAGAACTAGGAGCAGTGGGGCAGATGGGAGGGCAGTTTTGGAGGCAGATTTAGGCTTGGTGTAAGGAAAAATTACTTAACTAGAGGCTATCCCAAACTGCAATAGGCCTGCTTTGGAAGATCACCTACTGTAGGTTACTAGAGGTCTTTCGATAGAGGCCCACTGTTCCTGAGACCAAGATTCCTGATCTGGCCAGGAGCTTGAAGACAGAGTAGATGTCTTCCAAGGTCCCTTCTAACTCTGGCATTTGACAATACTGTAACCTGGCCAGGAAGGAACAGTCCTGGAAATCCTTTAGGGAAATTCACCTCTGTGATGTTCTTGTCCATCCAAAGCTCCCCTCTCCTTACTCTCTCCCTCCCTCACCCATTCCAACCCCAGGCTTGCTAAGCACCTAGCTTTGGGCCACATGAAGATTTTATTCCGAGTAAACGCGAAGTTTTCTGAGGGATTCCACTGGGAAACAGAAGAAAGTTGGTTCCTGCCTCAGGGACACCTAAATGTTCCTTGGGCATACCTACCTTTTAGTTGGTAAAATAGCTCAGAGCCTCCTTTCAGGGAGAGGTTGAGGATCAGGAGGCCAGAAAAGAGGCTGCTAGGTCCCATGCTGAGGCTAGAAGGCAAGAGTTGGGAGATGGGAGGGGCGGGGGTGGAAGTATAGGCTGGAGGTGCTCCAGTTTGCGCAGGCTCAGCCTCCTAGCCTCTGCCACATCCTCCAAAGAACGCTCCAATAAACACAGGACATCAGTACCATCAGAGTAGTAGGGGCCTGGGGGAGGGGCCAAAAGTGTTAATAATGACATATGCACCCTTCCTAGCCCCAGGTCAATTCAGTGTGGTATGATGTGGACAACCATAAAATGTAAGAGCCAAGGGAGAGGAGATCTGGTCCTCACAGGGTCCTTCTTATCACCTAATCTGCCCAGGGCTGTGTCATCCACTTAAAAATGAGAGTGCCAATGCCTTCCGATCTATTGTTGTTTGTTCTGAAGTTTACTTTAGATGACTCACCATTGTCCCCAGGGAGAACTACTTCACTCATCGAAGACACTCTTACAAACCCAAATCTGTGCAGTTTAGTCATTACTATGGCATCGTCATCAATCAGCATCGGCCCTTCCCATCCACCTTCTTTCTTCTCTTCCCCCTTCCCCTCTTATTCTTTTTCCTCTTCCTCCTTTTCTTCTTCCCCTCTTTCTATGGAAACTATGCTCACTAAAGAAACTGTCTCTCTCCTTTCTCTTTCTCCTTCTCCTTTTGTTGCTTCTTCTTTCCTTTCCTCATTCTCCTTCTTATTCTTTCCCCAATCTCTCTTTCTTCTGTCTCCTACTCTCCTCCTCCTTTTTCCTCCTTTCCTTCTTCTCCCTTCTCCTCCTCCTTCCTTCTCCTCCTTCCTTCCCTCCTTTTCCTTCTCCTTCTCCTCCTTGTCATCTCCTCTTCCTTCTGCTTTGTCTCCTCTTCCTCCTTCTCTTCCTCCTCCTTCTCCTTCCTTTCTCCTCTTCCTTCTCTTCCTCCTCCTTCCTTCTCACCTCTTCCTCCTCCTCCTTTCCTTCTCCTCTTTCTACTTTGTCTCCTCTTCCTCCTTCTCTTCCTCCTCCTTCTCCTTCCTTTCTCCTCTTCCCTCTCCTCCTCTTCCTTCTCTCCTCTTCTTTCTCCTTTGCTTCCCTTTCTTCTCTTCTTTCTCCTCCTTTTCCTTCTCCTCCTCCTCAATCTCCACTTATCCCCCTCCTTTTACTCATTCTCTTCCTTTCCTTCCTTCTCCTTAATCTCTTCTCTTCCTCTTCTTTTATACTTCTTCTTTCATTTTTTAAGTACCTATTGTGTCCAGGTGATGAACCAGTTATGTCCAAGGTGACCAGGCTGAGAAAGGTTGCAACTGCTGCAGTAGAAAGTGGGATATTCAATCAATTGGGGAAGAACATTCTATGAAAATGTTTTTATTTCCTTTTGTTAATCTTTTGTTATTTGGGGGTCAGGGTCATTTCTTCTAGTGAGGAGGTAATTGAGCTGGCTGAAACTTGTCCCATGAGATGTTAAAAAATTTACTTAAGACCTCAAACATTCCCCAGATTAGAAGCCAAAAGAGAGTAAGAACTTCCCAAAGTAATCTAATTTTCTTTATTTGTGGAATAATTCTCCTGGCCCACAGTAAGCACTATAGAAAAGGTAGTAAATACAAGTACCCTATATTGGTCCTGAATGTAATCAGCATAGAACAATCCTGTACAACATACTGCCTGTGGGCCCCCTTGGGCCATATGTTGTGCAGGCCTGGTATAGAATGCCACAAGTGATAAAATGAATAATTTTTCTACGTAAGATAATTTGGAAATGCATTCGACTTGAATTGATGTCATTTGACTGGTAATGCTTTGTTTTATGTTTTAAATAATAATATTGTGTATGTTATTATTGGGTTTCTAAAATGTTTTTCTTATGTTGTAAAATTGGGAAACCATTCTATTAGAAATGCTGTCAGAAAAGTAATTTCTCTTTCAATTTAGTTACTGTTAAGTTATGAATTGAGCTATTAAAAGTGGCAGAAGTGTTTGAATATGCTAATCTTTTAATATAATATATTTGCTTTAAAGTGGATAATATAGTAAAGAGTGAGTTTCATCTGAGATTGATTTATGAAAATTACAAAAATTGTATCTGTTAATAAATAATGTGTGTTGAAGTTACATTTTTGAACTAACTTAGTAGCAATAGACCTTAGATTCCAAGATTTCATTTGCCTTAGGGGTTAGAGGCAACAAGGTTATGTTAGTCTAGAGACTTACAGTAGCCAGAATTTTTCTGGGGGTTTTGAGTCAACCTGCATGTACTCACTTTATGTGAATTATTCTTAATTTATAAATTCTTTATAAATTAATTACTCTTAATTATAAATGAATGTATAATTAATAAATGATAAACAAAATGTCCTTATGCGCTCTTTGTTAACTATTGTTGCAACATGAGAAAAATAATAATAGCCTAGCCAAGAGCTGCGATTGGTGGAATTTTGCTATTTCAGGCAAAATCCCTTAAGATTATAGTTTGACATTGTCCTAAGTTTTTATTTCAGGTATGGTTCTCGGAAGCCAATTGTTGTGGTGGTTTGTCCTTCGTTCTCAAAGAAGACCAGGACATCATGGAGGTGATGCCATGGCATACAAGTGAATCAGTGTGAAGGAGGACTGTGCAAAGTCACCAGCCTCACTTTCTCCTCCAGAGCCATCTGGAGGATGGTGGTGGGATATAGATTTTTTTTTCTTAAGGACCACGCCTTAAACCCAAACCATGAAGCCAATAGTCTACCATTCAAAGGGAGCATCATGTGCTGTCAAAAGGGATTTTGGTCTGCGAACTGCTGCAGGTGAATGTCTATCCCTGGGAGAAGCTGAAGGGATGATACTGCATAGGCAAGTATAGGATCCTTTTAACTCAGTTTGCCATTGTGCTTTTTCCTTTCTGAACAGGAAATTTTCCCACTGGGGTAATTCTGAGCCTAGCTATTATACTTTGTGAATAATGTGGAACTTTGCTGTAATGATTGGCTGTTAGCTACGATTTTTGCCTGGAATCAAATAGAGGTAAGGGAGTTTCCCCCCACCATGATTTCTATCAGATCAATTTGTGCCCTTGAAAGGACAGTCTTGGTATTATCATAACCATGTCCCTCCTTTTCCTTTTATAGCAAATTTCTATAATCAGGGCAGATGAACAGTGAAAATTTTTGTTGTCGCAATACTCTCTATTATTAATAGGTCAATACTAACACATCAGAGTTACTATAATAAGATGCAAGTCTGGAAAATCTTAATACTTTTAGTCTGTGTTTGTGATCAACCCCATATCTTACGTAACTAGGTAAATGAGTTCTTAGGCTTGCCATCCCCTTGCTAATAGTTAAATATTCACATATAAGATTAGGTCCTTAAAGTACCTCATCCTCCAAGATGATATGAGGGGTATATATCCTCAAACAGGGGGGAGAAGACAAAGATGTAAAATTTTTTTAAATTTCTCTGCAAGACAGGGCAGTCAATATTCACTCTAATGATATCTTCTTAGCACTAATCCCATCTCCTCATAATGACTACATGGCAGCAGCTGCCACCCATGATCACTAACCTGACTCTGTATTTGAGATGATGTATCAGTAATTAAGATGAGACTTTTTACTGTTTTCTCTTTTGGAGCACTTATTTAATCAAGTGCCCTTGATGAGTCTGGCCTTTGTTTCTTTGATTAAATTAAGAGTCTTTGATGACCTGCTTACCTCAGGGGAAAGCCTAATTTACAAGGGTTTGAGTCGCACCTTTGTGACATCCTTTGACCCTGAAGAAGCTTTTAGGTCACGTGGATTTGAGTCACTTGTTGTGATGCCCTTTGACACTGAACAGGGTATATAAACTCAGAGGTTGGTGTTTTGCCTTTGGGGCTCACTCACGGAAGGAGTGTTGAGACTCTGGGAAAGCCGTTGTAACTGTGTCTCCCCCTCCCACCCCGCCCCAGGCTTTGCTAACACAGACCCATTGGTTCTTCTCTGGTAACTACTGTGATTTGGTCAGACAGATAAGAGGCCTGCCTGTTGATTGGTGTTTGTTTGCTCTGTTTATATAATGCATGTTTGTAATTTGTTTGTATTTGCTCTGAAGTTCAGGGTACTGGCTTTTCCCCCTGAACTAATGGTACATATATCACTGAATGATGTATGTATGTGTGATTAAAGTGAGATTGTTAAACCCGTACAGTTGCTTTCCTTAGAAAAGCAGATCAAAAGAACCTGTGCTGGCAGCTCTTGTTGCTTGTTTTGTTGGGTCTTACACCTCAACAGCTGCTGCTAGACAAATTGTTGTTACAGGTGGGGGAGTGGCAATAAAAATACTTAGGGAGGAGCTAAAGTGGCACTAATCCCACCTCCTCATGATTATGTGATCCAATCAAAATACCTTTGCCCTCATATGGAAGATGTTTACTCTTGTTTATAAAAGCAGGTCACTTCTCCAACATTTCTGTACCCTGATGTCTTTAAAAAACACCTTTTTAACTTTCAAAAAAAAAGTCAATGTCATCAATGAGTGTCAGGAGATGGAAGGAGTGAGGACAAAGATGTGTAAGAAGAAAGGAAATGTGTTCATTATGGAGCAGGCATTCCAGAAGGCACAGTAGAAGGTATAGGCAGATCTGGAAGAAGAAATTAAGGAGAGTAGAGATGAGAGGAATGGAAGTAAGGGAACAAGCATTTGGGGATGGGGAAGGAGTAGGAGGATGTACATTGGCAAGTGGAATTTCAAAATCACTGAAATAGAAAGTGTATAAGAGGGTGAGAGTATGCTAACCATTTAAGAATGAGTCCAGGCATAGTATCAATGTTTATAGAAAGGTCTATTGAGGAAAAGCAGTTGATTAGTCATTCTGTCCTTCCCCCACCCCAAGTTTCTTCCCCGGGTTTCCCCTCAAGTCACCAGAGTAGCCCTAACCCTTTCTGATCCTGACTCCCTGGTGACTCTTGAACCCCACTATCTTCAGATCCATGCCTCCTACCTTTGGACCTGGGTTCCTGCATGACCTTCACTCCTTAATGGTACTTGGTGGTCAACTACACTTGCCAGGCCTTTTTCTATCATGGCTGCAAAGGCAACACTAGTAACTTTACCTCCAAGTAGGACTGCAAGAAGGTCTGTGGGAGTCCAACCCCAGAGGACCTTGCCAAGGAGACATGACCCAAGCCCACAGCTTAGAGTCTGGAGCTTGGCTGAGTGGCAGATCATCCTCACCCAAGACATCTTCCTCCACCTTGAGTGTCCTCATCCTAGCTGAAACACTGGCCAGCTGCATGACTCTGCACAAATCTTCTCTGAGCTGTGTTTCCTCTTCTGAGAAAAGGGAATGGGGGAGAATGGTTACAATCATCCTACTTATTTCACAGGGTTGCTCCAGAAAACGGGTTCTTAAAATGCAGTAGAAACATGAACTATCATCATTCTTCCCTCCTCTGCCCCAATCCATGACACTCTTCCCTTTAAAAAAGTGCTCACATCCTACCTTCATCCCCCTATCCTACCAGAGAGTTGACCAAAAATACCTCCTCTGAGCTTTATGACACCCCTGTGAAGAAGCGCCATTGGTCTCCTTTTATAAGTGGCCTCCAAAAGGGAATGATATGCCCAGAACTACAGCTACCTTTAGTGGGAGACCAAACAGGGGCTTTAGTGAAAGCCTTTGCTTTTACAGTTTACTAAGGAAAAGAGGACAAATAACTCACTTATCATTTAACACTGAGTCTCCTCCATATTGTGCTCCCCCATATTATGTCATGAAGAGGTTTTCCCATGTGTGTGGTTGACCCAAGTACACTTTGCTATTTGCTTTTTTTTTTTTTCTAAAACTATTACTTCTTATTGAATGAACCCAACATTGACATGTCTAAACTAACCACTGATTTCTATGCAACAAACCAAAATGACCTTCTCTGGAAAGGCTGTATTCAAAGAGTTTTGAATAAATCAATTTACACTAAAGTGTTACTGTTTCCCAAATGTGTGGGAAATGCTATGGGCTTTTGTCATTAAAGTTAGGGCTGAATGCAGTTACCTCTTCTCTGGGTATTTGTAATCTCAAAGAGGGACTGTCACCCCTTCATGAATACAACCTGGCCCCTTCACCTTTGCCCTGTCCAGTGGCTCAGACAGAAGGATTGGCACAGGTTGATGAGATAGATCAAACTGAGACATGCTTCTGGGACAGACAGTGAGTTTGCTGCCATAGAAGCAAATTATTCAGCTGGGGGGATGGGGAGTTGGTGAAGTCATTCGGGAGTCAGTTCCTTTGTTCTGCAGAGCCCAAGACTCATCTTCCAGAGACTGTAACTTGGACCTCAGCTCTCCAGATCACCTGCTGGCAGGCCTGACCCTCCTTTATGATGCTCTTCTGGCTACTCCATACAATGACTGTTAGCATCTGGGGAAACCGAGCAAAGAGGTAGGGAATAGAACCAATTAACCAGTCATAAAATCATACCATTGTAAGGGATCATGGGCCAGAAAAGTTAGAATGTCGAGAGCTGGAAGGGACCTCGGAGTAGTAGAATGTCAGAGGTCTAAGTGATATCAGGACCTGGAACCCAGAACCTAGAATGATAAAACAATAAAACTTTGTAATCAGGCAGCGAAGTACCATACAAATGAGGTCTTTATTGTTATTCTTCATCTATTAATGACTTCTTCTGATGCTTTATCGTGGTCTAGATATGACCCTAGTTTCTTGAAGGCTGTGTAGTGGGATTCAAGTTGAAAAGATATTCTAGGGTGGGTTCAGAGATTATCTAAGGGACCAGCCTGGCTAAGAGGAAGGCTCCTTGCCAAATTACAAGCCAAGAGCTACTTCACAAGCTATTAATTTGGGGGGACAAGGGAAGGGGAAGGGAATAGTAATTCAATAAAGACTCTGTTATCTTGCCCTAGGGATGGTTTCCCTCATTGTATTTGCATCTCCATTGCTAACACAGTGGCTGGCACATGGTAGGAGCTTAATAAATACTTATTGATTGATTGATGCCAAGGTATAGAGAAAATACAATCTATACTGATGAAGGGAATAAACCACCAGCCAATGAAAGTACAGAATTTTGAAATGTTATTATTTAGATCTGTGATTTCATGGGAATAGGGAATTCCCAGCATGGAGATTCCTTCTGCTAGTGCAGATTGGCAACCTGTCTATAGCTAAGAGTCTTGAGAATCCCAGAAATCATAGATTTAGAACTGAAAGAAACCTTAGAGGTTAAAAACTAAGGACCAGAGAAGTTGACTTGCTCAGCCAGGGTGATGGCAGTAGGTCTTCCTCTATGACAGAGGTTCTTTTTTTAAAGCATTTATTAAGTACCTACTATGTGCCAGGCATTGTACCAAGTGCTTTACACATATTATCTCATTTGGTCCTTACAACAACTCTGGAAGGTAGGGGCTGCTGTCATCCTCATTTAACAATTGAGGAAATTGAGCCAGACAGGGGAAGTGACTCACCCAAGATCACACAGCCAGTAAGTATCTAAGACTGGATTGGAACTCAGATTTTTCCTGACTCCAGGCTCAGTGCTCTATCCGCTATATCAAATATGGGTTCAAACCTTACCTCTGATACATACTGTCTGTGTGACCTTGGACAAATCACTTAGCCTTTCCAGGCCTCAGTTTCTCCATGTATAAAGCAAGGGAGTTGGACTATATGACATCCTATATTTTGTGGTTCCATTCAACTCGAACACTGTGTGCTCTTTGGTGCAAGGGGAGAACCAAAACCGATTCTGGAATTCTGTTTTCTAAGAAAGAGAAATTGAACAGGTCCTCTTTTAGGGATGTCAAGAAGGCCTAGCCAAGTCTAGGTAGCTTGAATAGGACCACACTGGCAACCTGAGCCAGCAGAGGAAAAAAAATCGAGGACAGGGTTTTTGTATCAGTTACGGAAGATGCCTTGGACCTCCAAAGAGTACCTGCTTGAAATTCCCATGGCGTGTAACCACTTTCACCTAAGTCTATCCTTGATTAAGATAGATCCTGGCTACCTTCCTGCTGGGCCTAGAGGTTTGCCATTAGCTATTTGGGCTTTAGGCTGCCTATTAACCCTAGACATGCCTTTGAAAATTCTAACCCTGAAGAGGTAGAAACAGTGAGACTTAGATAATGCATTTCACTCACAGAGGAGTCTGGATGGGTCTGCATGGACAGCAGAATGGAGGGTGGGGAGAGAATGAATAATAATTTGGAGGCAATAGTCACAGCCTATAAATGATGATAGAGTGGATGCTCTGAGGTCATCAGGAGGGCCTAAGTCAGGTGGCACCAAGAGAGATGCCAGGGGAATCAGTGGGCACATGTCAAAGACATGTACCTTCATGGGTTAGAGTCCCCTACCCCTTAAGAAAAGTTTTGTTGATTCTGCCATTTTTTGGAGAGTCCTTCTAGAAGAGGCCCAATCAGTCCTGCTACTTTCGATTTTCCACTACTTTAAGAGAAGTAAAAGTACCCAGAAGCATCTGGGGCAACATAGTGTCATGAGAAGAGCCCTGAGTTTGGAGTCAGAAACCCTGGCTTCAAATCTTGGTCCTGCTATCTACACTCTTTGGTATACCCAACTTTGGACAACTCACTTAACCTCTCCAGACTAGGCCTGACTCCAAGGATCTTTATAGTAAAGCAGAGGCTCTAAATCTAGGGTCTGCGAATTTGAGTTTTTAAAAAAGATTTTGATAACTACTTCATTATAATTGGTTGCCTCTGTACTCCCCTACATTTTATGCATCTAAAATCATTATTCTGAGACTCTTCTCAGAACTCTTCGCTATAGGCCTCATCAGCCTACCGGAGGGGTCTAGGGAACAAAAAAGTTTAATCATCCCTACATGAAAGGAAAAAGGTGGTGCAGTAGATAGAACACTGAGGCTGGGGTCAGAAAGACCTGAGCTCAAATCTCGTCTCAGACATTTACTAGACCTATGACCCTGGGCAAGTCATTTAACCTTCATCTGCCTGTTTCTTCAGTTATAAAAGGGAGATCATAATAGCCCCTACCTCTTAGTCTTGTTGTGAGGACTACATGATAGAATATTTGCAAAGCATTTAGCACAGTGCCTGGCACATAGCTGATATTTAATAAATATTTCTTCCCTTCCCCTTACTGACAAGGTGAATTAGGAAAGATACCAGCTGGGCAACTTTAGTCAAATTACTTCTTCCTTTCTGCTCTAGATTATCTATGATCTCTTTACCATTGTGGTTTTGGAGGCCCTCACCTCCCAAGAACACTGTGGACAGATGCTCAAGATCACCCTGTTCTTGGCAAGTATCTGTGATCTGTCAAGCATTCATGACAAAGCTGCCTTGAAGTCCGGACTTGGAACTTAGTGTGGACTGTTGAGTGGGAGTGGAGGGCCTTCGGGGGAAAGCAGTCCAAAGAGGAAGGCAGTTTGCCATATCAAGTCCCAGATGGCTCTGCCTCCACTTAGGACCATAGGAAGAAATGTTTCAGGGGACCCTGGAGTCCATTGGGTACAAACTCCTCATTTAGCAGAAGAGAACAATTAGCCACAGAAGTCAAATGACCTGCCCAAGGACATCTAGGTCACAGAACCAGTAGGTTCTTTGACCCCACACTCAGAGCTCCTGCCAATCCTTTTCTGGTTGGTCCCCCAAGCTCTTGGGCTGCAGCCACTTCAAGGTTTTTGTAAAACTCTTAGAATCCTTGATTTGCTGGAAGATTCAGCTCAAGCACCACTGTCGGTGTATATCCTTTCCTGGTCCCCCCAGCTGTTAGTGCCAGCCCCGCAAATTGACCTTGTGTCTATTGTTGTGGATATACCTAGATTTGTACGTTAATGTCCCTGGCTTGACTGTAAGCTCCTTAAAGGCAAGGACTTTTTCAGCTTTGTCTTTTTATTCCCCAGAGCAGCAAGGTGGTGCAGTGGACAGTCTGCTAGGTCTAAAGTCAGGAAGACTCATCTTTCTAAGTTCAAATCTGGCCTCAGACACCTACTAACTGTGTGACCTTGGACAAGTCACTTAACCCTGTTTGCCTCATCCGTAAAATGAGCTGGAGAAGGAAATGGCAAACCACTCTAGTATCTCTACCAAGAAAATTCTAAATGAGGTCACAAAGAATTGGACATGACTAAACAATTTTTTATCCCTAGCACCTGGCAGGGAGCCTGACACATAGTAGGCACTTAATAAATGATTGATTGATAGATTGATTTCTATTACCGCCTCAGCAGAAATGTGGCTCTCAGGGATGAAGTACCTGGAATGCTGTGTCTGAAGCAAGAGGACCTGGGTTTCAAATCCAGTTCTGCCTTTTACACTCTACAACTTTGAGCAAATCACTAAACTTCTCTGGGCTCAGCTTCCTCTCTAAAATGGGGGTACACAGGCAAGGAACAATCATTTCTTTTTTTGGAGGGGAGAAGGCAGGGCAATTGGGGTTAAGTGACTTGCCCAAGGTCACACAGTTAGTAATTGTGTCACGTGTTCGCAGCTGGATTTGAACTCAGGTCTTCCTGACTCCAGGGTGAGTGCTCTACTCACTGTGCCACCTAGCTGCCCCAGGAACTATCATTTCTGAAGGCCTAACTATGTGCCAGGCACTACCCAAGTGCTGGGGATACAAGCAAAGAAGAAAGCCAGTGGCTGCCCTCAAGACGCTTACTTTCTAATGGGGGAGGACAGCACAGAAAAGGGGGAGATAAGGTGGAGAATGAACTGGAGCAGGGCCGTGGTGAAACTCTACAGAGTCAGAAATATAGCTGGGAGAAGAACGAAGCAGGCCAGCCTAGGTCCACCCCCAAAATGGAAGTCTTTGAAGGAACTCCCCAAGTGAAGGAGGCCGTCAGCATATCAAAGGGGTATTCCAGGGAGAGAAGCCGGTGGGGCCGTGGAGTTAGTAGAGTTAAAAGCCCAGCCAGGAGAGGAATGAAGCATAGACTTCATCTAAGGGACCTCCACAGACCCTTTCTGCTCCAAGTCTGTGGTTTCTCCTGGTTCAGTTCAGCTTCCCCTTTCTTCCATTTAGTGTGCTCAAGATGGAGGTTGGATTAGACAACAGGATTTTTACTAGTACTTAGAGGAAAATATGGTAAAAATATGAAGAATTTCTAGAATGAAGAAATAGAGTCACAAAGTTCAGAAATTTGAGACCTGAGTTAAAATTCCAGCTAGGACATTTATGCACTGGGTGACTCTGCAAACCCCTTACCTTTATTGAACCCTAGATTCCTTATCTGTTAACTATGGATAATGATAATTTTACAGGCAACTCTCTAAGACTGTATTGCAGAGAAGGTGTTGCTTTTATTGGTAATGGAAATTCCTCACCAGGAGCATTCTACATTGATGAAATCATAGGCGGTCCAATCAAAATTATAATACTCAGAATAATTATTATCATGGCTATTACTTCTCTACTTAAAGGATTGTCTTGGAAAAATCAGTTTCGTAGACCTTAAATATACTATAGACGTGACAATGTTGTTACTATTAGCAGGGGATGGCCTGAATTAAAATTTTACAGTGACCACTGTACTGTGCATTGCAATAAATATTTTATTAGTAACATTTTGTACACAGAACACTGCGCCAGGCTACAATATACAAGGCTCCATGCTAGGCTCTCAAGGGATACAAAGCTTTTAAAAAAATTGGTCCAGTCCCTGATCCCAAGGAGCATGCACTCTGTTAGAAGATAAGACGATATCCACAAATATGCATACAAAATGCACCCAAATAATCATGATGCAAGTTAGAAGGCAGGGTGGAGAGTGCATAGAGGGATGGTCTTAGAATTAGGAAGACCTGGGTTCAAATTTTGCCTTTGACATAGACTGATTCTGTGGTCCTTGGAAAGTAACTAAACTAGATGACCTCTAAGTTCCCTTCCATCTATAAATCAACAGTCTTTTGAACTTAACCATTCAGTATTCTAGATAATTATGAATCACAAAATAATTAATAGAAGTTTGCTATAACAATAAAAGCAAGAACCCAGTCCTTCCCCATGAGTAGAGGATATTGTCAAACAAAGTGGGATAAGAGACTGGGGGAAAGATCAGTTAAGTGGTGCCAGTTTGGGCCTGGAAGGAAGAAAAGGGTCTCATCTAGAAGAGAGAAGGGAGTGCATTCCAGGTGAGGGAGAAGGCTTGCACTAATTCACAGGAGTAGGAGGCAAAAGGATAAAATCAGCAGCTTGGCTGGAATGTTGGATTCATGAGGAAGACTAATAGGAAGTGAGGGCTAAAAAGGCAGCTGAAAGCCACATGATTGAGGGCTTTGAATGCCAGGCTGAATCACTGATGTTTTATTCTGATGGTAATGGAGAGGGGTCATCACATTTTCCAAGATTTACTATCCTTAGAGAAATACACAGAGCCTCTGGTCCTGATTTAGCACCATGCCCAGATGCCTCAGACTTTGTACCTCCTCTCCCTAGTCCTACCTAGATCTCATTCCTCTTCCAATTCATACTTGGTGCTTCTCTCACCAAACATCCAGGATCACTGTTCCCCAGTACTGTTAGTCTTATTTTTCATAGGATCAGAGAATATCTGAGCTGGAAGGGACCTTAGAGATCAGCTCATTTTACACATGAAAAAGCAGAGACCTAGAGTGGTTAAGTGACTTTCCCAAAGCCACAAAAGTTATAAGTAATGGTCAGAATTTGAAACCAGGACCTCTGACTTTAAATTCTCTGCTCTTTTTACTTTAGCAGGCTGCCCCCTTACCACACATAGTGTAACGGCAAGCAAAATGGGACTTTTTGCTGTTTTTTCTTTTGGAGTGCTTCCCAGAACTAAGGCAATCAAGTGCCTTTGATGGAGTCTTGCCTTTGTTTGAATCGAGTCTTTGATTGAATCAAGAGTCCTTGATTGGAAACAGTATATATACTCTGAGGTTAACATTTTGCTTGGAGGCTCACTCATTGGAAGAGTGTTCATGTGATTTTGCCAGAAGAGACTCTGGGTAGCCGTTAAGGAGCCCCTCTGGCTTTGAAAACCCAGATGTTGGTGCTTCTCTCTGTCATAACTATGTATGTATTTCTATGGACAGACAGTTAGAAGCCTGTTTGTTGATTTATATTATTTTCTCTGCTTGTAATTACAAAAAAAGACTCTTGTTTGTATTTGCTCTGAAGTTCACGGTGCTGACTTTTTCCCCTGAAGTAAGTGAATGATGGGTTTAATTAAAGTAAGATTGTTACCTCCTTAAAGTTGCTTTCCTTTAGAAAAACAGATCAAATAACCTGTGCTAACAGCCCTCCTGTGTGCTGGTGTTATTGGCCTTACACCTCCACAGCAGCTACGAGCAGCATCATTGTTACACATGGTAACAGACAGTGGCCATCTACCCACAATAAGTCATATGCATGTACAATTCTCTCCATTGGGACATTTTCACAGGCTCAGATATGCTTGAGCCTCTTCCTAACTCTGTTCTCTCTGCTTTATCCTTAGCCCCAGCTGCATATGGCTTTGGAGGTCTATCATCACCATCTTCCTGATCCTCATTGTCTTCTCAGAATTGATGCCTAGTTTGGCCTTTAAGAAACCAGCAAGTAGGTGCGGGGAAGACAATGCTCATCCCCTGCACTGTCCTGATGGAATTTCCCAGAGACAGGTCACCTTGGATGTGGGTTGAGGACCAGAACGTGGTTGAGGACTTGCTCACAGACAGGGTAGATGGCCACAAGGGGCCATAGCCTATGAAGGGACGCCAACAGAGAGAAACGTAATACACCATATACATGACAAATGACAAAGGACTAAATGAAACCTCAGGCGAAAGGTTGTTACTGCCCAAGCCAGCAACCAGAAGGCTTGAGTTTGATTCCTAGAATCAGAGTCACAATTAGATAGAATTTCATCCAGTGAAAATTAGGTGGGGGGGGGGGCAGGCAGAATGGTGAAGCACACTTGAGACAAAAGACTACCCAAGCCAGGGAGAACTAGAGTGACACAGGACCTCCCCACTGCCAAGAGAGGGTAACCAGCCACCCAGAAAGAGCCCCACAGCACAGTTGTATTCCATTCCTCTAGAAGAGAAATGGCAACGGAGGGGAATGAGCATTTATATAGTAGCTACTATGTACTAGGCACTGTGCTAAGAGCTTTACAAATATCTCATATCATCCTCCCTGGAACCCTGTAATTATTCTCATGATACAAATGAGAAAACTGAGGCAAACAGAGGTTAAGGGTCACATAGCTAGTAGAACTCAGGTCTTCCTGACTCCAGGCCCAATGCTCCGTCCACTTTGCCACCTAGCTGCCCTTAGGTGCCTAAGAAGTCCTGATGGTGGTCTCTATGGGGGTAAACCACGGAAGCAGGCTCTCCCACCATGTCAGTAGCCTGTCTCTCAACTCCTTGCATTTGCACTGGCTCCCTCCATGCCTGGAATAGTCTCCCTCCTCTACTCTCCTGGTTTCCCTGACTTACTTCAAGACTCAGGTCAAAATCCCACCTCTTGTCAAAGAAGGCTTTTCCTGCCTCCATTAGCCCTAAGCAGTTAGTGACTTCCCCTTTCAGATTACCTTCCTCTATCCTGTTTATATCTCATTTATATATAGTTGTTTGCATGTTCCATTAGATTGGAAGCTCCTTGAGGGCAAGGACTTTGCCTTTCTTTGTATCTCCAGCATTTAGCTTAGTGCCTGGCAGAGAGTTGTGCTGTTTAGTCATTTCAGTTGTGTCCAACTCTTAATGACCCCATTTGGGGTTTTCTTGGCAAAGATACTGGAGTGATTTGTGATTTCCTTTCCCAGCTCATTTTACAGGCAATGAAACTGAGGCAAGCAGGGTTATGTGACTTTCCCAGGGTCACACAGCTAATAAGTGTCTGAGGTCAGATTTGAACTCGTGAAAATGAGTCTCCCTGACTTCAAGCCTCACGATCTATCCGCTGCACCACCTAGCTGTCATCTGGCAGAGAGTGAACACTTAATAAATGCGTCTTGATTGACAACTGACTGAGCATGGAGCGGTGGATAGAGTGTCAGATTGGGTGTCAGGAAGATCTGAATTCATATCCTGCCTCAGATACTACCTGTGGGAGTTGCCCTCATTTAACCTCTCTGTACCTCAGTTTCCTCATCCATAAAGTGAATGTACTGGTTCATTCAAGTCCACCCAGGTTTTTCTGAAATCATCCCCTTCATCATTAGTACAACCCAATTGTATTCCATCACATTCATATACCGTAACTCATTTAGTCAATCCCCAATTGATGGACATCCTCTCAATTTCCAATTCTTTGCCATCACAAAGAGTACTATAAAATTTTTTGTACACATGGGTCCTCTCCCTTTTTCTTTAATCTCTTTGGGTTATAGACCTAGCACTGATATTGTCAAGTCAAAAGGTGTGCATGGGTTTGTAGATTTTGGGCATAGTTCCAAAATGCTCTCCACAATGGTTGGACTATTCACAGCTTCACCAATAGTTCATTACTATCCCTATTTTCCCACCTTCCCTCCAGCAATTGTCATTTCTGTTTTCTGTCATCTTAGTCAATCTTATGGGTGTAAGGTGGTACCTCAGAGTTGTATTAACTGGCATTGTTTTAATTATTGATTTAGAGAATTTTTGTATGACTATAGATTACTTTGATTTCTTCTTATTAAAACTGCCTGTTTATATCCCTTGACCATTTGTCAATTGGGGAATGGTTCTTATTCTTATAAATTTGATTCAGTTCCCTATATATTTGAGACATGAGACCTTTATCAGAAAAACTTGCTCTAAAGATTTTCCCCCAGTTTCCTGCTTTTCTTCTCATTTGAACTGCATTGGTTTTGTAGGTGCAAAAGCTTTTTACTTTTATACAATCAAAATTAGCCATTTTACTTTCTGTGAACCTCTGTCTCTTCTTTCATCATGAACTCTTCCCTTAACCATAGATCTGACAAGTAATTTCTTCTTTGCTCCAGTAATTTGCTTATGATATCATTCTTTATATCTAAATCATATAACTATTTTGAGCTTATCTTGGTATATGGTGTGAATATTTGTTAATACTTAGTTTCTGCTAGATGACTTTCCAGCTTCCCCAGAAGTTTTTGCCAAATGGTGAGTTCCTGCCTCACAAGCTGGGATCTTTGGATTTATCAAACATTCAGTTAAGTGTGCTCATTTGTTTCTTTATGTTGTGTGCCTAATCTATTCCATTAATCAGTTACTATATTTCTTATCTGGTACTAAACTGTTTTGATGATTACAATGTTATAGTATAGTTTGAGGTCTGGTACTGCCAGACCCCTTTCATTAACATTTTTTCCATTGATCCTTTGCTATCTTTGACCTTTTTTCCTCCAGAAGAATTTTGTTATTATTTTTTCTATCTCTATAAAATAATTCTCTGGTAGTATGATTGGTATGACACTGAGTAAGTAAATTAATTTAGGCAGTATTATCATTTTACTATAGTTGTTTGGCCCAGCCATGAGCAATTAATATTTCTCCAGTTATTTAGATATTTTTATTTGTGTGAAGAGCATTTTGTAATTATGTTCACATATAAAGGTTCAAAGACCCTTTGTCAAATGCAATTTTTATTGCACTATGATCAGAAAAAGATGCATTTAATATTTCTGCTCTTCTGTATTTGTTTATGAGGGTTTTGTGCCCTAATATCTGGTCAATTTCTGTGTAGGTGCCATGCACAGTTGAAAAATAGGTATACTCCTTTCTTTTCCCTTTCAATATTCTCCAGAGCTCCATCGTATTTTCTTTTTTAAAATTCCACTCACCTCCTTAACTTCTTTATTTTTTAATGATTAGATTTATCAGAGTATGAGATGGGTAAATTGATGTCCCCCATTAGTATAGTTTTACTGTTTATTCCCTCCTGTAACTTATTTAACTTTTCCTTTAAAAATTTTGTCGCTATTAGTATTGATATTAATTTATGGTCTGTGGTGCCTTTAAGCAAAATATAGTTTCCCTGATCATCTTTTCATTAGGTTTATTTTTTTTGCTTTGTCTGAGATCATAATTTATACCCCTACCTTTTTTTTTTACTACAGATAAAGCATAATAGATTCTTCTCCAGCCCCTTATTTTAACTTTCTGTGTACTTTTCTGTTTCAAGTGTGTTTCTTGTAAACAACGTTTTGTTGGCTTCTGGTTTCTAATCCATTCTTTTATCCTCTTCCATTTTATGAGTGAGTTCATCCCATTCACATTCACAAATATGAGTGTTAGCTGTGTGTTCCTCTCCATCCTGTCATTTTAGATTTAGCCTTGTCTTTTTTATCCTGTCCCCTCCTCAAGAGTCTGTTTTGTTTCTCACCACTGCCTCCCTTACTTTATCCTCTTTCTTATCCCCCATCCTTTCTCTATGCCCCCTTTCCTCTTACTTCCTTACTGTGCAAGAGGAAATTCTCTACTTAACTGTGTGTGTGTTTATTTTTCCCTCTTTGAACCAGTTCAGTTGAGAGTGAGGTTCAAGTATTGCCAGCTCCCATCCTCCATTCTCCCCTCCATAGTGTAAACTCTTCCTTGTGCACCTCATTTATGTAAAAAAATTTCCCCATTCTTCTTCTCGTTGCCCCCTTCTCCCAGCTCATCCCCTCTTTGTCACCCTTCCATTATCCATTTGAGATCATCCCAACATAACAGACTCATTCCCATGCACTTTAAGGAGACTCCCTCTCACTGTCCTAGTGATGATGAAGTTCTTAGTTTCTACATGTATCCTCTTCACATATAGGATATGAACAGTTTAACTTTATTTAGTCCTTTATGATTTCTCACTCATGTTAACCTTTTTATGCTTATCTTGAGTCTTGTGTTTGAATGTTAAAATTTCTACTCATCTCTGGTCTTTTCATGAGGGATGCTTTAAAGTCCTCTGTTTCATTAAATATCCATTTTCCCTCTGTAGTATTATACTTGATTTTACTAAGTAGGCTATTCTATGCCTTCTGGAATATCATATTTCCAAGCCCTCCACTTCTTTAAGTAGTAACCACTAAATCTTGTGTGATCCTGACTATGGCTCCAAGGTATTTGGATTATTTCTTTCTGGCCGTTCTCAATCTTTTCTCCTTAACCTGAGAGTTCTGAATTTGGGCCATAATATTCCTGGGAGTTTTCATTTTGGGATTTCTTTCAGGAGGTGATCAGTGGATTCTTTCAATTACTGTTTCGCCTTCTGGTTCTAACATATCTGGGCAGTTTTACTTTATAATTTCTTGAAATATAATGTCCAGGATGTTTTTTTATTTGTGAAGCTTGGATAGTCCAACAATTTTAAAGTTATCTCTTCTCAATCTATTTTCCAGATCAGTTATTTTTTCTATGAGCTATTTCACATTTTCTTTTTATTTTTTTCAGTCTTTTGACTTTGTTTTTTGCTTGTTTGTTTCTTGATGTCTCATGGATTCATTAGTTTCCATTTGACTAATTCTAATTTTTAAAAATGATTTTCTTTACTTAGGTTTTGTATTTTTTTAAATCATTTATCCAGTTCTGATTTTTAAGGAGTTATTTTCTTCAATATTTTTGTACCTCTTTTGCCAAACTGTTAATTCTCTTTCCACACTTTTCTCGAATTGGCCTAATTTCTTTTTCCAATTTTTCCTCTGCTTTTCTTATTTAATTTCCAAAAAAAAATTTACTTTTTAAAAAAATCACTTTCGTTAGCTTTTCTAAGAATTCTTGTTGGATTTGTGTCCAATCTGCCTTTCTCCTTCAGTTTATTTATAGATGTTTTCAAGTCATTGTCTTCTTTTTAGTTCTTATCTTGAGCTTCCCTGTAATGATAGAAGCTTTTTATGGTCAGATACTTCTATGTTGTTTGCCCATGATTTCAACCTATTTCTTGACTTTGGACTTTATGTTAGAGTTGGGTTCTGCTCACTTGGGAGGAAAAGTCTGGCCTGAGATTTTGTCTTTTATGTTCTTCTGCTGCTTTCGCAACTCATTCTAGGTGCCTGTAAGTTTTTAATGCTTCAATATGGTTTGATCCAGGGAGTGGTCTCTACCATCCTGGTCTGCTCCTTATGTAGGCAGAGCCTTTGCTCCTTTTGTGACCACGACCTCTCTTTTCCATTCTGAAACTGTGTCCCTGAACTGAGTAAGTGGTGGCAGAGCTGCCAGATGACACCCATTCCTGCTTCCAATGATAGTATGGGATCCCCTGGGATCTCTTTCTTCCCTGGTGTTCAGGCTGCCACCACCAGAACCCAATGCTGCTTCAGCTTCTGTGCTATGCTCCCAATGATCACAGACCTCTCTTTCTGTCTTCCCAAGCTGCCCTTAGGCCAGGAAAAATAACTCATGGTGACCCTTTCTTGGCTATCTCACTAAGAATTAGATCTGGTGCATATTTTAGGTTGTTGTAGAAGAGGGAGCTGAAGCAAAGTTGCTACCTCTTACTCTGCCATTTTAACTTCTCCCTTGAGAAAAGTACTTTGTAAATGGAAAAATGGGAGTTGCCATTCCTGATCCATGGCCTCTGTGCTCCTTGCCCTCTTTGGGGACACTGTCCTGCCCTAGGACTTCCTTTTCCTCCCATCAGAGCTCATCACACCTGCTCTCAGAGTCTTCACATTGAAGTGTCAACGATTGAGAACAGCGTAGAGGGCAACCCTGCTCAGGTCTCCACACTTCCACAAAGATTAAGGTATTCAGCTAGAGGTTAAGTTAAAAATGGCAGATCCCAGGTCAGCTGATTGGTGGAGAGGATTGAATGATTATTGGGACTTTCCTGGGGCTTCTGAAATCGCACCCTGCAAAAACAGTCCCCTTTGGGATCTGGGAGGGAGTGGGGAGAAAGGAATATATAATGAGGGAAGTTTGTAGGTGTTTCAAGTTTTCTGGTGTAGGTGGACGGATATGGGGCAGCTGGGATGGCCCCATGAACTAGAAATCCAAGGATTCAAGAAAGAACCTATCTCTCAAAGCCAGGATTCTCATCTCCAACTCACAGAATATTAACAGAATGCTAGTCAGTCAACAAGCCTTCATTAAATGTTTTCTATATGTGAGGTACTATGATAAAGGCTGGGGCTACAAAGAAAGGAAAATTAAACATAAAACCCCCCAATCTTCGCCCTCAGGGCATCTGCATTCTAATAGGGGAGTCAAAATATAAATATCCAGTTACATACAAGATATATTCAGAGTATATGAAGGTAACCTGAAAAGAGAAGGCATTAACAGTGGGCAAAAGGGGAGATGGATGAGGAGAGGCCTGGGAAAGGGCTGTTTGCAGAATGTAGGACTTGAGCTGAGTCTTGAAGGAAGCCAGGGAAGCCGGAGGCAGATATGAAGCAGAAGAACATTCCAGGCCATCAGGGACAGCCAGGAAAAGGGCAGGAAGACAAGAGATGAATTGTCCGGTTTGAGCAACTGTAAGTAGGGTAGTAGTCAGATTAGAGAGTTCATGGAGGGGAGTAAAAAGAAGACAGCCAACGTAGGGAGTAGCCAGATTATGATGAGCCTTAAACTGAAGCCTTTTTATTTGATCCTGGTGGCAATAGGGAACCACTGGATCTCCTGGGGGGTAGGGTGGCATAGTCAGACTCATGTTTTAGAAAAATTCCCTTGGTAGCTGAGTGGAGGATGGATTGGAGGAGGGAGAAGTTTGAGACAGGTAGACCAATTAGAAAGCTATCACAATAATCCAAAGGAGGGGTAAGGAGGGCCTTGTGGCAGCATAATAATAGTTAACATGTGCATCAAAGAGTTAACATTTGTTAAGCCCTTTGCAAACTTTTAAGTGCCATGTGAATACTGGCTATTATTTTTACTATTATCATTATTATTAGGTGGGGAGGAAGGAATGTGCATGTTATTGATATTATAAAGGTAGAAATGACAAAAGAAGGAATGGAACTTGGACATCATTGAATTCAACTTACTCATTGTAACAGAAGAAGAAACTGAGGCCTGGAGCTAGGCAGTGACTTACTCAAGCTAACTGGTGAGGAGCCCAGCAGGGATCACAACCCAAGTCTCCTAGTTCCCAGGAACAGGCTCTTTTGGCAACACTGTGCTTCTGACTTCTTAGCTTTGGGTCCATGTTCCCCAACTTAGCACCCAGTTGCTGATTCAGCCTGGGGGCCAGGCAGTCCGGAACAGAAGTTCATAAGCAATATTAAGGGATGGGAAAGGTTCTAATTAGAGGCAAGAGATCCTGCTCCCAATGGGGAAAGCACTGGGTTTGGGATCAAAAGAAATAAATTGTTTTGTCTTTTACTAATAGTGTCATATTGGCCAACACCACTAACTTCTATAAGTCTCAATTTTCTTATCTGTAAAATGGGAATAGGACTTCCTGTGCTGACTTTGCCAAGTTACTTTGAGAAAACAGAAATACAGTAGAAATATGGGTTGTCATTATTATTATTATTTTTATACCTCCAAGGGACCTTTACTCCAATTCTTCTCAGCCCAAACCAGGGGGATCCCCTGGCTTGAGTCTGGGACTGTGAGAAGTTGACATAGTTGCTCTTGTTGGTCCTTGGACCACTGGGTGGTCCAGGACCCAATATAAGAGCAGAATTCTATCTTGGGCTGGGGCATCTCAATCGGTCAACATTTACTAAGCCCTGAGTATGTGCCAGGCACTGTGCTAACTGCTGGGGATACAAAAAGAGGCAAAAGATGGTCCATGACCTCAAGGAGCTTACAATCTAATGCTCCTTTCTTCTCCACCCATCCCCTACTCCCAGGAGCACTCCCCTAAACCACCTAAGATGGGCTGACATCTATGAAAGAAAGAAACAAAGTTCCTCAAAACTCCCTAGGATCCCACTAGGTAGTTCTTGGGGGAGGGCAAGGAGGTTGTCCTTCCCCACCTTCATTTCTAGTACTCATTCCCTATGTCTTCTATTCTGAGGTCAATTCTAGTCCTGACAATTCTGTGTTCTAAGATTCCTTCCAGCTCTGACTTTCCATGTTCATAAGATCATGGATTTAGAGCTTGAAAGGTGCCTTATGAGTCATATCATCCAACCCTGTCATTTTATGAGTGAGGGAGCTGAGGCCCAGAGAAGCTAAGTGATTTTCCCAATATCACACAGTTAGTAAATGGCAAAAACCAGGATTTGAACTCGGGTCCTATGACCCCCAATTCAACGGTTGTTCTACAGTATCACTCTACCTCTTCCAGTTCTGATATAATCTAATCTAATCTAATCTTTTCAGTCATCTGATCTTCTCTCCCTAATGTACTTAAGAACCTAGAGAAAAGCCAGGAAAATGTCCACGCCAAAATGTAACCTGTGATTTTCCTGAAAAAAGAGAGTGTCACACGGATTTCCAGTGCAAGAAAAACATGAAGTGCTGCTTTTTCACCTGTGGGGAGAAATGCTTGGACCCAGACGCAGGTAAAGAAAGGCCCTAAACAGGGCACGTTCTAGGTTTTCTACCCACAGTTTGTCGTTGCGGATGTCGTTGCTGTTGTCGTCCACCCTTCTTTCTCAAAGAGGACCAGGGACATCAGGAGGGTGATGGCTTGCAAGTGAATTCCATTTGAGTGAGGCAGGGCTGTGCGAAGTCATCAGCCTCTCAGGGCAAGGCTTGGATGCTTTGCACTCAGCTGGCCCCAGAAAGCCTGAGGAAGCCGAGCTAGTGAGTTCCAGGGCTGACAACTGTTCTTTTCAGACTCTTTATCCTGAACGGCCAGCAAACCATCCTTCTCAGCAGTGTCTGCAAAGGCAATGGGTATGTTATCGTGAGAACTTAGAGGAAAAAAAGCAAAGCAAATTCCAGTTATTCCTTTGCCATAGACACTGTAAATCAAAGTCTCCCTCCACTCTCTACTTAGAGGACAAGATACCCCCCGTTTGGGGAAGGTTTTATACCATTTCTTACTCAACATTTTAGTATATACCTGTCCCTAAAAAGGTAAAAGAAAAAAATACTGGGTTCGAATGATGACTGTTACCATGGGCAAGTCTCCAGGCCTCAGGTCTCTCATCTATAAAATGAAAGGGTTGTTGCATAGTAAGCATTCATTAAATGCATATAAAATTAAATATAACACAAATGTAAAATTAAGAAATACATATGTGTATATGTATGAACATAAAGTACATATTTATACTCTTCAATGAATAATAGACATTAACTGGCTAATGTTTGAAGGTTTTTTTAAGCCCTTGAAATTAGATATTTAGGATCAAAACATAGGCCAGAAAATATCTACCTGATAAAGATGGAAAGGATCTTTGGAAGCATCTTTTCCTATACCCTGATCCTTCTGATGCAAAAACTAAGGTTCAGAAATGGAGAATCTTTGCCAAGGTCGCTTTGCTTGTATCTTCCCTAATTAACTTGGTGGATGGAGGGAGACACTTATTTCTTTCAGAAGAAGGAAATGAGTTTTTATTAAGCACCTACTGTGTGCTTGATCATCAAAATTCCAGGAGATCGATGCTATTATTATCCTCATTTTACCATTAGGAAAACTGAAGCGGGTAGAGGTGAAGGGACTTGCCCTGGGGTCACACTGCTAGTAAGTGTCTGAGACTGGATTTGAATTCGGGTCTATCTCTAGGACCAACCCTTTATCCACAGTAACAACTAGAGGGCCCTGGCAAGGGTAAGTCTGGAAGTCAAGAGATATGGCTCCAGTCTTCTCCCCCCCTCTTACTATATGACTCAGACGAGCTTCTTAATCTCTCTTCCATCCAGTTTCCCTGTTCATTAAATGAGTAATGATACTTGTCTTCCTAGTCTCCCAGGGTTGTGAGCCTTAAATGAGATCATGGCTATACATATGAAAGTGCTTTCTTGATAACATAAGCAGTTATTATAATCATTATTGGGGTTTTTTTCTATCCATCCTTGAAAACTGAACAGATTCCCTTCTGTCATGTTGTTTGCTAATTGTCACCTGTATCTACAGAATGAGAGTATTTAGCCAGATGACCCCTAAGGTCCCTTTAGATGGTTCAATTAGCCCTTTCTGTTTGCAGGGTATTTTCAGCTTCTTTCAAAGGTCCTCTATTATTCCATCCAATCTCCATGAGACATCAGCAAGAGAAGAGACAGAAAAATACAAGTATAAACCAATAGGTTAATACCAACCTTTAGTTTATATGGAGGCCTGGACAGGGAAAGGGATTTGCTTGAGAACACAGGAGTAAGGAGTCGCAGAACCCAAGTCTCTAGATTCCCAAGCCCAAATACAATAGCCCTGGCTGGGACCAGGCAGCCTTAGCAAGGAGAGAGGAATCTGCTCCCATTCTTTCTCCCCCATTTTCCATCCTCTGCCCAGATATATGCAGGCTGTCACCAGAAGTGGGCGAATGTAATGACTTTCACTTACGCTGGTTCTACAGCATAGAGGCACGTACCTGTAAATATTTCTTCTACAGCGGATGCAAAGGGAATGTCAACAATTTTCCCAGCAAGAAAATCTGTGAGCAGACCTGTGGTGGGACAGGTGAGATGTCAAGCATGGCAGACTTGGGGCTGAAGGGCGGGGCATGAGGAAAAAGGGAGGAGCCTGCCTGCATCTTTCAAGACACTATACAGGTCACATGACAGGCTTTTTTATATGACAGACCCTTGGCAGTCTGGAGAATAGGAACACCTCAGAAAAACGGTGTTGTCATTTTAATTCATTATTTAAGGAAGTGCTAAATTTCAGCTACCAACTACTAAAATGAAGATGGATTTTGTTTTGCCATCCAAGTTCATGGACCACCTGAAATCTGTTTGACACCTAGCTATGTCTAAGCGGATTCTTTTATAGAAGGGAAGAGCCGAGGCCCAGAGAGAGGAAAATTATTTGACTGAGGTCATATAGTTTGTAAGTGGCAGAGGTTGGTTTAGAACCTGTAACTCCCTGTGCTATTTTAACTTCTGGCAGGGCATCTTTCTCAAACACTAGGTCTCCTTGGGCCGTCCCTCCTCCCTGAGAAGGTTTGCTACAGTTTCATCTTAGTCCTTTCCTTCCCTCCAAGGGAAGATGCAAGGCCAGGAAGGAGGATTGAACTGGCAATACAGGATATGGGGAGATTAGAAACCAGACTGAGCTAGTATATGGGAAGGGGAAAGAAAGACTAGTTATGGCCTACATTTAGTTAGCTGGCTATATTCAGAGCCTAGTCTTAGTCACAATGGGGAGCAGAGTGCCAAGGACATAGAAGATACAGGCTTCATAATCACATACAAGAATGCATATGGACTTAGAAAAAGAATAGAGGAGTGAATTAAAGGAGGGAAGAAGTCCTGGAGAAAGGTTTAGGCCATGCTTTGGAGGAAGAGAGGGATATTATTTTGGTGACATCAATTTTGGTGGGAAGCAGAGGCGGCCACGTCTAATGGGGAGAGCCTGTGTCTTCTTTTCCAGTCAGGAAAGGATTTTGTCCACCCTTCCCCTTCAAAGGCAACCGAAACTGTTCCATGACCTGTCAGGAAGACATGGACTGCCCTGAGACGTACAAATGCTGCCATACTAGTTGTGGCTTGGTGTGTAACCCACCCTGGAAAGGTGAGATCTGGGGCGGGGGGAGATTTGTTCCTCAAAGCTGGCCAGATACATGACCAGAATTAGAGATCTGGGGCATCTAGGCTGGCCCTGAGCAAAGCTATGCAAGTTGGTCTTAGATAGTATCTAATCTTAGAACAGAAGGGGAACATTCAGTCTCATTTTGCTGATAAGGACACTCTGACTTTTAGAGATTGTCTCAATGTGGTTTAAAGGGCCACCAGGGGACTAGTCAAACTTTTGGAGCCAATGACTGGCCACCCTCTAATTCCTTCAGGTTTAATCAAAGATCAATTGATGCTGCTACAGGAAGTGTGACCCTTAGCAGCAGAAAAGAGAGCCAACCACAGATTCAAGAAATAGTCTTGGCAGTCAGAAATTGAGCTGCATAGAGGAGCATGACCATAGAGACCAGCAGAAAAACATTCTTAACAGAGACACCACACCCAGTGAGGACATAAGAAGAGGTAGAATCTCAGGATCCTGCAAGACCTGAGTCACCTTGACACATATGTTCTCTAAGCGTGTTCTTTACTAATACATATATGTTCACTCTTCCTGCTGATGCTGTGTGTATTTGTGGGAGAGTATGCCCCAAGTTTATAAGGGAAATATTTTGTGGCTTTTATGACTATGATGCCATTATAGTAAATACCTTTTTTTAAAGATAATTATGTCAGGGGCAGCTAGGTGGTGCAGTGAGCAGAGCACCAGCCCTGGAGTCAGGAGGACCTGAGTTCAAATCCGGTCTCAGACACTTGACACATTTACTAGTTGTGTGACCTTGGACAAGTCACTTAGCCCCAATTGCCCTGCCTTCCCCCCTCCAAAAAATAAAAGAAAGAAAGAAAAATTGTTTATAAAAAAGCTTGAGCACTGGTTAAGACCGCTGAGGGCTGAGTTCTAGGCCTGTCTTTAGTTGTCTGCTTTCTTGTGTTGCTATACAGTTAAGCCCTGGGACTGCCCACCTCAACCACATTTTTGCGATAGACTTAAGGAACCTTTGTGTCAGAATGATGAAGAATGTGGACAGGATGAAAAGTGCTGTTCTAATTGTGGCTTGACATGCATTAAAAGTTAGTAATGGATGACGCTGGGGAAGGTGGGAGGAAGGGGAAGTGAATGCCTTTGAGAATAATGCCAAGTTCCCCTCCTGACTTGCTACCTGACTATGGACTCTCAGATTGGGAGTGAAGGGAAGGGCTTGAGGATGGCCAGTGGAACCCAGCTCAGAGGAAAGAAAGATGGGGCAACTTCTCTTCTAGTTATAAAGTACAGATCCTTTGCCACCAGGATCTGTAACAAAAGCTAGCCTGAGTTAGGAGAATTTCCCCTTTATCAACTACATCCTCCACTAGTGTTCCAGGAAAATGAGCTAATTCCAAGGCCTTCGCAGAAGCCCCTGGATTCGGGGATGTTGCTCAGATTCCCATTACTACATAGCTCCTGGATCTTAGGATGTGGGGCAGGGATTCTTCATCTGTTTTGTGTTGTGGTTGCATTTACTATGTTGTCCATTCTAGTAAGGCTGATGAACCTCATCTCTGAATGTTTTTAACTGCATAAGACAGGATATATAAAATTACAAAAGAGTCTAATCATACTGAAATGCAGTTGTCAAAATAATTTTTTTTAATTCATGGACCCCCAGTTAAAAACCCTCCTCATATAGAGCTGAATCAGACTTTGGAGATCATCACCATAGTTTACAAATAAGGAAACTGAGACCCAGAGAGTTTAAACAACCTTCCTGAGACCATATTAGAAGTACATAGTGATAAGGATGATGATGATATTATCTAACACTTCTATAATGCTTTCAGATTTGCCAAAGCTTTAAATATGTTATCTCATTTGATTTAGAGACAAAGACTCAACACAAGTCCTTGTAATCTAGCCATCGTGATGGCCTTCAACTACTGCCCCATACTGGATGAATTTTTGACTGAAAAAGACCCAAATGAGAAAAGAACTTCAATCAGGAAAAAGAAGGAATCCTTTCCAATCCCTGGAAAGGGCCTGACTTGAAGGACACTGCCATCATCTTTCATATCACCAAATTCCTTTTCAGGCTATCTCCCAATGCTGTCCTCCATATGTTATGGAATACTCTCTGTCCTTCAGAACTCTTGGCCCACCTCCTTCAGTGTCTTCCATTTTCCCTTTAGTTGGAATGTTTTCCCTCTTCCTCTTTGTCTGTTAAAATCCTATTTGTCCTTCAACTTCCAACTCAGATGCTCTCTCCTCCATGAAGCCTTCCCTGCTCACCTCGGTAAATAATGGCTTTCTCTGGCACCTCACTTTGCTTGCTCTCCATAGTATATTAATCATGTAATCTTAGGTGACAATCAGCATGGCATGGTGAATAGAAACCTGGCCTTGGTGTCGGCAAGACATAGGGTGGTACATATTGGCTCTGTAAGCCTGGGCAGGTCTCAGTGTTCTAGGCTAGTGGTGCCAAACTCAAATAGAAATGGAGAGGGGGGCATTAAGTCATACATAAGGATTCCTGCAGGCCACATATTGACTTAGAAAATTGCAAATAAACATCATTTGTGTCTTATTGTATTTCTGCTTATTTTGTTAAATATTTTTCAATTGAATTGAGGGGATGCCCATCAATTAGGGAACAGTTGAACAAGTCGTGATATATACTGTGATGAAATACTATTGTGCTATAAGAAATGGTGAGCAGGATGGTTTCAGAAAAGCCTGGAAAGCCTTATATGAACTGATGCAAAGCAAAGTGAGCAAAACCTGAAGGACATTGTACACTATGACAGCAACATTGAAAGGATGATCAAATGTGAAAGACTTAGCTACTCTAATCAAGACAATTCCAAAGGTCCCATGATTAAAAAAAATGCTATCCCCTTCTAGAGAGAGAACTGGTGAACTTGGAATGTCAGATTAAAGCATGCTTTTTTTTCAACGTTTCTTGCTTTTGTTGGGGTTTTTCTTGGCAACACAGCTAATATGAAAATATGTTTTGCATCATTTCCCACGTACAATAAACATCATGTTGCTTACCTTCTCAATAAGTGGAAGAGGTACAAGAGAATTTGGAAGTTAAATTTTTTTAATGAATACTAAAAAATAAATTGATGACTTTAAAGAAAATTTCCAATTAAATTTTAATCTGGTTTGGGCTGCACTTGAAGAGTTGTGGCTGCATGTTTGACTCCTCTGGTCTAGGCAATTCTCTCAAATTATAAATTGCCAAGAAGTTGCTGATTTGCATTGGTAAAGTGAGTTTCCTTATCTAGAAATTCCCTAAACAATTGAAATCATAGATCTGGTCTCTATCCCTATCCCTGATATTAGATATCATAGCTTTCTGGGTTGATTTCTCATCACCCCGGGGACGAGAATTGTGTAACACCTAAGAAATGATTGAGAGAGAGGAGGGAAGAGACAAGAGAGAAGTGAACATCAGTCTTAGAGTAGACAGAGGAAAAGGATAAAAGTTCACATTAATTTAGCGCTTTGACTTTTACAAAGTTTTGCTCTCACAGGAGCCCTCTCAGTAAGATAGTATGAGAATTATTCTCTATATTTCATCCGTCATAAGCTTTAGAGTTAGAAAAAAAACCTTGGAGATCATCATCTTATGGGCTAGAGATCAACTCGGAGGGGGTGTGTGAGGCCACACAGTGAATCCCAGAGATCTGGGAGCAGAGAATCAGATGGGATCTTTGAGGCCAACTAGGCCAATGCTTTCATTTTACAGGTAAGGAAGCTGAAGCCCAGAAATGTTAAATTATTTGTACAAGGTCACACAAGTAATGTGTGTCAGAGGTGGGATGTCTCCAAACCCTCTGCAAATGCATGAGCTGTGGCAAACCACATCAACCCTCTCATAACATGACCCAGCACACTAAGTAAACATATAAATGAGTGTCAGAGTCAGAGAAAGAAACAAAACGTTTGGAGCTGGGGGAAAATGACCTGTTTTACACATTATAGATGACTACTTTACATTAAAAGTATGGCTACATTCACAGTAGCCTTTTGTTCTTATGAGCTTTCAATTAATAGATACAGATAATACAATTGGGGCAGCTAGGTGGCAAAGTAGGTAAAGCATTGGGCTTGGAATCAGGAAGATTCATCTTCCTGAGTTCAAATCTGGCCTCAGACACTTACTAGCTGTGTGACCCTATGCAAGTCACTTAATTCTGTTTGCCTCAGGTTCCTCATCTGTAAAATGAGCTGGAGAAGGAAATGGCAAGCCACTGCAGTGTCTTTGCCAAGAAGACCCCCCAACAGGGTCGTGAAGAGTCAGACACAACTGAAATGACTGAACAACAAAAATAATACAACTATGACTGGGGGAGGGGGAAGGAGGCCTGAAAAATTTGGTGTTAAAAAGGTTGAGACCCATGAACTCATCCAACCTCCACATTTTATAGATGAGAATACTAAGGAAGTGGGTTGTCCAAGATGATACTGGTGCTAAGAATCAAAGCCAGAACTCACACTGGAATCTCCTGACTTCAAGGCCCATGTCCTTTCCACTAAACGTGAGGTGACTAAGTCTAAGAGGCTGAAGAGGTATACCTTATAGCTCAGAGATATTACAGGTTCGATTCCAGCCCACTGCAATAAAGTGAATATGCAATGATCCGAGAGTCACACGAATTTTTTTTTGTTTCCCAGTGCATATAAAAGTTGTGTTTACACTATATTATACTATAATCTCAACAGTGTAGTGTCTGAAAAAATCAATGTGCACACCTTTATAACATTATTACCGAGCAAGTAGACAAGGAAAGAAAGGATAATTAAGAGAGGGAATTTTCATTCATGCTAAGTAGATTATAAATTTATTTTTAGATTTTTTAAGGAGATAGTGAATTTTACAAAAAGATTCTATTTGTCTCTTCATTCCCCATCTTGCTACACACACACACACACACACACACACACACACACACACACACCATCTTAACAGGCAACAAAATTTCAACCCAAACAACATTAAAGATCTTCTTGTCCGGAGACTCTCCACCCATAGACCCATAATCTGTAAACCCTGAGGGGAAGAGGAGAGACCCATAAGATTACTTGGAATGATATGAGATAGGATCGCATACTCAGAGGATACAAATGAATGTCTAATTGTGGAATTAGAAAGCCAAGAGTGTACAAGAGTCTGCTAGAATCGTGGAGCTGGTTGTTAAATTTTCAGCGTGAATATATATACCTCAGAAATCAGCGGATGCTACAAATCACGGCTTAATTTCTTGTTTTGTTGGTAGTCTAGACCTAAGTGAAGGTTAAAATGTTAATAATGAAGATTAAACTTTAAAAGGTATCAGGGGTACTTTGTTTTTTCTCAGAGAACCAGTCTTTAAAATCAGCACCCCCATGGCATGCTTACCCTACAAAGGTCTGTGAGGGAATCCTTATGACACACAAGAGATCTGGATGTCCTGACATTCGCCACCCAGCCTCCCCCACCCCAAGAAAGCTGGAAGATGTCCAGTTTCCAGTTCCCATAGCCCCCAAACTGGCCCCAGTCAGCCTGGTTCCAGTAGATACATCATGGCTGAGAAAGCTACAGCTATCTGCCATCCACACTGGCTTCTAGCCCTTAAAACCACAGTCCCCCTCATCCTTATTTTCCCTTTTTCCTCTTGTTCCTGATGCTGTTCATGCTCTGGGAATGAAGCCCCAGGGGGCCCTGATCTTCAAGGGAACCAGCAAGAACCAGGAGTGCAGGGAGGGAATAAACCTTTATTAAGCACCTACTATGTGCTTTTTCACAAATATTATCTTATTTGATCCTCACAGTAACCCTGAGAAGCAGGTGCTATTATTATCTCATTGTACAGTTGAGGAAACTGAGATAAACAGTGACTTGCCCAGGATCACACAGCCAGTAAATGTCTAAGACTAGATTTTAACTTAGGTCTTCCTGACCACAAGGCCTTTTCTATCCATGTACCACCAGCTGCCTGAATAGAGTGTTGAAGGGAAGCCTTGTTATCCCCCAGGAAAAGAGGGGACCCTGGGCAAAACAGTGACTCCCTCCAGGGAAGAGACAGAGATAGGGAGAGGAGAGCTTCTTCCTTGACCCTTTTAGCCTTCCCAGTGATATTTCTTTATTTCACCTCATCTTTTTTTAAAAAAAAATTAAGAAATCCTAAATCAAGTGTGGTGATACATACCTGTAACCCCCACTACTGGGGAAACAGAGGTTGTTGGAATGCTTGAACTCAGAGCTAAAGTCAATCAGGTGTCTTCACTAAATTTGGCATGAATAGTGTGAGCCTCCTGGTTGGGGAGGGAGGAGCACACCAGGCTGCTTTAGGACGGGTAAGCCAGCCCCCATATCAGCAGCAAGACTGTACCTGTAAGTAGTCCCTTCGCAGGCAGAATGGAGAAGCCTGGCTGAAATATGGTGAGAAAGAGAGAGAGAGAGAGAGAGAGAGAGAGAGGTCATAGATGGATGAATGGATGGATGGATGGATGATGGATGGATGGATGGATAGATAGATAGATAGATGTCATAGATAGATATGATATGATAGATAGATAAATAGATATGACATGATATGATATGATAGGCAGGTGGGCAGGTAGACAGACAGGTAAATAGCTGGACAGGCAGATGGACAGACAGGCAGAGAGATCATAGATAGATAGATAGGCAGGTGGGCAGGTAGGCAGGTGGGCAGGTGGACAGACAGGTAGATAGCTAAACAGGCAGATGGAAAGACAAACAGATAGACAGATGAGATAAGGAGACAGAGACAGATAGCCTGAAATTATTAAGCACTTACTATATGGCAGGCACTGTTCTAAGCTTTGGGAATATTAAAAAAATAAACAAGACAGTCCCTGCTCTCAAGAAGCTTATAATCTAACAGGAGAAAACATGTAAAGGGGTGTTGAAAAGCTGGTACCAAGGTGCACACACATGGTAACATGGTCAGGAAAAGGTTGGGAGGTGAGGCAAAAGCCTGGATCTAGGCATGATAAGGCAACGGACAGACAGATGCCCAGCTATCAAAGCCCAGAATGGTTCTGAGGAACAGAGTACAAGCTTTCAATGAGGTTGAATGTTGAAGTGAAAACAAAATGATCAGGGAAGTCAGCCTTCTGCTCAGAAATGTAAAGTGATTTCCTATTGCTTGCTAAGTAAAGTTCGGACATTGAAGGTCATCTACAGTATCCATCCACAATGACCTATCATGATGGAGAACTCGCTACCTTTCCAAGAATCCCTCTCAATTTCTAGCCTGGAGGGCAGAAGCATCATCTTGGATGCTACCACACTGCTTTTCAGCCTTTTCTCCTTTTGCTGTTCTCTATGTGTTGTCCACTCTAACCACAGTGGTCCGTCTATTCCTTCTCCTCCCAGACCCTGAACTCTCTGCTTAATCCCCCTCTTCAGTGTCTTTATTCCACATTCCCTGCAATAAATATGTTCTCCCTCCCCTCCTTTCCCTGTTAAAATCCTGTCCATTCTCTGAAGCCCATCTTGTGTGCTCTCTCCTTCGTGAAGCTTTCCCTATTACCCTTGGTAGACAAGAACCTTCCCTGGAACCTCATTTGGTTTGTGCTGTCCCATCCCCCCTTCTTTGCCCACTCTTGTCCCTTTCCATCATATCATATTATGTTTCAGAGTTTGTTTGTTTCTCATCCTCTGTCCATACTTTTACATCCTTTAGGACAGGAATCATGTCGAATAGAAATCTTCCATTATTTTACCTCAGCCCCAGAATCCCAATTCACCACTCACCTAGCACTGTGCTCACCAAACAGCTCAGAACATGTTTGCTTGTTTTGTGTTTGTGTCTCTAATAAAAATTTCATTTCTTCATAAGAAGGGAAGTTTCCATGGAAGGAGGAAAAGGAGAAAAGGATAGTGGCCCGTTATATTGAAATGAATGATGTAAAGACAAAAGGGAGGGAATGTGGGAAAAATGAAACATCATTGCACCGTTGGTGGAGTTGTGAACTGATTCAACCATTCTGTGGAACAATTGGGAAGTATGCCCAAAGGGCTATAAAACTATGCATACCCTTTAACCTAGCAATACCGCTACTACTTCTATATCCCAAAAGAGATAAAAAAAAAACAAAAAAAAAAGGATCGATATGTATAAAATATTTATAGCAGCTCTTTTCTTGAGGTAAAGAATTAGAAATTGAGGGTATGGCCGAACAAGTTGTGGTATGTGATTATGATGGAATACTATTGTACTATAAGAAATGATAAGCAGGATGTCTGCAGGAAAACCTGGAAAGACTTTCACAGGCTGATGCAAAGTGAAATGTACTGTGTATAAACTAGTAGCAATATTGTAAGATGATCAGCTGCGGATGACTTAGCTATTCTCAGCAATACAAAGATCCAAGGCACCTCTGAAGGCCTTATGATGAAAAATGCTATTCGTCCCCAGAGAAAGAGCTGATGATGTCTGAGTATAAATTGAAGCATACTTTATTTTTCTTGAGGTTTTTCCCCTATGTTTTCTTTCACAACATGACTATTATGAATATATTTTGTGGGACTACACATGTATAACCTATATGGAATTTCTTGCCTTCTCAATGGGGGTAGGGGTGAGAGGGAGGAAGGGGGAGAATTTAGAACTCAAAGTTTTAAAAAACGAATGTTAAAAATTGTTTTTACATATAACCACAGAAAAATAAAATATGAAATAAAAACTTAAAAAATATAAAGTCAGAGGATGAAACTCCCCCTCTCGTTTTAAGTAGGGGCAAAACTTGAACCAGGGAAAATGAGAAAGGTGCTGTGGGTTCCAGCCTGGTACCAGGGACCCATGTACTTGGGTACTTGGTGTACTTATAGAAGATTGGAAGTCATTGAATGGTGCTGGATAGAGTCCAGCTCTCCTAGTCCAGAGCCAGATTCCAGGACCATCTGCCTTCATAAGAAGGCAGCCAGGGGATCCAACTTAAAAGAGCACACATCATCTGAGAGGTCCCCAGGCTCTGGTGCCTGGACCCTCAGCTCCATGAGGTTCCTCAATGTCTTCTTGCTTCTGATGCTGATCACCCAGGGCACCTTCAAGAAAAGTAGGTGTCCTAAAGGGAGTTGCAGAGATGTCTGTCCTCAGCCCTGGCAGAGAACAGGCAGGAGGGAGGGGAGAGGGAGGGAAGGCAAAGGAAAAAGTATAAGGTGGTGAAGGGTAGCTGATCCCTTGACCCCAACTTCATTTCCAACGGGAGTTCAACTCTCCCCTCTCACTCCCTGTGTGAATGGGGATGAGGGGTCAGGATGGGGGAATCTGGCTCCTCTGAAACAGTGGATTACTCTCTATTTTCCTCATTTTATATCAGGAGACCAAGCTAACCTCTGTCCTACCCCTTTCTTCCCCATAGAGATAGAAACCAGACCCATGATTTTATTGGTGTAGAGAATTCCCAGGGGGAAGACCAGTGCAAGCCAAATCCTTTTCTGCACCTTAGTCTCAGAAAGCTGCCTAGACCATAGTCATACTGCCTTGCTGGGGTCCTGGGATCTGCCATGACAGTTGAGCCCCAGAGTGACCAGAGCTAGCGATGTGATTTGGCCATTCTCCCTTGCTTTGTCAGGGCCTAAAGCTAAATGGTAAAGTGGAGGGAGACTTGATAGTTTTTCCTTTGAATTTAGACAAATCTTACCCACAATACCTTCAAGAAGTTATGAGGTATCCATTTCTATTCCCTGACTGCATTGAGGGCTCCTAGGGCTTGGGTCAGAAATGGACCAGTGGAAAAAGTAAGTCGAGGACACTAGCCCCTTTCCCCCCTATCCACTCGGTATTAATTCAATTAACTATAATTCAGCAAGTGCTTCTTACAAGCCAATGGCTTCCACAGCGCTGTCCCTGGGTGCTGAGTGAGATACAAGGTTTAGGTAAAGCATGGTCTCTTCTCTCATGGAACTCTCCTCAGGAGGTTGAGCCACAAATGTAAAGAGCTAAATTTGCCAGTTATTTTATAACAGCATATGATAACATAACACAATAACACATAATGGGCATACTAGAGAGTCAAGTCAGCAAGCATACATCAATTGATTGCAATGTGCCAGCCCCATAGAAAGGGGCAAAGTGCCATGTGAAGCCCCAGGGAAGGCTTCCTGAAGGAGGTGGTATTGGAATTGGTCTTTAGAGGAGAAGGGATAGGAATTCAGCAAGTGAGTAAGAAGAAGAAGGACATTCTAAGCAAAAGAAACAGCCTAAGAAACGGTACAGAGGTGGGAAAACAAGATGTATTCTGTTTGGGGGAAAAGGAAGGCATATAGCAATCCACTTTGGTTGGATTGTGAAGTCAGTCATTCAGCACCTACTATGTGCCAAGCATTTACAAAGGAGAGTTCTATGTGATGGTAGTGTGACACTAGATCAGGACAGGGGAGCTTTGACTTCTGGGCAAATAAGCTTACATTTTGTATTGTAGAGGTGATAGGGAGCCATTGAAAATATGAGAGCTGGGAAGGTATCTACAAGATGTTATTATGGATATGGAGTCAGGAAATCTGGAACCAAATCCCAGTTTTGCTGCTTACTGCCTGTGCAACTTTGGGCAAGTCACTCCATTTCTTGGGGCCTCGTTTTCCTCATCTATAAAATGAAGACTAGCTGACCCCTACAGTCACTCCTGTCTCCTATCTATGATTCCACCTGCTTCTAAGCCTTCTGAAGGTCAATATTCCATCAGTCTCTGATCACACACAAGTCTTGAGCCTCCAGGTCTAGCCACCTTGAAATACTTAAAGCCTCCAGCACTGAATCTACCCTTTCCCTTCTGAATCAGGTATACCTTGTAAATGATAAGAGCTCCAACAATTTTTCTTGAGCATGTCTTTGTCACAAGGTCAATAGCAGGTGCATCTTCGACAACACCTGAGTCTTTCCCTATTCTGTCCGGCAGGACTGCTGCAGAAGTCAAAGAATCTGACAGTCAGAAGCCATAGGACCCTAGTATGCATTAGCATTGCTTTCCATCTCTCATACACACACGCGCGGGCACACACACACACACACACACACACACACACACACGCGTATATATAAGCTCATTTTCCCCCAAATAATAGGTATCCTCACCTACACCAAGGCTCTGGAACTGGATCATGACACATGTATATCCATGCTCACTCAATGCCTATCAATAGGAAGGAAATAGTCACTCTTTTCACAATCTTTTTCCCCAGTGAAGTGCCCCCACATCAAGCTCAAATGTACCTTCAAAGAGATGAACTACTGCACCAAAGACAGCCACTGTGAATACAATGAGAAATGTTGCATGCTCGGCTGTGGGAAGAAGTGCTACAACCCCTCTGAAGGTACTAACAAGGGCCCCTTCAGGTGCCCCCACCTGACAACGCCCCCCCCCACCAGGCTTCTACTCATAGTCTATCATCACTGTCTCTTTTCTGAGCACAGTACCACCTGGCCTTTATAGAGGGTGGCCTTGCCCAATTTTTCCTCTCAGTTTGACAATTGCATTTGATCCATTTCAAAGCTTTGGGCATCATGGAAAGATCTCTGAACTGAGAAGCAGGACACCTGGGCCCCCACCTCAGTTCTTTGCTGTGTAGTACTGGACATGTAACTCCAGCCCTCTGGGTCTCAGTCACAGAGGCTGAAGGATTTGATGAATGATGTACAGAAAATGAGGGGGGAAGCCAGACTGGCATCTGGGTCATTAAACGCCTGGGTCCAGGTCTGTTTGTCCATACAGTATATCTAGGAAAAGTAATGGATTATGAGGAGTGATGGACACTACTGGGGCCTGGATCCCATCAACTATTTCCTCTGTGTGTGTGTGTGCGCGCGCGTGTGTGTGTGTGTGTGTGTGTTTCCCTTCAGCTTTATGTAAATTGCCCATGGAGAAAGGTCCCTGCGGGATGTCCTTACTCCACTGGGGGTACAACTCCACGAGCCAGACCTGCCAGCAATTCAAGTATGGTGGCTGTTTTGGAAACAACAACAACTTTCAGACGCAGGAAATTTGCCAGGCAATCTGCCAGGCTTTGGGTGAGACCACAGGACCCTCCCAGCCCTACCCAACTCTTAGCCTTGATGCTGGGGAGAGGAGTGACAGAGGCCCAAAAAGATGGGGATGTAGGGATTAATCTCAATTCTAGTTTAAGTGAAACTCAGATACCCATGCTCTCTACATCTTGTGGGACTGGGAAGAAGGCAGCTGGGTCATCCATTGTCATGAGAGCATAAAACCACCTCATTGTCTTAGCCTCCCCCATCCTCACTTGCTAATTCTCACAATTAACTACAATTTAGGGCATTCCACTCCCAGATCCCAGGGATGCAGGACCCTTGTTCTTTGATGGGGGGCAGGGAGGGAGTCAGACTCAGGTATGGGCTGGGCTAGGTTGTTCTGTAGAAGATCATATCACCACCTATTTTCTAGATCAATGATGAGAAGCCATGAACCAACAGTCCATCTTTGGCCATTAGGAAATTTGGAGAACCTTGAGTTCTTCATCCTGTCACCTCAAGACTACCTCCCAAACTATACCATCCCATTTTACTTGCCATTATTTTACCTTGACCCTCATTTCCATCCCCACCCCAGTGGGGACCTTTTGGATTCACTCTCTTCTTCACCACATTAAACTGTTGAGCTCACCTGTCCCACAATGGCTCTCCCAATTTTGTCCAAGTCTATCCGTCGGTCAACAAACATTTATTTAGAAGCTACAAAGTGCCAGGAACTGGGTTGAGCAGTGGAGATATGTGGAGGACAGGTTTCCTGGGTCTCTGGAGATGTCCAGCCTGAAGAAGAAGAAGTATCCAGAGAATCATGATACAATATTAAAACCTCTGGAGACATGTTGCTCAGAAGTTGACTTGTTCTAGCACCAGCCCTGGAGTCAGGAGCACCTGAGTTCAAATCAGGTCTCAGACACGTGACACACTTACTAGCTGTGTGACTTTGGGTGAGTCACTTAACCCCAATTGCCCTGCCTGCCTGCTCCCCTCAAAAAAAAAAAAGAAGTTTATTTGTTCTAAATGAGACCAGAGGAGAGAAATGAGCCCAACACGTAAAAGTTAAACAGATGTCAGTCAGTCAACCAGCATTCAGTTCATTCATTCATTTATTCATTTGTTTGTATTTTCATTTCTTCATTCATTTATTTATTTACTTACTCATTTATTTATTATTTTTATATATTAAGTGCCTGCATTTTGCTGGGAGTCTTTTCTCCCTCAGTAGAATACAAACTCCTTGGGAACAGGGACTGCTTTCATTCATTTATGCATTCACTTATTTCTTTGTTCATTTCTTTGTTTTTTGTCTTTGAATCTTCAGTGCATAGAACAGAGATTGGCACAGAGTAGGTGCTTAATAAACATGCACTGACTTGCTGATCCCTTTTTATGGACTCCTTCAGTGGAGGGAATCCTTCCCTCACTTCCTTCCGAGGAAGCCTGTTCCACTATTGGGCAGCCATGATTATCAGAAAGCCCTTCCTTGTAGCAAGACAAAATCCATACTCAGTGTTTGACATAGCACCTGGCATACAGCAAGCACTAAATAAAATGCCAGTAGATGCTTAATACATAAAAATGATAAATAAATGAGGAAGCAAATAAATAAGTGAATGAAGATACGAACATACAAACAAATGAACAAAGAAATGCCAGTAGGCATTTTATAGTTTGATTATAGTTTGAAATGGCACTAAGACTTTTGGGACACCCTATATATAAAAAATAGTTTGGCAGATTAGAAAAGGCCTCATGGAGGTGGACTTGAGCAGAGCCCTGAATGGAGTGAGGAATTCCCAGATTTGGAAGTGAGGATGGAGAACATTCCAGGCATGAGGAACACAGTCTCTATACAAAAAGGTACAAGGGAATTCAATAGAAAATGGTTGATAATGAGCAACAAAGTGGCCAGTTCTAGACAAAGTAGAGAGTGTAGGAGCAGGAGAAGTGGATAAGCATCTCAGAAAGCTGGGCTGGAGAGTTTTATAGCCAAACAGAGGAGTTTGTATTTTGTCTTACAGTCCATAGGGAACCGATGAAACTGTGAATGAAGGAGTAACATGATCAGCCTCCTGCTTTAGGATTAACAATGTAGCTCCTGTACAAAGGAGGAAGATTTTGCCACGCTTCTTACAAAATATTATTGAATCACCTGAAAGAGACTCTGAACCAATTAAAAGAACCTGACCATCCACACAGGAAAAAACAAGCGGATGCAGAATGTCTATTGCCCAGATGATGTCCTGCAATTGGATGGGCCACCTAGAGAACTAGTCTATTACTTGAAACAGATGGGACAAAAGAATGAGTTGAGCCTAGAATCAAAAAGGAGGAGTACATATGGCTATATTGCCTCCAGGAAATTGCATTTAATGTCCCCAAACTTCTCCCAGGAACAAAGACTTTTTTTCTTAATCAGTCATCTTTTAGTGTTATGAGATTGCAGATTCAGGACACTGAAGTCTCTAAAACTGCAAATGAGTATCACACAGAGGGTAATGGAAAGGTGAGGGGTGGGTACAAGCACAGTCTATTACATCTAACCAACAAGAGACTCTGAAGAAAAATGGGGAAAAAATGTGTCATCAGGAAAATACATTTTAGAAGACACAGGATCAAATGAGATAATGGTAATTGTAAAAAGAGCTTAGCGCAATTCCTGGCTTATAGTATGTGCTTAATAAATACTTATTCCCTCCCTTCCCCTGAGAGATGATGGACACACAATCCATGTATCATTGCAGTATCAGTGGAAAGTAAGGATGGCCTCCAGAACACTGGATAGACTCCCTGTGTAAAAATTATGGAAAGACATAAACAAGAGCTACACAGGCTAAGCAGGTACAAATGGGTTGAAATCTGTGTAGTTAGAAGAAGCTTTCAAATCAATGAGATCAAAAATCTATTTGAATATTTGAGTAGGGGATGGATTGTACAGAGGAGAGACTGGAAGTCGGGAAAACAAAAGGTTATTGAAATATTGTGGGCAAAAAGGAAGTCAGGAAGTCAGGAAGGAAAGAAACATTTATTAAACCCCTACTATGTGCCACACACTGTACTAAATACTTAATTGCTGTTGTTATGCCCGTTTTCCAGTTGAAGGAACTGAGGCAAACATAGGTGAAGTGATTTGCCCAGGGTCACCCTGCAAGAAAGTGTTTAAGGTCAGATTTGAACTTGGGTCTTCCTGGCTCTAAGCCCACTGCTCTATCCACTGTACCACCTATTGCCTTCAAAAAAAATAGGCTGCTCTGAATTCAGGGAGTTGTGGAGTCCTTAGAGAGAAGGGTACAGATGCAAATGATGTCATGAAGGTGTGATCCACAAGACTCAACATCTGAATGGACATGGGGAGTGAGAAGAGGGAAGACTTAAGACTAATGCCAAGGTTGGTAGATTCAGGGTGAGGTAGGAGATGAGGAATAATATTTGTGTTTTGGAGCATGTTGAGTTTGAGATGATTATGGGACATCGGGGCAGTTAGTGACACAGCATTGGACCTGAAGAAAGAGAGAGATGAGGACTGGACTTGTAGAGTAGGGAGTCATCTGCTCAGTGGTTAGAACACTGGACCTGGAGTCAGGAAGACCCAAGTTCAAATCCAGTCTCAAACACTTATCAGCTGTGTGACTCTAGGCAAGTCACTTAACCTCAGTCTGCTTGAGTTTCCTCACCTTTTAAAAAAGAGACAAAAACAGCTCCTACCTCCCAGGGTTGATGTATGGATAACATGGCATAATATGTCTAAAGTGCTTTGCAGACTTTAAAATACTATGCAAATACAAACTGCTATGGCCCTCATTGCCCGAAAGTCATCAAGTGTGTTAGATTTCACTCTTCCCCCAGGGTTCTCTGGTACCATTAAGGGGGGTAGGTGGGTGTCTCAGCTCTTCGCCGTTGGCTCTAGCCCCTACCAATGAGGTGGTCCCCTGCACCCCAATTCCATTTAGCCACTAATAGATTAGTTTCTACACAGAAATATTTACTTTAGAGGGGAAGCTAGGTGGCGCCATAGTGCATAGAGCACTAGGCCTGAAGTCAGGAAGACTCATCTTCCTGAGTTCAAATCCAGCTTCAGATACTTACTAGCTGTGTGACCCTGGGAAAATCATTCAACCTTGCTTGCCTCAGTTTCCTCATCTGTAAAATGAGCTGGAAAAGGAAATGACAAATGATTCCTGTATCTTTGCCAAGAAAACCCCAAGTGGGGTCACAGCTGAAAAATGACTGAAAAGTTTACTTCAGAAGGCATCATCCAAAACATACAAATTTACTCCCCCAACACACGGGAGACACAATCCTCCTTCCCCCTTGCACCACCAGTTTCTGGGGAAATGAAGGGCATTAGGTTAATAGCTCAGTTCCCACAGGGCGCAGTCCAAAACCCTCCTCAGGCTCCAATCTCGGGCACCCTGGCTTCCCAAGACTTCCATGTCTGGCTGACTGATTGCCAGAAATCTTGACTCCAAGATTGTCATTGTGGCTTGAACTTCTAGTCCAGTGGTGATCACCTCCAGCACCTGAAGCTGAGGAAGACAAGCAACGCAGAACAGAAACAAATCCCCCCAGGTCCATTTCTCAGAACCAAGAGTTTAAAAAAAATGTGGATAAACTGGAACCTTCACCCTGTGGACCCAGAAGAAAGGAGAGAGGCAGAAAAAAAGTAAGGTGGAAAACAGAATGAACGGCTGAGTCTTGACAATTTTAAAGAGGTAGACAGCCAATGAAAGGAGGCTGCCCCTCCTTGCGTGCTGGGGAACACAGTGGGCTCCACATTGAGCAAACTGGGCATGCTCAAAATTTCCCTCAATGGTATCTGGGCAAGCCCAGAGAAGTCCAAGTTACAACTACATAAATATAACTAGGATAACAATAATTATTATTAAATGATAACTGTACCTGTGGAAGTTGAGGAGATCTCCAAGAAAGAGAGTCTAGAGATAGGAAAGAAAAAGACCCTGACTTTAGGGGTAAAATGTTGGGCTAAATAAGTCTGAGGTCATTTCTAGCTAAGAGACTAAAAAAAAATCTAAATACTCTAAATATTTAGATACTTAGATATCTATTTATATATGATATATATCTATAAATAGATAAATTTAGGTAAATATCCAGAATTCGAAGATTTTACAAGCTACTTCAGGGCTAAGGGATGTCCCAGAACTGCTTGTTTGGTTGGTCTGTAAGCATAGCCTTGTGTCTAATAACAATAGGTTTACATTTTTCTTGCAAGAATGTAAGAGAGGCAGTGTAAGTATGATCCCTACCTTACAGTTGAGCAAATGGAGCCTCTGAAGGATCAAGTCAATTGCCCATGGTCAGACAGTGCGTACATATGTCATTGGCAGGATTCAAACCCAGTTCTGTTGACTCCAAGCCCAGCAACCTTTCTACTACCCTATTAAAAGGAAGGGGTCTTTCTTTCTACCTTGAGTATTGAAAAGATAGACTTTGAGACAAAGTTCAATGGGAGCAAGCTGGGAATCTGTCTCCTGAGGAGGAGGAAGGATGGGGCAGCCAGCATCCCTTGTCCAGAAAAACGAGGCTAGGAGGAAGCAACAAAATGAATCAGGTAAAGGTTGTTTTCATCACACCACAGTCTTCAATCAGTCCTCTTCTCATGACTAGTGTCTTCACTATGGTCTCCTGAGGAGGTCCAGGTCCACACTAGGGGACCACTAAGATCTCCTGGATCCTTTTTATGTCCAAGGACAGGGGAAGTTCAGAATGCCAGATATAGGGAAGAGTACTAGCAAAGGCATGGAAGTGGGAGGGCACTGGGCATATTTCTTGAATAGTTTAACTGCAACACAAGGTATGGCAAAGGGCTATATTGATCAACAAGGTTGCCAAGGCAGAGTGGAATCAGATTAGTACCAATTAACCCCTTGCATCATTAACTTGTGTATTATTGAGAATGCAATAGGAGGGAGTGATTGGGGGCTGTGTTCCAGGAGTGGGGGAGAGATAGCTTTTAAATTGTGCTGTTTTGCCATTGCACTATACTTGCCTATGGGCTCAAAGCTTTTAAAGGGAACTATTGACTCATGTCTACACCTTTCCAGAGACAGAGAGAATGATTATATTGGGGTTCCCCTAGCCAATGAGTTAGAGGTGGTTAAGGCTATTGCAACTAGCTGGGCTGGCCCTGAGGCAGGGCTTCTGCCTTCTCCTTCTGCTGGACTTGAGAGGTAGCCACTTCCACAAGGCAGGAGCAGAAGAAGTGTTTGGAGATAAAGTCATGCCCAAGATGAGGAGTGGTCCAACCCAAATGAAAGTTAGCAGGGGGAGGGTAAGAGTGACCAACAGCCCTACTTGCTTGTTCCACCTCAGCAAAATGACCATATCCCTAGATATCAGAGGGTAACCCAGGAAATCCCAGATTCTCAGAATCGGAAGGGAACTCAGAGCCTCTTCCTCCATCCCATAGTTAACCAGAAATTACCATCAAGCTATTAACTGCCTTCTGGTTAGGAGGGCTACTCCCAAAATGGCCCCTTCCTAGTTGTAAGCTCTCCTTACATTGAGAGGAAGTTACTTCTCTGCATCTTCCTCTCATTTTCCCTAATTCTGTCTTCTGACAAGCCTAATTGCTCTTCTACAGGACTATTAAATACTTGAGGACAGTGATCACATTCCCCCTCAAATCTTGTCTTCTTCAGGCTAAGTGTCCCCACTTCCTTCAACTGATCCTTGTATGGCAGGGTCTCTCATCATCCCATCATCCTCATCATCCCAATATCTCTTTTCTTGACATGCTCTGAAGGTCATGCTCTGTCATTCATGAAATGTGGCAGCCAGAATAAATTCAATACTCAACACATGGTCTGGCCAGGGCAGAATAGACAGGACCATCCATCATCTCCCTGGCCCTGGATGATACGCGTCTCCATGCATCTTAACATTGTCTTATCCTTTTTTACTTCCATGTCACAGTTTGACTCTTATGTACCTTTCAGTGTTGTTGTTCAGCTGTGTCCAACTCTTCATGACCCCATTTTGGATTTTCTTGGCAGAGATGCTGAAGTGGTTTGCCATTTCCTTCTCCAGCACATTTTACAGATGAAGAAACTGAGGCAACCAGGGTTAAGTGACTTGTCCAGGGTCACATAGCTAGTAAGTGTCTGACGCTGGATTTGAACTCAGGGAGATGAGTCTTCCTAACTCCAGGCCCAGAGCTCTGTGCACTAGGGTGCCACCTAGCTGCCTCCTAGCAGCATAGGTGATTAATAAACTTTGCCAACTAAGTGATTGGCTGGTTCCCTTAGTCAGTCAGTATCCAGTTAACCGGATGGATTTTGGAAATAGACTGAATTTTCATATTGTTGCTGAGTTTGCTCTCTCTGGGTGTTCTTAACCTGGGGTCTGTGAATTGGTTTTAATAATCTAATTCTAAAGAATGAGTGGGCCAAAGAACAAATCAGAGAAACAATTAATAACTTCATTCAAGAGAAGGACAATAATGAAACAACATACCAAAACTTATGGGATGCAGCAAAAGCAGTTCTTAGGGGAAGTTTTATATCCCTAAATGCTTACATGAATAAAATAGGGAAAAAGGAGATCAATGATCTGGGCATACAGCTGAAAAAGCTAGAAGAAGAGCAAATTGAAAACTCCCAATTAAATACCAAATTAGAAATACTGAAAATCAAAGGAGAGATTAATAAAATTGAAACCAAGAAAACTATTGAATTAATAAATAAAACAAAGAGCTGGTTTTATGAAAAAACCAATAAAATTGATAAACTTTTGGTCAATTTGATTAAAAAAAAGAAAGAAGAAAATCAAATTACCAGTATCAAAAATGAAAAGGGTGAGTTCACCTCTAATGAAGAGGAAATCAAAACAATAATTAGGAATTATTTTGCCCAATTGTATGCCCATAAATTTGACAACCTTAGAGATATGGATGAATATCTACAAAAACATAAACTGCCCAGGTTAACAGAAAAGGAAGTAAAATTTCTAAATAACCTCATCTCAGAAAAAGAAACTGAGCATGCCATCAATGAACTCCCTAGGAAAAAATCTCCAGGGCCAGATGGTTTTACATGTGAATTCTATCAAACATTTAAAGAACAACTAATTCCAATACTTTGTAGACTATTTGGGAAAATAGGTGAAGAAGGAGTCCTACCAAATTCTTTTTATGACACAGATATGGTACCAATACCCAAACCAGGTAGAGTCAAAACAGAGAAAGAAAATTATAGACTAATTTCTCTAATGAATATTGATGCAAAAATTTTAAATAAAATATTAGCAGAAAGATTGCAGCAACTCATCACAAGAATAATACACTATGACCAGGTAGGTTTTATTCCAGGAATGCAAGGCTGGTTCAATATTAAGAAAACTATTAGCATAATTGACCATATCAACAACAAAACTAGCAGAAACCATATGATCATCTCAATAGATGCATAAAAAGCCTTTGACAAAACACAACACCCATTCCTATTAAAAACACTAGAAAGCATAGGAATAAATGGAACCTTTCTTAAAATTATAAATCGCATCTACCTAAAACCATCAACAAGCATTATTTGTAATGGGGATAAGCTAGATGCATTCCCAATAAGATCAGGGGTGAAACAAGGATGTCCATTATCACCCCTACTATTCAATTTGGTACTAGAAATGTTAGCTGTAGCAATAAGAGAAGAAAAAGAAATTGAAGGAATTAGAATAGGAAAAGAAGAAACTAAATTATCACTGTTTGCAGATGATATGATGATTTATCTAGAGAATCCTAGAGAATCAAGTAAAAAACTACTTGAAATAATAAACAACTTTAGCAAAGTTGCAGGATATAAAATAAACCCACATAAATCCTCAGCATTAATATACATTACTGACAAAGCCCAACAGCAAGAGATAGAAAGAGAAATTCCATTCAAAGTTACTGTAGACACTATAAAATATTTGGGAGTCTACTTGCCAAGACAAACCCAGGGCCCATAAGAACATAACTATGAAACACTTTTCACGCGAATAAAGTCAGATCTAAATAAATGGAAAAATATCAGTTGCTCATGGTTAGGCCGAGCTAATATAATAAAAATGACAATTTCACCTAAATTAATCTATCTATTCAGTGCCATACCAATCGAACTACCAAAAAATTATTTTACAGAGCTGGACAAAATAATAACAAAATTCATCTGGAAAAACAAGAGGTCTAGACTATCTAGGGTATTAATGAAAATAAATGCTAGAGAAGGTGGCCTAGCCATACCAGATATTAAACTGTACTACAGAGCAGCAGTCATCAAAACTGCCTGGTACTGGTTAAGAAACAGGGGTATGGATCAGTGGAATAGGATAGGTACACAAGAAGGAGAAATCAACAAGTTTAGCAATCTACTCTTTGATAAACCCAAAGAGGCCAGCTTCTGGGCTAATAATTCACTATTTCACAAAAATTTTTGGGAAAATTGGAAAATGGTAAGGCAGAAACTAGGCATAGACCAATAACTTACACCATATACCAAAATAAAGTCAAAATGGATTCATGATTTAGGAGTAAAGGCTGATACTATAAGTAATGTGGGAGAGCAAGGAATAGTTTACTTATCAGATTTATGGAAAAGAAAAGAATTCATGACCCAAAAAGAGATAGAGAGCATTACAAAATGCAAAATGGATAATTTTGATTATGTCAAATTGAAATGTTTTTGTACAAAAAAAGCCAATGCAACAAAAATTAGGAGGGAAGCAGAAAATTGGGAGAAAATCTTTACAACTAGTATCTCTGATAAAGGCCTCATTTCTAAAATATACAGGGAACTGAGCCAAATACATAGGAATACAAGCCATTCCCCAATTGAGAAATGGTCAAAGGATATGAACAGGCAGTTTTCAGAGGAAGAAATTAAAGCTATCTATAGGCATATAAAAAAATGCTCTGGATCACTACTGATTAGAGAAATGCAAATCAAAACAACTCTTAGACACCACATTTCTCCTGTCAGATTGGCTAAAATAACAAAACAGGAGGATGATAAATGCTGGAGAGGATGTGGGAAAATTGGAACACTGTTACATTGCTGGTGGAGTTGTGAGATGATCCAGCCATTTTGGAGAGTAATTTGGAACTATGCCCAAAGGGCCACAGGAATGTTCATACCCTTTGACCCAGCAATACCACTTCTAGGGTTGTATCCCAACGAAATCACACAAGAGGGAAAGGGATCCATATGTACAAAAATATTTATAGCTGCTCTTTTTGTGGTAGCCAAGAATTGGAAATCAAAGGGATGCCCATCAATTAGGGAATGGCTGAACAAGCTGTGGTATATGAAGGTAATGGAATACAACTGTGCCATAAGAAATGGGTATGATACGGACTTCATAACAACCTGGAAAAACCTACACGACATAATGCTGAGTGAGCGGAGCAGAGCCAGGAGAACACAACCACAGATATATGGATTCCGTGAGGACCAACCCTGACAGACTTCGCTCTTCTCAGCAACACAAGGTGCAATGACAACTCCAAAGGACTCACGATGGAGAATGCTATCTACATCCAGAGAAAGAACTATGAAGTATGAATGCAGATTGAGGCACACTTCATGCTCACCTTTTTTTTTCCTTCTCTTTTGTTTTTGTTTTTGTTGTTGGGGTTTTTTTTTTTTTGGTTCTGTTTCTTCTTTCTCAGGATTCACTCCATTGGTCATAATTCTTCTCCACAACTTGACTAGTGTATAAATTAATTTAATGTGAAGTTATACGTGGTAGTTATATGAGATTCCATGCCGTCTTGGGGAGGGAGCGGGGAGGGAGGGGAGAAAATCTGTAACTCAAAATTATGTAGAACCGTGTGTGGTAAACTAAAGATAAAAAAAAGAAAAAGAAAGAAAAAAGAAAAAAAACCTTTTGAGAACTGTATTTCACTATCACTGGTTTCCTTGGCAATCCTACGTAGTTTATTTGATGCATTAAAAAGAAAACCACACACGTTATTCTGAGGTTTTACCACACTTCCAGAGGATGACCACAGAAAAGTTTAAGAACATTCATTCTAAATCCTTTTAAAACCCAAGAGAGAGTTCAAATCCAGGGCAGCTCATGCCATCTCCACGTCCCTTCAACTGGCCCCATCCACTCACCAGGGGCTGTGGGCGAACTTGGCATCAAGCCTCCAGATCCACACCTGGGTGGGGGGACTTGGTGTCCTGAGGTGGGAAGCCAGAAAGAGCTGAACACGGTTCAGTCCCCACAGTCCCAGAGCCTGCCTGGATGAAGAAAGATTCAGGAACAAGAATAAGAGGGGAGGCAGTCAGGCTAGAGAGACCACTCCTGAGGAGAAACCTCAACTCCTACGTACCATGGGTGCCCTGAGCTTCTTCCTTTTTGCGTTTCTGTCCTCAATGTGTATGGAGACCCTGTGGACTCAGATCATTCTGACTGGCTTGAATAACAGTAGGTACCCCTGTGGGAGACCTTACCCTTACCCGAAGGCAGAGAGGTGGAGGGGGGAATCTTGAGGTGGCGGGAGAAGACAAGAGGGGCCCCTCGGGAAAGAGATTTTGGGTAGGGTAGTCTTGTCTTTGCTCACAAGGACAGACCTGCCAAAGGGGAGAGAAACTATGAGGACCGTTTAATGGGTCATAGGATTTAGAGTGAGAAGGAGCTTAGAAATGATCTAATCCAGGACTTCATGACCTTTTGTGTGTCATGGACCCCTCTGACAATCTGGTGAAACCTATGAAGCCTTTCTCAACAGATAAGGTTTTTAATTGCATAAAATAAATCATGTGCCAATAATATTGAAATAGTTATCAAAATACTAAACAAAAAAAAGTTTAGGGACCCCCAACTTAAGAACTCTGAATCCTAGTACAACTCCAAAGTCCATGTCCAAAGTTCCTCCCACCTCCCTGGGGCTGCATTCTCCCTCCCATCCCAGCCCCTCCTGGTGATGCCTATCTCTATTTCCCCTTTCACTTGTGCCCCATTTCCATCAGCTTCTCTTCTCCACTCTTCCCACTAACTGTTATGAATCCAGTGTTTTCATATGACTCTGCTCCTTTCCAGAATCCTTTTCTTTCTGAACCTTTCCTTTAAATGCATAGCTTTGATCATAGAAAGCATACAGCCCCATCTAGGCATGAGTCTCACTAATTATTCCAGAAGGCGGAGCATCAGAAGGATGAAATAACTTGTTGGATGGGGTGGGGGTGGGGTAGAGACCCCTAGGAAGGGGACCCTGAAGGCAATCTTCAGATCTGACTTCTGAAATCAGGTGGGGAATCAAAAGGATTGAGCTCGGAATCTACCTCTGACATGTCCTATCAGTGTTACCTTGGGTAAAACTCTTCCCACTTCTGGGCCCAGGTAATCCTCCACAAAATGAAGTCCTTGGACCAGATTTAATTCAGTTTGACAACTCAACAAATATTTATTAAGCCCCTACTATGTCTAAGGTGAGGGAAGGCATTGAGGGGAAAGACAAGCAGAGAAGCAAAGGGGAAGTGGTCATTGCCTTTCAAGGCACTGAAAATTGAGTTGTCCTCCAGGGAGCTGCCCCAAGATCAAGGTTCATTGTACCTACAAGGAGAAGGATCTTTGCGATGAGGACAGCAACTGCCCAGCTCCCCAGAAGTGCTGCTTGTTCAGCTGTGGAAGGAAATGCGTGAACTTCTCTGAAGGTGCCGACCGTAGCTTTAGAAACCCATGGGGGAACCCATCTCTGCCTCTGTCACCTCTTCAATCCACCAAAGGGTCACACACTGATCATCTTTTGGTCTAAGGACCTGATACAATAATTCCCACTGATGTAATTCAAAGCAATGGGTGTAACGTAAAGTAAAGGATGTATGGGTCCCATTCCCAGCTCTTTCCATAACTTACTGTGGGATATTACAGAAGGTGTTTCTTCTCTCTGAGCCTTAGTTTGGCATCAAAATCCTGTGATTCAGAAGGTGACCTTGTCCCTAACTACCCAGGCTGAATTTTCTTTCATCTATTCATCTTTACTTTGAGGTGTTAAGGAACTGATTGTCACAGATACTTAGCTAGATGGTGGGAGAGCGAAGCCCTAAATCCAGGTCCCAGGAGGCCTATTGACCATTGCTGGGCTCTTCCCTCAAGTAATACAGACAAGATCCATGCAGGGAAGGTGAGAAGGGAAGGGAGAGGCTAGTATTATTCTGGCCCCCTTAGCTAACTCCCCTGGTCGGGGACGGTCTCTCCTCAGCCATATGTAAGCTGCCGGCAGATCCTGGGCCTTGCCTGGCTTCTATGACACGCTGGGCGTATGACGATGACATCAGAGTCTGTGTCAGATTCTTCTATGGGGGCTGTGAGGGAAATAACAACAACTTTCAGACCCAGGGGATCTGTAGGAAGACGTGTAAGGCATTGGGCAAATACGGGAAACCCTGTTGTAACTAACCTGTCCCCACCAGAATTTTTGAGGGTGCTGGTGGGTATCTCTGGGAGAAGGGTCCCTCCCCACCCAGGGCCAGGCATCTCTCTGAATGAGCAAATAAATGAATAAAGCATTTACTAACCACTCGTGTGTGCAGAGCACTATGTTAATTGCTTGGGATTCAAGTAGAAAAGACAGACCCTTCTCTCAGGAAGACAGCACATATGGAAGATTTCAGCTACAAGTCAGTTGGAAAGGTCCCATTGTCCTTAGAGTGCAGCAGGAAAATAGTTGATCATCACTCTTCTTTAGTGTCATTCCCATTGGGAAAATGAGGTTACATTCTGATGCTGAACTATCTGACAATGCCAAGGACTTTGGTGACAAGAACATTCTTTTCTAGATCTAAAGGAGATGTGTCTCTAACACCTGCAGCCCCATCTCTACTACAGTTGCTTCTCAAGATGACGACTATGGACACCTTTCTTCCCTCCTTCCCTTCTTTCCTTCCATCCTCCCTTCCTTCCCTCATTCCTCCCTTCCCTCCCCCCTACTACCTCCCTCCCTCCCTCCTTCCTTCCTTCCTTCCCTCCTTCCCTCCCTCCCTCCCTCTCTCCTTCTTCTTTCCTTCCTTCCATCCTCCCTTCCTTCCTTCATTCCTTCCTTCCTTCTTTCCTTACTTCATTCTTTCCTTCCTTTTTTTCTTTCATTACTTTGCCTTCTTTGCTTCCTCTCTCTCTCTAAGACATCTGGCTGAAGAGATCAGGGTATGCTTTGGCTGTCCATCCTTCCCTTCCCTGACCCTCCTCCAAGGGACTTGGGAGAGTCTGGAAGCCTGGCCTGGCCCCACAGTTTGGCTGGTCTTCTCTGTGTTCCCTTGGCCAGACTCCTGGTCGCTGGGCACTGATAAGGCTCAGAAAGGGCAAGGGTCTTGTCTAACATTCTCCCAACAGGAAGGAAGGAGAAGGGAGGAGTGGGAAAGACCCTGAATCTGGAGTCAGAGAAAAAGGATGGGAATTCAGGTTCTGCTCCTAACTCACTGTGTAACCTTGGGTAAGTCCCTTAGTTTCTCTGGGCCTCAGTTTCCCCTCTGTAAAATGAGGATAGATTGAATTATTGTAAAGGTCTCTTGCAGGCTTAGGACCTATGACCCCGGTGGTTTGGGGGAGAAGGGAGCCCAGTTCTAGATGCCACGATAGAAAGTGACAGAACCCAAGTTAAGACCCAGATCTCTAGTGTGTCAGCTGTTTCCCCTTTCCATGTCACTGTTTCTTATTCCCTTGTTGGTCACAGTCCCAACCTTCTTGGAGTCAGGGCAGCCCCTCCCTTCTTTGTTCCTGCATCCAAACCAGGAACTGTTTTGGGTGGGCAGCAGCCTATAGGGTCCAGACTCAGGCCAAGCAGGGAGCGTGGAAGTGGGGGACCTCATGGTACTGAGTGTCAGGGGCTTGGCTTCTCTCCAGCCTCCTGGTTTTTCCCTGAACCAGCCTTGCTCAGCTGTGGGAGTTGGATATGATTTAGTCATGGCATTCATCTTTGTGCTGCAGAATCCATGGACCCCCCACAGAGTTCCAGCCACACCCCCCCCCACCACAGGGCAGGAGGTATGACGTAGTGATGTCTAAAGTTATTCTTGATTCCCATAAATCAATGGCAGGTCAATATGGCAGCTGAACTGGCTTTGTTCAGATCAAAGGCCTAGGGTGAGAGGGCCCCTGAACCCCCGAAAAAGCTGGCCTTCTCAAAACCAGATTCAGAGGTACCAGTCAGCCCCTTGGGGGGGAATCTGTGACTTGTCCCACAAAGACCTTGAAGAAGGTGAAGTTTTTCATCCTTGCCTCTTCCCCTTCATACATACATGTCCAGGGAGCTCACCAGCCTTCCCCTTCCCACCCAGGAGACTCCCCACCCTCGTGGCCCAGGAAGGAGCAAAGATAACTGCAGCTGTCTGTCAGAAGGCTGAGGACTGAGATGTGTGATTTGAGAGACATCAGGAAAGGTTCTGGAGCCTGGTTCTAGAATCCTTTCCAGATCTTGCATCTTAGGACACTATGTCTGACTGTAATGGATGCTCCTACCTCCTCCCATTCCATTCCTGGGCACTCATTGACCTTGAGATTCTCCCAGGTGGCAGAAACCTTAAAGGTAACCTACCCAATGACCACTCAACATAGGGCACTATTTGAAGTTTAGGGTAGGCTGATGGGTGATGTGATCTGCCTGAGGTCACAAAGTGAGTAAACATGTGATCCACCTTCACATCCAGTCCTCTAACTCCAGGTCCAGGTCCCAAAGTTTTTCTGAGTTAGTCAGCACTTAGCTGAGCCAGGATTTGAACCCAGGCATAAACATAGAATGTGGAGCTGGAGGAAACCTTGGAGAACATCTATTGCCAATGACCCATTTTACAGAGGAGGAAATAGACCCAAGGAGGTTTAAAAAGTGACTTGGCCAACATCATACCTTAATAAGGAGCAGAACTGTCTGGTCTCCCCTCCCAGGTTCTGCAGAACTTCTCTCTACACACCCTCTTAATGGTGATCATGTAGTCTCCATGACAGGCCAACAGTGATTGTCACATTGAACTCAAATCTGGTAGGGTTACCATCATTAAAGGACCTATGGGGATGATTCTCCATCTTCTGGACTCATCCCTTGTCACAGTTTTCTCTTCCTTGGACTTCCAGGTAAGGGCTGGTAGAAAGAATTCCCCCCAGCCTCACCCCCAGCAAGAATGGGGATTTTACAGTACAGACACTCAGCAGTGGGGGGCTTTAGCTTGCCCAAGAGACCTTGACTCTGGGGTTGCTTAAACCTCAAGTTCCCAACTGCCTTCTCTTACCTTTCTATCCACAGGTAAGTCACAGCCCAGTCTAAGAAACTGAAGTTTCCAAACTTGGTGGTTATCTCTTGGGTCAAGAGCTGCTGACTTTCAGATTAGCGATTGGCTAACTAGAGAGAGAAGACCCCAGCATGCCTCTAACAGGAGAAGGGGACTAGTGGGAGGATCCTGTAGCTGAAGGGCTAAAGTCATACCATGAGTGGCCAGGAAATGTGGACTTTGGCAAGTTTTCCAAGCATGCTCTGGCACACAACCTCCGTACAGGATTAGATGAGGGGTCATGACCCCAGGCTAGGATGCACAAACGACCTCACCCTGTTGGACATCAGATCATTTTCTGTACTTATAGGAGGGAAATGATATTCCTCCTCCCTGCCCCTGCTCCCTCTCCCTCCACCATCTTGGGGAACTCTTACAGCAGTTCTCATTCTCTTTCCTTTTTCTTCATCTGCCAACACAGAATCAAGATTCAGGGCATCTTTTATATGATTTATTCACTGGAAAAAGAGTACATCAATCTAAGAAAAACATAATTGTTGAAGGACTCAAGAAAGGAAATGCAGTGTAGAGGAAAGGACTTTGGTTTGGCAGTGAGAAGAACTGGGTTTGTTTCCTCCTCTGCCATTTACTGTGTGCTTTCAGCCGAATCACATGATGACTTTGGGGCCATACTTGCTCACTGGTAAAATGAAGTTGGGGGTGGGAAGTGGGGGTGGAGGAGGGCGATTGTTCACTTCCAGTTCTCAAATTTTTGAATGCTCTGTCTGGCCAAATTGGGAGCTCATACCTGCTCCCTTTCTATCCTTTGGGCCCTTAGGTCTCCTTTGCCCTCATCTTTCAGACTCAGTCTGTCACCTGCAGTTTAGGAAGAAGAGGGCTCTTTAATCCTCTATTCTTTACCATATACCATACTGACTTGGTGCAGCTGGGTGGTACGGTGGATACAGCTCTGGGCCTGGAGTCGGGAAAGACTTGAGTTCAAATCTAGTTTCAGACGCTTGGTTGACCTTGGACAAGTCACTTAACCTTGATTACCTCACTTTCCTCATCTGTAAAATGAGCTGGACAGGGCAATGGCAAACCATTTCAGTATCTTTGCCAAGAAAACCCCAAATGGGGTCTTGAAGAGGCAGATACGATTGAAATGACTCCCCAACAGCAGAAAAGTGCCCAGGGCTGGGTCTTTGGGGCCCATCATGATTCTCTTAGCCTCGGGGCCTTATGATCACATGTCTTCAGCCTACCTTGGCCCCAAAAGAGTATAGCTCTTTCTCCCTGGAATAATGCCTGACTGTTTGAGGTTGACTTTGTTCAGCACTCCTCCTGCAATTGTAGGCTGATTTTCAGTCATACTGGAGAGAGGCTCACAAATGTAGGGTGCAAAGACTTCAGAGGCCCTCCAGTCCCACCCCCCTCACTTGACAGGTGAGAAAAGTGAAGCTAGTCCAGGGGAAACCCATTACCCAGAGTCACCTATCAAAGAAGTATCAGGAGAGGAGGAGCTGGAATTCTAGCTTTGGCACTGACTTCCTGGAGGACCTTGTTTATAAGCTCAAACTTCCTAACCATGAGAGTTTTTCAAGAATGGAACGGGTTGTCTCAGGAGGGAGCGAGCTCCCCAACACTGGAGGCCTTCAAGCAGAGGCTGGAGGACTGTTACAATGGGATACTGAGGAGGAACTCCTGGAGAAGGTAGACATGGGACCAGATGATCTCTGAGGTGTTCTGCAGTCCTGAGATGTTGCTATTCTGTGAAGAAAGTCAATTCCTAAAGCTCTTCAGAGGGACATGTTTGCCTAAATGAGCGCAGTAAATGGTTCACCGTCCAGCTCAAAGAGTTTTACTGGTACTCCATGTCCTAAAGAAGAAAAAAGAAAGTACAGATCCTTCGTCTCCAAGCCCTCCCTCCCTTTGGCACCAGACCTCCTCCTCCTCCCACCCCTCCACAGGCAAGATGTCCGGCCTTATCTCAACTTCCTCTAGATCAGGGACTGAGTGTCCCAGGCAACATGGACCTTTCCGCATGCCATCCATTCATTCTGATTTCCTCATCTTTGTGCCTTTGCTAACACTTTGCAGGTCATGTCATCCCCCACCCTTGGATTCAACAAACTCTCATGGCTCCCTATCACCTCCAAGATCCAGTAGAAAATCTTTTGTTTGGCATTCAAAGCCCTTCATATCCTAACCCTTACCAACCTTTCTCCAGTCTTCTCATACCTTACACTCCCCCACGGACCCTTTGCTCCAGGGACATTGGCCTCTTGGATGTTCCTCACACAAGACCATCCATAGCCTAACTCTGGACATTTTCCCCGATTGTCCCTCCCATGCCTGGAATACCATCCCTCCTCACCTCTCCCTCCTGGGTTCCCTGATGTTCTTCAAATCCCAGATAAAACCCCACCTTTTAGGCGCAGCCTCTCCCCAGTCCCCTTAATCCTAGTGCTCCCCTCTGTTGACTTTCTAATTTATCCTGGATGTAGCATGTTTGTATGGTGTCTCCCTCACTGGACTGTGAGCTCCTTGAGGGCAGACAAAAAACTTGCCTTTTTTGCACCCCTAGCATTTAGCATAAGTCCTGGCACATAGTAAGCATGTTATAAATGTTTATGGACTGATACTATCCCTCTTTCCTAGAATGGACTCCAGGCCTCCCTTCCTCTATCCTATGTCTGGCTGCGGACATCCTTCTCCTCCTTCGAGGACCAGCTAAAGTGGCACCTCCTCCACAAACTGATTGGATTTTACACATACACACACCCACAGAAGGGGTGAGCTACTTGTCCTAGGAGATAGCTCCCAACCCTTGCTTTGTTTGCACTTAGATGCATTCATCTTATTCTGATCAGGACTTGATTTCAAAGGAGGAGATTATTCACTGGAAACCATTTGGTCCCTCACAGTGGACATTATCACCGATCCTGAACCATTAGTGTGTTAACACTAGTGCATTAGTGTGATCACATCTGCTGATTCCTTTAAGAAGTATACAGGTGTGCTCAGAAAGGACAACACCATTGGCCCCATCTCTGGAGACCTTTGCAAAGCTAAGTCTGGCACCCAGTCCAAGCTGGAGGTCTGCACTGGCCTTGAGATAGAACCAACTGGTCAAAGAAAAAGCTGTGTTCCTATGTCTGTGACATCCTATATGTATGAGCCCCTTCAGGCAAGGGGCATAAGTGGATAGGCCTGTACATGGCCTCTGAATGGATTAGAGAATAGGGTCCCCTTTGTTATTTCCCAAAGGTCCAGCTGACCACTGTCCACACAGTGGCCAGGAGCTAATCGGGGTCAGAGCTCAACTGAAACCCTGGTGTCTTGACTCCAAGTCTGGAGCTCTTTCCATTAAACCACCCTACTGCCTCTGAAATTCCTTGGCCTCACCAAATTTCAAGCAGGTCCTCTTACAAACATCACGAGACTGGAAGTTGTTTTTGCTATCAGTGCATGTACTATATTCGATGGGGAAACATTCTTTTTCTTTAATGTCATAGTGCCATCGGGTTAAAGTGTGAGGACAAGATCTAGTTTTGATAGCCTCTTCACATGGATCTGAAAAGAAATAAGAGAGTTTGGGGATCAAGGAAGGAGTTCGAGAGTTGACCTCATCGACCTCCCTCTCCGCATCACCATATATCACCAATGTTGACAATTTTTCCTAAAAGAAGAGCCATCACCTGAGAATGCAGAGACCTGAATCCCAGATCCAGGGTGTGCCCTTAGGGTCAACATCTGTGATCCCAGGTCCCATTGCTAGGCTATGATCCAGAATCACACAGTGAAGAAGTTGGAGCCAGAATTCAAGTGTTCCCCTTCTTATTCAAGCCCCTCCCTACCACATCTGCTTTCTCAGCTTAGAGCACAGGGTCCAGGAGTCCCTGGACCAAATAATGACATTGATGTTGGTGCTCCTCAATGCTAGAGATAGGTGCAGTGGGGTTTGGGGCTGTCAGCTAGGGCCATGAACAAAAGCAAGCATCCTGGAGCAGGAGTAAGAGCAGGCAACACTGCAAAAAATAGACTCTGTCCCTCTTCTCCTTTGAAATTCCTACCTGTCTTTGCAAGTCCAACTCAAATGCCACCTCTTCTAATGAAGCCATCTCTAGTTCTGGAGCCATCTTCTCTTTTTGTTCTTAGATTGTATTTTGCATTTCCTGAATTCACAGTGATGTTTATTATGGGCCTGCATTTGTGTTTGACCCAGTAGATTGTAGACTGTAAGCTCCACGAGGAGAAACACTTAGCTAAACTTCCTGTCACTCCTAGTGCTCGTCACAGATCTCTGGGCCTACTAGGTAGTTAATAAATGCCTATGAGGTGGCTGGCTGAAAGAAGGAAGGAAGGAACGTTGCATACCTTCGGTGGAGTCTAGGCATTTCATTCCACAGCTGTACAGGCAACATTTCTCGTGGGCCTTGCAATCCTTGTCACTGGAGCAAACACTAACCTCTCTGTAAAGACAGTGCGCTTTGATTTGGGGGCACGTCCCTAGGGGAGAGCACAGCATGACTCACTCTATTATCACCCACTCTTCCCCTTCCCCACAGTCCCCTTCCTTCCCCCATTCTATGCTTGCTTCTGAAGGAAACTCTTCGGAAAAATGTTCTGAGCTTCTCCTGCTTTGGGGGTAGGGGATGGAACAGTGCACTTCACTTCCCATCTGGGTTTGTTCCTTCCCACAGTCCTCCCCGCCTCTCTCCCATTACCTACAGGCATGTCTCTTGAGGATAAAAGCCATCTGCTTATTGTGGTCCTGGCTCAGGACGAGCAGCAGCAGCAGCAGCATCAAGAGGTGGCCTTCAGAGCCCATAGTACTGCAGGCTGGCAGGAGTCCAGCCTCTTCTGTCCTACGGTCTCTCCTGCCTTGCTGGCTTGGCTGCCTGCCTCCTTTCCCTCTTCTTTAATCTGGCCTGCCCTGTGGCCTGACTCCCCAGCCAATCTCCAGGCTGTTTACCCATGCCTATCTGTGGCCTGTGTCTGCATGTTAGAGCCCCACCTACCCCAATCTCCCTGAAGAGTTGGATTTCACAATCCTTAATGTTCACCCCTTCCATGGCTAGGCATCCAAGGGGCTGCACTAATCTGGGTCAGAGCAGGAGAAGGAGTCCAGGAACCTCTTGGACCCCTTCCTCCCCAGACTCCTGGGATACCAACATATCCTGTAATCTCCCACCTCCCTGCTTTTGCTTATTCCCTTCCCATTGCTTGAAATAGCTCCTCCTTCCCCTTTTCCTGATAATTCCTACTGTGATACTTAAAAGTTTGAGAGACATAGTTTCCAAGTAATTGAATCATTTTATTAATAATGTTATTAATAAAAGAGGTCAGTGGCACTCTTAAATGCCAAAGACACCACATGGAACCCACTCAATGCTTATATGCCCTTGGAAGAGTGGGTATTCCTGAGGGTAGCAATCAACTCTGACTGGTTAACAATTAATGGGAGAATGAATATTACAATGAGAGGTGAGCTATATTACAAAGAGGGTCTTGAGGTATGTGACACCGAGCGTCCAAATCCTGGTCAAAGAGACATCGATTTCCGTTGTTGCTGTTTGTCCTTTGCTCTCAAAGAGGACCATGATCTGTTTCCATATTACCTGTCTGAGAAAGGAAGAACCAACATTTTCCCAGACCTGTCTGAGTAAATGACATGAACAGGAATCCACTCATAAGCCAAAACTTAGAATTCCCCTTACTGTTTTTGATTAGATCTTTAGCCTGGATAAGTCTTTGAGAAAGATTTCCCACACTGGTTGATTTCTGGATGAGGAAGTAGAAAAAGGGAAAAGACCTTGGTCCTAATTCAATAATTAGTTCTTAAATACAAGACAGAAATAATCATTTCCCTCCCCGTGTCTTCTTTAGAACCCATCCCAAATATCACTTCTTCCAGTAAGCATTCCCTGATTGCCTTCCTATTATGTTGACTTGCATTCTGGTGCATTTTCACAATACTGTGTGTTACAGTTACCTTTGTTTGCATCTTCTCTGCAAATAGTAAGTGTTTAATATATGTTTGTTGACTATTAAACAGAAAACTCCATGAAGCCAGAGGCTGGGTCTCATCTCAACGTTGTGCCTGCCCTAGAACCTTGCATGATGTTCTGAACAAGGTAGAAACTGTTGAATGAATGAATGAACACTAGGTTTGATTAGCAAAGGAACCATGAAGTCCTGAGTTCAAGTCTGGCATCTTAACACATGCTGAATGTGTCACCCTAGTCCAGTCAATTGACTGAACTTTAAGGCGCAGAGAATGTGTCCACTTGCCTTGCTAGAGGAAATTTTCTCACTCAGTGGTTCCTTATACAATGAAACCATGGGTCTAGTACCAATTCTCTATTTGATTTAACAAACATTTATTAAGTGCCTTCTATGTATTTCCTCTCTCTTTCATACTTCCTTCTCATCCAATAGATAGCTTATTTGTAAAACATGTTTGTGTGTTGTCTCTCTCCTTAGATTGTGAGCTTCTTGAGGGCAAGGACTGTCTTTTGCCTTTTTTGTAACCCCAGAGCTTAGCACAGTGCCTGGCACATAGTAGGTTTTTTAAAATGTATTTTGAGTACCAGATATTAAGTCTTCGACCACAAGTGTTTAATGGAATTTTAGAATTTCATCCTTGAAAAGGGGCTTAGACTCTATCCATCCCAGTCTCTAAGCCCGGGCACGAATTCCCTCTGCATCATCACTGACATGTCCTGCCTCAGCTCAGATACTCTCGGTGACTGGAAGCTCTCCACTTCATGAGTTAGCTGATGATGAAGTTGGACGGCTCTGTTGTTCAGTCGTGTCTGACTCTCGGGACCCCACGGACCATAGCACTTCAGGTCCTTTTATCTCCCACTACAAGTCTGTCCAAACTTCTGTTCATTGTTTTTATGACACTACCTATCCACTTCATCCTCTGCCTTCCCCTTTTCTTTCGCCTTCAATCTTTCCCGCCATTAGGACTCATTGGAAAAGAGTCCTGTTTTCTCATTATGTGGCCAAAGTATTTAAGCTTCAGCTTCAGCATTTGTCTTTGCAGTAAACAGCCTGAGTCAATTTCTTTAAGTATTGACTTGCTATACAAGGGACTCTAAAACGACTTCTCCAGCACCACAATTAGAAAGTGTCGATTGTGCAGTGCTCAGCTCTCTTTACGATCCAACTTTCATGACCGTACATTGCTACTGGAAAAACCAGAGCTTTGACTGTACTAAACTTTGTCATCAAGGTGATGTCTCTGCTTTTTAGCATGCTGTCCAGGTTTGCCATGGCTTTCTTTCCAAGGAGCAAGTATCTTTTAATTTCACTGTTGCACTCATCATCTGCAGTGATCTTTGAGTCTGAAAATATAAAATCTGACCCTGCTTCCATTTCTTCTCCTTCTATTTGCCAGGAAGCAATGGGACCAATTGCCAAGACTCCTTTTTTGGATGGTAAGCTTCAAGCCAGCTTTTACATTCTCCTCTCAGCCTAAGAAGAGGCTTCTTAATTCAGAGTGGTAATATTTGTATTCTGAGATTGTTGATCTTTCTCCCACAACCTTAATTCTGGCTTTTGATTCATCTAGCCTGGCATTTTGCATAATGTATTCTGCATATAAGTTAAATAAATAATGTGACAATAGACAGCCTTGTCATACTCCTTTTCCAATCTTAAACCAATCAGTTGTTCCATGTTTGGTTCTATTGTTTCTTGGCCCTTGTACACATTCCTCAGGAGACAAGTATCTGATACTCCCATTTTTTGAGGACTTACCACATTTTGTTGTGATACACACATTAAGGCTTTAGTGTAACCAATGAAGCAGACATAGATGTTTTGCTAGAACTCCTTCCTTCCTTCCTTTCTTTCTTTTTTTCCTTCTCTTCCTTCCTTCCTTCCTTCCTTTCTTTCTTTCTTTCTCTCTTCCTTCCTTCCTTTCTTTCTTTTTTCTTTCTCCATTCCTTCCTTCCTTTCTTTCTTTTTTCTTTCTCCCTTCCTTCCTTTCTTTCTTTCCTTCTTTCTCTCTTCCTTCCTTCCTTTCTTTCCTTCTTTCCTTCTCTTTCTTTCTTTCTTTTTTCCTCTCTTCCTTCTTTCCTTCCTTCCTTTCTTTTTTTCTTTCTCTCTTCCTTCCTTCCTTCTTTCATTCCTTTCTCTCTCTTTCTTTCTATCTCTTTGGAGTCTTCTCCACTCAAATACTTTATTGAGTTTCCTTCTATTTATCTTTTACTTTTACCTTCGAGTTCATCCCTCCTCGTTACCTCTATTCAATAGCTGGAACTTGGGGCCTAGAGACTGGTGCTCTTAGCATGAATGAAGCAATAAACGACACAAAACTTACTAGGCATTCATTCGTGTGTGCCAGGTACTGTGCTAAGCACTGGAAATCCAAATAAAACAAGAAAAACAGTCCCTGCTTTCAAGGAGTTGATATTCTTTTTTTAATTAAAATTTTTTCAATAAATTCATTTTTTAAAATTTATTTTCAATCCAGGGAACAAAACAAGCATTTCCATAACACATTACCATAAAAAAGATGGTTGCACTTGAAACTACAAATGTACCACGTACAACTTGCTATTCCCTCCAAATATACAACAAAGTTATAATGTAAATTGTTTTTCCTTTTTTTCTTGCCTCCCCCTCTGCCCTAGAGATGGCTACTATCAGACACAAATAGGTGTGTGTATGTATATGTGTGTGTGTGTGTGTGTGTGTGTGTGTGTAAAATTATTCTATACATGCTTCTATTTATCAGTTTTTTCTCTGGATACAGATAGCATTTTCCTTCATATGTCCCCAATTTTTAATTTGTATGTTTATCATAGTCAAAATGACTTAATTTCTCAAAGTCATTCTTAAAACAATATTACTGCTACCGTATGCAATGTTCTCTTGTCTCTCCTCACTTCACTCTTCCTCACTTCATACAAGGTTTTCCATGCCTTTCTAAGATCAATGAACTCATTTATTCTTACAACACAGTGGTATTCCATCACAACCATATATCACAACTTGTTTAGCCATTCCCCAATTGATGGAGATCCCTGCAACTTCCAGTTCTTTGCCACCACAAAGAGAGCTGCTATAAACAACTCATTCACATTCAAAGTGATAATTACTATTTATGAGTTTCCCGCCCTCTTATTTTTACTATTTTCTTTCTCAGCCTCTCTTTTTACTTTATCCCTGTTACCTTATCTTCTTCCCCCACCCTCCCATACCCCAGTTCATTCACTCCTCCAAGAGACCTCCCATCACCTCCCTCACCAGCAATATCAATACAATCAGATTCTTCAGTCTTCCCGCACTCAGTCATCTGCTGTTCTTTGTGAGACAAAAGTTCATGAGGTGAAAGTTGAGGTGAAATTTCTTGAGACCTAGTCCACTTCCAGTGGAGCTGCAGCCTGGACCTGTCTACACTTCACTTGGGCCAAACCTCAGCCCTGGAGACCCTATCTTTTCTGAGGGTCTCACACATTATCCCAGGAGGACAACTGCTTTATCCCTTAATTTTACTGCTCTGCATTCATTTTATGGTGATTTGATGTCTGTTTAAGGAGGAAATCTGGAGAGCCCAGAATTTTCTGACCTACTCCACCATCCTCCCAGAATCCCCTTTGCTTTCTCCATAATGAAGCGAATGTTGGTAATTCAGTCTCTAGTTCCTTTGCCTCTTTGAAAAGCAGCCCACTCTCCTGATAATTCTTGGTTCACATATTGTTGAACCCTAGCTTGCAGAATGTTAATCATAACCTTACTGGCACGTGAAATGATAGGAATCACTTGGTAATTTGAACATTCTTGGCATCTCTCTTCTTTAGGATTGGCATGTAAACTGATGTTTTCCAGTCCAGTGGCCACTCTCGAGTTCTCCAAATTTGCTCAAATGTTGTGTGCATCACTGTGACACCATCATGTCTTAGGATTTTAAATAGCTCAGCTGGAATTCCAGCACCTCCACTAACCCTATTGTTAGCAATGCTTCCTAAGGCCCATTTGACTTCATTCTCCAGAATGTCTGGTTCTAGATCAGTAACCACACCATGATGACTATTAGAGATATTAAGATCTTTCTTGTATAGTTCTTTTGTATATTCTTGCCCACTCTTCTTAATCTCTCCTGCCTCCATTAAGTCCTTACCATTTTTGTGTTTTATCATGCCCGTTTTTGCATGAAACATTCCTTTCACATCTATAATTTCTTGAAGAGATCTCTTGTCTTTCCTGTTCTCTTGTTTTCTTCTATTTCTTTTAATTGCTTATTTACAAAAACTTCCTTATCTCTTCTTGTTACTCTCCCTTCTCTGTGAATACTCTGTACACCTAAAGCACCATATGAATATTAACTTTTACTATTCATAACCAATCTGTCTCCAGGTAACTTCTCATCATCCCCAATTCTTCCCTCTAATGATACAACAGAATATGTCTTACCGTCTTCCCCATAGCAGTGCTTCAGCTGAAGGCAGTGGTTATGGTCCTTCTAAATATTCTCTTCCCTAGACTAAACATTCTCACTTGGGATGATCGGATCATAGCTCTAGAGTTGAAGGAGATGGGTGCTGTCATCTAGTCCTCACCTCATTACTTTACAGATAAGGATGCTGAGGCCAAAGAGGTTAAGTATCTTGCCCAGGATCACAGGAGGTAAATTCAGGGCCGGGATTTAAACTTAGAACCTGTCCACAGATCACAGATGTACCTTCCCCTAGAATTACTCTAGCAATACATTCTCTAGGTTAGAAAGGAGCAGAAGAGTCCCAGTCAGTCACCTCTCTGAGAACTCTTCATTCTAACAGTTCTTCACCATTCTCTTGTCTAATATCCAATATCCCTTATTCCCTTCTCTGATAATTACCACTAGCTCCTCCATGGCCCCAGTTCTATTAGGCTGGCCAACACCAACCTTCAACCCCTAAGTGATTGAAAATCACAGACTCTTGGAATCTCGGAGTTGTGAGGCCCTTCAGAGGGCATGTAAGCCAACCCTCACCTGGACAGGATTCCACTTTACAACATTTTGCAAGTGGTGACTCTCACATTTCTTATCCATCACTAAAAAAGTTCCAGTGTTGGGGAGCTCACTACTTCCTTGGATAGACTGTTTTACTTTGGGATCATTCCAATTGTTAGGGAGCTTTTTCTTACATGCAACTTGTAAACCTCCTTCTTTACATCTGACTACTAGGAATTCTGCCTTTAGAACCAAGTTGAACATGTGGAAATATATCAAAAACTGAATACATTTATCATATTGTTATAATCAGGCTCAACATTCTCCATTATTAAAAAATTTCCTTTCCCTCTATTACTCCATGGTATGGGAAATATGTAAGAGATTTAAAGGGCATAGGGGACTGATGGAGTTAAACTATAATAGATGATCCCATCATATACACACACATACAAACACCCCATATATACACATACACACATTACATATTGGATTGTGTTGGTGTGGTGTGTGTGTGTGTGTGTGTGTGTGTGTGTGTGTGTGTGTGTGTAGAGGTAGGCACTGATGACGAGTGTAGGGGAGAGAAATTCTTCACCCTATAAATCCTCACTCACTAAAATCTTGCTCCAGGGGAATAAGTCATTGGGAAAGTCCCAAATAAGCAACAGCAAGGAATTCAAAAGGAAACCCATGCAATACACACAGAAGGTAGCCTTCTTTCTTGGGTCCCCAGATGGCTCATGGAATTTCTACTCCATCTAGGGACTGATTAACTTGAAAATTTCTACCCCAAATGTTCACATGAACTATTTGCGCCCAGCCTGTGGTAGAGCATTCCAAACTCATATTGGCCTGATCAGCCACAGTTGGACACATTGTATTTTGACTCAAGCATGGTGATGTCATTTTGGTCCTCTTCAAGAACAAAGGACAACATCCAACCACCAACTTGAAAGTTATTCCTTTCTTTCTCTAATCACACTCGCTCCTATAAATCAACCTGGAGTTAGTTAATGAATGTCATCTGATTTTCCCGGACTGCTCATTCCCCTCAATAGCTGTCGGTACAGACAACATGGACTATGTGACCAGGCTTGCTTCTCATATTTTCTTGATAGATGAGTGGGAGTAATAAAGTAGTAGCAAGTGGAAGAACAGAGAGCATAGGGGAAAGGGGACAGTCTGTGACTGTAGACTGAATGGATTAGACTAAACTATGTTTCAGTCTGACCAGATCCAAAGTCCACCATCCCATTATCACATGGTGGGAGGGAGAGATGGGATATTTTGTCCTGTGTCAGATTTGAGAACAAATAGAAGGAAATGGGATGGTGAAAAGCAATTTGGAAATGTATTCAACCGAATTGAGGTCACCTGATCAGTAATGAGTTTGTTTCAAGTTTCACACATGTAATATTGATTATGGATTATTATGTTTCTAAATTTTTTACATTGTGTAAATTGGTAAACTTTTGTATCAGTTATGTCAAGCAACTTTTTATAACTTAGATATTATATAATTGAACAACTAGAAGAGCTCTTTAAAGCTCTGAAAAACTCTTAAAAACGTGTTAGAGAGGTAGCTAGGTGGCGCAGTGAGTAGAGCACCAGCCCTGGAGTCAGGAGGACCTGAGTTCAAATCCGACCTCAGACACTTGACACATGTACTAGCTGTGTGACCTTGGGCAAGTCACTTAACCCCGATTGCCCTGCCAAAAAGCAAAAAAGAAAAAAACATGTTAGAAAGAGGAGGAGGAGAATAAAAGAAGTAGAAGAAAAAGGAGAAGGAGGAGGAGAACAAGGAAGAGGAGGAAGACGAAGAAGAAGAAGAAGAAGAAGAAGGAGAAGGAGAAGAAGAAAGAGAAGAAGAAGAAGGAGAAGAAGAAGAAGGAGAAGAAGAAGAAGAAGAAGAAGATGAAGAAGAAGGAGAAGGAGAAGGAGAAGGAGAAGGAGAAGGAGAAGGAGAAGGAGAAGGAGAAGAAGAAGACGAAGAAGAAGGAGAAGGAGAAGGAGAAGAAGAAGAAGAACATTCTAAGCAAAAGAAACAGCCTAAGAAATGGTACAGAGGTGGGAAAACAAGATGTATTCTGTTTGGGGGAAAAGGAAGGCATATAGCAATCCACTTTGGTTGGATTGTGAAGTCAGTCATTCAGCACCTACTGTGCGCCAAGCATTTACAAATCCCAGTTTTGCTGCTTACTGCCTGTGCAACTTTGAGCAAGTCACTCCATTTCTGGGGTTATCTACAGTGTGACTATAAACTGCCTTTCCAATTTAGAGCAGTTCCAAGTGTTAGAAAATGGAAAATTCTCCGCAATGCGAGATATGCAAATGTAGAGACATCTCCACTCTAAATGTTCGCACAGACTATTTGTGCCCAACCTGTGGTAGAGGCTTCCAAGCTTGTATTGGTCTGATCAACCATGGTTGGACACACTGTACCTTGACCCCAACATAGTGATATCATTTTGGTCCTCTTCAAGAATGAAGGACAAGAACCAACCAACCAACCATGTCGCAACCCCATGTCTTTGCACAGGTGGCTCCCAGTTTCCAAAATGCAATCCCACCTCATTGAATCCCTAGTTTTGTTTTGTTTTTTTAAGCACAGCTCTAGTGCCACCTCCTATACAAAGTCCACAGTTATTAGCTCTGATATAACTTTGTACCTACTATGTATATGCTCCTCTGTATACATGGATCTCCCCAGTAAAATGTAAATTCCTTGTCTTGTTATCCCTAGTACCTAGCATTAGTGCCTTATAATTAATAAATGCTTGTCAAAATGAATAGGAAGCCCTCTAGCCCAGGAGCAGGGGTCCTGACCATGCCACTTAATAGCTATGAGGGCTTAGTACTCAGTTTCCGCCTCAGCAAAATGCAGATGGTGCCTCCCACACTGTTCGAAAGATTGAATAAGATCAAACCACTTTGTAACAGCCTGTGCAAAGCCAAGGGATTATTATAATCAGAAAACATCTGGCACTTATCCAGCCACACTGGCTGGAACAAATTCTTCCTGTCAAGTAATAGTTCAGAGAAGGCCCTTGAGGCCCGTAGAGTGGCCACCCCATTCTCAGTTAATGTTCTTGTGTTCTTTATGCCCCAGGCTGAGAACACAGAGCCCACACAAATGGGCATAGATACGCATTGTCAGGACGAGCCAGAATCACGCAAGACCCCCTGGGAGGTGAAGGCAGAAGGGATGAGGGGAATTCCTCATTGTGGCCACTACTCGCTCCTCTCTGCTCTCCCCTACTTAATCCCCCACATCTGTAGCCAAGGTCCCTTCCAGACAACACCATACCATGCAGCACCATTACCATGGGCTCCTCTTCGCAATAGCCCTTACCCGCTGCTGCATGTTCTCTGCTTCGTCCATGTCATCACACTGGAAAGGTAGGTGGCCCTGCTATTTGCTACCCAGGTGACTGTAGGTGAGTCATTAAACTTCTTGTGGTCTCAGGTTCCTCATCTATAAAATGAAAGCCTTGAGAGACAGCATGGAATGAAGGAGTGATGGATAGAGAGCAGGATTTAAAGTTGGAGGATGTGAGATCAGATCCCCTCTCTTTTGCCTAAATGCTCAAAGACAGCTGGGTGGCTCAGCGGGTAGAGCCCCGGGCCAGAAGTCAAGAAGACCTGAGTTCAAACTTGGCCTCAGGCACTTCCTCACTGGGAACCTGAGTGAGTCACTGAATCTCTATCTGCCTTAGTATCCTCAATAAAAATGGCGGTGATAATAGCCCATACCTACCAGGGTTGTTGTGAGGACCACATGAGATGATATTTATAAGGCAGTGTGCCTGACACATAGTAGGTGCTTATTTCCTTCTTTCTTTCTCATTTATGTCCTGTGTGACCTTGGACAAGTCACCTACTTTCTCTGGACCTTACTTTCCTCATCTGCAAAATGAGAGGGGTGAGGGAGATTATACTAAATTACCTCTAAGGTCCTTTCCAGCAACCCCGGGAAGCAGATAATCTCTTAGAAGTCTTGCAGTTCTAGGCCTTATTAATTCAGTGATTCCTAGAATCACAAAATCCTCAAATCATTAAATGTTAACTTAGAAAAACTTTAGAACTCCTATCAATGCAACAAGTAATCATGAATTCAGAAAACTGAAGATATTACTTCCCTCCTGGCACAGAGATGATGGACTTAAAGGAGAGGGAGAGGGAAAAGGAGGGAGAAAGAGAGGTGGGTGAAAGGAGGGAGAGAAAAAAGAGAAAGGGAGAAGGAGGAAGGAAGAGGGAGAGAGGGAGGGAGAGAGACAGAGACAGAGAACCCCATGGCCCTCTCTGATAATTGGGCTGTTGGACCGCTCTGCTTCTCTCCGTGGAAAGGCCTGGGATTTTCTACAGAGAGTTAGGTGGTCTGTCATGTAGACTGGAGAGAAAGTGCAGAGCCTGGGCTCTTCTAGTCTTGGGGCAAAAAGTACAAGAGTCCCAAAGAAGCAGTCAAGAAACCAGAGCTCTGATCCAAGCTCAGCTGCTTCTTGGGGCAAGCAGTCCTCAGGTTCCTCCTGCGCAAAATAAAACAGTTGGATGAGATGCTTCCTGAAGCCTCTTCCAGTTCCAAACCAGAGGATTCCTACTGTGCTCATTAGCCCGGCGATATTTGTTCTACAGAAAAACCTGGGTCGTGTCCAGCCAACGAAGTCGACTGTATACAGTGGAGACTGCACCGCTGCAATGGGGATAGGCAGTGCAAAGGCAAATTGAAATGTTGCCTATACAGCTGTAGATACATATGCTTGGATCCCAATCAAGGTAATTATTGGGGAGAGGGGAAAGGGAGGGGATGTTTGGGTATGTGGGCTTGTGAGGCAGGTAGGGAAGGCACTCATCCAGGAGATTTAGAAATGACTCAAGGTATATTGGAAAGGATCTCCTACCCACAAATACTCCCTTCCTGGGTTGACGCTCTATCTGAAACTCCACCAATCAGAAATGGTTGTCCTTTATGAAAATGAAAATCCCACGGAGAGGGGGAAAGCATAAAATTTTTGCTGTCTTCTGCCATTCACACCTTAGTGTAACTTAATTATACTCTAACTAGGAAAAGGAATTTTTATGGGTGACAAAATAAGTTAATCTCCCAGGATTACTTGGGGGAAAGGGGAAGAGGTCTGGATAACCAAAGAGCTACAGATCCTCTTCTTGGGAAAAGTTGGGAACATTCTCTGTCTGAAGCCCACTAGGGTAGGGAATTCACCCCCTTACCAGGGGTGTGCTGGTAAAGGTTTAACAATAGGGTCTGGGGAGGGAGGTGAACTGAATTGTTCCCCATACCCTTTTCCATTTAATGTGAATTATTAAGACTTCCTCCACCACTTTCTAGAGTCAATCGACAAAACAATCAATCAAGCATTCATTTGTAGTTTGCTGATTTCCAAGGTATAAATGCTCAAACTGAAAATTAACCCATCCCTCCTCCCTTTCCCAGGGAAGGACTAGATTTTTGGGCTTCAGACTCTGGGATCAGGTGCTGTCCTCAACACAAGCGTATAGTGAGCACCTACAATGTGATAGAGCAAAAATCAGATTGGATTGGGAAACAAAGTCTCCTGTTATTCACCAGCTGTACAACCCTGGTCAAATTATTTAACCTACCTGGGCCCCAATTCCTCAATTGTAAAATGAGGGGAAAGGGCCACACTTGAGGACCTAGAGGGCCACATATAACCTCGAGGCCACAGGTTTCCCACCCCTGAACTAGATAATCCAGAAAGGCACAGACTTTGCAGATTCTATCTCTACCTTTGGACCCAAAGTCCTAGCATGTTACCAAGATGGTGAGGATTTGAAGTTGCATTGTATCCCTTTTCATGATCAACATGTTCATTTCCTCAACAACCACAAAACAGCCTCAACAACCCCTAACTAGAGTCAGAGGTGTTAGAATCCAAATAGATGCAGTGTGGGAGGACTCCACCAGTGAAATCTCGGATTATTGAAGTCAATATAGCCCTCACCATGTTGAAAACTACATACTGATGAGGGATTCCACTTGGCCTAGTTTCACCCAAAGATTTTTCGAGTGTCACCAGGCAATCACAACTTCACAAAATTTATATAAAAACTGGGTTTATTACAAAAGAAATGAACATGCATGTGGAACCCAAGGAGTTCACAATCCATACAGAAGTCTGCCTATTTATAACAGCAAAACAAAGGAAAAAGGAGGAAACACATATCTCCACCCAAAGTGACATGGCATGGGAGAGGGAAAGGCGCAATAAAGGTAGGAAAACAACGAAACACTCCCAAAGGGAAGAAGCAAGGTGATAGCCAAAGCCCCATTCTTTTCCCTTGGGAACTGGTAGACCACGAAGATAGGAGGGTCTGCTTATCTCCAAAAGTCCCAGATGCACAAGCAATTCTCAGCCTAGCCCAGACTGACTCACACATATCTTGGCTCCCAAGGACACACAGGGAGTCCGGTTTGGGATGCAAACAACAAATTATGTCAGCTTGGGCCCAGGGGAGCTTCGTCCTTGACACATTCAGGGCCTCCTGCATACTCTGGGTCCAAAAATGGCAACTCAAAAAGACAAGTTCAGGGGACCCCTTAATATTCCTTAACATTTCCCCCATTGGTCAAAGGTGACCCTGGGAATGCTGATGACCACAGAGAGCATGCTTGGAAAAATAGTACCTGGGACAGCCCCAATTACAAAGTGAGATCAGAACCATTAACCAAGCACAGTATATAGTAGAAATGTCCAAAAGTAGGGACTAATTCAAAGGGGAAAATTAAACAATGTCAAGATAATCAAGAGAACTTAGTATAGAAAACAAAAGCCAAAGGGGTACAACGGTAGACACGAATATTAACACACATTAAGTTTCCCTGCAAGTTAGTACTACTTCCCAATACCCATTCAATCAACACATTTCATCCTGGATCTGAGATATCCCATGCAGTTGTCTGGCCCCTGGCACATCTTTCTTTGGGCCAGTGTAGAAAATATCGTGTCCTCAAGGACAGCCCTCCATTGGATTTTCCTTTCTGGTTCCAAGTTACTTCTCATGTTCCTGCTAGAATCTCTTTACCAAATCGACCTCAATACAAGTTAGCACAGACTCTCCAAATTTCTTTCTCCAACAACTAGTTGATGTTGTGAAAACCAGCCCACACCTTGCAGTTCTGATCTAATCAATAACAGAGCTAAAAAGGGAAACACCAAAGTAAGAACCCAGAGTTCACCTGAAACTTAAGAGAATTTAAGTTGCAAATATCCCATGCTGTTTCTGTCTTCATCTAAACTCTGTACCCGACATAAGCATTGTTCACAACAAGCTAAAGGGCTACTGTCATGCTGATATGCATAAGACATCCAAATACAAACTAAACATTTTAAATACCTCAGAGGGCAGAACTCTCAAAACCTTTCAAATCACGTATATATTCATTTGATCCTGTTGTTCCCTCAAAATTTTTACTCAATTCTTTTTTTTTACTTTACATTTTTTACCAACTAGCTGTTAAATATTTAGAACTCCAAATTTAAGTACTACTTAATATAAATTAATTCTAATTCAGTTCAGCTATTTAATTTCCCTCCCTCTTAAAAGGAGCAGAGACAGATAAGGATATAATTTTGACATAAAAAGATAGATTACAGAACACTTTTTTAAAAGAAGATGACGTATGATACACAAATGAATTCATATAAAACTTATCAAGTTAACTTCAATTATAGCAAAAGATTTGGGATGACACTTATATCATCAATTTCAAAGCAGTGCACATCAAATCAGATGTTTATAATAAAACATGTTTATTATATCACAGGACATGCTCTACAAACAGGTGTTATTTCCACATATATAATAAACTTGAAGAAAAATGATTTTGGCATTGATGCAACACAAAATATTCCATAAATTACTTCCCTCTAAGAAAACTGATTGCACTAAAAATTTTTTCTTCAAACCAAACTGAAGATGTTTCTGATTTTGTTTCAATAATTAATAGAATAACAGCTTGGTCCCATAAACTCTTGCATCGATACTTAATTGTATGTCATTTAGAAATATTTAAAGACCTTACTTTATATAGGAATATATTTGTATACGTACATATATATGTATGTATGTGTGTGTGTGTGTGAACTGACTACAGATGACTAAGCAAAATATTCATTTACTAAGTTGTTTATGTTATAAGAAGGACTAGAATTCCAGGCTGGATAGCTCAGATCTTAAACGTGCATTTTATTACAGTAACTCAGATGTATCCCAGTCTTAGTCCATGGGATAGCGATATAACATTGTGTTGGTAGCTTTGTTTCACAAACTTCTTTTACCTTTTTTACCTTTTACCTTTTTATTCCCATATCATTCAGAAAGAATGAACTATTCTAGGCATTTAATGATACACATGACCAGGTAAGCATTAACTTGCTAATTTACCTAATTGTTTGGCATATGGAATGACTACACATTCAGACTGAAAACTGTGAGGTGTCACATGTTTGCATGTGCTTATATCTTCTACATACTACTTGATCTGTTTATAGAAATTTGATATAAAAGGAAAAAGCATGGATATGATTATAACAGCATCAAACTGGTCCTTAATGACCCAACACATATACGGCAGGATAAAGGATCCTTAGTTCTGTTTGACTTCGGGTAAGAGTCACAACTGACATGCAATCATGAAGTAACAATTCCCTCTCATAGCCAGACTCAGGAAAGGCAGGTGGGAAACATTCCTGTTCAAAGAGAAGTAACAAAATGGGGCAACTGAACCAGAATGATCCTTCCTTAGGCTATGCCAAGGTCATCTTCTTGGCTTTTTCCCAGATACAGACCTCCATCTGTAACTGTTCAGAAACACATTCTCTCTGCATAGCTTGTGCCATTTCTTTCAATTGGTGGATTACTGACTTAATGATCCATCAGGCAACTATACCTGAAGTCAAAATTCAAAACATTATCAGTTACAGTCCCAAGTTTCACTAATCATGCTTAGGATTGGATACACTTATTTTTCCTCTTACAGAGTTGCAATGAGCAATAAAAGTTTACTAGGACTCAAACATACATAAGAGATTTCACTTAACAATCTACACTTGTTTTTCTTTTCTCCTTAAGTTTATACCCATTCTGACATAGAGATCAATCATTAGAAATCATTTCTGTAGTATACACAAACTTGCAAATTCTCAGTAAGTTTTATTGTTTAGGAACTCCATTACCCAAATAAGCTCTTTTCCTAGGTCTGCCCACACAGATGGTTTCAAGGAACCTGACAAATTTACAAAATAAGGAGAAATGACAGGGACCAACACAGAAGGGGCTGACCTTGGTACTCCTGCCTACTCACCCCATCTAGCCTCAGACCTGCTCTGGGCTGTGTCCTTCAACACATTCCCCTCATGCAAAGTGAGATAGTCTGACCCTGCTGGACACCCTCGTACTCCAAGTCAAATTGCTCTGAATAAACAGAACCAATCCAGAAAAGGCTTTCACCTCATTCTCTCCTTTTCACACACAGTAATCAATTACCAACTTCAAGTTTTAACATTATAACAATAAACCCAAATAACTTAATTAGCAATCTTACGCTTCCATAAGTAATAACCAAACAGTTTTAGATGTAACTTCCTCTTAACTACAGGCAAAGGTGGAAATATCCACTTTCCTAAGTTGATGTTATAAGACATTATGAAACAGAGTTAGCAGGGCTGATAAAATAACATAACTGGTTTTAAACAATTTTCCCAACTTTTTCTAGTTCAGTTCATACTTTAATAACATCTAAGTTTTAAAAGGTTACTCAACGTAAGTGATACAAAAGTTTAACAATTTTCACAATATAAAAAATTTAGAAACATACCAAACCATAAACTATATTGTATATTTGAAACTTGAAACAAACCCATTACTAATCAGGTGACCACAACACACCTGAATGTATTCTCAAATTACCTTACATAAAAAATCATTAATCTCATAACCATTGGCACTGTATACTGATCACATCTAAAATCCCATATAAAGTTATTAAGTACGAAGCTAATTAATCTAATGAAAGAGTAATAACAATTAACATTTGTATAGTTTTGGACCTATGCCAGGCATTGTGTTAAGCACTTTATTATCATGTCATCCTCACAAGAACCCTGGGAGTTGATTGTTTTTATCATTCCCTTACAGATCAGTAAACTGAAATAAACAGACATGAGTTGACTTGCTTAAGGTCACCAAGTTAACAAAATTTCAAATCCATGTATTTTCCCCAATTTGTCTTAATGTCTAATAAATCCTGATGTATCATAAACATCATATTAGGAGAGACACATTTCACTTAAAATGTGATCAGAATGAATTCAATTACACCTGAATCTGTGTTCCAAATGGTATTACACAGAATCTTAAGTTATCATTAATTACGTAGTATGTATTTACACAAGGGCTATTTACTCCTAATATTTCATATCATAGGGCCCACTATTTTTAGCCAATCCACTGCCAAATATTGAAAAAGCGGCAAACTGACATTAAGTTTTAACCTATCCCAATTACCACACTTAAGAGCACATTTGAATTTAGTTCAAAACTTGGTTCCACAATCTCAGAAGGAACCCATAGTTTAACAATTTACATATAGCTCTCTATAATTTCTTCCTATATACTTGCAAATCAAGCAGCTATTTTTTTATTACTATAGTTCCCAATAAAATAAACATGTGACGTTTCACACAATCATCCCTCTTAAACAAAGCCAAAGTTTTCTCAACTCTTTCTGTCAACATATTTAAACTGTCTTTCATAAGACTCACATCTTCTTTATTACCTTAAGATTCTTCCCTTAAGCCTTTATTTTGTTCACTCCTTAAGTTCTCCTTTAAAAGGTAGCATACCATGGTGATAAAATTAATGACCTATTAAAAATTTAATTCTTAAGGTGCAAATGTTGGCTACCAATATGCCTATAACAATTAAATTGTTCAATTATTAACATGTTTGTTATTCTCTAAGAAATGGAAGCACCAAAAATCCTTTAAGTTACTTTTAGCCTTAAAAAAAATCTTTAACAGTTTACAAAACTTGGTCTATTCAAATAATAGTTAATTTCTGATATATTATTCAGAAAAGTAACAACAAAGAATTTTTAGGTTACTTTCATGAATAAGCTCCTCTTTATATGGGTTAGAAGCAAGACATTTTTTGAGATTCAAATGCATAAATTTATGATAAAACGAATAGGAGTCTCAGGTACACAGGCCAATTCAAAAAGCATTTTTACATTGAGCAGTACTTAACTTTGACTTGTATGATTCCCTAAATATCAAACTAGATATTCCAATCAAACTCGGTTACGTTTTGGTTGTTTCCCAGTACACACAAAAAATGTTCCTCTTTTTCACGAGCCAGGAAAGAGTTAAGTGCCAGTCCTAGTCTGAAGTGCAAGCCTTGGAACTTTCACTGACACAGCCCCCAAATCTGTCTCTATTATCAGTGAAATGACCTTCTCCTCTAGCTGTAAAATAATAAACCAATCAATCCAGGAGTGGGGGTGGGGGTGATGGAAAGAATATTGACCACAGTTCAGACATGCAAAGGAAGAGAACAAAAATCTTTCTAAAAACTTAAATTAGCTAACAATACACAGGAAACACAAACAGATCGATACCTGAGAGCCAGCAACCCCAGCACTAAGTTACACTATGTCAGCCACCCTAGCACACACACCAATACACGTACCCTTTATTACCTGCCCTCATAGGTATTCAAGTCTTTTTTCTTAAACAATGAGGGGCAATAGGTGTTTGAAAGCTCTCTCAGCAGCGCTGAACACTCCTTGCTACCCAAGGCTTTAGATCTACAAGTCAAGTTAAAACATACACCCCCACCAATCACATAGATAACTGCAGGTTTCAGGGCCATTTTCTTTTATCAGTTGAATACCCAGGAGAACCAGGATCTTGATTTATTGAGTCCTCTTCAACTACACATCTCTCAGACACAGGGCCCAAATAATTAGTCCCCGTTGCTCTCCTTCTCCTTAGGCTGGACAACCCTGGAAAGAGCTCCTCCCACAGCTCTCTTCAGCAGAGTCTTCCAGCTAGCAACAACCAAACCCAATCCTGTCCTAGCTAGGATAACCATTATCATCATCCAGCCCAATTATCCAGATCGGACTTAAAATCTGCTTCAGCTGAGATATCCTTAAGAAAACAAGGCCTTACCTTTTCCCCCTTAGCCACAGAAAACCTGATTTATCTTGCCATAAGAAACTCAACCCAAAGAAAGAGGAGTCTGGAATTGGAGTAAGGAAGTGCTGCACAGATTGCCAAGGACTGGGGCAGGAAGGTACCGGCTGGTAACCAAGCCCCATCCTTGGCACCTCCAGCCAACCTGAACCACTCCTCAACCCCTCCAATCCCACCACTGCCACCATTTGTCAAGAGGAAATCACAACTTCATGAAACTTACATGAAAACTAGGCTTTATTACAAGAGAAATTAACATTTATGTGGAACCCAAAGAGTTCACCATCCATACAGAAGTTTGCATATTTATGATAGTAAAACAGAGGGAAGAGGAGAAAACACAAATCTATACCTAAAGGGACGTGGCATGGGACGGGGAAAGGTGCAGTAAAGGACAGGAAAGGACAAAGCCTCTTCCAAAGGGGAGTAGCAAGGTATGGCAAAAGCCACACTCTTTTCCCTTGGGACCTGCTAGACCAGGGGTGGGGAATCCTTCCATGTTGAAAGGCCACATTAATATTTAGCTGTAATCAAATAAGGTCACATTCAAGAAACTTCAATCAGATATACTTAAAATGTACATTATGCTGTAAAAATCTAATTACTATGTACTTAATAATTTCAAAAAGGGAAAACTATATGTTAATTTTAAAGCTAACTAACTTTGTTAGTTTGTTGTATCTGCTTTTTGCTGGAAAACATTTGAAAGTATCAGGCAGGGGAAGTTAGAATTAAATTGTGAGCATAGCAGCTGTCATTTTAATCCTTATGATTTGCTGTGTTCTAATTGTGCCAATCAGTCTGGAAGGATTATTTCGTTGAAACTTGTTTTGTTTTTTGGTACTTTAAATACATTCATTTTAAAAATAAAATATAAATATAAAAGAGGAACAAAAAATGTATTAATAAAAATCAAAATCTGTTCTATAAAATTTGGAGTTAGCCAAAAGGCCATACTTAAGGACTTAGAAGGCCACATGTGGCCTTAAGGCTGCAGGTTCCCCTCCCCTGTGCTAGACCATGAAGATAGGAGGGTCTGCTTATCTGCAAAGGTTACAGCAGCACAAGTAGTTTCTCAACCCAGTGCAGACTGACTAGTGCCTGTCTTGACTCCCGAGGATTCCCAAGGGGTCCAGTTTGGGATGTAAACCACACATTATGTCATCTCAGGTTGGGGGGTTAGATGCTTCATCCTTGACTTCCAGTGTCCTCCGGGTCCAGTGTTTCTGGAAGAAATAGCAACTCAAAAAGACCAGTTAAAGGACCCCTTAACATTCCTTAACAAGTCTCCCAATCCACCCTCTTAGTCTTTTTTTTAAGTTTTATTGCTGTGTTTTGTTCTTATACATACATTTACAGATCATTCCCACTCCTTGTATTTTTTAAATTTCTTGTATATTTTGACTATTCTTGTGTATTTTGAATATCTTTGAATTTTCTTGTAACAAATTAAAACAATTAAGTAAAACTAATAACATATCTGAAAATTTCAAGTAAGTTCGTATTGTAGAACCCACCTGTGTCTCTACTTTTAATTTTTTTTAGAACAACAAATCTATTTTCTAGTTTAAAGTCTGGTTTCTAGTTTTATACACTTCATTGGTTACAGTGAAAATAAGAACTTTCTGACTAGAGACCCAGGTCCCTCTCCCAACTTCTGTCAAAATGGCCTTCCTCATTGGCACTTAAATGCTGCCTCAGAAGTATCCATAAATTTTCCTATGGCAGTCACTCCCTTTACTGTGTACCCTATAATAATTATCCTTTGTAATAATATAATTAGATTATCTAATTAATATCTAATAATTAATAATTATCTAGCCTAATTAGATAATTATTAGATCTAATAATTATCATTAGCTGACCTTGTTCTAGAGTTTTCTCATACTTACTTACCCCATTCCTCCAAAACTATCAAGTTTCTTCACAATTTTGCCTCCTCATCGCCGCCCCACCCCCACCCCACCACCATTCTTCTCAGAGCTTTCTGTTTCCCAACCTCCACATGCTCATTTCCCCAAAAAACTTATCTGTAGAACCAATTTTCTTTCTGAGCATCAATATTTGAATGAATATAAACATAAACACAAACCAATCATATTTTTATCTATGTCTTTGTTGTCTCCCTCAGTAGGATAATGAGAATAATATTAATATAACTTGAAAGCTTGAGACCTGCTTAATAAGCTATTATCTCACCACAACCATGGGAAATACGTGCTTCCCTTTTTTATGATGAAGAAACAGAAGTTGAGAGTGACCTCCCTAAAGTTACAATACCTACTAGCATCTGAGTCAGGATTTGAATCCGGGTTTTTCTGGCTCCAAGTCTAGTTTTTCTCCATAGATCCTCCTAGCTGCCACCCTCTTTTGTACATTTTCACTAGAAGGTAAGCAGTTTACAAGAAGGGGCAACTTTCATTCATTGTTTTTGTAACCCCTGTTCCTGACACATTTTAATAAAATTATTTTATTAATTTTAAATATTTATTATTTTAATATTAATCTTAATAATTATATTTATTATATTTACTATTGATTTAATTACTTTAATATTTAATTTTATTTAATTATATTTTCATTTACTTTAATTATGTTTTATTTAATTGAATTAATTTAATATTAATTGTATTTAATATTAACATTAAATTATTAATATTTAAGTTTAAATAATTAATTTTGTGGTCGTTATATTTCTATTAATTTTAATATTCATATTAATGTTTTTATGTTTAATAATTATTATTTATTGTCTTATTATACAATTAATAAAAATCCATTGATTACATGATTAATAGAGTTACTTTCAGGTCTCGTAGGGTTTTTTGTGAGCTGGAGGTTCCGGTTAGGACTCATCGTTCAGACTTTGCCAAGCTTAGTGCTCTGTCATCTTCACATTCTCTGATGTGTTTCCTGTCTCCTGGTGTTGGGGCTTCCCTTCAGATGCCTGCAACCTACCTCTTAATACCGGCAAATGCAAGAGAAGTGTCGAGCGGTTTTACCACGACCGGGAAACTCATCGGTGTAAGGCCTTCAAGTATTACAGATGTGGAGGCAACGCCAACAACTTTCTAACCCTGAAGGGTTGCAAGCAGGCCTGCATATGGGTAAGGCACTTGCAGATGGATTACTAGAATGATGGTGAATGCAACCAGGGGCTCAATCCCATTTACATAAGACTCCCCTCATTGGTAGAGGAGTACCTGGCCTCTGGAAGTACAGTGTAGGAGGTTCTATTCCAAGTGGGAAGGGAGAGGGGACAGTATGTGGCAACAGGTTAGGCAGGAAAGATGGCCAAGGAGGATGGCTTTAGGGTAAGAGAGAAAGGACAGAAGCTTGAGAAGTTTCTGGGAAGGTGGAGGTTATAAAGATGGCAGGTGGGCCAGAACAGACCCTAGAGCTTCCCATCCTGGACTAAGCCTCCAACTCTTACTAGCAGAGTGGCAACATGCAAGTCACTTGTCCTCTCTGAGGTTGTTTCCTCATAGGTCATATTTAAAGTATGCTGTTTGCACGATGTTCCCTCGCCTGGCTGTTAGGAGAAGAGTACTTTGGAAACATTTGCATCCTCTAGAAGGGTGCATGGGTCCTGTGGCAGTCTGTCTTCTAGGGCTACAGTAATGGGAATGATTGATAAAGAAATCTGACCCAGTGAGTGCTAAGGAAGCCAAGAAGGAAGAGTATGTTTCCAATTTGTGGGTCTGCAGCAGCCTAGACCTATAATCAGTTCCTATGAGTTGATAGACCAGCCTGGGCCACAAACCTGTAATTCTCTTCTTCTGCCTCAGATCCAAGGAAACAGGCCAGGTGCTCAGGGGCCAGGATCTGCCTTGATCCTCAGTGCCCACCCCATCCTACCCCACAGGCTAAGAATCGGAGTGGCCAGGGACTAATTCTTTGTGTGACCTTAGGCAAATATCTTTGCCTGCACAGAGGAACTCAAATATACGGAAAGGACTTTGAAGGTCATTTAATCTGACACCTAGGTAAAGTAGTAATCTGATCTTAAAGGAGTAATGACTCAGCTTATACATAAATGCCTTTAACATGCTGTTTTTCACAGTGCCATAGCCCTTAGCACAGGGCCAGGCCCATAGTAGGTGCTTAATACATGTTTATTGATGGACTGACTGACTAAGGATAGGAAGTTCACTACCCCCATAGGAAGCCTCAGTTTCAGTCTCGAGGGTAGCAGTGGCAGGCTACCCACCTGCCATCCCTAGTTCTCAACCCATGACCAACCCATCTTCTTAGTTCCCATTCTTCTGAGTTCATTGTTGGCTGTATTCCCATGCACCTTTCTATTGGCCTCTGGGTAGTGTTTACCTCTAGTCCTGCAGAAGCAGTAGTATGCCAACTGAGGAAACAGGGCGGGGGGAGGGAGAGGAAGAAGAAAAGAAAAAAACACTTTTGCAAGATGAATCTCAAATTCCCAGCATGTCAGAACATAGTCCTTGAAGATTTGTTGCTCTTCAGCTGTGGCTGACTCTCTGTGACCCCATTGGGAGGGAGTTTTTTGGCAAAAATACTGGAGTGGTTTGCCATTTCCTTCTCCAGCTCATTTTACAGATGAGGAAACTGAGGCAAACAGTGACTTGCCCAGGTCATACAGCTAATAAGCATCTCAGGGCAGACTTGAACTCAGGAAGAAGAGTCTTCCTGACTCCAGGCTTAAAATCTTCACAACAAATGTCTCTGATAAAAGGTCGATACTCAAGATATATAGGAAATTGATATAATTGATATTGATAATAATTGATATTAGAATGAACCATCCCCAAGTGGTTAAGTGATCAGAAGATATGAATAGGATATTTTCAAAGAGGGAAATACAAATTATCAATGACTCTATGAAAGAATGTTTCAAATCACTAATAATTAAAGACATGCCCATAGAAACAACTCTGAGATTTCCCCTCCTTCTCATCATATTGTCAAAGACTAGGAAAACTGAAAACAGTGAATGTTCAAAGGACTCCAGGGAGATGGATACTAATTCTCCACTAGTGGTACCTTGTCTTGGTCCAACCATTCTAGAAAATAATTGGTCCTTTTGGTAGAAAAGTCACTGAACTGTACGTACTCTTCCACCCAGTGATACTGCTTAGAGACACAGACCATTAAAGGGATCAAACAAAGAAGGAAAGGGTATACACAAATGGATATGCATATGTCATGTAGTAGCATACTTTAGGTATTTAAATTAGATCATAAAAGAAGACACATACTTTATATATATATATATATATATATATATCTATATATAACCTTTCCTTCTTTCCTTGATATATGTATGTATATTTTCTTTACATATTTTTATTTTATTTTAATATAATATTTTATTTTCCCCAGTTATATGTTAAATGCTTTTTAACATTTTTAAACAGTTTTGAGTTCCAAATTCTACCCCTCCCTCCCTTCCCCTACCTTCTTCCTGAGATGGTAAGCAATTTGATGTAGTTTATACATGGTGCGATCATGTAAAATATTTCCGTATCAGTCATTTTGTACATGAAGACTCTAAAAAAAAAAGAATGAAAGAAAATGAAAATAGCATGCGTCAGCCTGTATTCAGACAGTATCAGTTCTTTATATATACATATATATACCTGTGTATATAATGTGGTAAATACCCACATATATAAATTATATATGTATATGGGATTGATATCTATCTATATGAAACACACATACATAGTATATATACGCACACACACATTTATGTGCAGATATAGCTATAGACAGAGTTATCAGCAGTTTTTGTGGCAGCAAAGGATAGAAACAAAATGGGTATTATTGATTAGGGAACGGTTGAGCACACTGTGGCATAGGAATGTGACGAAATCCTATTGAATTATGAGAAGGCACAAATGGGAATAATTCAGGAAAGATTGAGAGGGCATATCTGAACTGAAATGATACAAAGTGAAGTGAGCAGAACCAGAAGAACATTTGCATAATGACCGTGGTACATAAAGGAAAACCAGACTGAGAAACATCAGAATTTTAATCATTGCAATAACCTATCATGACCCCAGCAAACCATCGGTGAAGCCCACAACTCTCTTCTTGAATCTCTTGGCTTCCATCTGGCCCCAACTAAAATCCCACCTTCTACAAAAAGCCTTTTCTGATCTCCTTTAATGCTAGTGGCTTCCCTCTGAGATTATCCTCAATTTACCCCCCTGTAGCTTGTTTGTACCTAGTCATTTGCATTCTGTCTCCCCTATTAGACTGGGAGCTCCTTGATGACAGGGACTGTCTTTTGCCTTTCTTGTACAGTACCTGACACACAGTAGGAATTTAATAAATGCATTTTGACTTGACACAGAGGTAGTTGAGTATAGATCTAGAATGGTTATATTTTGATTCATTTTGTTGTGAGGGAAGGTTCTATCTGGGGTGGAAGTTTAGAATCATTGGCCAATCAATCAATCAATAAACATGTATTAAGTGTCTCTTATGTGCCGGGCACTGTGCTAAGTTCTGGAAATACAAAAAGAGGCAAAAGGAGTTTACAGTCTAATGTGAAACACCACGTGCGAAAAATATCTACAAGGCAAGCTATATACAGGATAAATTGAAAATAATTTATATGGAGTGGTATAGGGGAGGGAAAGGGGAAAGGAGGATTATGCTTCCCACATGTTGGGGAGAATACATCTGCATATTTGTGATTATATCTTTTGAAGTAAATATTTCAGTGTAAAAACTAATCTGACCATTGGTGGCTAAATGGAACTGGAGAACAAAGGAATCACAACCCTTCACTTGGAGGGAACACCACTAGTGGTGTTTTCAGAGAGCCTTGATATCCCCAAATCCCCTTAATGATGCCAAAGGTTACTGGGGGTGGCTAAAATGTATGGTGCTTGGCCTTAAAGCAAAAGGGGCCAAGATAGCTAATGTTACATTTAATATGCACATATGTATATGTAACATAGCTACCTCAGGCTTCACTGTCTGAAAACCAGGTAGGTTAGATTTCACTCTACCCCCAGGGTTCTGCAGTACCCTTAAAAGGATAGAAGGGTTGGTATATGCATGTAATGGAATACATTGTGTTCTCTATGTTCTATAAGAATTGACGAGCAGGCAGAGTCCAGAAAAACCTGGAAAGACTTACATGAACTGATGCTGAGTGAAGTGAGCAGAACCAGGCAAACACTGTATGCAATAACGATACTGTGCGATGATCAGCTCTGACAGACTTCTCAGCAATACAATGATCTAAGACAATTCCAAAAGACTCAAGATGGAATATGCTGTCCACCTCCGGAGAAAGAACTTTCTTGTGATTTTTTCCCTTTTGTTCTGATTCTTCTTTCACAACATGACTAATGTGGAAATATATTTAATATGATGGTACATGTATAGCCTAAAAAAATAAATAATTTTTTTTAATTTTTAAATGATAGAGGGATGTTACGGTTCTCTGCAAATGGCTTAAGCCCCCACCAAAGGTATCCCTCCTGTTGGAGGGAATGGTCCTCTGCACTCTTGTTCCATTGGCCATTAACAGTTTGCTTTTATTAAAAAAATTGTGCTTCAGAAGATGAAATGGCAAATATACAAATTTAGTTCCCAACATGTGGGAGGCATGAGCCTCCTACACACCTAACCCATCTCAGTTTCTGGGAAGGAAAAGAAGATTAGGTTTATAGTTTATCTTGATGCCAATGGAGCACAGTCCCAGTTCGAAGACCAAAACCTTGTGTGGGCACTAGTCTCACATCCCCTGGCTTCTTAGGACTCTCATGCCAAGCTGCTGTCTATACCACGCTGCCTGCAATCCTGGCTCCAAGGTCAGCATAACTCTAATTCCTGGATCCTGTGAGGATCATCTCCAGCACCTGAAACTGAAGACTGACAACATAGAACAGAAATAAATATCTCTAGGTCTGTTTCTTGGAGGAGAGACAGAGAAAGAGAGACAGAGACAGAGACAGAGAGAGAGAGAGAGACAGAGAGAGAGAGAGAGAGAGAGAGACAGAGAGAGAGAGAGAGAGAGACAGAGAGAGAGAGAGAGAGTGCAAGGGAAGGAAGATCCTTCTGCTATCATTTGTTCCATTTCTGGCTCCCAGCCTGTGAATGAACTATCTTCCCTCTCTGCACACAGGGGATAAGAGATCATAGTAGAAAAAAGGATAAATGGCTCAATTTTGCTAGTTTTAAAGATCTCTCTCATTTCTCCTTCTTGTTCCAGGAGGGGTAATTTTGTAAAAATCTTTTTTCTTGTCTTTTTCTTGCTTGGTGAGATACTAAGAGGACAGACACACCCCACCCCCACCCTACCTCTCTCAATTTTTCTCAGAGCTCTCTCTCTTCTTTATTTTTCTGAGGTCTGAAAGACTCTGAACATTTCTTGCTTTTCTGCCTAAGTCGGAGCTAAAACAGAGCCTGGCAGAAACCATCCAAGACCAAAGGAACAGTATCCTCATTGCTCTTTCCCATTGGAACCAAGCTTTGCCAGGACTTTTCAGCAAGTTATGGTAAAGGAATAATAGTGAGGCTCAAGTAAACTAGGGGGGCATACATTTCCCAGAGCGCATTTAGGCTTAGGGTTTCCCTAGGGTTTCCCAGTTTCCATTTTCTGTTTTCTTTTTCTTCTTTACATTCTTAACATTGCCAAGAGTTTTCTTGGCTTGGGATGGAAGACATGCCCATTCAAACTCAATTCGGGGGGTTCCCTTCTGAGCAGCTTAAGGTTGCTGCACACCACTCCATACCAACAAAGTGGGAATGGGACTGAAAGTCATTCCAGGAGCCCTAGAGCAGATAGAGAGGAATAGAGTGGGAGCCAAAAACAATTGGGTGAAACAAAGGTGCCAAACCAGGAAGTACAGCTACCCCAGTGAGGTACCATGGGACTAGGGGGCACTGGAGATGGATCTCAGAAACGGGCAAATGCTGCAAATCAAGGTTTTAGTGTTTTATTGTCTAGACCTCAAAAAGTGATGAAAAAATGTATATGATGCAGATTAAACTTAAAAGTAGGTCTTTTCCCCCCAAAGAGCTGATTGTTAAATATTTGCCAGCGTATCCCTGAGTGGACCCCAACTCCACTGCTTTTTCTGCCCCCATTTCCTCAGACTGGTTGCTGAGGGTTCTCTAAATAAACTTGCTATATCTTTGCCTTTTTGTGCCCCACCTTACGTTGTTCCTCCTTCATTCTTGAAGAGGACCAATGACATCAGGAGTGAATTGGATTTAAGTGAGGCAGGGCTGCGCAAAGTCATCAGCCTCACTCTCCTCCAGAGTGATCTGAGTCCAGTGGTTATTGACTGCGACGAGGCGTGGAGGGAAAGGGGAATCACTCTATGCGGGACAAATCCTAGAGCTTGCTTTGTGAAATCCTACTTGCTGGATTGTTTTATTAAGACCTGGGGGCCGTTTAAGAGAAAATTGTGAATTTGTGGTAGCAAAGACTAACGGAAGGGGAGAGGGGAGTTATTTAGAATGACTGAATAAATCACGATTTTTTTAGTTTAATGGAATATTAGTGCACCAAAAAAAAAAAAAAAAACCACAAATGTTAAGAATTGTAGGAAACTGAATGAAGATGGAGGAAAGAAGAATCCAGTCTGGGGATGGGGCTTAAAGAGCAGAGATAAAAAAGGTTTCCTGTTGTTTCTAAGTTGAGAGGGATGGTATATATTCCAAACCGCACCTCTAGACTACTACACAACGCAGAGTGGGCTCAGGAGAGAGCCCTAGCCGTTTCATGAGGACTAAGCTCTTCATAGGGAGTTTGACCACCATCTGGTGGCCAGATTATGCACTACATCCTTCAAGCTGGTTAATTGACTGATCCTGTTTCTCCATAAATATGGAAAAGGAGAATAAGCAAGATGTGCATTTATGTAACTCTGGCAGTGCTATTACAGACAACACATTTCATTTGTGTGTTTTTAAGAGATAGCTGAGCACCCTTCAATGGTCTTTTGTGCAACTAACTTGGACATTTACTCATACACCCTTAAATGTAGGGATTTGTTATTCTTTTCTTCTTTCTTCCTTTTCTTCCTTCCTTCCTTTTTTTCTTCTTTCCTTTTTCTCTCTTCTTTTTTTCCTTTTTTTCTCTCTTTCCTCCTTTCTAGTTTTCTTTCTAGTGAGTGGGAAGAGGTGGGACGGAAAATGAATGTTGGATAATTGAAAAAAAATTTAATGAAAAAGGAAAGGGATTGTTTTATTCTTTGGCATTTATATGTCCAGCTCCTGGCACCAAATAAATGCTTAATAAATACTTGTTTATAGATTGATTGAAAATAGTTTTCAGTTGGAGCCAGTTCTCACTTTGATGAGCAACGATTTGCCTACTCACCTGTGAGCTAACACCCCCTCTTCCAAGAGATGAGGAGCTGAGTTTTTCCTTGACTGCTGCCTCCTACCTCTGGAAGTTATCTTTTCAGAGTCACCTGGGACATGCCCAATCAGTGTTTGTCCAATGACATTGCTCCCTTCAGGCTCAAGGGACTTATTTGAACCTCATAAAAGGATCACCTGAAGTGGTCGAGTTTTTGCAGTTAGTCGAACATCTCATTATTAGATCCTTTTCTGCAATTAAGTCTTGGGCTTTCCAGGACCAACTCCCTTACAATAGACAAAGTAGACAGGCTAGTCATGTGGCAAAGGTGAGGGATGACAGTGCCAAGCTCTGTGCTAAGTGCTTTTATAAATACGATTTCATTGGATCCTCGCAACAGCCCTGGGAGGTAGGTACTATTAGTATCCCAATTTTATAGTTAAGGAAACTCAGACAAAGGATACAAAGAAAAACAAATGACAATCCCTGTTCTCAAGAAGCTCAGTCTAATGGAGAAGATTCAGTCCTATATTCTAAGTGCGTTCCATCCAGTTTGACCTCAGAGAGCAAACTTAGGGGCAATTCTGAGAGACAGAATTTAGCTCTAAATAAGGAAAAGTTTCCTAACAATTAGCGCTCCCCCAGAACAAAATGGGCTTCCTGGATATCTAGGGAGTTTCCGGTCACTGGATGAAGGCTTTCTAGCAAGCTCTGGATGACGATGGTCAGGGCTGTTGTAGATGGAGATCAGGGTTTGGCTAGCTTGATGCCTCTGAGCCAGTTCTCTTCTGGGTTCTGAGATACCGAGGATCTCTCTGTTCTTCCAACACCTGCCCACCCCCACCCCCTTGGTCAGTAGAGCTGTCTCCCACGGTGTCTGGAGCAGGGGCCACTGCACGGGGCCTCAGGACCCTAGCTTTCATTCCTGGTGTTCCTGGCTCTTGTTTCTGGCTCACCTTCAACTTCTTCCACTCACTCCCCCAGCCAAGAACACCCAGCCCACAACACTGTGAGTGAGGATTGTACACTGGCTGGGCAGATAAGCAACAATCATCCCTGAAGGCCAGGAGCTCTAGGAGGTCTGCCTGGTCCTCCCCCAGCCTTTCCTTCTACCCCGCCTGGCTGACTGACAGGTGACATCAGAAATTCCTCCAGCCAAGGGCTACACGCTGCTGAGTGGACATGGCTCCTGGGGGCTTTGGTGTCTTCTTACTCCTCCTTCTCATCCGCCCTTACTTGGACCTGCTACTTGTATCGGCAAAGCAGAAAAATAAAAGTAGGTTCTGGGAGGATGCCTCCTAGGGAGGGGAGAGGAGGGAGGTAAGGGTTGGGCAAGGGAGAGGAGAAGATGGGGCAGTATGGAGGGGGGCAGGAGGAGATATCTAATTACATTCCAATGTTTCAGTTTGATTCATAGTATCTAACAGATAGAATGCTAATCTTAGAGTCAGAAAGACCTGAGTTTAAATCTACCCTCGCATTCTGGGCAAGTAATTTAACCTTAGGGACTCTGAGATCCCTAGTTCTTTAGTGGTGATCATAGATCTGGAACAGACTTGTCTAAGATCACAGCAGGAGAGAGACAGATAGACAGACACAGAGACAGACAGAGACAGATAAAGAGAGGAGAGGAGAGCAGAGGAGAGGAGAGAGGAGGGGAGGGGAGTGGAGGGGAGGGAAAGGGGGGAGCAGGAGAGGGAGGAGGAGGAGAGTTCAAATTGTATCTTGTTCTAGTCTCCCTGACCATCCCACCTCCCTCCTAGTCAGTTTAGTAATTAACCAACAAGTATTTATTAAGCCCCTACTATGTGCTACACTGTGCTCAGCTCTGGGGATACAAGTACAAAGAATGAAACAATCCCTACATGCAATAAGTTTTTATTCTAACAGAGAAGACAAGTACTTATGTATAATACACACATACAAAGTGGATAAATGTAAGGTCATTTGGGAAGGAGGGCACTAACAGTAGGGTTCATGGAAAGGTTTCATGCAAAATACGGTACCTGAGCTGCATCTTAAAGGAAGAGAGGAATACTAAAAGGTGGAGGTAAGGAGGGAGTATGTTGCAGGCAGGGAGAACATGGAAAGGCAGCCAACGAGATGGAAGATAGAATGTCATTTGTGAGAAATGGAGAAATGGCCAGTTTGTTTGGATCAAAGAATATGGGGAGCGATGCCCAAGGAGGTTGGGCAGATATGTTGGGCTCAGGTTGTGTAGGGCTTCAAAACTAAACAGTTTCTATTTTATCCTAGACAATATCCTAGAAGCAACCACTGGGGTCTGTTGAGCAGGGTAATCAAATGATCAGATGTGGGCTTAAAGATGATTGCTTTGGCAGCAGTGTGTAGGATGGGCTAAAGTAAGGGGAGACTTGAAGCACAGAAACCAGTGTGGAGGGCTGTTTCAATAAAGCTAAGTGGCATAGTGGATAGAGTGCCAGGCCTGGAGTCAGGAAGACTCATCTTCCTAAGTTCAAATCTGGTCTCAGACTCTTACTAGCTGTGTGACCCTGGGCAAGTAACTTAACCCTGTTTGCCTCAGTTTCCTCATCTGTCAAATGAGCTGGAGAAGGAAATGGAAAACCACTTCAGGATCTGTGCCAAGAAAACCCCAAATGAACACCTGGACATGACTGAAAATGACTGAAATGAGACCATGCAAGATGAAACCCAGAGAGGGCTCAGACAGAAGATTCTCCTTGGCCAAGGTCACACAATTGTTAAGTGTCTAAAGAGGGACTCATATCCAATTCTTCTGATCCATAGCTCCATATTTCCTGAGAATCTTAGGTTCTACAAAGCTCTAAAAATCTATGGATGGGGGAGAATAACTTCCCTAGTCTTTCATCACAGGAAAAGATACTCTTTTCCTTACCTCCCTCTCCCAACATAAAGCATGCCTATAGTGGTCAAGGCTTGAAGGGCAATAGGAATTTAGCCTGGCTGTGCCACTAATGGGCAAGCCCTCTGAATCTTGGTTTTCTTCAATGTAAAGTTAGGCAATTAGATTGGATATCTCCAAGGTCCTTTCCAACAGTAACATCCTGGGGCTCCATGAGCGAGTCCCAAACTCCCCATCCCTTTTCCTTGTCTTCTCCATTCACATGGGAAGGTAAGCTGCTAAAAACACTCACAATAAGAACCAGAGGACACCTGAAAGCTTCTCCCAGGGAGAAAGTAGTAGAGTGGAGCAAAGTAGAGTTCATGTGTAGAAGGAATGAAGAATGGAAACAAGTACTTATCAAGGTGCTACTATGTGCCAGGCACAGGATTAAATGCTTTATAAATATTACCTCATTTGATCCTCACAGTTTCTGAGAGGTAGCTGCAATCATCATCCCCATTGTATAGATGATGACACTGAGGCAAACAGAAGTAAAGCAACTTACCCAAGGTTATACGCTGCATTTGAACTGAGGTAAAAAGGAGAGAGAAGAGGGAGAAAGGGAGGGGGAAGGGAGGGAGGGAGGAGAGGTGGCAAGAGAGAAAAGGTGAGAGACAAGGTGAAGGAGAGGAAGAGAAAGACATGGAGAAAGAAGGAGAAAAGAAAAAAGATTGAAAGAAAGAGAGAAGAAGAGAAAGAGGGAAAAAGGGAGAAGAGAGAGATGAGGAAATGAGGGAGAAGTAGGTAGGGGGAAAGACATAGGAGAAGAAGTAGATGGGAAGGAGAGAGAGACAAAGAGAAAGAGAGAGAGAGAGAGAGAGAGAGAGAGAGAGAGAGAGAGAGAGAGAGAGAGAGAAGGAGAAGAAGAAGAAGAAGAAGAAGAAGAAGAAGAAGAAGAAGAAGAAGAAGAAAGGAGAGAGAAAAAGAGAAGAAAGGGGAGAGGGAAGAGGGAAGAGAAAGAAAGTGAGAGGAGAGAAAGGGGGAAGAGAGAAGGGGGAAAGAGGGGGAAGAGAGAGAGAGAACAGAGGAGGAAGAAGAAGGGGGAGAGAGGAAGAGGAGAGAAAGAAAGAAAGAAAGAAAGAAAGAAGAAAGAAAGAAAGAAAGAAAGAAAGAAAGAAAGAAAGAAAGAAAGAAAGGAAGGAAGGAAGGAAGGAAGGAAGGAAGGAAGGAAGGAAGGAAGGAAGGAAGGAAGGAAGGAAGGAAGGAAGGAAGGAAAAAAGAAATGGAAGGAGAGAGGAAATTTTCAAGAATAACCTGCAGCAGCAAAGGACGGAGCCAGCCCTGGGTTCAAGGGAGAATTTGCCCTGGCACTGGGGACCTCAGCTGCAGAGAAGGCTGGGACCAAAGAGTCCCTTTGAGCCACCTGCCCATCAGAAATCCTCTACCCACTTGGGCTCAGCATGAGGAAACCATGAGAAGAGAAAAGACAACAGGTCCATGCTGTGCCTGAGGTGTGAGTTGGTTTGACTACAAGTGTTCCCTATGTGTGTCTCACGTGGGGAGGCAGCTGGATGGTGCAATGGATAGAGTACTGAGGCAATTTCCTTTGAGTCACAACAATAGAGACAGGTAAGATTATTTGGAAGTTTAGATGAAACCAGGCAGTTTCAGGGCTGGTTAAGATCCAGTATTTCTCCATTCCCTGGTCCAATGTTCAGGGGCCTTCTTTCTGCATCCATTTTACTTAGCTCTTCCAGATATCTGCCACTTGGCTCAGGAAAAAGGAGAATGTCTAGCCTATATGCCCAGGTGGTACTACAACCCCAAGTCTGGAACATGTGAACTGTTTATCTACGGAGGCTGCGGAGGCAATGGCAACAGGTTTGACACCCGAAAGCAGTGCCGAAAAACCTGTGATGGACCAGGTAGGATTGAAAGACATTGGGGGCACTGGGTGCTGTTGATTCTGTGGGATACTGGGATGGATCAGAGGCAAGGAGGAGAACATGGGGGTAGCACCATCACTCCAAGACTTTTCAAAATATGGGAACACCTTGTTAATGTCCCATGTATTCGACTCCTAAATTAGGGGGGTTGTACTGTCAGCATCTGCTGAAAGACCTGAATCACACATGTCCAAAAATTATGTTTAGTCCAAGATCCTTCCCTTCCTCTCCAGCTACTAACTAGGGATATGCTGGAAACATCTCTAATACTGGTGGGAGCCAAATTTTCAATTTTAGGTGGGAGCATCTATACCTTAGAAGTTTGCAGGCCCTGATTTTTTTATTGTCTAGACTTAAGAGAGTGATAGTGAAAATGTTAAAAAATGTGCATTAAATTTTAAAACTGTGTCCTGGTTGCTTTGTTGAGACCTGATTGTTCAACATTTACCAGAATACTCCTGCCCTCACTCTCACTTCTCAATTCTGTTGAGCGTATCAGCATCTTTCCAATCACTCAGGTATGCAACCTGGGTGCCATCCTTGACTCTTAGTTGCCAAGTGCTATTGATTCTACCTCTGAATCTTTTAAATGCATATGTCCACAGAACTCCCAGATCACCTAACACAGAGGAGCCCTGGGGAGACCTTTGGAGATCGCTTAACATGAAGGTGCCCTGAGAGGTCTTTGGAAATCACCTAACATAGGGGAAACCCTAAGGGACCTTTGGAGCATGCCAAGAACAAGCCCTGATCCACATAAAAAATGTACAGGATTACAATTAAAAAAACATATTGAAATGTAATTATAAAAATATTTTTCCTAAAAAGAAGTTAGCAAAGCCCAGTCCTAAAGCCTTTTGTTAGAGTATTTCTTTTTCTCTATCATATTTTACCCTCAACCTGGTTTAGCTCGTCTGCCCAGACAGTTTACCAGGGTGTGGCCATTGTGCATGCTACAGCTCCTTGGAGCCACAGGTGAGAGTTGGGTGGAACAGGTGGAGCTTTTACCATAAGTGAAATTTGTGTCCATAAGCCTTACCAGACTCTAAGCTCCCTGAGGGCAGAGACAATATCTTAAAAACAAACAAAACTTTGGGTTCCTTGTGCTCATCATAGTAACTTGTAGACAGTAGGCACTTAATAAACATTTGTTGAATCGAACTGAATTGACCTGACTCATGCTCTTCTCTCAGATCTGTGCAAGCTCCCTGTCAAAGTGGGATCCTGTGACACCCCAAAGGAGAGATGGTACTACGACCGGTCTGCAAAAAAATGCAAGGAATTCCTCTACTCAGGCTGTGATGGGAACCTTAACAACTTCATAGAAATGAGACAGTGTCAGATAAACTGCATGCGGGGTAAGGCTCAAGAAGCACCAGACAGAGCTAGGTGCCAGCGGTGTCTCTGGCTCAGAGCGCTCAGGGGGAGGCTTTCGCCCTTCCATTCTATTCAGCCAACATTAATTTTAAAAGCACCTACTGTGTGCAGAGCCTGCTGCTGCGGGCTGGGAAGGTTGCACGCATTAGACAAGACAGGGTCACTCCCTTCAGGAAGCTTACTGTCTAATAGAGGGTTAAGACCAAAAGTAGATAGCTTTTATATACACTAAAGGCAGCATGGTTGAGCCAGAAAGACCTAGGTTCAAGTCTTGTCTCTGATGCATACTGGCTGTGTGACCCTGGGTAAGTCACTTATTATGTTAGGGTTCTAGACAGCTTTCTAAGACTAACCTGCATCAATAAGAAGGAATTTCCTCATCTGAGAGTACCAATGATGTCACAGGTCCAGTTCTTACCTCCATTATATACAGTATGACATGATTATTCGAATCAATTTAGCAAATATAAATTAGGTGGCTACTGTGCCCAGCCCTAGAGACTACACAAAATAAATAAGCTGTAGTCCATGCCCTCCTGAAACATCTAATCTAATAAGTACAAACACAAATAACTATAATATGCAATATTCTATGATAAGAGCATTGAAGAGGTGAAACCATGTGAGGTCCAAGGATGGAGTAGTAGGTAAATCAGGAAAGGCTTCCTGGAAGAAGCGGTGTTTCTGAGCTAGACTCACAGAGTCAGCCAGGTTGGGCAGTGATTAGCGTGCCAGATCTGGCATATCCTGCTATAGATATTTACAAGTTGTGTGACCCTAGTAAGTCACTTCACCTTTGTTGATCTCAGATTCCTCATCTGTAAAATTTCTCCAAGGATCCCTGCAACATATAGGACATTCCAAATGGAGGTTTAAATCCATTCTGTTCCAGGATGGGCAACACAATTCAGAAAGATCCCCCAAAGCATGAGGCTCTCAGAAAGCGATTTAGCACCCAGGATTGTTGTGAGAAGTAAATGAATTCACAAAGCAGTTAGCAAACTTTAAATCGCTACATAAATGCTAATTATCATGATTATTCTTATTATCATTATTATTATTGAAAGATGGGTGAGAATTTGACAGGTAAAAAGGAGAAGGGAAGACACCCAGACACAAGAAAGGGCATGAGCAAAGGCGCAGAAGTGGGAAGGCACCAGGCGTATTTAGGAAGAGGAAGAAGGAGAGGATACCAAAGGAGAAAGTTAGAAAGGTGGAGTAATGTTGTATTGTGGAGGGTCTTGGAAGTGTGAATTTTGCTCTGTAGGATATAGGGACCCACTGAAGACTCGTGAGCTGGAGTGACTGCTAGTGATGGATGCAAAAGAAAAATTATTGTGGCAGCTGAATGAAGGATGGATTGGGGGTGTACATGGGGGTACAAGAGAGAATAAAAGGGGTAAAGGTCTGTGGGAAGCTGTTACAAAAGTCCAAGTAAGTAATAATGATTGCAATTGGACATCTAGGTGGCGCAGTGAATAGAGCACAGGCCCTGGAGCCAGGAGGACCTGAGTTCAAGTGTGATCTCAGACACTTACTAGCTATGTGACCCTAGACAAGTCATTTAACCCTGATTGCCTCAAAAAATAGCAATAATGATGGTAATCAAAATGGCCTCTAAATTCTCTTCTATCCTAGCCACCTCCAGGATCACCCCATGAATACAGGCTGCTCCTCACAGCTGTCACTGCAAGAATGGCCAAGGGAGAAGGGGGAGAGAGAAGGGATATGGAGGATTGAGCTCAAACTCAATACTCATCACTAGATGGGCCCTTTGGAATGTCGTGGCTCCTGGTGGAGCCAGCTCCTCAGTAGAGTCACGTAGCAAGACTGGCCAAATGCCCACCCTAGGAGGGTGAGCCAGTGAGAGTAACAAAGAACGGGGGGGTGGGGGCAGGTGATCTGGGTCTTCTATGAGATCTGCCAGGCTGAGCTTGGGAGGGGCTGGAGCAGCCCTCAGAGAATCTATTGTGATCCACTCCCCTGTGTTCTGTTGTTTCAGAATAAGGTTGTGTCTCCAACTGGTCCAGCTCCTCCTATGAAGGGCCTTCCTCATCTCCATTTCTCTGCCATCTGGTTCCATCCCCCTAGATTCTGAACTCAGTTCCTACTTTTGAAATAAAGTGCCTTGTTCCAAAGTCTGATCATGTAGTCAACATTCATTAAGGTGCTCCTGTGCCCCAGACCCATGCCAGGTACCAGGACCAGAGCTGTATGGACACAAAGGAGGAGGCACAGAAAAGCCGCCATTTCTCCCCGCCCCCCCCCCCACTTACTGCCTTCCTTGGGCCATATTAAAAGGTCAGGACTGGAATCCAGAAAGCCTGGCTCCTTTGCTTACTAAGTGTGTTATTTTCTAAAAAAAAATTCTCAAAAAATGAGAATGTTGGCCTGTATGGTCTCTTCTCTTAGCCTGAAATTCATTTATTACATCATGACATGGAATTCAGTATTTTCTGCCTCAGCCTCCTCCTTTAAAAAGGCCATTTCCCCTTGGAAAGCTCTGTGGGACATGGGCCTCCAGCAGGGGCAGGAAGAAGGCACATCAAAGGACAAGCCTGTGGCTGCTTATTCTGCTACCTAACTTTTATAAAACCAGGTGCCCAAGTCCAAAGATGTGGATTCAAGATTCAGTTAGAGATAATACATGTAAAAAAAAAAGAATCATCTGCCCCTAGGGTTCACCTAGCCTCTGTTCAGATCTCTCCAGGGACAAAGAATTCATGACCGTATAAAGTTTCCATGCCATTTGTTGGACAGATGGTCATTAACAAGCACGCCGAGGGTATGAAGAGAGACAAAACACATGGACCCCACCCTCAAAGAGCTCCTGTTCTGATAGGGGAGACAAATGCAAAAATAACTGTGCACTTACGAGATGCACATTGCGTGCTCAAACAGAGAGTTCTTCCAAACGTAGAGTCGAAATCTGCTTCTTTGTAACTAGCTCCCTGAGCTTCTTTGCCCCACTCCAGACTCTTACCCTAACAAGCCAGTTGACTCTGGGCACGTCATTTAAAGTCTCTGGACCTCTGTTTTCCTTAACTGGGAAATGGGGGTTAATAATAATCACATTGCCTACCCCAGAGTCTTGTTATAAAGTGGTACATAATGCGTGCCACTGGAGGGAAGGGCACGAAAAAATCCCGGATGCTTGAAGCGTGAAAATACGAATTTGAACTGATCAAAGGCAAGATTGGAAACCGGATCCTCTGGGACTGAGAAAGAAGTACTCTTTCAGCAGAAGTAGGCTGGAGCTTTAGGGCCTGTATGTGAGAGGTGCTTCATAGAGGATTGATGAGAAGGCCTGGGCAGAAATCACACAGACATTTGGAGGGGCTGCCCCTATGCCATCGGAGGTACGTGCTGGTGGCGAAAAAGAGTATGAAATAAACATCATAAGCATGACGGGGAGTGGGAGGAGAGCAGCCACAGGTCCATATGCTAGCGGGGAGGACCGCCAACCCTCAGGGATCCTTCAACAAACTTCATTTGCCCACCACAATCTGGGGAAGGAGGACTCAGATGGGGCAACAGAGCACGCTGGGCACCTCACGTCCAACTCAAAGCATATGGTGGGGAGGGTTGGTGTAGAGGTTAGAGTGGCAAGCCCCAATCTTTAAATGTCTTGGTAGATGACTCACACATCTGGATCTAATTTACTTTCAGTCTCTCATTGCCAACTGTCTATCCTTCAGTCATCTCCACTGGGTGTCTCAAAAGCATCTGAAATTCAATATTTTCCAGATGAAACTAATTATCTCTAGCCACCCCCTGCCCTGCAAAACCCATCCCTGGTTCTGTTCAAGGTACCCATGTTTAAAACCTAGGAGTTATCTTGGACCTCAGCCCCCATATCTAATCCAGGGAGGGAATAATTACCTACTATGTGTCAGGGACTGTGCTGAGCATTTCAAAAATATCATCTCATAGCAATTTGGAACTATTCCCAAAGGGCTATAAAAATGTGCATACCCTTTGACCCAGCAAAACCACTTCTAGGACTGTATCCCAAAGAGATCATAAATGTGGGAAAAGGACCCACATGTACAAAAATATTTATAGCAGTTCTCTTTGTGGTGGCAAAGAATTGGAAATTGAAGGGACGCCCACCAATTAGGGAATGGCTGAACAAGGTGTGGTATATGAATGTAATGGAATACTATTGTGCTATAAGAAATGATGAGCAGGCAGACTTCAGAAAAACTTGGAAAGACTTATATGAACTGATGCTGACTGAAGTGAGCAGAACCAGGAGAACATTGTACACAGTAACAGACATAGTGTGTGATGACTGACTTTGATAGACTTAGCTCTTCTCAGCAATGCAAGGAGCTAAAATAATTCCAAAAAACTCATAATGGAAAATGCCATCCATATCCAGAAAAAGAAATATGGAGTCTGAATGCAGATCGAGGCAGACTATTTTCTTGTTTTGTTTTGTTTTTCTTTTTCATGGTTACTCCCATTGGTTCCAATTCTTCTATATAACATAATGTAAAAATATGTTTAATAAGAATGTATATGTAGAGCCTATATCAGATTGCAGGCCATCTTGGGGAGAGAGGGGGAGAAAATTTTAAACTTATGGAAATGAAGGCTGAAAACTAAAAATAAATTAATTAACTTTAAAAAATCCTCTCATTTGATCAGTCACATAATATTTTAGATTTTGCCACCCTCTCTCACATTTAACCCCTTCTCTCTACTTGTCAACCTACCTCCTAAGTCAAGGATCTCTACCTAGACCATTTCGATAACCTCTCATTTGTTTATGATGTGACCCCATTGAGTACCTACTTTTGATCTTATCATGGTACAGTGTGTAAAATGCTGGTCTAAATCAAATTTCTAACAAACTGCTTTCCAGTCTTCCTGGTAGTTCTTACCAAATAGGGAGTTCTTTCCTCAAGAAATTTAAGTTTTCTAGGTTTACCAAATGTTGTCATTGAGAACTGATTCTTGTTCCTAATGTTTCCTCATCTACTCTGTTTAAATCAATGCCAAATAGCTTTGTTTATTACTGCTTTATGAGATATGAAAGCATTATTCCTCCTTCAGATCTATGGTTTTTTTTCATTATCTCCCTTGAGGTTCCAGACCTTTTGCCTCTCCAAATGAATGGTTGACTTGTCCAAAGATAATATCCCCTTAGTAATTTCATTAGTATGATTAAATCTGTAAAGCAGTTTAGGTACCATATCATTTTTAATATGATGATAAGTCCTAACTATGAGCAGTGAATTTTTTCCAGTTATTTGTCATTCTGTATTTCTTTAAAGAGTGTTTTGTAAGTAAATTTATGTAAGTCTTGAATGTGTTTTCAGAGGCTGACGCGCATTTTATAGTTATTTGAATGTGATTTCCCTTTCTGTTATTTTTCTCCTAGATTTTTTTATTGCTATAAAGAAATATTGTTAATTTTTGTGGATCTATTTTGGATCCTATTACTTTGCTAAAGGTTTTAATTGTCTCCATTAGTTTCTTATTAATTCTCATGGGTTTTCTAAAAAAAAACTCATGTTCATCAGCAAATAGATAAAATCATCTCTTATTTCCCAATATGTGTGCCATTACCCTTAATTTCTTTCTCTTGTCATTGCTATCACTAGCTTTCCTGTGAATATTTCAAATACTGGTGGCAGACAGGAGGTTTCCTTTCTTTATTCATGTATTTACTGTATTTAAATGTATTTGCTAGAAAGCCTCTAATGTTTTGCTATTACAGATAAGACTAGCTACTGATTTTAGATGTGTTTTTGTTTTATCATTGTTCAGTCATTTCCGTTGTGTCTGACTCTTTGTGACCCCATTTCATTTGGGGTTTTCTTGGCAAAGATACTGGAGTGGTTTGCCATTTCCTTCTCCAGCTCATTTTACAGATGAGGAAACAACATGGTTAAGTGACTTGCCTAGGATCACAGAGCTACTAAGTGTCTGGGCACAGATTTAAACTCACAAAGATGAGTCTTCCTGATTCCAGGCCCAGTGCTCTGTGCACTATGGTGCCACCTAGCTGACTTTAGATATATACTCTTTGCTATATTAAAAGCACCCTTCTAGGCCTATGTTTATAGGGCTTTTATCATAAAAAAATGTACATCAAAGGCCATTTTCTGCATCTAATCATGACTGTAATAATACAGTAATTTCTGAATATCATCATGTGGTTATCAACAAATGGGGAGGGCAGAAGGAGGGAACAAAGTGTTTAGAGTGAGCAAGCTATGGGGTGGAGAAATGAAGACCCAGGAACCAGCAGGCAGGTCCTCAAGCTGAGCCCTTCAGATAGCAGGCTTTGGCAGGCAGTGCATACAATTCCTCTTCATCCTTCTGGAAAAAAAAATTCCATCCTTTTATAAGTCATTGAGATTTTTTGTTTTCCCCTGTCACCTTTCATTCATACACCATCCTTCTAGTCAGGGTGGGTATGGATCTTCTAGACATATCAAAAAAACCTGGGATCCATAGGAGTCTCCAAGGATCCTTGGAGTCTCCAAGTCTCCCTCCACAAGACTTCCAACCCTGTGGTGCCTTGGTGGTCCTGGGAAATTGCTAGATTCAATCAGAGCCACATATCTGACTTTGCTGCTCTGGACCAATGAGACAAAATTGAAACCTGAGGGCCGAGGCAACCCATATGGGAAAAGGCTGAAGGTGTAATGGGCCTAGATGTGAGGAGACACTATTGAGTGGAAGAACAGGGATACTGATTAGGGCCTCCCAGATAAAAGGCATCCCCACAGTTCTATCCCTGAATACACAGGAGTTCCTGTTGAATTGACAGGAGCCAGACCCTAAGCCACTGTGTCTAGTGTGGAGGTCATATCTTTGCCATTTATAGGCTCAGACAATGGCAAAGTTGGGACACACATATAGAAATTAATAAATGTTTCCAGGTATGGAGTAACTAAATTTCCTCTTTGGGATTCTCTCATCTCCCTTTCTGTACCCTAAGGGTAGGAACAAGATGTGTGTTTCTATATTCCTATCCATCCTGCCTCCCAAACCCAGTAATATTAGAAAGTTCTCTGGTCTCCCAAAGACCTCACTGCAGCGTCCCAGACTGGACCTCCTAAGGCAGAACACAGAGTCCCAAATGAGCCTATAGATCTCTGATCACCCCCAACCCCTACCAAAATCCCAACTCTTCACTGTAGCTAGTTGTCTCTAACCAACAGAGTAGAAAGCATGTGATTCCATTCCTGGAGGATGCACATGCATGGCTGAGAGCTCTAACTCTCCCACCCTATTGGCCTTTTCAGCTGGAAACAATGGGATGCTGATGGATGCTCAGTCATGACAAAGAAAATAGTCAGTAGGAAAATCCTGGACAATCCAATCCAATCCAATCACTGGCCACAGAGAGGATCAAGGGTTATGGCTAGACCCTATAAGGATTTTTCTATCTCACCTTGTCCTCTACAAATTGACATACATTCTTTCTTGGAATGGAAGTTGTTATCATTGCCTCCACAGCCTCCATAGATAAATGGCTCACAGTTTGTAGAAGTCAGATTGTAAAACCAATGCTACATGAAGACCCAGCATGAGTCATCATCTTTGGGGAGAGTGCATGGAACTGAAAGGAGACCCCAGAGAGATGACCATGGCAGGTGAGGAAGCCTAACATCAATGCTCACTAAACCCAAATCCAGATTGGCCAAGTACACCCTTCCCTCTTCCCATTGTACACTATTCCCCATTCTAGGCCCAGCCTAATACTCTTAGGCTTTCCAAAGACCCCATCATAGAGTCCCAGGTTTGATCCCATTGGGGACAGCACCTAGGATCCCAAATTACCTCTTCCTTCCCCCCAGTCCACGTCAAAACCCCATTGCCTCAGTGTTTGGTTACCATAGAAGTAAGGCCCAAAAAGGGTAATTGCACCTCAAAAGCCAAAGGATTAGCAGGGCCGAGATTAGAACCCAAGTTTACAGACTCTCTAGTGGTTTCTAGTGGAAAAGTCATTAGATTTTTAGTCTTAAGATCTCTATTCAAATCTTGACTCTGGCATTTTCCACCTTAAATCAATGATCTCATGATTCAGTGATCTTTCCTCTAGAGAATCATTTCAGTGGGGAAGTGGATGAAATTAGAATCTCTTTTTTGGTTCTCCCAAGATGTGGCATCATTCAAAGGGTCCCAGGAATTCTAGCATGTGTCATGAACACTATGCCCTAGGTCACAGGATCTTAGAGGATGGGAGGGTCTTTAGAGATCTTCTAATCCAATTTTTAGTTGAGGAAACTGAGGCCTGGAAACACATGATGGCAGGTAGCAAATGTCAAGGCCAGCATTAGAACAAAGGTACTCTGACTCTAGATCCATGTCATTCAATCCTCTTCTTGTGCATGCACAAGGATGTATGCATGCATGTGGGATGTATGTGTGTGTGCCAATGAGTGTCCCCCTAATCACGCAAACCAAGCAATTCCAGGGTTTCTATTTCTCTCTTCCCCTTAGTCCCCAAATTTCTTAAAAGCACTGCCTACCCCACCTAGTGACTACTCTCCCTTCATTTTCATTAGCCTATAGAAACAGCCTTTGAAATCCACCAATGATTTCCTAATGACCAAATCTGATGGTCTATTTTTGGTTTCCTCTTTGACTTCACTGAAGAATTTGATACCACTCTGTCTTTAAGACACTCTCTCTTTCCTTGTCTTCCTATACACTACCCTTCCCTTGTTCTCTTCCTGGTGCTGTTCCACTCATAGCCTCCCAAAAAGTCAATGTCAATAAATTGTGGGAACTTGGGACTTTAAACTAGTACCAATTCCTCCTTTAGCCACTTTTCCTCACTCACTGCTCTGTTGCTTTCTGGGATGAATGATCTTTCATTCTAACTGCTTCTCGGTATGACCTTCTCATCAGATGAACTGTATAGGACCACAAGCTGTCCATGCAACTCATTCATTACTAGAGGGGTGTTGGAGTCAGTTCAATTTAATATTTTATTTTTTCCCCAATTACAAGTAAAAACAATTTTAGCATTCTTTTTGCAAATTTTGAGTTCCAAATTCTTTCCCTCCTTTCCACCCCACCCCCATCAAGAAAGCAAGCAATTTCACATAGGTTATACATGTGCAGCCACTAGAGTCAGCTTAAAAGTAGGTTTAGGCATGGAGAAAGATTCTTTCCATGCTCAGGGTGCCCCTGGTCTTGTCCTTGACCTCTCCAGACTTGCCATATCCTCTGTGAATTCCTTCTCTGTCTCTATGGCTCTTTTTACATCTTTCTTTGGCATTTGAAGCCTGCTCAGTCTCTCTTCCTCACCATCACCCTACATATGACTACTGACACTAGGTGTGGGTTCCTACCTCCTGAGTCATGTCCAATGAAAGAAGGAATAATGAGCAAGGAGGAGAAGCTCTTCATATGGGAAATTGGCTCTAGAGATATCGTCACCCAAGAGATAACACGGACACACAGTAAACCACAAACCACAAGGCTTATAAGAAGACTCTGCTTAAATCAGAGTCTAGTAGCTAGATTCTAAGAGTCTCGTAATCTCTGCCACAGGCCAATTCAAGAAAATAAATGCTCAGAAGGTGCTGTCAAGACCACATCTATTGCTGTTTATGACATAACTGTTTATCTTTTTGTGTATGATATGATTAAGACATCAAGCAACTTATAACATAGCCTAATATGTCAGACTTTCCAAGGTAAACATAGAATAGCAGGGAACAAATACATATAAATGCATAAAGTCAACCAGGCTCCCAAGGATTTACTGTTCTGCCTAACAATGGTCTTACTTAGCTCTCCAACCCTTCTTCCTTCCCACATAATCTGTGCTACAGCTATTCTCTATGGGTCATTTTAAGGTTGGCATCCCAGGCTCTTCACACCTTGTTATAGAATCATAGAACAACTCTTCAAAGTTCTTTTACAATCTCTACCCTCTCCAATTAAATATATGTTTCCCCCCAACAAATTAACTGGTGAGTGTTGGGCATATTTGTCCACATTCCTAATTCAGGATTCCATGAGGAAACTCAAGTATTGAATTCCTTTTGAGTGTTTCTCCAGGGATTTGTACTAAAAAGTCTTCAACAAAATCTGTATCATAATTCTTGGACAATCTGGAAATTAAGAGTCTTTTGTGAAAATCCGTATCTACCACAGCAGCTTGGAGATTATACTTATTCCCATACAAATCCAGCCTGATCACATTTACAAAATTCTCATAGGTTACCACCTACCTTAGTGCTTGAAAAAGTCTGCCCCAACCAGAGACAGTTATATTAAAAAAGGGAAAATAGTAAAGAAGAAAGAAAAGGAGAGAAAACCAAGGCAGGAGAGACTTGAGGCAAGGGGGCCAATCAGAAAGCCATTGCAATAACCCAAAGATGAGGTGATAAGGGCCTATACTAAGATGGTGGCAATTTCAGAAGAGAGAAAGGGGTATATGTGAGAGATGTGACACAAGTAAAATTGACAAGCCTTGGCAATAATTAGATATAGCAGGTAGATGGGGGTGCAGGGAGAGGAGGCAAGAGAGTGAAGAGTTGAGAACGACACCTAGGTTGCAAGCCTGGGTGAGTGGGAGGATGGCAGTTCCCTGGACAGTAATGGGGAAGTTAGGAAGAAGAGAGGGTTTGGAGGAAAAGATAATGACTTCACTTCTAAAAATGTTGAATTCAAGATGTCTGTGGGAAATTCAGTTTGAGATAACCAATAGGCACTTGGAGAAGTGACACTAGAGATCAGCAGAGAGTTTAGGGTTAGACAAATAGATTTGAGAATAGTCAGCATAGAAATGATTATTGAATTCAGGTAAGCAGATGAGGTCACCAAGTGAAATAGCATCAAGGAAGAAGAGAGAAGGGCCCAGGACAGAGCCCTGGCACACCCATGGTTAGCAGGCATGACAGATGAAGATCCAGCAGAGGAGACAGAGAAGGAATGGTCAAACAGGCAGGAGCCGAGCCGAGAGAGTATTTTCACAAAAACTTTGAGAGGAGAGAGTCTCAAGGAGAATAGGGTGATTGACAGTGTCAACAGCCACACAGAGGTCAAGAAAGATGAGGATTAAGAATAGATCATTAGATTTGACAATTAAAAGCTCTTAAGTAACCTTGGAGAGAACAGTTTTGGTTGAATGGTGAGAACAAAAGCCAGACTATAGAGAATTAAGGAGAGTAAGAAGAAAGTGGAAGAACCCATTGTAGACGGCCTTCTCAAGGGTGTTAGTCATAAAGGGAAGGAGAGACACGAGAAGATAATGAGTAGGGATGGATGGAGCAAATGAAGGTTTTCTGGGGATGGGAGAGACATGAGCCTGTTTATAAGCAGTAGGAAAGCAGCCGGTAGACAAGGAAAGATTAAAGATTAGTGGGAGGCAATGAAAGGAGCATTCTACTGAAGAAGATGGGATGGAAGGATCTCTTTGGCAGGTAGAGGGGTTAGCTTTGGTAAGGAGTAAGGCCACCTCATCATGTGAGACAGGGATAGAGGTGGAGATAGTGGCAGAAGACATCTGAATAATATGAGATGAAGAGGCAGGAGTTCATGGCAAATGGCCTCAATTTCTTCAATGAAATATGAAGCAAGGTTCTCAACTGAGAGTGTGGAGGAGGGGGAAGCTTTGTGAGATTTGAAGAAAAAGAAAAAATGTGGGAAAACAGCTGTGGAGAGTGGGATAGTCAGTCAATTAGAGAGGTGTAGAAGGATTGCCTCTGCTATAGTGAGGGCCCAGTTGAGATTATATGACATATTTGTAGTGGACCCAGTAGTCAATGCAGTTTCATTATTTTCTCCACCTTCATTTAGCAGTAGGTGAGTATGAGGAAAGATAGTGGATGGTGGGAGTAATTCAGGACTGAATCATGGCAGTGGTCCTAGCCAATCAGTGATAAGATAAAAAGGTGAGGGACTCAAGAGAAAAGGACACTGTAGAGTTGAACTGGTTTGCCAAGGGTTGTCAAGAGGGGGAAAGGGAGGCAGATGTAGTCAATCTGCTGGCCTCAGAAAGAACTAGAGAGTTGAGGAATCAGAGGCCATGATGAGGATTGGGTTGCAAAACACAGAGAGAGATAGAATGCCAGTAGCTTTTTATCAGGTAAGGGAATTTCAGAGTTCATAATCATGGAAGTAGAGCATTGTAGGTGATAGGAAGATCAAGGGTGCAATCATCTCTGTGTATAGTTGAGGTAAGATGAAAGATTGAGTTACGGGAAATGAGTAAGTTGAGAGTGTTTGATGCTGTTTCAGTACATACAAGTCCCCTAGAATGAGGGGGATGAAAAATGGAGAGGAGGGAAAGACTGTAAGCCAAGTACTGAACTTGTTAAGACAAGAAAGGGAGTATCCTGGAGGCTGATAGACACCAGGTACAAGAATTTTGATGGGATGGTAGATATGGGATTGAGTGAACCTCACAGAAATAAAGGTTACTGGATGATGAAAGTGGAGGGGGAGACTGGAAGTGACAATGAGGAGCAAAGAGTAGCCTGCTTTGACCATTGAGTTGTTGGGTGAACAAAAGTATAGCCACTGCTAGAAAGGATGGCTAGGTCTTCAGGAAGGAGCTGGATCTCAGTGAGACCCAGAAGAAGAAAGGAAAAGGCTCAAAAGTAAGTGTGTTACCTACCCAGCAAGGCGCTTTGAAGTGGTACTTTGCAAGAATAGAATAAAGGGAAAGGGGATAAGGGAGCAGTTAGTGATGGGTGGAGAATGGAGTTTATACAGTGATAGGTAGGGATCAGGATCACTGGGATGATAAGGTAGGATCCAGGCTGAGCTCAGGGAAGTCAGAGATGTGACTGAATATGGTTTCTGCTCCTTAGCCTAGAAAATAAGCAGAGAAGAGGATTCCAGAGTGGGACTGCCTCCAGATTCAGGCTCTCTGATCTGAATGGATTCATATTTTTTCTCTCTGGCAGATCCAAATGAGGTGATAGCCATCCTGCCTTCTGATGCTATCCCACTGGGATGGGTCACCCAGGCATGGAAACTCAGAAGTCCTTTTCAAATACTACCTGCTCTTCCTATCCGGTCCTAGGAGGAAGCCAACTGTGTGGGTCCACCTTCGTATGAGACAAGACAAGAAAATTTCTTGTCCCTGTCCTCTACCCCCAACACCACTGCAGATCCTCCCAAGAAGGTCTCCCCCGGGGGCAGTCGTTACTGCTTGCCTTGACAAGGGTCTCAAATCTTCCCTCATGGTACGGAGACAGTGGACAAAACTCTATCCAGAAGTCAAACCCAAGGCTGTCCTCCTAGGTAAAAAGCTAAAGGGACAATGGGCAAGATCTGGGAAGGTGGGGATGCTGCTTAGGAGCCTCCTACAGCACCCAGGCCAACTGTCACCAGAATGCAGTCATAGAGTTCCTGTGCCCAGTGTGGAAGTCATCCACAGCTCTGTTCCCCGGAATAAATGCGGACACCCAATGCCTTGTCCACAGTTGGTATCAACAAATCCTTTCAGATTGGGGGTAGCCAAAATTTGTCCTGAGCCCACTCTCACTTTTCTTTTTGTCATTCTATCACCACCTCCCTATTACCCCCCCCCATTCCCTCAGGTCAGGTCCCACCTAGATACCTCTGGCTCTCTTAAGGTCACACAATAAGCTTGGACTTAGAGAATAAAGCCCCCCCCCAGATTTTAAAATCACACCCCACCTTCCCTCCTGCCTCCACCCAAAGCCCTTTTGGAAGGAGAACAATTCTGTAAAACCAGTGGGGAATAATCGCTGGTGAAAGAAATTCACACTAAGATGTGAATGACTAGTAGCTTCACCTCTCCAAACCCCACCCCTCCCCCATGTAAGTGCATTTTCAAAGGGTAATTTGGGAAGTCCAGCGAACTGGGGACTTGGGAGGAATTTCAGATGAAGTAAGATATCACTGGAGAAATATCTAAGGCTGCCCCAGCCCTGCACGGAGGGCTGAATTCAGGTGCTAAAATTGCTTTCAGCCTTACTTTTATTACCACAGGCTTGCAGGCATTGGAACTTGTTTCTGAAATTGTTGCCGTTGCCTCCACAACCTCCATAGATGAAGGACTGACACGTCTTGGTGTTTGAGTTGAAAAACCACCGAGTGAAAACCGCTCGACAGGGACCCTGATCTTCAGACAACTGGCATTTTTCTAAAGAGAGACACCAGGAAAGTGGGAATTGTAGATAACAGTAGTCACTAGAATTTATATGCTAAGCACTTTATAGATACTATTTCATTTGATCCTCACCACTTTGGTGGGGGGGGGGGGGCGCTATTATTATCCCCATTTTACAGACAATGAAACTGAAGAAGACCAAAGTTAAGTGACTTGCAGCTGGCAAGTGTCTGAGGCCAAATTTGAACTCAGATCTATCCTGGCTCCAGGTCCAGCTATACATTTTGTCCCCTAGCTGCCTCCAAGATAAGAGATCCCAAGGCAAATATTGGCCAAACCCAAACTCACATTCTCCAGTACCTGAGGATCATTGAGGAGATGCAGAATCCCATAATCCAACAGTGGCCAAGCTTAGATAGAGCCAAGCTTGCTGACTTTTTCCACTCGAACAAGGTTTCTTAATCTGGGGTCTGAGAATTTGTTTCTTTTTAATATTTTGACAACTGAATTTTAATATAGTGATTTCCTTTGAAATCCTACATATTTTTGTTTTATGCCTTTAAAAACCTTCTTTTGAAAAGGGGTCCACAGGCTTTGCTGGACGGCCACACACAAAAAAGTAAAGAACCCAGGTACTAGACCACAAGTCTGCTGGAAGGGGGCATTCTGGTCAGATCAGAATCTGTATCTGGTCTTTGTAGATGTCACTCATTTCATTCTCAGCACAGTATAAGTTGTAGCTACCGTACCTGTGTGAGAGATCCTGCTGTGGATCTTTTGCAATGAATCTGAGCCAAAAGGGCCAACTAAGTGCACCAGCTAGTAACTTGTGGCTTCTATGCCAGGCATAATGCTCCCTTGGGCTCTAAGCCTAACAATGGTTCAACATGGAGACCTTATAGCTCCCAGGGAAGTGATGCCAAATGGAACTTCACTACTGAGAACAGAGATTCCGGTAACTCTCTGGTGATGAATATTAGAGTCTGTCATTGGGGAGCAGAGGAAAGAGAGTTAAAATTTCACGTAATTCCTTTCCAAAGAGCCTCGTTGACAGTAGGACATAAGAATCACCTGTGACAGACACTGAGCGTTTTGATTCTCCCTTGAGTTTTATCCTTGCTCTTTCTCAGGCACCCGCAGAAAGGGCCATGCCTTTGATCTCATCAACTATAACTGTGCCACCTGAGGATTCCAAACTCTGAAATTCCCCTCTTGGCTCTTAATCAAATCAGGACCACAGAATATCAGAGATGAAGAAACCTCAGGGGCCATCTAAACCAACCTGTACCAGAACAGGAATCCCCAGCTTGCTGAGGACAGGGATTGGTTGAATAAAAATAAATGTCAAAGAGTTGAGAAGAAGGGAAATGCTTAAACAGAGCCCTAGCTGTCCTCAATCTATCAACAAGCTGAGAGAAATTATTATTAATAACCAAGGATTTGGGGACATTCAGATTTTCCTCTTTTTCTTATATTCTTATTTCAAAACCTCAGTCTCTGAAGATTGAGCTAACTTTCTTCTCTATCCAGATCCCACCCAGGCGGGGAAGCCATTCTGCTCTACTCTGGTTTGGTTGGGGATAAATTCTTTGAATAGCTTGCCCATGGCTGGAGGTAACTTAAGAAGTAAGTTACATAATCAAAGTTCAGGTCTAACACCTCGTTGTAATATCCATTCTCTCATAAACCAATCAGAGTTGACTGCTACCCTGGGAACACCCCTCTTCCAATGAGTATAGCCATGAGCCGCCACCATGATTGTCTTTGGTCCAAGAGAAAGCCAAATGACCCTCCTTTCTTTAAAATGCTGACATTATTAATAAAATGATTAAATTACCCAGAAAGTATGTCTCTTACATGCCACAAAGCGATTATGAGTTTAGATCGTCAGGTACAGAAAAACTACATCCCCAGGTGCTCAGGAATTCACCAGTAATTTATTAATTCATTTTCTATGATCATTAAAATATCACCAAGAAAGGAGGAAGTATCAGAGGTGCTTCAGGATAGAGGAAGTACAAAGGTCGTAGCTTTCAAAACAGACAAAAGCGTTCTTTCTATACACCACAAGCCAATGAGTTTGCCTTCAATTCCTGGCAAAAATCCTAGAGAAATTGGAAAGGATGCTGGTTTCTAAAAGACTATAGTTTCATTGGGAAATTAGATCAACAAAGGATGCCTTTCATTCTATTCTTGCAGACAGGCTCAGTGGATAATTCTCCACTCGGAGTCAGCAAGTCTTGAGTCCAAATCCAGCCTCAGATACTTCCTAGTTGTGTGGCCCTACTCAAGTCACTTAACCCCTCTATGCCTCAGTTTCCTCATTTGCAAGATGGGAATAATAATACCTACCTCCCAGTGTTGTTGTGAAAACCAAAGGAGAAGGATTCATTGCAACCTTTAAGATGACATATAAATGCTATTATTAGATTAATAAGCGATACAAGTACATATGTGCATTTGGAATTACTGGACCCTAAGAACAGTCGTTAATGAATTGATGTTGACTTGAAAGGAAGTCTGTCATCAAGTGCCACAGGACTCTGTCCTCATGTTGTTCAAGATTCTCATCAGTGACGTGTATAAAAACATAACATGCTCCACAAATTGTTTGATGACACAAGTCTAGGAGTGACAGCTGGTACGGACAGTAAGGATCAGAAAGAAAAATCCTGACCAATTAAAACAAAAGACCAAGACTACACTGGCTCTGGAATAGAATAGTTAATCATATTAATATAATAATCACATCAATATAGTTCTTACCATGGACTGCCTAAGGAGTAATGAATTAGCCCTCTACAGAGGTCTTCCAGAGGAAAATAAATGGCCACTAGTCCAGGGAAGTCCTAGAAATCGTTCTTGTCGCAGCATCAATCAGACAAGATGAGCTGTGAGTTTCCCCTCTATGCCGCTGAACTCTCTTCACCCTGGAAGCTCACTTCATCCCTGGACTTCTCATACTGGAAGTACCTTCTAGTCCTGTGGCTTTTCCCTCTGATTGGCCAGTTCCTCCCACAACCTCCATTTGAAGGAGGATGCCCAGGCTATCCGTATCTTCTTTCCTTTCCAGCTTACACTCCTGACTCCAGATTTTCCCTTCAATGCCCCATCCTCAAGTCTTTCCTCTTCCCCTCACCCCTTCCAGTCTTTCTTTTATGTGTCATCTTCTCCACCCCGGCCCTTTAGAATAGAAATTCTTTTAGGGTAGGAATTGACTTTCTGCTTATATACGCATCTCCAGCACTTACCACTGTCTTTTTGATGTCCTTCCAACTCAGATACCATGGTTCTACGGGGTGGAGAAAAACCAAGTTCATGTTCAGACCCGGTAAAGAATAAAGGATAAGAGGAAAGGATCATAGGGGATCAGAGAGGTAAGTTCTCCTAGATCCATACTATGGGATATAACTGGTAGGCAGGGGATAGGGTACTGAACCTGGAGTCAGGAAGACTTGAATCCAAATTTGGCCTCAGACATTTATTAGCTGTGTGACCCTAGTCAAGTCACTTAACTGCTATCTGCCTCAGTTTCCTTGGCTGTAAAATGGTGATAATAAGAGCACCTACCTTGTAAGGTTGTAGCAAAGATTAAATGAGATAAAATTTATAAAGAAAAAAAGTGCTTGGCACAGTACCTGGCACATAATGGTGCTAAATAAATAGTTATCCCCTCCCTCTTTCTCCTCCCCATATTATATCCCAGGCTCATCACTGGGTTGACAAGGAAGCACACTCATTTATTCACACGAACCTAACTAGAGCAAAAGCATGGATAACTTAGGACTAGAAAGTGGCATCTTTCAATCTGATTTGCTGGCTTGCTATTCTTCTCCATAGCATTAATTCTATTTTATTCCACAAGGATATATTGAGTTCTCATGTGCCCAGTACTGTGCCAGGTCTAATACTCATATTGGGCTGTAGGTGAGCACGCAGTCCCCCATCTGTTATGAACCAAAGATTTCATCCAGGAGCTCCGGCAATCCTTCACCTAACATCTGGACCTAAAGACCTTGGGAATAGGAAGGTTGATGCTGGTAAAGGTAGTCAAGGTGAGAAATGCTTTTTCTTTCCCTCATTTCCCCCATCCCCACTCCTCCACTGTTTCTATGAGGAGCTGACTGGTCAGCTGAGTACTAGAGTGGGGTAGGATGAAGAATTTTACGAGGTGATCAGTGCTCTATTGCTGTTCAAGTGTTTTCAAGTCTGTCCAATTCTTCCTGATCCCATTTGAAGTGTTCTTGGCAAAGATACTTGAATGGCATGCCATTTCCAGCTCATTTTACAGATAAGGAAACTGAGGCAAACAGGGTTAAGTGACTTGCCTAGCATCACACAACTAGTAAGTGTCTAAGGCCAGATTTGACCTCGGGAAGATGAGTCTTCCTGATTCCAGGTCCGGTACTCTATCCACTGTGCCACCTAACTGTCCTCAGTGCTCCACATGAAAAGACAAATCCTTCTGGGAGCCCAGCCTGTAGGCTCAACCAAGCCTCTCCGCATGCCAAATCTGCTCCTCAAACACCCATTCCCTATACCCACCTTTGTTTGTTGTAATAGCCATCAGTGTTGAGCTGTGGATGAATAACACCAAGAAGGAGGTAAAGGCAGCCCAGAGTCTCATGGTGCTTCTCAATAGAAGAGGCTAGCCTAGAAGAGGCACTTGTACTCTCAGCCCAATGAGTGATCTGACTGGTCACCAGGGGAAGAGAGAGGCTTTAGGAAAAGTAAAGACAGAGAAGGGGACTCTGCGTCATCAACAAACCCCTCAGTGACTTTCCTGCTTGGCAAGCGCCCCTGCTCCCCTACTGCTTCCTAAAGGACTAGACCCCACCTCCCCCCACCCAGTAGTACTAGAAAGAGAACATAGAGTCCCCTTGGAACACAACATGTATCAAAGGACATGGTCTATCTACCTCCTTGGGGGTATTTATCTGATCCAAAATTGTGTGTTTGTTGCCACATTCCAAGAACTTGGGGCCCCTGCATGGGGCCAGATCTGGGAAATATGACCCCTTATCTCCCACCCAGGTCCTCTGGATGAGCCAGTAATGGCAATGCACTCTTAGCTCAATTACATTTAGGGCAATAATATTACTTTCCCACAGCTTAAGCTTATTCCATTTTGTGGAATGTGGCGACATAGACAGGTGAGGGCGTTCTGGTACACAGCACAGTTTCAGAGTCTAGATTGACCCTACTTAGATGGAGCCCACACAGAAATCCATTTTTTTCTGGTAGCCTTTGTCCGGGTCCAATCACTTCCCAGCCTGGGTCCTTTTCTTCTCTTACTCTACGTAGTCTGGCCTAATGGGAACCTGCCTCTCTGCCCTGTAAGCATAAATAATTATAGAATCAAAAAGGAGCTTAGAGACCAGAAAGTCCAAACCCCTCATTCTACAGATGAAGAAAGTCAGACAAAGAGAGCCCAACTGACTTGCCAAGGGTCACAAAGTGGCATAGTAAGTATCTGAATCCAGGTCTTCTGGACCCCAAGTCTAGTGACCCATCCACCACACCACACTGCCTTTTTCCAGTCAACCAACTACATAGTGCCGCATGGTTTATGGTGAGTTGTTCAGGGTACAACAGGATTATACTAGATGTTCCCATCACCACACAGACCCAGGAACGGCTAGTAGATAAGTTTCTTCCAGACCTATAACCCCCTGCTTTCTGTAAGGTTCCTCTCCTAACCTTCTCATCACTATAATAACACAAAGATGAAGTGACCTGACACACTGAATGAACAAGTCAGTATCCAAAACTTTAATAGACCATATCAAATAATATGAAAATTAACAAATTTTTGAACTTGGGTTGAAAAGGTACTTATTAAACAATGAATTCTCTAGGTCCACTACTCCTCTCTTTTATTTAGGAAGAATCAACCACCTTCTCTGGTTTCTCCAGTCCTTACTCTCGCCCTCAGGTAAAACTTTAATCATATCCCTCTTCAGTAACCATACCCTGGCCAATAGTTCAGGAACAAAATTGAATAAGATGGAATGGAATGGTGTAAAACAGGTTGGGTTGGGGAGGAAACGGAACTAAATCAGATGAGATGGGCTAGAACAAACTGGAATGAAATGGAATGGGATAGAAAAGGATAGAATGAGAATAGATAAAATACGAAATAAGCCTGTGAGCCTAAAACATCTTGTCAGGTGAGAGCATTGGACTGGATCTAAATAAATGAAACGTAATAAGGATAAATAAAATGTTACATTTGGACTCAAAAAGATCATCCCCACAGATCGTAGGCATTTCCTTATTTACCAATAAAATCCAGCAGGAAAAGATAGAAAGAGAAACGCCATTTAAAATAACTACACACAGTATAAAACACTTGGGATTCTACCTGCCAAGACACACATAGGCCGAGACAAATAATTCGAAACTGAGGGAATGTCCATCAATTGGAAAATGGCTTAATAAGTTGTGGTATATGATTGTGATGGAATACTATTGAGCCGTAAGAAATGAATAAAGGGAAAGACATGTATGAACTGATGCAAAGTGAAGTGAGCAGAACCAGGAAAACAATTTACACAGTAACAGCAATATGGTTTTTTTTTTAAATCAGTTGTGAAAGACTTAGCAACTGTGATCCATACAATGATCTACCCCGTAATTCCAAGGGAGTCATGATGAAATATCCTATCTATCTCTGGATAGAGAGCTGATGGAACCTCTGACCTTGAGAATTCTGAAAGGTCAGGAGAGTGAGTCTCCAGAAATCCAAAAGTCTAAGAATCCAAGAATCTGGAGTTCAATGTTCCAGGAGTCTAGGAGTTGGAGCCTATGCTAAGTTTCCCAGCCAGCCTAGCATCAATGCCCTGAGGAGTAAAGAGTGACCTTTGGGACTCAGCCCCAATGGTTGCTGAGACAAGGACTTATTCAGTAACAATGCTACATTTGGGCATGAACTTGGTGGGACCAATGCTATGTAGAAACTGTATTCAAACTTGGACCACTCTAGAGGCCAAATTGGTAGAGGGAAGCCTGTGCCCTCAAGGTGCTGTTGGGAAATGTCTGTACTTTTGTCATTGCTATGCATGTTCAGTCATTTTTCGGTCACATCCAACTCTTTATGACCCCAACTGAGGTTTTCTTGGCAAAGATACTGGAATGGTTTGTTATTTCCTTCTCCAGCTCATTTTACAGATGAGGAAACTGAGGCAAACAGAGTTAAGTGCCTTCCCGAGAGTTACATAGCTAGTAAGTGTCTGAGGCTAGATTTGAACTCAGGAAGATGAGTCTTCCTGACTCCAGACCTGGCACTCTGTCCATTATGGAGCCACCTAGCTGCCCTTTGTTGTTGCTATATCTAAAATACTCCTTTGTGAAAGCTAATTGATGTTAAGTTGTCATATGGATCTGGGACACCAGTCACTGATACCTAATAGTAGGAGGATGCCACCAGTGGGGACTTGCATCAAATGCACCAACTCTACCAAACTCTAACCAACTGCCACCAATGAACAGGTAAGCCTAAGGGCTCAAAGAATGGCAACCCCTATCCCAACCCCAGATCATAGGTCCTGCTTCCAGCCCAGCCCCCACAGGTATCATCCCAGGAAGTGGGACCTGCCTCTCCAAGATGTGACCTGTCTGGGGTAGAAAGGACTGCACCTAAATTCCCGAAAGCTTGATAATCTCTAGAAAGATTCTTTTCTAGATTAATAAAGCTTTTCATCCCATTTCACTTTTTCCTTTTTAAGAAATTTCAGCCAGGCATTTCATAGGGAAGAAAGGACTTAACAGGCAGTCTATGATAGCATATTATTACACCAGAAATTCTTCACCTTTTTTTGTATGTCATGGACCTGCTTGGCATTCTGGAGGAGCCAAACAATTAGTATAGTCTATTACCTACATTCATAATAGAAGGAAATCCTACATTTTAGTTAGAGATTAGTAAAAATAAAGATGCACGATTTTATCTATCTAGGTGCATGGACCTGCTGAAATCTATCAAAGGTTATGAACCCCTGCTAATTCAACTACACCGTGTTTCCGAGGAGTCAGACGTTGATGAGGGTCACTGCTCTTCTGGTAACGTAAATGACAGAGTTATTGGAGACAGCACCGTTTTACCCCCTGCACAAAGTATTCCAAACCTGATGAGATATATTTAAAAGACAAGTGGGAATTCTTTATTTTTCAGTTTGGTGCATCGCCGACAGCCTCAGTAGCAGAGTTGGTCTTCTCGTGACCGTTCACACAGGATTTAAAGGAAGTATGGTGAGATTGACTATGAAATCACTTGGATCTCAGTTTTCCATCTAAACATTCAGTAAAGATGTGATCTGTCCACTGCTTCTGCTGGTGTGCCAACCCCCACCTCCTCCTCCTTTCATGATTCAATCCAATGGGGACAGCTAGGTGGCGCAGTGAATAGAGCACCGGCCCTGGTGTCAGGAGGACCTGAGTTCAAATGGGGCCTGAGACACTTGACACTGATTAGCTGTGTGACCTTGGGCAAGTCACTTAACCCAAATTGCCCTGCCTCCCCTACCTCCTCAAAAATAAATAAATAAATGATTCAATCCAATAGAGGTTATTGTAGTGAAAAGAACATTGGACTATGAGTTGAGAGAAGTAGGTTCAACTTCCAACATTCAGAGGTAAACTTGGTGAGCTCAGACTTACAGCAGTTTCTGCAAAGCTTCCCCCCAGCCTGCCCCAAATTCACTCTGAATATCCCATAGCAGATGGACAAGTTGTTGTCACACTCTCCTGGCTGCCTTTGATCCATTTCTAGGTTGGTAAGGAAGGTTACTAGGAACTGTGGTCCTTCCCTGCTGAATCAACTATTTCCCACACCCGGTACATACACCACCTCCCAGACCACCAGTGGCTCACTTTCCTTCTCTCCTTCTCCTTCTCCTCTTGCTTCTCAAAGTTTCCAAGTCTCAGCCTCACTTAAAGTCAAGAAAGAACAAAAGCAAAAAAATAAACAGGTACCATCATCATGACCATGAGCTGGTTACCCTGGTGGGGATGAATACCTGAGACCTCCCTCCCCAAACCTTTGGAATGTATGCCTAGTTCTGGCCTAGCAGTCTGTCAAAGGTCTGTTTCTTCACTATTAATCAGAAAAAAAACAGTCATAGCTACACGTGCTCTGGAGACCATTTGGGAATTGCATCAACTGAGTATGCTGCACATGCACACAAGGACTGAGCTTTCATTGGCCAATCCCAGCTCTTCTTATACTCTTATCAATGAATACCCACACCCTAACCCTAATCCAATCTGTACGTGTTGTTTTCCTCTAATAGAAGGTAAGTTCCTTGAAGGCAGAACCTATTTCATTTTTTTCTGGGTCTCCAGTGCTTAGCACAGTGCCTAACATAGAGTAGGTGCTTAATAAATCCTTGTTGAGTTGAATTAAATTGAGCTGATGGCTGGATCTCCAGACACCAGTTAAAAGACAAGAGTGGAAGCCAAGTCGCCAGGTGTTAGTGTGCTGAGCCCAGGGAAGCAGCTAGACTGGAAGCAGCTTTTGAAAGTCAGTTTGCACAGAACGGATTATTTTGTTAGCCCCGCCCCCATTCTCATGTGCATCTAGTCAATGGGCTCTCTCCTTGCAGAGGTAAAGGGGAAGGGGATGTTCTCATCAGCAGGTGCACCTGTTTGTGGCAACACAAAAAAAGGTAGCAACGGTTCTGGAATTGTTACTTGGGGTGCAGTCTCTGCCTCGACCACGAGATGGTGCTCAAAACTCAAGCTGCTTCAGATCATTTTTATCTATTTTTATATACATATATAAATTTTATAAAATATATTTCATATATTTATAGTTGTATATAGCCATAAAAATATACACATACGTATGTATAATGTCTATAATTATATATAATATATATCATTTATATATTTAAACATATACACACATAAATGTGTATATATATAATGTATGTATATATAACATACGTATATAATTTTTCCCATTAGCAACCATTATTTCTTTTCCATCCCCTTACCCTGCCTGAATAAACATTGAAAAAAATTAAAAGTGTAATGAGGGGTTGGCATATGCCCAGATCACCAAAGATAGAGTTACACACAAGAGAAACTCTGGGGACCCACTTCTGAGAGACAGGAGAACAAAAGCATGCATGAACATTCTTCATTGGCCTACCGTATGGCTGGGAGTGGTCTCTTTCCATTGGCTCTCTAGCTGGAACTATCCACATATTTAAAACTACCTGCTTGAACACAGTCTTTCTCTTTCTGTAATACTAAGGGTGATGGACTCTTTTACATGTAACAGCCAACATCATGTCATAAGGGTGAAGAAACTGAGGGCCATTTGTCCCCCTGTCCCCTTAAGCCATGTGGACCTGAGAAACTGACTTGGAGTTTGGGCCTGATTAGTTTCTCCTTTTCAGTTTTAGATGCAAGGAGTAGAGTCCCTCCCTGACCCAAGAGCCATGGGGATATTAGAACCCAGAGTTCTAGGCCAGACATTATAGTCATAGTGTGATACTTGAGAAACCAGTTATTGCTGACTACCAGCCCTCTGATAAAACCCCCAGTTTGCATAAGAACAAATGGACTAAGATCTTCCCATTTGGCATTTAGCAAATGTCTCTGGGGCCCTGTGGCTGCTCCAAGGAATGTCAATAGACAAGATTATCCCACCAAAGATAACCTGTCAGGGTCTTTGATCTGTCAGGGTCTTTGATCCTGTTCCTCTGGACCTTGTGACCTGGCCCCATAAGTTTCAAGAGATAATTAACCACTGCACCTTGGTTTTTTGTATAAATGTGTTCCCTTGAGCCCTGAGCAGGGCCGTTCTGATTTGGGTTGCTTGTGCCCCAGACGGTCGCCGGCTAATAAATTCTCCAATTAAAACTTATACTCTGTGATGTGTCTTGCTCGCTGTCGGTACAATAGCAGTAGGGAAACCCGGAGGAGCAGGGGTGCAGAAAACTTGAGCAGCAAGACTTTGGACCTGGCCTTGATGGAACTAACATTATATGGGAAGTGAGTTAAACTGTGAGCCTAGTTCCCCTCCTCAGAGACTAATGTGGAGTAAGGGACATCATGGCCCCAAGATGTTGGGAGAAATGTCTGTAGGTTTGTTCTTGCTCTACTTTTAAAGTAAATACTCCCTTGTGAAAGCTAATCTGAAATTAAATGCTTAAATGGAAATGAGGTATTAGTCACTGTACTCCTAAAATTGGGAAAATACAATCAGTGTTTCTCCTCCTAGGCAGAGATTCCCCTTGCTCTTTACCCACCAGCTCCATGCCGTTCAAATGGATATCAAACAAGGAATATGCTTATTTTGAAATCCACTTAGCACAGGGCCTGATACACAGTAGGAATTTAATTAATGTTAACTGACTGACTGACTGACTGATCGATTCGGGGGTTTTGTGGGCACAAGCAAGGTGAGATTTTTGTTGTCTTTCTTTTGGAGTTAAGTTTCCCAGGCTTATGCTAAACTGTAAACATCTGAAGGATTAATCTCCTTTGAATCCTGGTAATCCACAGCTGTAACACATTAGGTGCTGAGGCATGCCTCTGGGCACTAAGCCAATTAGGTGCTGAGTTTTAGGTGCTACATACGTGGGCTTTCTGTGCTGAGCCAATCAGGTGCCCAGGAGAACTGTATATAAAGAGAGTGAGAAAAACGAGTGAAGAAGAAAAATGAATGTTAAGAGAGAAAATGAAGATGAAACAGAAAATGAGCATGTTGGGGTTTAGTGAGACTGAGATAGTTGTCCCTTGTTTCCCAGCCATTGTTATATTTTTGATAGCTAAAGCTCCTATCGATGGAGATAACAAAGAAGCCAGGGGAGAAGTTTCCTTTGAACTTCTCAGAGCCAAGGCTATGGCTGGAGGCAGAGCTTAAGTGGAGTATCCCCTCCCCCTTTCGAACCCTTCCCTCCCCCCACCCAGATGAGACATGGAGCAGGAGTGGAGAGCTGCCTGCATCAGGATCCAGGCAGGTGCGGCTATGTGTTCCTGGGTCAACATGAAACTTTTGTCACCGAGCCACCCCTCAGGACTTGGAAGCAGGGGCTGCAGCAGTGTTGGGACTTGGACTCTGGCTCATTAGAGCATACATACACCTGAGAGTGCCAGGTAGGAGCCTGCAACAGCAGCATGGAAGAAAAGACACACACCCAGGAAAACTTTGCTTGGACACTCTGTCTGGTTCGAGGGGATTGTAAGCTATTGTGAGCTAGAGGTGAAGTAGGTTGTTTTCTGCTCCAGTATTTTGGGACAGCATGTTATATACCAAACGATATGTTTTGTTTAAGACCATGTGGCCACCTCAGTAATAAGTTGGTATGTTGTCATGAATTATGAAAGCTTCAGCTTCTTGAATAAGGCTTAGTTTTGAGTAAATAGAGTGCTTATAATACTGTGCTATTTGACCCTAAATAAACACACATATTCACAGCGGCTCTCAAGTGTGCCGTGTTGATTGGCATTACTGGCTTTGTCTGAATTGATCCAAGAGAAAAGAAGGTTGAGTCCAGGCTTGATTAAGCATAAGCTACTGGCGGCTGGAGGGACACATAAGGGGACTGCCTGCCAAGAGCTCTGAGAGCCGAGGAGGAAGGGCAGACTATGGAAAACAAACATGGTATCTTGGAAAAGAGCATTGAGTTTGGAGTCAGAAAACCTGTGTTCCAATTCTAACTCTTCTGCTAGGTATTTATGGGATTATAATTTATCAGAATAATTATAATTTTATATCCTCATTATATAATTATATTATAAATATTATTACAGAATTAGGTAACTATAATTACACAATTATATTTTATAATTATTTACGGAGGTCATCACTGCATGGGAATCCTCTCTAAAACATCTCCAGTCAGTAGTTCTCCCGAGTCTCCTCAAAGACCTCTGGAGATAGGGGTCTTACTGAGGCCTGAGGCAATCCATGCCATTTTTTGGATAGCCCTCATACTGAGGCTTTTCCTTACACAAAGCTGAAATTTGCTATTCTGCAACTTCTACCCATTGGTCCCAGTTCTGCCATCTCGAGCCAAGCAGAATGTATCCAATCCAGCCCGCTTCCCTGGGAGAGACTTTCAGATATCTGATCGCTCTTTACCATTGGCTGACTAAAAATCTGTCTCCGTTCCTTCTGCCCAAAATTTCAGTTGTTCTAAGTCATTTTTCAGTTCTTGGCTGACTCTTCATGACCCCATTTGGGGTATCCTTGGCAGTGATACTGAAGTGGTTTTGCCATTTCCTTCTCCAACTCATTTTATAGATGAGGAAACTGAAGCAAACAAGGTGAAGTGACTTGCCCAGGGTCACACAGCTAGGAAATGTCTGAGGCCAGATTTGAACTCAGGAAGATGAGTCTTTTGCCCCAAGTAGGGAAGAGACAAAAAAACCTGCTGACTAAAATATGTATTATTACAATATACATTCCAACTATATGTAAATGGGATCAGACTGAAGCATTTCTCATGAAACTGGGCACGGGCTCTAGCACCTTGCTAAAAGACATGTTACTAGGTGTGTGACCTTGAACAAATCACTTAATCCTGATCGTCTCAAAAAGACATGTGCAACCAAAAACTTCTGGTTGGTTCCCTGTGACTTGGGGTGTGTAGTGAAGGAACCAGGAAGAGCTGCCCTTTCAGGGGTTTATAAAACTGTAGAAAAGCTCCCCCATTCTCTCTTTTGAATGTATTCATTGGGTATCTGCTAGCCCTCCCTTGGATTTCCAGCAAGGAAAGAGAAATCCTTTGCCTTCCACAGCAATGCTGGCTATAAGCATTTGCCTAAGTGAGTGCCTAGTCCTTGGCTACCTTTCCTGTTTTCTGTGTCCAAATAGGCATTTCCAGCCTTGAAATCTCAGTGCCCACCTCATGAGTTTGAGAGTCCCTAACTCCTCCTCCTCCTCTTCCTCCTACCACTACTACTACCACTACCACTACCACTACCACCACTGCCTTACAGATGAGCTGATAACAGCTTCTCAAAGGAGAACAGCATTACCTCCATGCCTGGCTGGCCAGGAGAGTTGGACTTCACTTATGGTCACTCAGCCTGTGGATGGAGTGAGGTAAAAATGAAATCTCTGTTCAGTAGCTCCCAAAAGAAAGCTTTATGATTCAGGAAGATCATGATGATGGTGATGGGCTTAGGTTTTAGGTGCAAGAAAGGGAGTCCTCCCCACCTCAGCTGATGGAGTCACAGCTGACTCAGTATATGATGGAATGGTAGAAAGGAGGCCTTAAGAAGTTTTCCCATAATCTCAAAACCAGGTCTGATTAAGTTCCTTAATCACTCTCAAAGGAATATGGGACCTTGGCCACTTAATGAAAGCAACAGGCAGCTCATAGGAAACATATCATGGATGTCAGAAAGAATTAGTCATGCTTCTTGTGTCTATATATAACAGAAGCAAATCACTAAGCGATTGAGGACTTCAGATTTGAGTTCAAGAGTCAGGGACAGTTATGGAAGGAGATGCCCAGTCCCTGCACCAGAGGGCTGCAAAGGGTGGAGATGGAAGCATCCAGACTGGAGCAGAGACGTACATTCTATATAGATACAGATACCAAGAGACTGTCACCCAAGGTATGAGGCAGCTTCAAGGATCTAGCCTTGGAATTTGAGAGTTGATTATGGTGAGGCACAGACCCTGGAAGGTCAGCTAGGAAAGCTGCTCAGTGGAGACACTAAATCCAACATGATCCCTTTTAGGGAAACACTAGGCAGGAGCTACACTTAAGCTTTGGTTTTAGAGATTTCCCCCACAATTACACAATGGGGATAGAACAAGCCAAAGAGAACAAGAAATGCCTAACCCTTTCCTTTTGGGGTCACGAAACTGCCTGGTTGAATCTGGACTCTGTGTGAGTCTTGAAGCAAGGGTTTTTACAAGAGGGTGAGTGCAAAGCCTAGGACCCTTATGGGAGAGAGCCCCTCTTGGCCCCAGGTGACATCTTTGGGACTTGTTCAGGGTTTGAGGTGTGGAGTGCAAACAGCCACAAATATTTAATCTCTTTGGGAAAGATTTACTTGTGTTTGGGGTCCATGTAAGTTTGTTTGATTTCTTTTTCAAAGTAGCCTGCCTGTCCTGTCTTCAGATGAATTCAGACCTCCATCTGGAATATCACATGATTTGGAGAAATCTGTTGTAGAAATGGGATGCAGGGACACCCAAAGAGATTTTGTCTAGACTTCTATCTAGAATTTCCTACTGACAGGGATCTAGATTCAATAAATGCATGCGTGGAACCAGTTGGCAGGGCCCCTTCCTGGGCCATGGATGAAGAATACTAATAATGATAGCTGTAACAGTGGTAGTAGTAGCAGTAATAATAGTGGTGGTGTTGTAGTAGTAGTGTCAAAATATAATAATGCACACGGAGTGAAAAAAGATCAGAAGGGGACAAAGAAACATAAGACTTATTACTTTTATTCATTGTCATGCAATTTTTTTAAAATTCAATAACTTAGAGCCTATGAGGCCAGATTTGTATTTTATTTGTATTTTATGTATTTTTTATTATTGATGTGAATGTGTAATGGGAGAGGAGGGTGATTGGAGACCCTTCAGAATTTGAGAGTCAAGTAACAGAGACAATGAGGTATTAAGATAGTTACATTCGTCCCTAATAAGAGGTATAAGACTTCAAGTCACTCCTATCTGCATGACCCATTTGCAGATCGTAAGGAGTATAAAACTGTGAATCCCCCAAGATTGCAAAAGAAACGTAATGAAGTGTCTAGTTGTCTGTTTTGTTGTTCTTTAGTTGTTTTTCAGTTATGTCTTATTCTTTGTGACCCCATTTGGGGTTTTCTTGGCAAAGATACTTGATATTCATTTTACACATGAGGACGCTGAGGCAAACAAGGGTAAGTGGCTTGCCCAGGGTCACATAGCTAGGAAGTGTGTGAGACCAGATTTGAACTCAGGAAGAGGATTTCTCCTGACTCCAGGCCCAGCACTGTGCCCCCTAGCTGTCCTATTCATGTTACTTTTGGCATTGTAAAAAAAGTTCTTTCATGAATTGATTCTGTTGACAATTATCAAAATCACTTCAATACCTCAAGCATCCATGATTTTGTGTAACTGTCTTCTGTTGCCAAGCTAAGTACCTTCCTCTGGACGTGCTCCAGCAAGTCAATGTCTTACCTGAGGTGCTCAGTACTGATCAAAACACCCCAAAGGAGACTTGACCAGGACAAGTCATAGTCCTTCTGGACACTATGCCTCCAACAACACAGGATACATTTGTGTTCATTTTTTTTTGGCTGTCATGTCACACAGATGGTTATTGAAATTGGAATCCACTAGAACCCCCAGATCCTCCTCAGATAAATCACTGTTTAGCTATATTTCTCTCATTCTGTATTTCTCCAGTTGACTATTTGATTTCAAATATAAGGCTTTACATGTATTCCTGTTTAATCTCATTTTATTAGATGCAGCTCACTGATTTAGTGTACAGAGAGCTTTTTGGAATACTGACTCTGAAATTCCACACATTAGTTACCCTTACTTCACATCATCTGTCATCTATCCCTTTAAGAATGTTGAATGCCAGAGGAATATGGACAAATCCCTAGGGACATTTGCTAGAAATCTCATTCCAAGATGGCACCAAACCCTTCATGGCAATCCTTTGGTCCAATCGTTAAGGTAGTTTTGAATCCTCTTAATTGTCCTTTTCTCTACTCTGTATCCCCCACATCTTGTCCACAAGGAGAGCATCAAAAACCATCAAAGGCTTTGCTAAAGCCCTGAGAGACGTCATTCCACCCCATGCCAGTTTCTCATGCTGACCTCTTTACCTTTACAGGATATTCTTCCTGCCTGCAGGGGAAAAAAATGAGATAATATTTGCAAAGTGCTTAGCACAGTGCCTAGCACACAGTAGGTGCTCTTTAAGTGCTTACTCCTTTCCCTTCCCTTCTTTTTTCACAGCCTCAGCCAATCTCCTGGCCTAGGCTGCCTGTAGGGATAGGAGAGAAATGCTATTCCATCAGCTTCCCCCAGTGGTCCCCTCACATGAGCTGCCTAATACCCAGAAAGGATACCATCCTAACTCCAAACCCCTATGGACAAAGAAAGTCAACCTAAATTCATTCCTCAATGATTAACCAACTCCTCCTTGGTCTTACCTCCCCATCCCAATCATTCCAGACCCTGGATGGTTTTCATTCAAACTCCAGGTTCCCAACTGTCTGGTCTCTTATTCCCATTCACTTCTACCCATTCCCACTCACTGTACCATACCCAACGGGTAAGTTGTCATCCTGTTTCTACTTTGAGATGACCAGGAAGATTGACCCCACCAATTCCCAAGGCAACTCCTTCCACTGTTAAACAGCAAGCTGAAATTGTCCAGCTTTCCCCAACTGCTCCTGGTTCAGTCCTCTGGAAATTAAATCTAATCCTTTCTCTACTTGGAAGTCCTTCAAATACTCAAGGACAACTATCATGTCCCCCTCTCCCATCCCTCCACTCAGTTTCTCAGCTTCAGGCTACACATGCCCAGTTCCTTTGACAGATCCTTATATGACATAGACCTGAGGTCCTTCACCATCCGTCCATCAGACACTCTCCTTTGGTATATTAGATGACTCTCTGGGAGGGAGAGAGGGGGGGAATACTGGGAGAAATTCAGGTGATGTAAAAACAAAAGATATCAACAAAAATTTATTTAAAAAATGTGGCTGATGCTACTTTTTCATTGTTTTAATCTCTATTCTGATTAAATATAGCACAGAGAGTAACTGAATATAACTGAATTATCTTTCAGACCTGAAATAACTCCAGAAAGCTCACAGGATCCCTTCTGGCTGGAGGCAAGCCAGTTCAGACAGGCAAATTACCCTTATAAGTCTCCACAGGGGCAGCTTGGTGGCATAGTGAGTAGAGCACTGGCCCTGGAGTCAGGAGGACCTAAGTTCAAATCTGGCCTCAGACACTTGACACACTTAACTAGCTGTGTGACCTTGGGCAAGTCACTTAACCCCAATTGCCTTGGCTTCTCCTCTCCAAAAAGCAAGAAGTCTCCACAATTAGAACCCCAGTAGCTAAAGTAGCAGGTAAGGACCTTGGACAGTTTACGTAAGCATAGTATCAGAAGGTGGGTTGACCTCTAAGAACGGGTGTGATGGAAAACATAGCCAGTAAAAACCAGCTCTCAAAAATAAAAGGTACACATGACACACTTTTAAATTTAATGGGCACTATTGACATCTCCATTGCTTTCTTAAGTATAGACAAAGCTTTTTGGGGGGTGGGGGGGGATATAGACAAGTCTTGATTTGAAGTTTCCTGATTTCAGAGATGTAAATGCTCACATGGAAATTGGCCTGTATGAGCTGACTCCAACACACCGCTGCCTCTAAGCCTTATCTAGTCCAGACGTTCTAGGTATCTGAGAGTCTATATCATGAGACTCCTAGAACCACAGAATTTTAGAACTAGAGAGGATCATGGTGGCAATCTGTTCTAAGACTCTGCTCTCAGATAGCAGCTTGGAAAGGCCCTGATGAGAACATTCACACTAAGCAGTTAATGACTGAGAAAAGCTTAATATGGAACTCTACCAAAAATATTTACATTTTAAAAGAAGATCTTTCAACAGGAATTTTTTGTTTTTAGCCAGAACTATTATGAGAGAAAACCTAGAGATATGAAAAGAACATTGGACCTAGAGTCTAAAGATTTGGGTCGCAATCTATTTATACGTAGTGGGCAGGGCAAGTCACCTTTGTGGTTGTCAGTTTGTCCTTCTGTTAAATGACACCCTTTTCTTCCTCTAAACCACCTCCTTTTCCTCAAGTGTGAGATGTATGTAATAACACTTGTCCTATTGACCTTTGACAGATAAAGCAACATGAGTTGTTATTATTAATTCAAAGGACTGAATGTTGAACAGTTGATTTTCAAGCCCTGTACCTGGGTTGGGGTGAGGAGACATTTTTAGGCAGAGAGCCTCGACCTCACCATTCTGGGGCCACCTAACTGACATCATTATGACTACTCCACACAGTGGGTTTGGAAAAACGATATACATCTTCAAGTATTTGAGGACCTGGCTTTTGGAAGGGAGAGTAGGCTTGTTCTGATTGGCCCCTAAAAGTAAATCTAGAAGCAATGGAAAGAAATTGGAAAGATTCGAATTTAGCTTGATGTAAATGTAAGAAGAGAGTCCAAATCACTCCATCGTATGTTAGCCTAGGAAGATTAGGTGAAATTTGTCTCCACCAGTCACTTGGAAGCCTTAAATGCCATGTCTAGCAGGATCTTATTAAGCACCACACAAATAGGAGAAAAGACTTCTAAGAAACAGGAGCTGTGAATTACCACATACGCTCTCTAATCTTGAGCTCACTTTTCCTTGGATTTTGTGTCTACCTGGGGAAAAGTGTGTAATAGAGGGATAGAGGTGGTTTTGTACCAACGGTTCTTGTTATATACTTTAGTACCTATCTCTTTCTAAAGGCTACTTAAGTCTAGCAGAATACATTGATTCTCAAGTGATAATCTTGAAGGGAAGCACGCCACTGGGGGCTCAAGCCAATGACATTAGAAAATAACCTTTCAACTGGGAAGTTTGAATACAGATTGAGGCGCACTATATGCTCGCCTTTTTTGCTTCTCTTTTGTTTTTGTTTATGGGTTTGTTTGTTTTTTTTGGTTCTGTTTCTTCTTTCTCATGATTCATTCCATTGATCATAATTCTTCTCCACAGCTTGACTAGTGTATAAATTGATTCAATGCGAAGTTATACATGGTAATTAAATGAGATTCCATGCCGTCTTGGGGAGGGAGAGGGGAGGGAGGGGAGAAATTCTGGAACTCAAAATTTTGTAGAACCGTGTGTGATAAACTAAAAATAAAAAAATAATAAAAAAAAAAAGAAAATAACCTTTCCTGGGCAACTCTAGATCCTTGAGTTTGCTCTAGACCCATCTGTGAGAGCAGGAGTTGGAATAAGCTTCATTAAAGGTTACCTGGGCTACATAAGGAAAAACTTCAGCGTAGTTATGGCAATCCAAAAGTGGAATCAGCTAGGTGGTGCAGTGGATAAATCTGGACCTGGAGTCAGAAAGTCCTGAGTTCAATTTGACATCAGACATTTACTAGCTGTGTGACCCTCGGCAAGTCATTTAAATGCTGTTTGCCCCAGTTTCGTCATCTGTAAAATAGGAATAAACATTGCACCAACCTTCCCAGGTTGTTGTGGGAATAGAATGAGATAACTACTGTAAAGCACTTAGCACAGTGCCCGGAACATAGTAAGCACTATATAAATATTAGCTATTATTTGTGAGTTTCCTCTTGTTAGAGCCTTTCAAGCAAAAGCTAGATGGCAATATGGGTGTGTAATAGAGTTTTTCTCATTCAGGTATTGGCCTATATGGCACCTGAGGTTCTTGCCAACACTCAGATTCTGGGATCCTCCATAGGTATAGAGTCTGATGGCTTATCACTGACGAATTAATTCACAAGATACCTGACTAGCAGATAAATCACTTTATTTCAGGGAGCCTTTTGGAGAGAGGGAACAGAAAATGAGAGATCGACAGGATCAGAAATTGGGAGGACATGGTGCCCAGTAAGAACCACAGGCTGGGGAAATCATTGCCCAGAGTGAGCCCAGGGAATTCAGGGAATTGGGTGAACATGATTTCTTCTCCTTAACCTAGAAAACAAAAAGAAGATTCCATAATATGGCAAATTCCAGGGAGGAGTCAGACATCCGGATGCTGGGCCCATTGAAATGGGTCACCCACACACAAAGCAACTCAGACATCCACTCTTCATACCTTTGGCCCTCCAGCACCACCCCAACTAGTTCTCACTCCAAGGCCACCGGGTATTGCTGACCCCTAATGACTGTGGAGAGAAAGCATAAAAATTAATCCTGCAGTCAGTTCTGAGGCAATTCACACAGGGGAACAAAAAAACCAAAAACACAAAACAGAGAGACAATGGTTCCAAATATAAGGGAACATCCCTGAGTCAGAAGGCAGGATTCTATTCAGGGACCTCCCACGGTCCCTAGGCCAAGTGGACCTCTTTTTATGCTGATAGACAACTGTCTCCCTCTGGACAACACTAAATCCTTGACACCCCACCCCTTTCCAGTACTGACCATTCCTCTCGTGCTGTATTCCTGCCTCCACTCCCCATCTCTGACACTGCTCAAGAGGAAAGGTAGGTAGATTCTCTACCAACATCCTCAGAAACCTCCACCTATAGCCCCTGTCCAAGTCCTGTGTCTAACGTGGAAGTCATCCATAGCTTCTCCTTCCTGAAGGGCCTTCCATGGAACAACTGGGACACCCAGTGCCTTATACACAGTAGGTATCACAAATCCTTTCAGATCTGAGGCAGCCACAATGGGTCCTGAGCCCACTCTCACTTCTGCTTCTGTGACTCTATCCAACCTCCTATTGTCCCCTTGTTTCCTTGGCCCAGGTCCCTTCTGGACACCCCTGGCTCTCCAAAGGTCTTCCTATGACCCTCCAGTCAGGGCTGAAGTTCACCCTCTCCACCCCTCCTACATCCACCTTTGCCCTTTGGGCAGGAGACCACTCTCTGATGAAAGGAATTTACACTAACATGTGGATGATTATAGTAGCTTTGGCCTTCCTGGGGCACCTGCATTTTTAAAGGGTAGTTTAAGAAGCCCAGAGAAATGGGAACATTGGAGGAATTTCAGGCAAGAAGCCGAGGTATCACTGGGTGATCACTCAGGCTGCCCCTAGCCATGGCGGGGACTGGGTCCAGATGTCAAGAGAATTCTCAGGCTTACTTTTTCTACCGCAGATTTTCAGACAATCAATTTTGCTTTCAAAGTTGTTGTTGTTGCCTCCACAGCTTCCATAGATAAACAGCCTACATGTATTGGTCTTAGAGTCATAAAACCACCTAGGGAGGAGAGCTCGGCAGGAGCCCTGCTCTTCAGCCTTCTTGCAGAACTCTAAAGAGAAAGACCAGAGGTGGAGATAACAGACAAGTGATCCCAGAGTGAATGTTCACCAAAGCCCCGCCAGCTGTGGGAAGGAGGTTCAGAGAACGAGTGACCTCCTAGAGGTCACAGTATTGGTCTTAGAGTCATAAAACCACCTAGGGAGGAGAGCTCGGCAGGAGCCCTGCTCTTCAGCCTTCTTGCAGAACTCTAAAGAGAAAGACCAGAGGTGGAAATAACAGACAAGTGATCCCAGAGTGAATGTTCACCAAAGCCCTGCCAGCTGTGGGAAGGAGGTTCAGAGAACGAGTGACCTCCTAGAGGTCACAGTATTGGTCTTAGAGTCATAAAACCACCTAGGGAGGAGAGCTCGGCAGGAGCCCTGCTCTTCAGCCTTCTTGCAGAACTCTAAAGAGAAAGACCAGAGGTGGAAATAACAGACAAGTGATCCCAGAGTGAATGTTCACCAAAGCCCCGCCAGCTGTGGGAAGGAGGTTCAGAGAACAAGTGACCTCCTAGAGGTCACAGGGTCCAGTAGTAGCAGAGATCAGATTTGGAACCAGGTTTGACGACCAGTGAGGAATGGAAGGGGCTGGTGGCCAGGTCAGAATACATATCTGGTATTCCCAGATGTGACCTGTTTCCTTCTCAGCACTCTAGGTGTTACAGCTATGGTACCTATGTGATAAATGTCTTACTGGGTGTCTTTTGCAATGGAGATGAGCCAAAAGATCCAACTAGGCACATCAGCTGGCAGCTTGTGGCTTCCATACCAGGCATAAAGCTTTGGTGAAACCCCTGGATTCTAAGCCCGATGAAGATCCAATATGGAGACCCTACAGCTCCCAGGGGACTGATACAAAATGAAGCCCCTTCCCTATTGAGGACAGAGAGTCCATTAAGCAGGAACAAGATGAGCTAGTGTAGTAGTCTATCAGAGAAAAGGGTGAGGTAAAATTTTGATATAATTCCTTTATATAGAGCCTTGCTGATCTGCTTGAAACCCTCTGGCAGAGAAGAGCTAAGGACAGTTACTGTTGTCATTTAGGCTTGGTTAGGATTTGTATATTGCCATAATCAGTGTAACAAAATAAGAAGGAATCCCTTGAAAAAAAGGGGAAAGACTCAGGATAGCACTCCCCCTTTAAGAATAGAAGCCTTATAGCAAGACACAAGAATTGTCCATAAAAGACACTGAGTTTTCTGATTCCACCAAAGAGGACAAAGAATATGTGATAGAGAGAGTGGAAAAGCCTGAAAAGGAGAAGACCCCCTTCCTTCTCTTCTCCTCCTCACTTTCTCATCTCTACCCATCACCCCTTACCCTCCCCAGTCTCTATCCCCCTCTACTCTCACTTTCCATTATGACCTCTGGAAACTTCCCTTTATCCTAGACATCTTCTTATGCTGATGGAAAACTAGCTCCCTCTGGAAGATGCTGAATCCCTGACCATCTTCTCCTCTCATATTGCCCCCACCCCTGAGACACTGGGCAAGAGGAAAAATAAGTATATATCCTACCACCATCACTCAAAACCTTCCCTTCCAGTTCCTTCCTGCTGCCATCTGTTGACTTCCAAGTCACCCTCCCTCTTTTCTGAATTCACCTACGGTTAATCAATTCTGCCCCAAGCCTTCATTTTAACTCTTCTCCAATCTTTACATTTTGTGTGTCTCTCGTCAACAACATTTTGTTAGATTTTACTTCCCAATCTATTCTGTGACCTCCCTTCTGTTGGGGGGTTAGTTCATCCTATTCACATGCATGTTGTTCGTTGTTTTTCCTGGCCAACCATCATATTATAATGGTTCCTCTCTTGAGGACCCATCTGCTCCTTCCAAAGAAGCTGAAGATGAAGAAATAAAGGGAAAGAGATCAGCAACAGTGAAGGGCCAATCTGATCCTACTCTTCGAAGATTAAATATCTAGAGATTGTCACCACTAAAACTCCTTACTCTCTTCCCCCAGACCACATCCATATCATTGGGTCAGGTAAGAACCAAGGCCAGGTGGGAAGGAGAATTCCCCATCTGGAAAGATAAATCTTCCTGGGATCCCAGCTTTTAGGTGAAACCAAGCCCTCACCTTGCCTGGTCTCCAATTGGACACCAATCCCCCATACCCACCATCAGTAGCCTTCTGCCCTAAGCAGACAGTGAGCAGCACCAAGATGGTGAAGGTGGCCCAGAGCTTCATGGTGCTGCTCAGTGGGAGAGGCCAGCCTGGAGCAGACATCGATGCCCTCAATCCACGAGAAGAATTAGACTGATAATATGGTGGTGAGGCTGGCTCTCTGAAGAACAGACAGAGGATGGGACTTTGCCTCTCCACCAGTCCCCTCAGTGATTTTCCCTTCTTGTCAGGGGCCCTGCCCTTCACTGCTTTCTTAGAAATAAACCCCCTCACCCCCAGGGCACACCCGGGAAAGCACAGCCAGTTCCCTAGAACAGGCTTGCGGCAGAGGACATGCTCTATCTCCTGGGATCTTGATCTGATTTCAATTTGTGCTTTTGTTGCCACAGTCCAAGAGCTTGAGGCTCCCACATAAGACTAGACCTGAGAGACAGGACCCCCTTGTCTCCTACCTAGGCACTCTGAATGAGGCAGAAGAGGCAACAAAATCCTTACCTTATTTTGAGGGCAGCACAATTATTCTGGAACTGATTCAATCTATATTCAAAATCTATTCCATCTCTAAGGCTCAATCAGGTCACAACCTACACAGATGAGCACTTATGGCTTCAAAGCCAAGTTACAAAGTCCATTCTGGCCCAGCTTACATCAGTCAGATGTCGAAATGCTTTCTTCTGGTTGCCTCTGTCAAGGTACCCAAGTCCAGCAAGTTCCTGGTTTGGGTTCTCCTTGATTCTATGGGATGGGAAGGGGAGGGAAGACAATGGGAAGAGAAGGCGAAGGGAAGGGAAGGCAAAGGGAAGGAAAGAGAAGGGAAGGGAAGAGAAGACAAAGAGAAGGGAAGGGAGACAATGGAAAGGGAAGACAAAGGGAAGGAAAGAGAGGGGAAGAGAAGACAAAAAGAAGAGAAGGGAGACAATGGGAAGGGAAGGGAAGACAAAGGGAAGGAAGACAAAGGGAAAGGAAAGGAAAGACAAAGGAAGGGGGAGGAAGGGAAGACAAAAGGAAGGGAAGGGAAGGGGCAATTGTATAAGTGCCCACTGCCGGGTACTATGCTAAGTGTCATTCACCAATACAGGGCGTTCCTAAAGTCTGGACACATAGACAATTGACAGCAATGTGGAGTTATTGCATCAAGTACATGTGAATCTTGCAAAGCACATCAACCTTTGCATCACAAATGATGGAAATCATATTGAAGATGTTATTTGTTAATATTCCAATTAAAATGTTGTTGAAATTTTTATTCATTTCATTTCTTGCAAATATGCAATTTTGCCTATGTAGCAACAATTCGGCTAGCAGCTGCTGTAGGGGTGTAAGACCCAACAAGACCAGCAACAAGAGCTGCCAGCACAGCTTCTTTTGATCTGCTTTACTAAGGAAAGTAACTTTAAGGGGTTAACAATCTCACTTTAACCACGCATACAAATATCTCTCGCTTAATTCAGGAGGAAAAGCCAGCACCCTGAGCTTCAAAATCCAACAGAAATTACAATATCAACAGAGACAATAGAAACAGACCAAATCACAATTCACAGTTACCAAAGAACCAACGGGTCTGGGTCAGCAAAGCCGCAGGGCAGTTACGGCTTGCCCAGAGTCTCAAGGCTCCTTCCATGAGTATGCCCCCAAACCAAATATCTGGGTTTCTTCAAAGTCAGGGGGCACTTAACAACAGCTGCCCAGAGTCTCCACATCAACACTCTTGCAGTGAGTGAGAGCCCTCAAAACAAAACATCTGGGTTTCTTCAAAGCCAGGGGGCTCTTAACAACGGCTACCCAGAGTCTCCCCATCAACACTCCTCCATGAACGAGCCCCAGACAAAATGCTAACCTTTGAGTTTTTATACCCTGTTCAGAGTCAGAAGGATTCACACCTAATCGGCAAAGGGGTGTGAGCCTGGGGCTTTGCACCTAGTAAGGCTTAGTCAAAGACATTTGATTACTTTAGCATTTCTAAAAGAGAAAACAGTATAAAAAAAAAAGTCCCACCTTGATTACTGTTGACAGGCTATGTGTCCAGACTTTAGGAACACCCTGTATTATCTTATTTGATCTTCGCAACGACCTGTGAGCGCGATGCTATTATGATCCCTATTTTATAGTTAAGGAAACTGAGGGAGATTAAGTGACTTGCCCACGGTCACATAGCTAGTAAGTGTCTGAGGCTGGATTCGAACTCAGGTCTTCCTGGCTCCAGACCCAGAACTCTACCCACTCTACCCACCTCAGAAAACACAATACACAGGAAGTATGCCTTTATGTTCTATACACACCTAATAAATACCTATTAAATAAATAAATATTCCCAGTTCTCTTGCTTCTCACAGTGACTCTAGGTAAGTTGACAGAAGTGTGAGGGCTGTGAACTGGGGCAGTGACCCAGAGAAGGTACTACACTTACTTTTGATTTTAAAGCATATCTGGATGAGTATTGGTTACATATATTGTGGAGAGGAGCTTTCAAACACCCTCACTAGTTCTGCTATCCTCTCAAACTATTGTCCTCTATCTTTAGGACTCAAGAAGACCTGAGTTCAGATCCAGTCTTAGACCCTTACTAGCTGTGACCTTGGGCAAGTCATATAACCACTGCTTGCCTCAGTTTCCTTGACTGTAAAATGAAGATAATAATAGTACCTACCTTCTAGGGTTATTCTAAGGATCAAAATTGATAGTATTTGTAAAGCACTTAGCCCAGTACCTGTCACATAGTAGGTACCTGATAAATACTTGTTTCCTTCCATCCTGATCCCCACCCCAGCTACTAATGCTTTCCCCATAATATTACCTTATATCTGTCTTGTATATTCCCATGTGTGCCTATATTGTCTCCCCTGGCTACATTGTAAACTCCTCAAGGGCAGGTACTGTTTAAGTTTTGTCTTTGATTCTTCAACACCCAGCATAGTGCAGGACACACAGTACGTACTTACTGAAGGAGGACCTCAAGCTTTACATCCAAAGCCTGAAACCTTTACCACCAAATACCAGTTTTGCAATGAGCACATATAGTAAATAGCAAAGAAACTCATTCATCCAAGCCAATTGCAAAACAGAAATCAGAGAAAGTATATATATATGAAAATATACATCAGACGACATAGATTGAAGAGCTCTCCTGTTGGAAGCAAGATAACTCAGCTCAACCAAGACAGAAAGTCCCAGATCTCATCAAAAGGAAACTTTCTCTGAAGTCTCTAGTTTAGCAAGCTGAAGACAAGGATATGATTAAGCCTGCCAGCTCGTCTCATGTTTGTTTGTTTCTCTCTCTTCAGCAAACTGAAGAGAAGGTGGCACTGTGCATGTTCTCTCTTGAAGCTGGAAGCCAGAAGAACCCAAATGGGATCAAAGAAACCAGATTCCTCTGCTTTCCTGCTTTTGCCAAAGCCACCCTGCCCCTCATGCAGGCCTGGGGCATTGATCTCCATGAGGAAAGAACTCCATACTGACAAGCTTTGGGATTCAGGTTACATCTAGAAAAAGAGAAAACTATTACTTTCATACCCAAATGGTATGAACCCTAGAAAGTACTTTCCAACTTTTAAAATGCTATAAAAGTGGGTCATTTTTCTAACATTTTCATTATAAACTTAATTGTTGTTGGTGTGTTAAAACATTTTTCAGGTGGGTCCGACTCTTTATGACTCCATTTAGGGTTTTCTTGGCAACGATAGTGGAACGGTTTGCCACTTCCTTTTCCAGCTTATTTAGTAAACACAGAAAATAGATATTCAAACACACAATGTTAAAAGCTTATACATGATATCATGAGCTTGCACTACTCTGCATTTTCTTTTGAAAAAAAACCATTTCCATGTATATACCCTTAGTATATTAACTTCAAGAACATCAGAAGAGAAGCCCAACCCTACTGTTAGCCCAAGGAATATAACACATGCCAGGCTCAAAATGGCAGCCATTGGAGGTTGGCTAATCACCACGGCACCCGATGGATAGCTGGCACTATCCTTATAAATATTCTTCCATTATTGAGACTATTGTATTGGCAAAAACGGAGGTGGGTGAAGGCTGTTCAATCCTAGGATTTGGAAGAGAAAACAGGACGGGACGGGACGGGACGGGAAGGGAAGGGAAGGGAAGGGAAGGGAAGGGAAGGGAAGGGAAGGGAAGGGAAGGGAAGGGAAGGGAAGGGAAGGGAAGGGAAGGGAAGGGAAGGGAAGGGAAGGGAAGGGAAGGGAAGGGACCAAACACATGAGAGACTCTCTCATTGGACAAACCTGCTATGTTCTCCACAGTCAAACATCCTGGGGCCCAAGGGTAGCCACCACATAGCTGATAGTGTTCAAGTACATATGAATCCTATTCCCTTTAAATTATTCAGCCCTCAAGGTGAGTGTTAAATGGTTCCTTTCCCTGAACCTTGAAAGAATCTGGTCTCCCAATCCAATAGACAATTGATGTATCCAGGAGGGTTTAAAGGAAAAATATTCAGAGTGAGAACGTAGGAAGGGAGTGGAAATAAGAGGCAAGGAATCTCCTTATCCTGGATTAAACTGCTAGGCTGTGCCTCCTTGTGGCTTGACAGTAGATCTCACATGTTATTTTCTGATATCCTGAAAATGGGTTGATGGGAAGATGAAGGACTGAAGAGGAAGCTAACTATTATGCTTCGGTGTTATAAGAAAAGAGAAAATAAGAATTAATGAATTCTTTCACCTGCTCTCCCCAGATCACTGAGGAAAGGAAAATGAGACTTAGAGAGAGTTGGGATGCCTAATATTCAGTCAGCCAGTCAAAAAGCAATGATTAAGCACCTACTATATGCTAGGCATTGTCTCAAGCACTGGGGATAAAAAGAAAGGCAAAAGACAGTCCCCGCAGTCAAGGCGCTCACAGTCCAATAGGAGAGACAACATACAAACAACTATGACTGGCCTGAAAAAATTCCAGAAATTCACAGTTTCCCTACTAGATGGAGCCAAGCCTGCTCAGATAGGTATATTTACCATTAAAAGTCCCCACAATTAAAACCCCAGGAGCTAGAGGTACAAGGGGGTGGGGGATGGGAGAAGATACACTAGCTGAACTCTTATGTTGTCATTTGATTATTCTATTGTGCCTGACTCTCCATGACCCCATTTGGGGTTTTCTTGGCAAAGATACTGCATTTCCCTGTTCCTGATTTCTGGACTTCAAAACCCTGCTTCTGCTACTTTAACATTCTGGAAGTTCCTTCAGCACCTGGGACTTCCTTATCCTGGAACCACCAATCACCTCTATAAGCTTTCTCAATCTAGAAGAATGGGGATCTCCCAGGAAAATTCCACAGAGGAATCTTGTCTCCTGATGATGTGTCCAGTGTTGTGGGTTACCCCAGGGCACAGAGTAGCCTCAAAACTCCCTCATACCTCAGACTTTTCTGTGTTGTCCCTCTTCCAAATAGTTCCCCTGCAGTACCCCTAGGTATTCCCTGGCATCCCCAAAGTATCACTTTGGAATCTCCTCCCCATCTGACATTCAAGAACAGTGCCCCAAACTCCCAGATTATGCCCATTCTTCTCATTCCCCCATCAGAACTCCAGGGGAGAACGACTGATAAGTCTGAGCCTTTCTGCAGTATTTTCATTTTCAAAGGAGAGCTTGTGAAGCCCAGAGAATCTGTACTGTTGGTGGGATCTCAGAAAGCTGTGACAAAAGGAAGCATCAGAAAGGAGATATGTGAGGTTGACCTTAGTCTTGAGGAGAACTACATCCCTCAGCAGAGCTAGAACTAGGGCAGAGCAAACAGAACTTTGACCACAAGTGTGGAAATTTATGAGAGTGACACTTTTTACCCCAGATGATGATCGAACAATATATTTACTGGACCCTAAGGTGTAAAAACAGCCAGATCCTCAGAAGAATTGGCTTTCCGTTTCTAAAACAATTCATCTAACGTAAGTAGGGCTTCTTCCTGCTTGGTCCTAACTTCTTCTTTGAACACCCCTCAAACTAGTTTCTCTACCACTCCTGTTCTGATAGAACATTTCAAAAAACCTTCTTATTTATACACAAATCTCACAGCAAAAGAATCTGGAATTCAAAGAGGAGGCACTGAGGGGGTTGAGGACTGGGGCCACAAACCAAGGGAACCATCTTTCAAGCTGCTATCACCCACAGACCTGGGTCACTCATCAGCTACCATCCCTATTCTGTATCCAATGGCCCAGCCCTTAACCCGTGTACTGCACAGTCTAGTGACATACACTAGATGAGACAATCCACTGCTATGTTTTTCCCCTACCTCCACCTTCATGGATGGGTTTCCTGGTTGACACTCATGCGTGGCTGTTGATAGTGTTGCGGGTTGGAGGGTGAGCCATATTCTATTGGGGACCAGCCATGCCTCCCCAGTGTGAATATACCCAACCACTAATCGCAAGGGATTGACCAAAAATCCACTCATGGTTCAATGAAGGTTAAGGCCAGTCCTTTGGAAATAGGATCTCAAGGTCTCCCCACATGCCCCAGGGTAAATTGAGCTCCTATCTGGCCTAGTCCTGCCACTGCTATCTTAATAAATCTGGCCTCACAGGCTTCTCCTCCCAGGGACACCTCATCCCTAGCGACAAGACGAATGGCAGGCTGAGATTAGGTGACCTTTAAGTGAATGTGGCCAGGCCCCAGATTCTGTGTTCTTCACATGCTGCTCCATGTGAGAGTGTAACTTCCCATCATGCTCATTATACTAGAAAGAGAAAAAAAGAACTGGAAGTTTTTAAAGACCTTTATGAGCTTAATGGTTATGAAATATGAATATTTCAAATTACTGTATATATAATCAACCCCTCAACTGGGAAGCGGCTGCTATTGCTGTTAACATGATCACAAACTGTATATTGCTTAAAATTATAGGCAAGGGCACCTTCTGGTTGACGTAGAACCTTCTTAGAATGACAGCTGGATTTCATCTGAGCTTGAATCCACATAAAAGTGTTTTAGTAATCCATCATTTAGGTGGAAAATAAGACCTTTCCATCCTTCCTTATACCTCCAGATGATGTTAATAATAATTATTAATAATAATAGCTAGTTTTTATACAGCACTTTAAGGTATGAGCCTCACAACAATCCCAGGAGGTAGGTACCATTATGGCCCCCATTTCACAGTTGAAGAAACTGAGGTGCTTAAGTGATTTGCCCAGGGTCACACAGCTTATAAGTGTCCAGGACAGGACACAAACAAGTTTCATCCTCTACTCAGTGGGCCCAGCTGTCCCCAAACGTTATATGACCAGCCAGGTGAATGTAGGCTGCTGGGAAGGTTGATTGTAATGGCTAGTACCTTTTGACTTTGTTCCCCCATTGTACATATTTCACAAGTTCATTCATGGGCCTTACTATGACAGCCTTTGAATATGTGTAGTTTTTATCAGTTAGCTGTTCCAAGAAGTATTTGTGTCATTTACCTAGAATCAAAAAGAACGGAGGGAGTTTTGTCCAATTATTCCTACGAGAGACAGAAGAGTGGATCACATTCCCCTCCACCAATCTCTCTTCCTCCTTTATGTCCATGAAAGAGCTGCAAATGTTTTCTGATGAATCTTACTGTTACTATAACAAACATCCCTGAGCCCACAGTGATGGCAACGCAGGGGTAGAAAACCCTGTTACCTTTCTCCTGTTTGAATTTGCATGTGCCCATCTGTTTTCTTCGGGCTCCTGCTACACACCTTGGACAACTGAAATCTTTGAGAGCAATTTGTTCAAGTGGGTGGTTCTGATGTGTACCCTGAACCTTAGACCATGGGATAGGGTTTGGGGGGCACCATCCCAAAGATTATGGAATGGTAGCCCCCAGAATGAAGGAGTAAAGATGCTAGAGGTAGTACTGTACATAGACATAATTCCAATTAATAAGTACACCATTCTTTCTGGAAGCCATCATATTGGGAGATACAAGATCAGATCTGTCCCAAGCAGGGAAGATTGCCCTTAAGTTTTCCAGGAGATAACAACTAATTTTGAATTTTATTTTCCTTTGGATGTTTTGGCCCAACCAAAAATAGACCAAGTTTAACAAAGTTTAGGTAGTTGGAGGAGGGCTAATCACCACCCCTGACTGTGCTGGGAAATAAAGCTTTTGATTAGCAAGACCCAGAAAGGATGGTGATCATGGAAGGAATTAAGTAGCGCCATCCCCAAGATCCACTAATACCATTTGGAATCCTGAGTAAACAGACCTTCCAGAGCATAGTTAGGCCATAGTGGTCACTTTAATAACAGACTTGTTAGATTTTTCTTAGAGTGTTGTAACCTCCAACTAACCTACTATGCAGTGTTCCAATCTAGAGTAGAAGTCTGGGTCCTGCACTGAGGAAGATCATGGAATCCTAATGACCTGAGTAAAGGAGTGAAATACTGTAAGCCATATCTAGGCCTGTGAACATTATTTGGGTTTGAGTAGGCCTTGTCCCATGATTTAGAGAGAATACTAAGGTGGATGTCCTTAGGTTGAAGAGGAGATACGGTTACAAGCCACATGAAAATTAGGAAAGGTTGCTGACCAATAACCCCTGCCACATAGAGAAGAAAGGTGTCTTTATTTCCTGTTTAATGCTAGGTTCTGTGCTGACAACATTATTGGTAGTATGCCCATAACCCAAGAGCGAGCTTCTACCAAGGCAGCTTCGCACCTTCTATGACTTGGTGAATTCTCTGCTCTATGATGGACGCATTCACTCCCGGTGGATTGTCATCTCCATGGAGAAAAGGGAAGATTTGGGCAGTCAACTGAATTAGGAAAAGAATTTCTGACAAGTATCTTTGCCCTGTATTTGACAACTATATATGTATAACCTATTGTTGTTGTGTTGTTTCAGTTGTATCCAACTCTTTGTGACTTCATTTGGGGTTTTCTTGACAGAGACACTAGAGTGATTCACCATTTCCTTCTCTAGCTCATTTAATAGATAAGGAAACTGAAGCAAACAGGGTTGAGTGACTTGCCCAGTGTCACACAGCTAGTGTCTGAAGCCAGATTTGATCTTATGAAGATGAGTCTTCCCGATTCCGAGCCCAGTGCTCTATCCACTGTGCCACCTAGCTGCCCAATGTACAACCTAAGTTAGTCACAATATCCCTTGCCTGTGTTGATCAGTCCTGAGGCTAGGGCCATTGACAACAGGCTCCCACTGCCCTGAGCCTTTCTCAGTGATCTTTGAAAGTCTTTAGTGGAATGTCCCAGGGAATCTGTCCTTTGGCCCTGGTTCAAAATTCTTATCAGTGATAACACAGATGGAAACCTTACCAAATTTTCTGATGACATGAATCTAAGAGGGACAACCAGCAAACTGAATGACATCCAAGAACCAAAAGATCTCTACAGACTAGAATGAAGGATTAAATCTAATCAGATAGAATTCAACAGGAATAAATGTAAAGATTAACATGGGCAAAAAAAAATCAACTTCCTAAGTATAGGATGAGGGAAATCTGGCTAAATCACAGCTCTTATTGAAAAGATCTGAGGGTTTTAATGAACTGCAAACTCTATATGAATCAATAGGGCAAGATGGTGGTCAAAATAAAAAGATACCACAGGGGTGACTTCAGAAGGAGAGAAGTAGCAGATCTACCATATTGGATCCTATGAAAGGCCACATCTGGAGTATCCTGTTTGATTCTAGGAAACACATTTAGGAAAGATGTTGAAAAGCCTGTGTGCAGAGGAGGTGGCAGCCAGGTGGTGAGGATGGAAAGGAAATGACAATCTACTCCTATATCTTTGCCAAAAAAACCTCATGGATAATATGGTGTATATGTATTAATGGAATATTGGTTAGTCATTAATTTTATTCCAGTTCATTCCATTCCTTTTATTCTATTCCACAAGAAGATATTAATTGTTTCTCATATATCCAATACTGTGATGGGCTCAGTGGACATATTTGACTGTAATAGGCCAGAAACTCCATACAGGAATACAAGCAATCCATTAACTAATATCTGGATCTAAGGAGCTTGGGTGTAAGAAGGGTTCTTCTGAGGTGGATGATACTGGCAAAGATATATATGGCAAAAGTGATAGAACCACTTTCCCTTCCTTCCCTTGTCATGAACACCCCCTGCCCCAAAGAATATAAAGTCTAACATCCCTTAAGGAGTTGTCTGATTGGCTCAGTGGCAACATGGAATAGGAAGGAGAATTTTCTGGGAGTAATGGACTCTTCGTCTAGAAAGACAGAGCCTCTTGGCCCTCCAAGGAGCCCAACCTCTAGGCTCACCCAACAATTCCTTCCCTACTTGGTGCCCAGCCTCTTCCAAAAGTACACATTCCCTACACCCACCTTTCTCTGATATAGACCTCTTCATCTCTGAGAAGAGAAGGAGGAGCACCAAGAGGTTGGGAGAATGCCACTCCATAGAAAGGTCCAGCCTGGAGTAGATACCTATACCTTCAGCCCATGGGGGTCTGCCTAGGATAGGGGAAAGTAGAGGAAAAGCAGGGGAAGGCATCTTGCCTCACAGCTGTCCCCTTGATGACCTACGTTCTTGGCAGAGTGCCTGACTCCGTGCTGGTGCCTGAGGGTGAGAGTCCAAGAGAACACATGAAAGGAGACAAAAAGTCCTCTGGGACAAGCTGTTCATCCATCACAGGTCATGTTCTTCCTTTCCCCCTTAGGGTCTTGATCTGATCCACAATCTTAGCTTTTGCTGTAACAACTCAAGGGCTTGAGCCTCCTCCATGGGAGACTAGACCTAGAAGACACATCCACTCTTATCTCCTCTGCATCTCCTCTTAACTAACCAATAATGTCACCATCTTGACTCAGTTACCTTGAAGATCGAATAATTTAATTCATTATAAGTTTAGTGTATATTTATTGCAGCTATCATCAGGTCATAAGGTATATATGTGGGCAGTGTCAGGTATATAGCAGAATCAGCATCCAAGCTGGCCCAACTTAGATCAGTCCTGCATGGAAAATACCTGAGCCTGGACTAGTAGCCAAGTCCACCACCTTTGCAGCCTGAGTTTTTCCTCTTCTCCATCCTTCTTTTTTTCATAGTATTTTTTCCAATTATATATAAAGAAAGTTTTCAACATTTACCTTTATAAGATTTTGCATTCCAAATCTTTTTCTCCCTCCCTTCCCAAGACAGCAAGCAAACTAATACAGCAAGCTATACATGTACAATCATATTAAACATATTTCCACATTAGTTGTGTCGTGAAAGAAGACTCAGAACAAAAGGGGAAAACCAAGAGAAAGAAAAAAACAAACAAAAGAAACAGGTGAAAATAGTATGCTTCAATCTGCATTCAGACTCCATGGTTCTTTCTTTGGATGTGGAAGGCATTTTCCATCATGAGTCCTTTGGACTTGTCTTGGATCATTGTATTTCTGAGAAGAATCGAGTCTAATCACTGCACAACATTACCATGTACAGTGTTCTCCTGGTTCTGCCCACTTCACTCAGTTTCTCCATGCTTCTTGATCTGTTTTATAAGGTCTGCAAAGAACTGGAAGCAAAGCAAGAATGTCTATCAGTTTGGGAATGGGTGAACAAATTGTATTATATGAATGCAAGAAATGACAGAGATAAGGAATTCAGAGAAACTTGAGATGATTTGTATGAACTGATGCAGAAGCAGGACAATACATACAATGGACCCAACAAGAGAAAGGAAACTGTCACTAAAAGGCATCAAAACTCGGATCAACACAATGACAAATCTTAATTCCAGATGACTGATGGCAAAATGCCCTTCCCCCACCTCAGGAGAGAAATAGGGGACTACAATTACTGAATCAGGTATGTGTTGTCAATACGTCAACCCACGTTAACAACAAGGCTTGTTTTGCTTAATTTCATTTCTCATACATGTAAGGGAACTTGCCTGTTCATGGCTAGACCTCCTACAATGGAGGTACCTGGTGTCCCTGAGTTCCTATACCACATAAGAAGGAATAGACTCCTTTGATTGGCTTCATAGCCACAAAAAGGCTACTTCTCCCCATATGGTAAGGGAACTCAGGGAAGCCAGGTACTTCCATGGTAGGAGATATGGACACAAGGAAGAAATCTATGAGAGGGAATTATTTGGAAGTAATAGTGATTTTTTTAAACTATTTTAAAATGGAGACTGCTTCTACAATCAATAGGAATCTAATAAATATCTGTTGAAAAAACTGAATGCATGTTCCCAGTTCTGCTTCTTTCTGTGGCCCCAGCTCAGCTTTCCTTAAAGTTATAGCAGCTTTGGAAGAGTCAACAGCTTTATCTGCCTCCTCCCTCAGGTTGAGTTGCATCTGCCCCCTTTTTAGCATCAATATGTTTGCATCATTACCTGAACAATACCAACAGAATGGAATGGGGCTGAACAAAGTAGAAGGTGATGGGATGGGGTGAGGTGAGATGGGATGGGTTGGATGGGAAGGAACTCAAAATACACCTCTAGTAAAGAAATTACATTGTTCCTACTGCTGTGACTCTGGGCCTTGACGTATTGTATCGGTAAGGGACCTCGAAGATGACCATGAACATGCCTGTGTTGTTTGGAATTGCAAAGTATAAGACAATCTCTAAGTAGAAGGCAGGGGAAGTATAACATTTATTTAGACACCAGAGGATCAAATCCCAAAACCAACAACCCCAATTTGATATAGCAGTAATTATATTCCAAAGCCAGTAAGTCTACCTCAATGCAACGACAAGGAAATTATAATACAATATTACAGCAAGGAACCAAGTCATCCTGTAACCATCCCCCATGCTGGGGCCTTCCCTTAAACACTCATGAATCCCAACCGTCTGCTTGCCTGTGTTCTCTCCCCACTCAGTTCTCCAGTCTCCACAGTTCTCTGGTCTCCACTCTCCGCTCTGCACTCTCTCTGCAGCTCTCTCGTCTCTCTGCTGCTCTCTGAGTTCTGTAGCTCGCTAGTCTACAGATTCTCAGCTCTGTCATCTTGGTGTTCTTACTTCTTCTCCTTGGGCTGAATTCTGACTTTCATGGCTAACTTCTGGGTATATACTCTCTTCTTAGGGCCCAAGGGCCTCACACCTGATCAGTGAGAAGGTGTAGGCCTGGGGCTTAGAACCTAGTAAGTAAAGGGTGTAGGCCTGCCTCTAATCAAGCCTCCCTTAACTAGCCCCACCTGAGGCCTATTGAATGGGTGGGAAAGATCTTTAATCACTGATTAGCATCACACCTATCAGCCATGATTGTTATTATCTTGCCCACCTCAAGCTAGCCACCACTTCCAGCCCATCTCCTTGCTGTGCATGGATGTTTACCTTCCTCTCTCCCTTCCCATCCCCCTTTCTGACTCTAGTCTAGAGACAAGCAGTCAAATCATGGCAATCCTTTCCGAAAAAATAAGTCAATCATTTGCCCAGTGGCTTCAATCCTGGTTCTTGGCAATCACTCTACTCTGTATTGTCTTTCCCTATAAGAATGCTTACATTGTCTTTAAGGTCAAAGAGTCTTGCTCACTTCTATTTGTTTCCTCAGCATTTAGCACAATACCTAGCATACAGTAAGTAGTTAATAAATGCTTTTTCCTTTCTTTTCGTTCATTCTGAAGGTAATGGAACTGAGAACATGTTGCCATTGCTGATGTATTAATTCAATGGATATTTATTGAATTGGTATGGTTAAGGCCAGTATGTTAAGGTGGGAGACCCAGATCCTTGTGGCAACCAAGATTGGGATGCTAGATCAAATGAAGTTCCAAAGGGGTTAAAGAAAGATCATGTCCTCTTATGGATGGACAGCCTGTTCCAGAGAACTCAGTGTCTGTTCATGTGCACCCTGGGGGTTCTGACCCTAGGGCAGCATCAGGGAGATAGATCATTGCAAGATTGGCTATGAGTCAACATCCTATGCCCTTCTTTTGTTCTTCTAGATCCTCCCCTGCTCCCAGCCTTATCTTCATGGGCCTCAAGAGAGGGTATAAGTTCCTTCTCCAGGCTACACGTTTCCACAGAGTGACACCATGAGACCCTGGGCACCTCTCACCCTCCTGGTGCTGCTCTTCACCTTCTGCTCAGAGCTGAAGGCTACATCAGGTGGGTGTGGGGAACATATGCCTGAGGAGATCAGACACAGGAAGGGACTTGAGTGATTCTAGAGGCTGGACTCCCAAAAGGGTCTGTCTCTCCAGGTGGGATTCCATCACCCCATCAAACTGTTCCTTCCCACCCTGTCCTAGGATTGAGCAAACCAGACAGCCCCATCCAAAGAGATTGGATCTTAAAATTTTGCCTGGGGGAAAGCAAAGTGAGCAAGGAATGAGAGAAGGGAAGAGGTTCTCACCTTCACAAACATCACCAAAAATAATCCTTTCCCACATCCAAGTCCCTTAGAGGAAGACAGTCATGAGGGTGGAATGAGAGTCGATATTTTTGCCCCATTCATCCAATATGCCTCCTCTGCAACTTTAAAAAAATGAGCTATACCAAATTCGGATTGGGAAAGTCAAGAAAAAAAAATCACAATGAGTCATTTTTCCAGCCCAGGAAAGCTGAACTGGGGCCATCTCCAAGCTGCCTTCCTATTGGCTCTGGTTTGGCATCTTAGAAGAAGTAGGATGGGTGGTCTTTTGGCCTCTGTTTAATGCTGAAATCTCAGGAGTAATTCTCCTAAAGAGACAGTCTTGGGGCTCATGGAGGAGAAAGACCCCAGGACAAGGAAGATACTTCCTTTTAGCCTCTTGATGCCTCCTCTCACAAAAACCCCTCTCACCCTTGACCTCTGCCACTCCCCACTCTCCTGGGAGCTATAGGATCTCCATATTGGACCATCCCCACCAAAGCTTGGGCTTAAGGAGCAGAGCTACACCTAAGGCATCATGAATAGTAAGTAGCCTGGTTCACAGGGCCAATTATGCCATTAGCTGAAACACACACTAAGAAACCACTGTATGATGCTGATAGCATGCACAGACAACTACAATTTCTGGGACCCTGGGAATGGTATCACCTACCTCTGAGAAGACAAAAAAAAAGATTCAAAGCCCATCTACTTCCTGAGCCTGTAGTCCCATAGAAAAAGACTCAGGCAACCTGACCTCAAAATCCAGATCATGCCTCCCATGTGTCTTTGGCAGGCATATCACTTCTCTCTGTCCCTCAGTTTCCACCAACATACAATGAGTGGGTCAGACCAAATGATCTCCAAAGGCCCTTTCAGCTTTGACTTTCCATGACTCTATAAAGAGCAGGGACTTCTCCTAATATCCCTCCCCTGCATCCTCCTTTCCACACTCCATTCCTTCAACCCCATCCTGTCGAGAAACGTCTCAATTTAAATCCCACTTCTGAGATTTGTGAGCTGTTTGATCACAGGTAAGTGACGTAACCTGAGCTTCAATTTCCTTTCCTTTGCAAAGGGTATAATATTCACAGATACAATGACTCCTATAGTCCCACCCTCGGTACTATTTTGAGGGTCAACTGAGATTATATGCATAGAGTGCTTTGCAAACCTTGACGTGCCATATAAATGACAGCTGTCATCATTATTATCATTATTTTAAGCACGCTACAACTTCTGATGCTAATTGTCAAACTCAAGGATCCCTGTATGCCACATACTGATTTGGAAAATCACAAGTTAACATTATCTATAAAGTATTACATTTTAATTTACTTATTTTATGTATTTATATATAGCATGTAAATCTACTTGTGTGTTTATATATCATGTTATTTATATATTATAAATATATTTATTTACTTATCTACTTTATTTATTTCATCTGGTTTTTAGATGCACTCAGGAGTGCAGGCCGCCTACGGCCATGGGTTTGATGCTTCTGATGTAAGGGATGCTGAGCCCTAGGCCCAAGTAATCTCCCCCAGTGCTTATCATGCCCCTGAAATGTGTCCTTTGGAGGGTCACCCCAGGATGGCAGGGTGCCGGGGAAAGAGCACTGGATGAGAAGAAGCCAAGGAATGGGATTTAAGTCTCAGCTCTGGCACTAACCCACTATGTTACCTTGACCAAATAAGTCATTAAGCCTCTCCAGGCCTCAGTTGTCCTAATCTGTAAAACCAATGATCTGGACTGCTTGACTCTTAAGACTCCTTTCTGCTCTGATGTTCCATTTTCTCTTTTTTGCCATTCTATGCTTATCCTCCCCATCTCTTTGCAACAACCTCTGCATCTACAAAATTTCCATTTCCCAGAGTTCTCTACCAAAAATGCAACCCCCTAAGAGGGGGCTCTTATCAGCTGCTACCTTAGTAGGGATTGGCAACCAGACATCAAGGATCAATGTTTTCTGGGAATTGTATACCAACCCCATAAGTAGGTATTCCTTAGGGCAGAAGGAGGGCACTGTTCTCAGGTGTCTGAGGTACCCAGGGCTGAACGAACCCTAAGATGGAACACTTGAGACACTCTGGATTGGGCAAAGGACCTGGGTTCCAATCCTGCCTGACCCTGTGACTTGGTAGCTAGGTGGCCTCGAAATCTCTTATCCTTCCCAAGTCTCTACTCCTTCATCTTTACAACGAATGGATGAAGTTAGATGACCTCTTACAGCTCTAAGTCATATGGAACGTCACCTATGGATGCCTCATCTGCCATCTCCATGGTCCCCTTACATCCCCTGCTCTCCCTTCAGGTCTATGCAAGTCCAGGGAGGACCAAGGCGTCTGCCGGGGCTACTTCCTACGCTGGTTCTTTAACAGTACATCCAAAAAGTGTGAACCCTTCGTCTATGGAGGCTGTGGAGGCAACAGCAACAACTTCCACTCCAAGCTTCAGTGTATTGGAAAATGCATCCTTTGGGGTAAGGCCTTCAGGGCGGCCCCTGGCCCATGCGCACAGAGATCCACTGAGGGGCTGGGGTTTGAAGGTGGAAATCAGGGTGCTTTGTGGGGAGCCCGGGGCACTTCACTGGGGGATCAGTAGCTTTTAGGCAGCCAAAGGGCTGCATGAGGTCACTGAGCTCAGGGGGCAAGGAGGGAAAGAGGAGGAGGAAGGGGAAGGGGGAAGGCAAACTTTAGCAACTTTGACTAGTTTTTTTTTTTTCCCTTGGCTGGCCTTGGGAGGGGTGAGGGGATGTGCAGGGGATGCTGTTTATATAAATGGCTCTATGTTCAAGGCTAGAAGGATTCCCTACTCCCCAGCTCAAGGATCTCTTCCACATGGTTGACCTCACCTTGGGCTCCATGACTATCTCTAATCTCCAGGTGATAAAAAAGAAAATCTGGAGCCCTGAATGGGCCATGAGACCATGAGAATGGGGGTTCTTTGGCAGGGGCAAAGGCCAAAGTGGCCAATATGCCTGGGTCCTCTCTAGGGTCTGTCCATGTGACACTTGGGCCCTGGCTAGAGAGATCCAAACAGAGGACCCAGGAAGGGAGGGGAACTCCCTCCCTCAGAACTTTTTGTCTGGTTTATCCCGGGCGTGGAGGGAGAGGGTGGAGAGAAGTGGTCTCCTGGGAAAAGGTGTGTGGGAGTAAAGGTGAGCTAGTCTGATGATGTGACAAGGAAGGGAATCTTTGTTTTCCAGGCTAAAGAGAAGAAACCATCTACTGTTAGGCAGAGCTCAGCCTACCCTGGCCTCCAGAGGGTTCAGCCTGAAGGCATCCATGCCAATCCCTGGGCCTCCATGCCCCCAGTCTCGTGCTCACTCCAGGATTCCTAGGGGATTCCTCTCCTTCCCCCATCTTGTCTCTCTCCATAAACTCTCAGTCCCATGTTCTCCATCTGTGTTGGTATTAACCCTCCCTTCAGGTCCCTGAAATAAAGTGCCCATCTCCCCATGGAACTGTCCAGCCTGTCATCTACCAATAGCTTTTGCCCCACCCTCAGCCTATGCTAGTCAAAGTCCCCTTAGAAAGTAGCTAGCTAGCTAGCTCTAGGTACCCTGTCTTCTCAGTCCCATCCCTGAACACATTGTGGTAGAAGCAGAAGGCAACAAAAATATAGCCCCTGAACTCACACTGAAAGCAAAGAGACTCTTCACACCTGAGTCTCCTGGAGAGCCATTCCTGGTGGGATAAAATTCAGTCCCCTCTTCTGGTGCTTCAGGGAGAAGAAGAAAAAAGACCAGGTCCCTGAAGATAATGAGCATCAAAGGGAGGGAGAAGAAAGCTGAGAACCAAAGAAGGAAAAGTGGGCTTCCATTTTAACACAACATGTTATTAGGAGGTACAGTCAGACCTCCTCTGGCATTCTGTGCCCAGCTCTGGGTATAACATTTGAAGAGGAACTTTGGCCTATTGGAGCATATGCAAAGGAGAAGATAGTGAGGGAACTGGAAACCATCCCCAACAACTCCATGGCCATATCATACCTTGCACCAATACGTTTTGCCAATTTGTCCCCACTCAACAATCCCTTCTATCAGTTGGTTTCACCCTCCCATTTTTCCTTGGTCACAAAAGTCAGACCAATGAATGAAAGTTTTAGGAGGTAGGTAATTGGTCACTATAAAGAACCTTCTAAGAACCATGGCCACCTAAAGTGAAATAGATATAGTGAACTTCAAGATGTAGGGAGCCCATCCAAGCCAATTCCAAAGGACCAGATAAAAGAAAATGCTCTCTACCTCCAGAAAGAGAACTAGTGGAGTCTGGATGCAGATGGAAGCATGCTTTTTTAACTTTCTTCTTTTTTTGCAACATGACTAATATGGAAACAAGTTTTGAACGATTTCACAAGTATAACTGATATCATATTGCTTGCCTTCTCAGTGGAAGGGGAGATGGAAGGATGGAGATAATTTGGAACTCAAGAAATTTTAAATGAATGTTAAAAATCAATGAATAACAAATCCTGCCAAAAAAAAAGATGTAGTGAGCTCCCCATTACCAGAAGCGGTTAAGCAGAGGCTGGATGACCACCTGTTAGCGATGTGTTAGCAGGATCATGTATATGTACGGGTATTCCGGGAGGACTAGCACCTCTCGTGTGAGGGCTTGCTGATCTCTTTTCAAGGCTTCTCATCCAACTTAAGTGCCACCTTCACCCAACTCTCACCTGGGACTCCAAGAATCTATAGCATATACAGCAGCCACACCTAGTAAACAGGCTCAGCAGATGGGCTAAACCAGGTCAAGGTAACTAACAGGCCACAAACACATCGGTGAGTTAGGGGATCTCTACTCCAAGCATGAGAAGCCTTCCCCCAGTATGATGGGTGGATGAGAACAATTTGTTTCAATGGTCAAGACTGAGGCTAAAGCAGGCACCGTGGAGTGCTTAGAGCTTGGTCAGACATCAAAGACACCAAGGTCATTCACTGCATCCTGGGCCACTGCCAGTCATCCTGACTTTTGTCTTGCCATTGGGCTTTGATGACTCTAGAAAAAGGGGGTGAGGCTGAGGACTTTGTGCAGCTCTGCCTCACTTAAATCCAATTTACCCACAGGTCAAGACATCGCTTGTGATGTCATTGGTCCTCTTCAAAAAGGAAAGACACCAGCCAGCCAAAACATTCTATAGCCTATGTTCTAAGGGCCTTTCTATCTTTGACATTCTGTATGTTAAAGTTCCACCTAGCTCTGACACTCTATGCCCTACACTCTAACATTCTAGATCCCAATGCCCTTTTCTATCTGTGACCATCTTGTATTCCAGGGATCCCTACCATACCCAGCTTTAGTTTGACTGCTAACCTCCTCTGCAATTCAGGGCAAGTTATGTTCCCCCACCCCCAACCCTAGTCTCCTAGACTATAAAATGGAGATAACCTCTTCTTTCTGTCTTAAAGAGCTGCTTTGAGGGGCAGCTAGGTGGCACAGTGAGTAGAACACTGGCCCTTGAGTCAGGAGGACCTGAGTTCAAATTGGGCCTCAGACACTTGACACACTTAACTAGCTGTGTGACCTTGGGAGAAAGAAGGAAGAAGGAGAGAGAGAGGGAGAGGGAGAGGGGGAAAGAGAGGGAAAGGGGGAGAGAGAGGGAGAGGGGGAGAGGGAGAGGGGGAGAGGGAGGGAGAGAGAGGTAGAGAGAGAGTGAGAGATAGAGAGAGAGGGAGAGAGGGAGAGTGAGAGAAAGTGCTTTGAGCTTCAAATGGAAGTATGAAGTCATGAGTCTAGACAGGGAAAGGACCAGAGGATGGATTTGGAAGCAACTTGGAACCTGTCTCCCCACATAGTGAGTGTCTTATACAGTCCTAGGTATGACACTAAGGGCCCTGAAGCTCTCCCAGATTTCAGATTGGCCACCTGGATTGTCCAATTTTACAATGCAGGGACTTTTGTTTGTAGGAACCCAGAGTACGGAGACAGTATAGACCTGGCTTGTGCAGGGGGGTGGGGGGTAAGGAGGGACAGAAAGGCACTCAGTGGGCTGCTCAAGGTCTTCCTCAATCTATCCAGGCAGACCTCAGAAGTAACCCAGGCATCCTGTGTCCACATTCCTGCCACTACATATGGTCCAGGATAATACAGACCTACTATCATTGGCCACGAGAAGGCATTTTGTCTTCCTGCCCGTGAGCTCCCCAAACCTTCACAGCTGGGACCATTTATCCTTAGTTGGAGGTTTGGCCTCTGAGGCCCAAAGTCGAGTAGCACCTACTAGCTCACACCTGTTGCCCATCCACTTGTGATTCCACCAGTGGTTTGCTATCAGATCTCCCTAACGAAGGTCTCAAGTCACCTGCCAAAGCTAGCATTTACTAGCTGTTGTGACCTGTAGCCATTGTGTCATTTAGGTTTCTAGTTCTGTAATATAATATGTAGGTGACCCTGGGCTCTCAAAGGCTATGCCAGGGGACTTCAAGTTTTGGTAGATCCATACAAGTTGGAAACTCACTCTCTGGTTTGGTTCATTCACCACAACCTGCTCTCACACTGGCATTTCTAGTTTCTCAGAAAAGGATCACCATTTGTCTACACTCAACTATGGATAACACTGTTGTGAGGGAATACACTCTCTCTCCTCACTAGTATCACTCTCAAGCCCCCACCAGTGCACTTCTACTTACCCAAATCCAGCTTCTCATGAAGATGACACATTAGATCTTTAACATAACCATTTACTTAACAATAAGGTGAAAGCAATAACAACAAAACCAACAATTTGTATTAGGCAAACACAGAAATAATAACTATATCATTGTCCACTCATAAACCTAGATGACATTATCCCATGAGTTTGCTCAATATCTTTGGGAAAGAGTGGACATAAAATTGGAGACACCTAGCAGGGAAACACATAAGAGAGGAAAACCCATGTGTTTGGGGTAACACAACTGGTGCTATGAATTTCAGTGTCATCTTTCTCTGGGCATCTTATGGGACAGAAATGGCTCACGGATCAGTTAGCTGTGTATACATCCCATCATTATCACATTCAGTAAAAGTGCCACAAGGTTTTCTGTCAGTGATTTTACCAATGGAGTGAATAGAATGTTAGCAGTGAGGTTCAAGGTCTCAGGACAGTGGGTCCAGAGCTAAGAAGTCACTATCTGAGGTGGTGGTAAGAGAGGATGTAGCAATAATTTGGCTAGCAGCTATTGTGGGGTGCAAGAACCCATGAGACCAGCAACAAGAGCTGCCAGCACAGGTTCTTTGATCTGCTTTACTAAGGAAAGCAATGTTAAGGGATTAACAATCTCACTTTAATCACACATACAAATATCATTCACTTAGTTCAGGAGGAAAAGCCAGCACCCTGAACTTCAGAGCAAATACAAATGACAAACATACATTAGAAACAGACCAAATCACAATTCATAGGTACCAGGAAAGCATCAACACCTGGGTTGATGAGCTGGGAGGCTCTTAGAGCAACTGCCTAGAGTCTCCACACCAACACTCCTCCAGGAGTGAGAGCCCCAAACATATGACAGAGTTATTACTCTGTTCTCTCTTTTTATACCTTCCTTAGCTGTCATCTGATCAACCAAACTCAGGCACATACTATTGGCTCTGGTCTTAGCAACTCCCCTTAGGGCCCTGGGGGCTTCCTGCCTCTCTTAAACTAGCAAACTAGATTGCTAACCAGCCTGGGGCTTTGCACCTAATAAGACTCAATCAAAGACACTTAATTCATTTAGCATTCTAAAACAGTGAAAAAGCCCCACCTTAATTACCAATACAGAGGAGGAGGAGAAAGAGGAGGATGAGAGGTCAAGAAAGGTGATAGGAATTGGATCTGTGCAGATTACAATATTTAGAACCAGAAGGGACCTCAGGGAGGCTGGTTGGTCTTATTTACAGACTTGCAGAATTTCTTGTCTGTGTGTGTGTTTACATCAGTGGGTCTTACTGGGTCTATGCCCCAAATCTGGTTCCCCCTTTTCCAGTTAGACTATCTTGACATCTACACAAACAAACAAAATTTTCTCTTATAAACACCCTGCATGAAATATCATCTATTGAAAAGGGCAGCAAGGGGCAGCTAGGTGGCACAGTGGATAGAGCACCAGCCCTGGAGTCAAGAGGACCTGGGTTTAAACCCAGCCTCAGACACTTGCTAGCTGTGTGACCCTGGGCAAGACACTTAACCCCCATTGCAGGAGGGAAGAAGGGAGGAAGGAAGGGAGGAAGGAGGGGAAGGAAGGGAGGGAGGAAGGAAAGAAAGAGGGCAGCAAGTAATACTAGTGTTCTCTGTATAACTTGATACAGAAGCACACACTTCCTGCCCTTTCCAGAAAAACATTCTACAAACAGTTGGGTTGGTTATGATGATCATGACGATGATGATGATGGTCAAGAGGCAAGAAGTGATGGAGTAAAGTCGCCCCCTGGTGGGATGTGAGAAAGCTGCAGCTGTTTATCTTCTGTGGTGGGATCCAGGGAGGTTCCCCTTGCAGTTAGGTCTTCAAGGGCGTCTTAGAAATCATCTTATCTAATTCCCTCATTTTACATAAAAGGGAACTAAGAGAGAAAGTATCTTACCCAAGAATGGTAAGTGACTGAGCCAGGAAGCTAAGGGTCTGGACTTGCAGTCATAGTTGATGGAATCATAGGCTCAACAGACTTAGGTCTGAAAGGGATCTCCAAGGTCGTGTCCTACAACTTCCTCATTTTCAGATGAAGAAACTGAGGCCCAAGGAAGTTGAGGGACTGACCCAAAGCTACACAGGTGAGCTCACAAGTGTGAGACTGGGAGCTCCTTGAGGGCAGGCACTGGGCTGTCTTTGACCTCTTTGCATCTTCAGCACTCACACAGTGCCTGGCATATAGTACCTAATAAATGGCAGGGCTAGAATTCCATTCTCACTGAACTTTTGCCATAGCTTCCCTCCCTCCAGCCTCTCCCCCTCTCCAAACCTCCACACACCAGCTACCTCATTGATAGTCCCAAAAATGCCATTTCTGACTTCCATTCTCTTGCAAAACAAACTCCATTGGCTCCCTCTTGTCTCTAGGACAAAACACAAATTTCCCTATTTGCCATGTGGAATGTCACGTACAGGGAACAGCTGAGACGGGCTGGAACACAGAGTTCATGGAAGAAAATAAACAGGTGGTGGGTGAGGCAGACCAGAGGAGGCACGGGGAGCTAAGTTGGCCACGTGACATTCCCTTCTCCTGTCTCCTCGCCTTCTCTGGGACTGTCTCTCCTGCCTGGAATGCACTACCTCCTTCTCTGGATTTCCACGGTTCCTTCAAGGCTTCTTCCAGTTAAACAAGCACTCATTAAGCACTTACTGTATACACCAGGGATACAAAGACAGAAATGAAAAGGTCCCTTTTCCCTCAAGGACTTTGTGCTTAATGCAGGAAAACATGCGCATAGAAAATTAAATACAAAACATAGGTGAAATACTTGGGGGCTGGAGCACTGGCAACGGGGGGGATCAGCAGAAGCTTCCTGTGGGCAGCGGCATTTGGGCTGAACTTGGAAGAAAGTCTGGGATCCTAAAAGGCAAACTGGGAATAACGAAGATTAGACTTAAAAATATGTGGCGGGCACATTCCCCACCTCAACCCGCCCCACTCCCAACTATTCACCAGCACACCCCTGGCTCCGGTTCAAAAGAAATTTGCAGGGCAGAGCCGGGTAATGGATCTCGTCGCAGGATTCTTTTCTCACTAATCCGAACCTAAGGTTTGACTTAGGCAAAAGTGGAACAATCCCGGCCCTCGAGAAGTTTACAATCTCCCCCTGCGTACGTGTATGAGTGGGATGGACTCAGAGCTTGATCGGAGTGACTCGGGCCAACTCCCTCATTTCACAGACGAGGAAACTGAGGCCCAGGGGCAATCCCAACAGGTGGTTTTAGAGGGAGGGCACTAGCCGCTTGCGGGTAGGAGGGGGCCTATCGGTAACAGGTGCCGCAGGGGCTGAGCCTTGAAGGAAACTAGGTAACAGACAGAAGCACTTTGTGAACAACCTCAAAGAGCAGTAACAATGTCAGGGTTCTAACACCCACCCACCCATCCATCCTTCCCCCATTCCCTGCAATCCACTTGGGACGGAGAAAGGGTCTGTGGGCTGAGATTAGACGGAGATGCACGGGGAGCACGGGGGCGGGGGAAACACCACCCCCCACCCCCGCTTCAGTAAGGCGGCTTCACTTCTCACTGCTTCACCTCTCCACGCCTTTGCTCGGGGCTGTCGCCAGTTCACCGCCCAGCAGCCCCACGGTGATTGGGCGGAGCCTTGGCCGTGGTATCTACGGGGGTCGGGTGGTGGGCGTGGCCTCGCGGCCCTCACCGGCGCCGGGTTTCGCAGTGGGGCGGAGCCTCTCAGGGCTTGATTTGCATAAGGGCAGCTGCCCAGTCTTTTCCGGAACCGGCTTCCTCCCCTCCCTTCCCGGCTGTCCAGCGGCCGCCGGTTTTCCTTCCCTCTGCCCCGCCCACGGCATGGCCCCGGTGCCCCCCAAGAGAAGGCGGGGCCCAGGCCGGGGAGAGGAGGCCGGGGCCGGGAGAGCCGCAGCCCCCTCCCCAGCCCCGCCCCGCTTCCCGGGGGTCACCATCTACCTGGCCGAGCAGCACATGGGCCGGAGCCGCCGGGCTTTCCTCACAGAGCTGGCCCGGGCCAAGGGCTTCCGCGTGGACCAGGCTTACAGGTGATGGACGGGGAGCCCGGGGAGGGGAGGGGTGCAGAGGGTAAAGGCACGGAGGGTCACTGCCAGGGTGCCCTGCTCTGCCCCGTGCCCTGCCTCCTGCCCCTGCGCCCTGTGCCAGGCACGAATCACCGACTCAAGTACCTCTGATTGACCCCATCCCCAGAGCGTGGGAAAACGCCCCCAGAAGCCTTTGATCTCCTCCTAGTCCCGCCTGGTTGCGCCTGGGGTTGGGCTTCCTGCTGAGAGAGTTATTCTGAGAGAGGTTTTCCTGTGGGTTAGATAACCCAGAAAAAAAACAGCGGGGGAGGATGTGGGCAGCAGGGGGCACGGGCAGAGGCAAGGGCGACCAAGGCAGGGGATTTCCCTAGGGTATGGTGAATTCCAGCTGGGGTCCTAACCAAGCAGCCTCTGGGAGCGACGTGGGAACTAGAGACGGGGCAGCTATTGAAAGTTCTGTTTCTGGGGAGAGTGGGCTGGCCCCGGCCTGGGAAAGCTTCCCCTTCTGACTGTCTTCTCTGTCTTGTTCTGTGTGTCCCCAGCCCAGAAGTGACCCACGTGGTGATGGAGGGGAGCTCGGCAGCTGAAGCATCTGACTGGCTGGATCATGTGTTGGGGGCCTCTGGGAGCCTTCCGAAGCCCCTGCTGTTGAATATCAGCTGGTTCATCGAGTGCATGCGTCAGGGGAAACCTGTACCAGTGGAAGGCCGACACTGCCTGGAGGTGAGATAGGCCCTGGGGGGAGGGCCACCCCAGGAGAGGCTGTGGAAGCGTCTTCAGAGTAGGACCTTGGAGAAGGAGCCTGTGGACTGTGGCCTTTGCCCTGGGCTGAATCAATCTTGGGCGTACTCAGTGTTGGTAGATTCCCAGGGAATTGACCTCAGTCTTTAAAATTTAAGAATGACCAAAGTTCCTTGTGCCCTCGAGGACAAAATACACTTCTCTATCTGCCATATAAAGCCCTTCACTGTCTGACTCCATCCATCCTATGTTTCTACCCTTGTACATTCCAGCCAAATTGGTTTCCTTGCTGTGGCTATGCCTTTAAGGCACAATCTATCTGTTCCTGCCACCCACCCCCAATCCCACCCCCCCACACACACCTGGAATTCTCACCCTCCTTTTGGAGCTTCCAGCTCTCTTCAAAAACTCTTCGAAAAAGCTACCACTTCTAAGAGGCCTCTCCTGTCCCACCTCAGCCCCTCACTGCTTTTTAATTCATTTAGTATCTGCGTACTTATTTGTTTTCTTTTTTCCCTTCAGTAGAATAGAAGCTCCTTGAGGGCAAATCTGTTTAGTTTCTGGTTTTATAACCATAAGTGCTTATTAAACTGAATTTATTTGATAAATAAACATTTATTAAGCACCAATATGTACCAGGCACTGTGTTAAGTGCTGAGGGGTATAAAGAAAGACAAAAAGCAGTCCCTGCCCTCAAGGAACTCACAGTCTAATAAGGAGACAACATCTAAACAACTATGTAAAAATAAGACATTCAGGATAAATTAGGAAATAATCAATGGAGAGCATATATTAGAATTAAGATTCAATTATCAACCCCAGACAGGTCTGGCACCTTCCCCAAAATCAATCTTAATGGTTATCTACAATTCTGTAATTTATCCAGTCTGTCAAGAATGCATTAAGTGTCTTCTAGGTACTAGGTACTGTGCTGGACAGAGGATTCAAAATAAATAAACAATCTTTGTAACAGATATGCCTGGTCAAGCCAAACATTCCCACATTGGCCATGTCCAAAATGTAGGTCTGGGGCAGCCAGGTGGCGCAGTGAGTAGAGCACCGGCCCTGGAGTCAGGAGGACCCGAGTTCAAATCCAGCCTCAGACACTTGACACACTTACTAGCTGTGTGACCTTGGGCAAGTCACTTAACCCCAATTGTCCTGCCTTCCTCTCTAAACAAAATGTAGGTCTTATTCTGCAACCTGAGTGAGGTCTTATTCTACAACCTGAGTGAGGGTTTCATCTAGGGGGTGAGGGGGTAGGCCTGACTCTGGGGGATGATCAGAGTTCTTGCCTTTCAAGGTTATTTGTCTTTAAAATGTTATCCTATAACTTGTTCTGGTTCTGCGCCCTTCTCCATGCATCAGTTCATACAAGTCTTCCCAGCTTTCTCTGAAACCCTCCTATTCCTCATTTCTTACAGCCCAATAGCATTCCATCGTATTCGTATGCCATAATTTGTCCAGCCATCCGTCCCCCAGTGGAGAGGCACCTCCCTGAGTTTGCAGTTCTTTGCCACCACAGAAAGAGTTGCTGTGAATAATTTTGTCCACATGGGTCCTTTCCCTCTTCCTTTGACACCTATAGGGAACAGGCCTGGCCTTGGTGTGGCTGGCTCAGAGGAGTAGGCACTGGATAATGACTTTGGGCACACAATCTTCGCATGTCTGGGGGTGCCACCAGGCACGAAGATGGTGTTCTTGATTTTGTTTTCAGGGTTCTCCTAGCTGGTGATGACCTTTGAGCAGAAGATGGTGGTGCTTACCCTTACTCTGTCTCTTCACAGGTCCCCTTACCCACGAGGAGCCAGGCAGATCCAGACTCTGTGCCAGCCTACGCATGTCAGCGACACACACCCCTCGCCCACCACAATCTGTGCTTTACGGTAAAGACTCAGGCCATAGACTTCCCCGGAGACCAGGCTTACAGTATGGACACATCCCCTCCAATCCTTCCTTGGTGCTGCTGCCGCCAGACTAAGCTCCCTCATACAAACCAGCTAAATAGGGCAGCGGAAATATTGCTGGACCTGGAATCAGAAAGACTCAGGTTCAAATCCTGCTTCAGACACTTATTAGCTGTGTGACCTCGCTAGGCAAGGGGAAGAGAAGGAAATAAGCATTTATGTAGCACCTCCTACATACTAGGTACTGCATTCAGTGCTCTACAGTCCTCACAACAGACTGTGCTAGGTAGGTGCCATTATCCCTGTTTTGCAGTTGAGTAAATTGAGGCAAACAGAGGTTAAGTGACTTGCCCAGGGTCATACAATTTAAGTCATTTAGCTTCTCTGTTCCTGTTTCCTCATTGGGTATAGAGGGGGGTGGACTTGACCTCACAGGTCACTTCCAGCTGTGTATGTATGGTCTTTTCTTGGCCGTCTGCAATCTGATACCTCCCTACCTTTTTGCTGCTGGACTTAGCCTGCTGCTTCAGGTAGGTAACAGCACCTACCTTTTTGTTCCAACAGTTTTATCTCTCAGATTGTGCCTCTCAATACTTTCTGTACTCCCCAGGCAAAAGTCTAAAAGATGACCTTGACTGTCCTACCTCCATGCCTTTGTCCATGCTGTTCCCGATGCCTGAAGTGCCCTCCCCCCTTTTCACTTGTTTGGTGATATGTCCTTCTTTAAAGCCCAACTCAAATGCTGCTTCCTTAAGAATTTCCTTGATTTCTGTACTCTCCTGACCCCCTCCCCTTATGAAAACCAGTCCCCCAGACCTTGCCTAGCACTTTATGTTAAATGTTTGTAATATAACTTTGTGTTATTATGTATCCAAATCTTCTCACCTGTTGTCATAAGTCCCTGCTAGACCCTAAGCCTCCTGAAGGCAGGGATTAATTCCCATTTAAATTTTATCATTCCCCTGTTGTCTCACACACTGTTGGGATTTAGGCCATGTTTGTGGAGTTTGGATTTGCCCTGCCTTTTTTGGTGGTTGGTTGCTCAGAGAGTAGGTTTAGGAATAATTGATAGTCAGTAAACATTTATTAAGCACCTACTGTGTGCCTGGCACTGTGCTAAGCACTGGGGATACAAAGAGGAGCAGAAGACCATACCTGCCCTCAAGAAGCTCATGCTCTAACAGTCTCCCTGGTCGTCACAGGATTTCAAAGTTAGGCAGAGCCAGAGCTAGGAGTTTTTTCTGGGAGAGCGGGTTCCTCTGGGGTGTGGGAGAGTAGGGAGAGTTGATGAAAAGCGTGCCTCAAAACATTAGCACCCTGGAGCAAAGAGCCAGTCATCCCAGCCTTAGCTGGCACTCTCGGTTCAAGGCAGCATAACACAATGTTCACAAGTTCAGTAGGTTTGGGTTCAAATCCTCTGTTCTCTGGGCAAGCAGCTTCCCAGGCTCATTTTCAGTTTTCCCCTTTGTAAAATTGGGTGGCTGTGTACAATGGTGTGGGATTTCTCACATTCTTAATGGGTGGGAGAGGGGTGGAAGGAGGGAGAGAATTTGAAACTGAAAATAAAACAGAAAATAAAATTGGGTGGGTGGAGGCACTGAGTGGCCTCAGAGGCCCCCTTCTGGCTCTAAATTTAGGAGCCTATGACTTCAACAGGCATGTAACACAACCCATACTCTAAAAAGAAGTCTCACTATAGATAAGCGATCACCTAAGCTGTGATACGTGCAGGCTTGGAGTCCGGAAGACTCTTTCATGAGTTCAAATCCCGCCTCAGACTAGCTATGTGACCCTGGGCAAGTCACTTCACCCTGTTTGCCTCAGTTCCTCATCTATAAAATGAGCCGGAGAAGGAAATGGGAAACCAGTCTAGTATCTTTGCCAAGAAAACCCCAAAATGGGGACCACAGAGTCAGACACGACTGAAGTGACTGAACAGCAACAAAAATGACCAGAAACCCACCAGGTCCCCAAGCCGTCCGTTCCATGTTTGGCTAGTTCCCGTCTTTGTTTGGACTGATGTAATCCACATGAGACCATGAGGCTACTGACCCTCTCTGACATGGGTATCATCCTTCCAGGAGGCCCTGGAGACCCTGGCAGAGGCTGCAGGTTTCGAGGGCAGCCAGGGCCGGTTCCTCGCCTTCCAGCGGGCTGCCTCGGTGCTCAAGGCCCTGCCTGGCCCCATCACCAACATGAGCCAGCTGCAAGGGCTTCCCTGTTTTGGAGAACATTCTTCCAGGATTGTGCAGGTAACCTTCGCTCTTCCCCTGCCTTTGAGAGGAATAAATCACCCCAAACTACCATTAACCTCTCTTACCTGCCTGCATTTCCCACATCATCCCCCAAAGTCCTGAAACTTTGGACAGATCAGAGGGACACCTGGGCCACAGAAGTATTAGGGACCCAGAGGCATCAGCCATGATGGCCCCTGAGCCCAGGCCCATGTTCTAGAGATGTGTGGAGAGGAGGGAAGGATTTCCCTTGCTAGTAAATGCTGGAGAATGGTTTGGGGATCCCCTTGGCTTGTGCTCTGAGCATTCTCAGGCCCCTGAGAGGTAGCAGGGTATGACAGAGCCCTAGATTTGGTGTCAGGAAGAGCCGAGTTCTAATCTGGCCTCATACACTTCCTAGCTGTGTGACCCCAGGCAAGTGACTTCAGGTCTGCCTCAGTTTCCTTATCTATGAAATGAGGAAGTTGGACTCACTTTCCTCTGAAGTCCTTTCTAGCCCTAGATATATCTATCATGTATCTATGTATCACAATTTTTCATCCAACTTTTCTGCTACCAGGCTCAGCCTCTCCCTGACTGGTCCCTTTCTGTTTCAATAGGAACTGTTGGAACATGGAGTTTCTAGTGAAGTTGAAGGAATCAAACAATCAGAGAGATACCAGACGATGAAGGTGAGTAGAGTGAGGGGAGAGACCTCATGTCTTCATTCCCTTCACCATCATCTGAAGGTCAGTCAACCAGCAAGCCATTTATTAACCACCAGCTGTGTACCAGGCAGGCACTGCGCTAAGCTCTGGCGGTACAAAGACAAAAGACAGGAGTTCTGGTTTGTTGATGTGAATGATGCCTAAAATTCAGAAGAAGGTTGCAGTCTTGCTGGGACCCTGGTAGAGTTCAGGGGAACCATCCCCTCCCCCTTTTTGGCACTAAACCTCTCTTAGATGAGGAAAACATTCCTTTTTTGGCTGTTTTATTATACCGTTAACTCAGATTGAGCTAGCAGTTCATTAGAATGTAATCTCCTTGAGGGTAGCAACTGTATTGTTTTGTTGGCACTTCATAAATGCTTGTGGAAATTGGATTGCTGTCCATTAAAAACCCCAGATCTTTTTCAGACAAACTAATGTCTATCCACATCCTTCCCACCACCCCCTTCAGTTTGCACTTGGGAAGTTTTTCATTTGCTTTTTAACCAGCTGGATAAAGTATCGGACTTGAGTCAGGAAGACCCAAGTTCAAATCCAGCCTCAGATACTTCCTAGCTGTGAAATACTGCGGCAAGTCATTTAACCTCTTTGTGCCTCGATTTCCTTATCTGTATAATGGGGAAAATACCAGCACCACCTGTCAGGGTTGTTTTGAAGATCAAATGAGATCACATTTATAAAATGATGGATTTAATTTCCAGTCTTCCACCAGTCACCTATTAGTTTTCTTTCTTCTCAGGTTATGAACTAGAATTTCTCTAATAAATAACTTTTAATCATTTTTAATAAAGTAATTTAATTTTTCAAATAAATTCTCGATTTATTAAATAGTACAGAGACAGGGTAGGTGATGTAGTGAATCCAAAACTGGGATAAGGAAGACCTGGGTTCAAATTCTGCCTCCTTTGCCTTTCCTCATTCCCCCAATGCTAGTGCCTTGTCTCTGAGAGCACCTTCCACTTTCACCATCTGTATCTCTGGCACACTCAGCTGCTTGCATATTGTCTCTCCCATTTGAATGGGAGCTGGTTACACCCAGTTTTGTATCTCCAGTGTTTATTAGCACTGCCCTGTGTAGACCGAGTAAGCTCTTTTGTATTTTTTTTTTTGAGGGAGGCAGGCAGGGCAGTTGGGGTTAAGTGACTTGCCCAAGGTCACACAGCTAGTAAGCGTGTCAAGTGTCTGAAGCCAGATTTGAACTCAGGTTCTCCTGACTCCAGGGCCGGTGCCCTACTCACTGCACTGCCTAGCTGAGCTCTTAATAGAGGTAGGTCGACCTGTTTCTTTACGGGGTGACCCACCCTTCCTCAATCTCCAGCAATTCCCTGGGACAGATCTACAAAGTCACCGGTGGGGGAGGGAGCTCCCAACGTCCAAATCACTGACCCCGTCCAAATAGCAGATCTCCTTGTCTGTTCTCAAAGACTTCTTGGGTACCTTGGTCATGTATGTGTGTCACACACGCGAGCACGCACAAACACCCCACGGTGTCCCAGAAGTGTTACCGCACTTTTAAACAAAAATACCAAAAACAAAAATAAAAGATGTCTCCAAAATCTTAGTAAACTCTTAAGCTTTAATAGCCATTAAATTATTATTAGATGTTACTTAAGCTTATGAAAAGGTTGAAAGTTTGCTAAGATTTGGGGGACACCTCACATATGTATGTATATGCGTGTATGTCTATATACATACAGATATATACGTAGATAGAAATGTATATGTGTGTGTATATACGCACGTGTGTGTATGTAATTTATGCGTGTTCATATGTGTTTCTATAATACGTGTGTGTGTGTCTACACAAACACGCACACCCAATATGACTGTAATGGTTATTTTCTAAGATCTGCTTTGTCCTCTGTGAATTCTTCCCACCAGCTCTTCACCCAGATCTTTGGAGTTGGGGTGAAGACCGCTGACAGGTGGTACCGGGAAGGGCTTCGGACCCTGGACGATCTCCAAGCACAGCCCAGAAAACTGAACCGGCAGCAAGAGGCAGGTGAGCATCATGGGATTGTACATTTTAAGGTTGCCAGGAGTCTTAAAGACCATTCAGTTCAACTCTCCTTCCCACCCTCATTTCCCAGAGGTAGGAACTGGGGCCCAGACAATGTAAGCAGCGTGCCTAAGGACGCACAGCTGGACAACGATAGGTGGGATTCAAGCCCTCTGATTCCAGAGCCACTGCCTAGAGGCAGCTGGACAGTTCAGTGAGCCGAGAGTCAGGAAGGCCTGAGTTCAAATCCAGTCACAATCACTTACTAGCTGTGCGACCCTGGGTGAGTCATTTAACCTCGTTGCCTCAGTTACCTCTTCTGTAAAATGGGGGGTGATAGCAGCCTCAACATCCCAAGGTTGTTGTGAGGATTAAATGAGATAACTGTAAAGTGCTTAGTACATAGTAAGCACTTAATATATGTCTCTGGGGCAACTAGGTGGCACAGTGAGTAGAGTACCAGCCCTGGAGTCAGGAGGACCTGAGTTCAGATGCAGACACACTTACTAGCTATGTGACCTTAGGCAAGTCACTTAACCCTAATTGCCCTGCCTTCCCTCCTCCAAAATACATATGAGTGTATATATATATATATATATATATGTATATATATATGTTTGTCTCCTTCACCCTTCTCTCCTATGCTTCAGCGCTTTTTGAGCAGATGGGGAACTGCGGTTTCCCTCAGACAGATAGATCCTGGTGTCTTTCTCTCAGAATCTTCACCTGCAGGGGGCTGGGGGATGAAATGTCTCCAGCTTTTAGCTCAGAAGGTCATTTGCAGAAGGTCATGGCACCATTGCTAGGCACCAGGCACTGGAGATATCAAATCAGACTAAGCCTCCCCTGCCTCCAAGGTGCCTACATTCTGCTGGATCTGGGTAGGTGAGGAAGAGTATGACTCCAAGATTGCAAACCTGGGTGGCCCGAAGGGTGCCAGTACCTTTGACAGAAATAAGATAGGCAAAGAGTTTGAAGCCGGCAGGGGAGGACAAGGAGCTCTGCTGTGGTTGCAGCGAATGTGAGATGTCTATGGGAAATCCACTGGGAAATGTCTTACGGGAAGTTGGTGCTGAGGCTGGAGCTTGGGGAGAAGATGAGGACTGGAGACAGAGGAAGGGGAATCCTCAGCCTAGATGTCATTGAACCCCTGGGATCTGATGAGGACGCTGAGAAGGAAGAGAGAGGGAAGAGGAGGAGCCCAGGACCTTGGCTTCTTGCTAGAGAAAGACTCAGATCTGGTCAGTTCCTAATTATCTGTGCTCTCGGAAGGCCTTCAGGGAGATGAGAAATCCAAAAGTCGGTATCCTTTGGCATTTTTCATTGGTTCGATAGATCACAAGACTTTTTGAGCTCATCTCTAGCAATGGTAAAGTGCTATTCCATGGAGAGAGGAGAGCATAAATCCCAGGCCCTGCAAACATAGCGGCCCTAATCCAGTTGGGGAGACCAAAAGGAACCTCGGAACCAACCAGAAAACCCAGCAGCAGAGAAAAATGAGCGGCTTCCTACTCTGTTTCAGCGTGGGCTGGATGCACAAGGGCATGGAGAAAGGACAGCCTAGTGGGGGCTCTCAACGCTCAGTTTCTTCGGCTGTAAGATGGGGATGCATTACCCCAGCCTCACATAGTCACTGCGAGGATTAAATGAGATGCTTACTTTGCAAACCTTAAAGTACAGTATCATTTGCTGGCTGTTGTAATCATTAGCATGGTTGTTCATTCATTTCACTTGGTGACCCCACTTGGGGTTTTCTTGGTAAAGATACTGGAGTGGTTTGTCATTTCCTTCTCCAGCTCATTTGACAGATGAGGAAACTGAGGCAAACAGGGTCCAATGACTTGCCCAGGATCATATATCTACTAAGTAACTCAGTGCAGGTTTGAACTCAAGAAGAGGAATCAGAAAGGTGCACTGTGGCACAACCCAGCTGCCCTGGACTCAATGGCTCATAGCGTACGTGATTTTTGTGAACTCTCCTTTCTGGGCACAGATTGTGACTGAACATCATAGAATCACAGATCCAGAGTTGGGACCATGGAGGCCCCATGAGGGGCCATGAAGTCTAGACTTCCCATTTCACAGATGAGGAAACTGAGGCCCAGATAGAGTCAGGGCCTTGCCCCTGGTCACACAGAGAGTAACAGTCTGAGAGACAGGATTTGAACCCAGGTCCTCCTGATGCCAAGTCCACTGGCCTACCCACTGCATCCAGGAAGCTTTTGCTCCCTGTCCAGAAGGGTAAGGGCACTGACCTCAGTGGCCCCGGCTCTGGAGGAGGCGCCTCCGTCCTGCTGGGAGGTGGCCCAACTGTGGCAGTGAAGTAGAGCCTTCTGTCTGGACCCTGGGCCCACTCTGCCATCCACCCTGTGACCTCACTCCTCCATCCTTCCCCTCAGCTCTGTCTTTTCCTCTTCCTCCTCCCATGAGGAAGAGGTCTCTTGTCCTTTGTCATGGATCGAGTGCCCATGGCCCTCTCTCTCTCTCTCTCTCTCTGAACTCCTGGGGGTGATGAGGGGACAGTGAGTGGCATGTGTTTATTTCACAGGCCTTTCCTTGTGGCTGAGCAAGGAGTAGGGGGAAGGGAGGCCACCTGGGTGGCCCCTCCACACTCTCACCCCACCCAGTAATGTGGGGACTGATTTCATGGCTAGTCAACAGGAAATGAGACAAACAAATAGTGCTAAAAGGCATCATTAACGGTTATAATGACATAAACACTCCACTCTCCTCTACTGAGAGCTCATGCCCCTTGGGCCCATTTTATAGATAGGAAAATGGAGGCACACAGCATTAATTTGCCCAGAGCCACAAAGCAAGTCTGGGCTCAAAGCTAAGCATATTCCCTAAGCCCCAATACCCTTTGCTTAAAACTGGTGTCTTAAGATCCCTGAGGATAAGGGCTCTCTAGCCCCTGAGATGAGACATAGTACGTGCTATGAGTGGCCTCTGCCAGGATTGCCAGAAAGGGCTAAGAATTCAATCCCAGTGGGTCCTTGCTGAGCCTGGCTTGGGCATCTGCAGGGATCCGTCATTTTGAGGACCTTAGCAGTCCAGTCTGGCGCCATGAGGCAGATGCCATCCAACAGGTCGTGGAGGAGGCCATACGGCAAGTGCTTCCTGGCGCCACTGTGACCCTGACTGGTGGCTTTCGCAGGTAAGACGAAGTGGCTCAGGGCCCCATTCCAAGCACCCTGCCCTGCCTCCCCTAGACCAGCTCAGGGGGTTCCCAGAATTCTTAGGAAAGTGAGCCCTGGGATAACCACCACAGTGCCTGCTGCTCCCACCACTCTCTTGGCCAAAATTGGGGGTGGTGCTTCCTTCTCCTAAGTGATGAGGAAGCTAGAACCAGGGGGTCCAGTGCTGGGGGGATTTGGGAATTGGGAATGTGGAGGAGAAAAGGGATATTCAGACACAAGGGGAGAATCCCTCTGCCCTGCTCCTTAGGGGAAAGCTGCAAGGTCATGATGTGGACTTCCTTATCACCCACCCTGTAGAAGGACAGGAGGCAGGACTGATACCCAAGGTGATGGGCCACCTAGAGAGCCAGGTGAGTCGGGCTGGGGGCCAGATGAGCAAAGTTATCCATCCCTCTTCTTGTTCTCTTCCTATCCCACCACCAGTCCAAGGAGGAGGCCCCTCCCCAAACCAGAGGCTTCTTCAGGTAAAAGGAAGGGTCCCCAGGGGTCCCATTCCAAAGACCCTCCCCTGCCTCCATTTGACCAGCTCAGGATTTCCTAGACTTCTACAGAAAGTGGGCCTGCGGATAACCACCATGCAGCTTGTGCTTGTGTTATTTGGGGAGGGGGGCAGTTCCTAGCCAATCCTCTGGACTTGCAGTCTCTCTCACTCCCCACCCACCTGCCAAAAGGTCTCTCCCCGGTGTGGAGCAGTGGGATGGCAAGACGGTTATAGTTAAGTACAAAGAGCACAGATCTCAGGGTCAAAAGACCTGGATTCAGATTCCATCTCTGCCACGGACTGGCTTTATGACTTTGGCAAGTCACTTGACCTCTTGGAATTTCTGTATCTATGAAATGGGACCATTATCAGTCATTCAACAAGAACTGATTAAGTATTTGCAATATGCCAGGCACCGAATCAGACTCTTTTAGTTTAAAAGTCCTTTGTTGAGCATTAAGTGGAGTTATTGCCAGTTCCATCCTGACTTGCGGCCTGCAGACAGACATGGCAGCCATCCCGGTGCCGATGGAACGTGTAAACACCCCTGGAGGCTCCCTTCTTCCCCAGGCCCCTGAGAGACCATTGCCTCTGGCACGTATGTGGCTGGGTTGTGCAGCACAGAGCGCTGGGTTTGGAGCTAAGCCTCTCTCGTGGTGGGACCTTGAGTTTCCTTTCTCTGAGTTCTGACGCCTCTGACGGGAGAGACCTGGACTAGATAATGTCTAAGGTTATTTCCATTTCTAAGTCTCTGCTGCCTTCTCCTCCCAGGGTCTTGTTCTGTACCAACACACCCAAAGCAACCATTACCAAGACCTCAAGGACCTTGACCACAAGGCGTCCCAGAACACTGCCATGGACGCCTATGAGAAATGCTTCTGCGTTCTCTGGCTCCCAAAGCCACCTACATCCTTCCACCTGGAGACTGGAGAGGGTCCCAAAGAGCCCTCCAGGGATGGGAAAGCAGTGAGAGTGGACCTTGTGGTATCACCTATCAGCCAGTTTGCCTTTGCCCTGCTTGGCTGGACTGGCTCCCAGGTAACAATGAGGTGGCTTCCTGGGGTTGGGAGTATTTGCAAGGAGACACTAAAGGACTTTGGGGAAGTCACTTCACACCCTGGGCCTCGATCTCCTCATCTGTAAAATGAGAAGTCTGGACTAGCTGGCCTCTGTGGTCCCTTCTGTCTCTAAATCTAGGATTCAGGGGCTGATGGTTGTGGCTCTCCTGCCCCAAGAGTGACCAGTCATTGGTGGCCATCTCTAATAATCCTCATTCTTGGCCTTTGATACTGTTGATCACTCTCTGCTCCTTGATACTCTCTCCTCTCCAGGTTGTCAGGACCTCCCCCCCCCACCCCCCCACCTCTCTCTCTCTCTCTCTCTCATCTCACTCTCTCTCTCCTCTCTCACTCCCCCCCTCCCTCTCTCCCCCTCCCCCCCCTTCCCCTCTCTTTTCCTCTCCCTCCCTCCTGGTTCTCCTCCTCCCTCTCTGACCACTCCTCCATCTCCTTTGCTGGATGCTCATCCAGCTCATTTCTTCTAACCATAGGTGTCTCTCAGGGTCTTGTCCTAGGCCCTCTTCTCTTCTCCCTCTATATTATTTTCCTTGGTGGTCTCATCAGCTCCTATGGATCCTGTTATTCTCTGATTGACTCATCCAGCCCTAACTTCTCTCCTGATTGACCTCCAGTCATCACATCTCCAGCTCCCCTCTCAGACACCTCAAACTGGATGTCCATTAAACATGTTAACCTCAAGCTGGCCAAAACAGAGCTCAGTAACTTTCCCCCTAAGCCCTGTCCCCGGCAGACTTCCCTATTACTGTAGAGGGCAACACCATCCTTCATCTTACACCCTAGGAGTGATCCTGGACTCCTCCTTCTCTCACCTCCCATGTCCAGGCTGTTTCCAATGTCCTGGCAGCCTTCTCTCCTCTGACACTGGTACTACTCTAGTGCGGAGCCTCACCACCTCCCACTTGGGCTATTGCAATCAACTTCTGGGAAGGCTGTCTGCCTCCCTCTCCCCTCCCCACTCCAGTCCGTCCTCCATTCAGTCAGTAAAGCCTGATCGTGTCATTCACCCCTAGTCAAAAAACTCCTCTCTGTTGCCTCCATGAACAAATATAAGATTGCCTGGCATTTCAACAATCGGGCCTCCTACAGCCTTTCCAGTCTCTGTGTACCATCTCCCCACCACTTAATCAGAGGCAGCTGGGTGGCTCATTGAATAGGGCACTGGGGCTGGCATCAGGATGACCTGAGTTCAGATTCAAACTCTAAAATGTACTAGCTGTGTGACCTTGGGCAGATCACTTAACCTCTGCCTCAGTCTCCCCAGCTGTACTTATTATGGGTATAATATAGCACCTACCCTTGTTTTGAGATCAAACAATAGTTGTAAAGTGCTGAGCACAGTGCCTGGCACATAGTACATGTCTGTTGTTTAGATGTGTTAGTCACGTTTGACTCTCTGTGACCCCATTTGGGGTTTTCTTGGCAAAGATATCGGAGCAGTTTGCCATTTCCTTCTCCAACTCATTTTACAGATGAGGAAACTGAGGCAAACAGGGTTAAGTGACTTACCCAAGGTCACAGAGCCTAGAAGTATCTGAGGCTGGATTTAAATGTGCTTAATAAATGCTCATTCCTTTAATTTTATTCTGTGATCCAGTGACCGTGTTCCTCCAATAAGACCTTCCATCTCTTGGCCTGGCTCTCCTCCATACCTGGGATACTCTCCCTCCTCTGAGCTACCTACTGAGCTCCCCAGCTTCCTTTAAGTCCCAACTAAAATCCCATTTTTTTACTGGCAGCCTTCTCCAGCCCCTCTTATGCTAGTGCCTTCCCTGGTGATTTCTTCTAACTTACCCGGGGTGTGACTTGTTTGTACAGTTATTGGCACGGTGTCTTCCCCCTCAGGCTGGGAGCTCCTTTGCCCTTTAGGGCAAGAACTACCTTTTGCCTTTTTTTGTATCCCTGTTGCTCAGCACAGAGCCTGGTAGCACCACAGGTGCTTAATAAATGCTTCTCACCCTGTTCCACAGCATTTTGAGAGGGAGCTTCGAAGGTTTAGCCAAGCAGAGAAGAACCTGCTGCTCAACAGCCATGGCCTCTATGACCCAGAAAAGGTAGGAGCTGAGGCAGAGGGGTGGCAAAGTAGAAAAGAAACCACTCAATGGTTATCCTCTGGTCCCCCATGGCTGAGCAGGGAATGACACACAACCCCAACCCCCACCCCCACCCCCGGGTCTTTGGGCTCTAGCTCCGGGTGGCTAATCCTCCCCGACGCCTTTCCCTTCATGGAGTCCATGGCCTGCTCCAACCCAGAGAAATCCCTGCATTGAAACAAGAACTAGTCTATGGGCCAGGACCTGGTCATCCAGGACAGCAGAGGCAAATCGCAGCTGGGATGGGGGAGGTGGTGGATGGGAAGGACGTGGGATAGACTGGGGAGCATGCAGACAAGGGTGACCAGAATGATAAAGGACCTTTGATCTGTGCCATGTGAGAAGCAGCTGAAGGAATTGTGGGTATTTAGGGGAGGGGAAGGGAGAAATTGGGGGCAAAGTAACTGTAATCTATCTGTGTATCCCCCTCCATCTTATCTATATATCTTTCCTTCCATCTCCCTCTATCCTATCTATCCATCTATCTATCCAGCTCTCTATCCTATTTATCCATCCATCTATGTCCCTCTATGCTATGTATCTGTTCATCTCTATGTCTAGCTTCTTTTTTCTATGCTATCTAGCTATCCATCTTTGTCTCTTTGTCTTCTAGTAGTTGAAAAACTGTCCCATACAGGAAAAATTAGAAATGTTCTGTTTGGCCCATAAGGACAGACCCCCCCCCGCCCAGCCGTGGGTAGAAGTCACAAAGAGGCTAGTTGAGGCCTGATGTCCTCAGCGTGAGAACTGTCCAGCAGGGCAATGGGCTGCCTGGTGGGGTCCCCCTTCTCCCCTCCCACAGAGGCCAGGTGCCTTGTAATGATGCTTCCTTTTGGAAGATGGCTTGGATAATGACTGCTGGTCTCCTTCCCACCTCTAAATTCACTGATTCCAAGGCTTCCGTCTTCATCCCCTGGGGGACTTAGTTGGTACTTGGACCCTGATGGTTCCTGTGCCCATTTTTGTCCTCACTTGCCTATTTCAGAAGGAGTCCTTACCAGCGGCTTCAGAGGAAGACATCTTCACACACTTGGGCCTGGAGTACATCGCACCAGAACAGAGGAATGCCTGAATGCCTGGTCTCTCATCCCTCATGTGCCTCCATTTTTGGGTAGCAAGAGAAGCGCACTGCCTGGGAACTGCAGGGATTGAGTGGGGCAGGAGGGGCCTACCCTGCCACATGCTGGTCTGCTGATGATTCCACCCTGCTCCCCTCCCTGGGGGTCCCAGAAAGTCATCTCTGGCCCTGAGAAGCTCATCTGGGAGAAGCCTGGGCTTCCTTGTGTCCAACCCCTTCCCATCCCGATCCTTGGGAAGGTGAAGATATTTTAACATTAGTCCGGAGAATCTGAAAATCCTCAGGTCTTTTAAAATCACTCAACCTGTGTGTCAGAGAAGGGGTTCCCAGCCCCACCTTCTTGCTCAGCCAGGGCTTTTGGGAGAATGGAATGCCAGAGTCAGTAGTGGCCTGGAATGCCTGATCCAAAGTGCCTTTTAGAAATGTAGGGCCCATAATTCTTTGCCTTTTTTCATCCCTGGGGGTAGGGTATTGGTTGTTTACATGTAAATGCAAAAAAAAAATTATGATTAAAGGGATGTCTATTTTTGCAAGGAACCACTGGCTCTCTTTGCTTTCTGCTGGTGTGGGCATCTATACTTCTCCAGTGGAAAGGTCCAAAGTGCAGGTAAAGAGACTGAGTCTTCCAGTGTGCACAGGGCATTGTCCTCGTGGGCCAAAAAGAACATTTCTAATTCTTCCTGTATGGGACAGTTTTCCAACTACTAGAAGACAGAGAGATAGAGATGAATAGCTAGATAGCACAGAAAAAGGAAGCTAGAAAGAGAGACAAATGGATACACAGCATAGAGGGAGAGAGATGGATGGATAAATAAGATAGCTAGATGGATAGATAGGATAGAGGGAGATGGAAGGATAGATACATGCTTCTGTTTGGGGAATTGCAAGGCATGGTGAGAAGGTCAAGATTTGTACCTTCGAAGAGCTTGCAACCTAGTTGGGAAGAATGGAAAGGGATTCGATAACTTTCCTGTGCAAGAAAGTATTGGAAGGGGATGGAGCATACCTGGCCTCAGAGTCAGGGAGTCCTGGGTTCAAATCCCAGCTTTGGCACCCATTGGTTGTCTTCTTGGTACTCTCTTCTCTCTAGGTTTTCAGGATGAGTGTGGTTGGAGGGGGAAGGGCAGGTTAGGAAGGGCTTTGAACACCAGATAAAGGATTTTATATTTGATTTCCAAGGCAATAGGGAAGCACTGGGGTTTGAGTTAGAGGATGACAGGGTCAGACCTGCATTTCAGGACAGTTCTTTTGGTGGCTAAATGCAGGATGGATCAGAGTGGGGAGAAACTGGAAGCGGGCAGACTCGGCAGCAGGCTGGTAACAAGAGTCCAGGCAGGAGGGGATGCTGGTCTGCAGCAGGACGATTCAGGGTCAGAGGAGAGAAGGGAACATCTTTAGAGATCATCAACAGGCCTTGGCACCATATTAGATATGGGGGTGAGGGGAGGTGGGAGACAGTGAGGAGTCCAGGAGGACTCCTGAGTTTCCAGCTTGAGGAATTTGAGAGGCTGGTGTTACCATCTACAGTGGTTAGTAGGAGGGGGGAGGGGGAGGGTTTAGGGGGAAAGATAATGACTTCTGTCTTGCATATATTGATTTGAGACATCTGCTGGACATCCAGGTCGAGAAGTCTGGAAGGCAGTTGGAGATGAGCCATTGGAAGACAGCAAAGAGACTGGGGCAGGATAGGTCGGTTTGAGAATCATCAGCATAGAGTTGGTCGTTAAATCCATGGTGATGAGATCACCAAGTGATTCAGGGAGCACACAGGCAGGATTGGTTGGTAGGAGTCATGGTATAGAACTGGTCCAGGGCTAGTATGAGGGAGAGCAGAGTGGGAGATGGGATGTAGAGGGAGACCCTGGGGGTGGGAGAGTCAAAATTCAGCTTTCAAGTACTAACTCCTCAAACTATTACATTTGGGACGTCAGAACTTTTAGGCAAGTGAGGTCCCTGAGACCTAAGGCCCATTTCTACAAACTGAGAGGGGGCTTCTTACTCCTACTACCTCTCAACCCCGCCCCCTCCCCCCCCCAGCTTGGACAAGGCATTTGTGTATCACCATGGTAACAGCACTGTCACCTTTGCCCATCTCTGCCTGTGGCCTCCAGAACCCCCTCCCTAACCCAGCTTCCTGGGTGCCCTGGGGGGGGACCTCTGTTTTTCTAGACCCCCCAGAAGGCCCATACCACTTGCCATCGAGGTGTATGTCAGCCCAGAGGGTGGGGCTTCAGCATTAGAAAGCCTGAGACACCTAGACCCCCCAAGTTACTCCTTGATCAGGCTTCCTGGCGCTCCCCCAATGCTTTAGGGCTCTGAGGGTGGGAGCCAAGATGGCCCCCCGGGTTCCACTCATTCCCTCAGATGGTCCCTCTCACCTTTACACCCAAACTCAGGTCATCTTGCCACATCGCCCCAGGCCCAGAGGCCCCCAGACCCTGACTCAGGCTAAGGAAGTCCCTGGGCAAGAGGCCCAGCTCAGGACTTATTTTGGACAGATCTGTCACTGGAGTCAAGTCTCAAAAGTTATTTTGAGGCTGGCTCCCTTCTGCCAGCCTTGGGCTCCTCCTTCCGACAAGGCCACTGACCACCTGCCACTGTCCATCCCCCTCCCACAGGCCCAGAATGCCAGCTGGCAATTAGTCAAAGGGGGAGGGGTGGAGTCAGAGCATCATAAAGCCAAGAACACTTGGCCCATAGACTGTGCTCCGCTGCATTTCAGAGCTGTCTCCACCACCCACATCCCCTCTGCTTTGCCTGCCACTGCCATCACCATGCCCACCCATCGGCTGGTGATCGTCCGCCATGGTGAGAGCACATGGAACCAAGAGAATCGCTTCTGTGGCTGGTTCGATGCAGAGCTGAGCGAGAAGGGGAGGGAAGAGGCCAAGCGTGGAGCCCAGGCCGTCAAGGAAGCTGGCCTGGAGTTTGACATCTGCTACACCTCAGTACTGAAGCGTGCCATCCGCACCCTCTGGATCATCCTAGATGGTGTGGACCAGATGTGGGTGCCCGTGGTGCGGACCTGGCGCCTGAACGAGCGCCACTATGGTGGTCTCACAGGCCTCAACAAAGCAGAGACCGCCGCCAAGCATGGGGAAGCACAGGTCAAGATCTGGAGACGTTCCTTTGATATCCCACCCCCACCCATGGATGAGACGCACCCCTACCATGCGGTCATCAGCAAGGTGAGAGAGGGGATGTGTGGAACCTGGGGCTGCTCCCTTCCTCAGGCCAAGGAGAAAGAAGGGAGGGTTGGAATATGAGGACGATTAGTGTGGAGAGAAAGCATTGGGCCCCCGGTTAAGGATGCATCCACGGCATTGTCTCTATCGCCTCCAATAGGAGCGGCGCTATGCTGGTCTGAAGCCTGGGGAGCTGCCCACCTGTGAGAGCCTGAAGGATACTATTGCCCGGGCTCTTCCCTTCTGGAATGAGCAAATCGCCCCCCAGATCAAGTCAGGGAAGAGAGTTCTTATTGCTGCCCATGGCAACAGCTTACGAGGCATAGTCAAGCACCTGGAAGGTAAGATCTCTGTGACTCTGTCCCTGGCAGTGGGAGCTGCCTGTGGCTACCCTGCAATGTCCTCCTGTCCCAAGCCCTGCAGGCTCCTGATCTGGGCTTGAGCTCCTCCCCAGGTACCCCACCTCCAAACTAGGAGCTAGCCTTGGAGCCAAGGCCATACAGAGAGCCTGGTCCCCACTCCAGATGCTCAGTTCTTAATTAGCCTGTACAGATTTCTCGATTGCTCTTGGAGATAGCCAGGATAGGATGTGGCCCACTGGGAGAATGCCCTTAATTGCCTGAACCAGCCAGTTTTGGGGGTGATACACAGAAGCCAGGACCCCAGAGAAGTGCCTTACTGCACTTGGGCCTCACCCTCCAGGACCAGCCAGCTTGGCTAGGAGACAGCTGAATTCATGTTGGCCTTACAGAACTCAGCAGCACCTGTCACTGCCAAATACTCCTTGGGAGAGAGGACCCTTTTTCTTATGTCGCCTGAGCCCGGACCTCAAGGCTTGGGGCACAGGGTGGGGTGGGGATGGCTGACTAGACAGGTAGGAAATGAGGGACTGATGCTGCTACACGTGACTCAAGCTTCTCTGTGCCTCAATTTCCCTGTGAAACAAAGGGGTTGGGCTCCAAGGTCCCTTTAGCTCTAGACCACTGGCTTGGGATTTGGAGTTCTAGCCCCTAGCTCTACCAACAGATGTTCTACACTTGAACAAGCCCAGCTGCCTCTGTAGATCCGTGAAATGTGAAGTTTAGACTAGGTGGTACACTAGACAGAATGCCAGGCCTGCAGTCAGGAAGGCCTCAGACACTCACTAGCTGTGACCCTGGGAAAGTCACTTAACCTGCCTCAGTTTCCTCACTGGTAAAATGAGAATAGTAGTACCTATCTCCCAGAGTTGTTGTGAGGATCAAGAGATATTTGTAAAGTGCTTCTCAAAACTTAACGCACTATACAAACACTATGATTACTGTCAGTTTGAAAAGCATAAAGCTGACTTTGCAGTGCTTCATCGGTGTTAGATATTCTTAAATGATCTCGCAGGTTTCCCCCAGAGTTAACGTTCTTTGCTTCTACGTTCTGACACCAAGCAGCTGTTTGCTTCCGTTTCTTTCCTCAACACCCCAGTGCCGATTTTGCCTGAGACAAGCCACCATTTCCCCCAGGGGACCCTACTTTCAGTGACCATCAACCGCAGCTCACCCCTACCCCAAGGGAGTGGGGAGGGAAGGAATGGACAAGTCCATATATGTGTAAGAAAGAGGACAGGGTGATAACATCCATATGTAAATTACCTGGACATGTTGGTGAGAATAAGGAATAGAAGAGCTGCCTCCACCAGAGGTGGGGAACCCACTGCCTTGAGGCTGCAGGTTCCCCACCCCTGCTCTAGGCTCTATCTTAAGGCCTTCAGGGAGTTCTAGCCTCAATCATAGGGCTATTAAGGGCCAGGACTCAAACTCAGTCTCATGAGTGCAGGTGGGTGGGAGAGTGGAGATGGTGGGTGGTCTGAAGCAAGCACCCGCTGCTAGTGTCACAAATGAGCGGCCAGGGACAGACATCTGGCATCTGCAAGTACCTAGTTTGCCCCAGAGCTAACCTAGATGTTGTGAGGGGAACTGGCCTTCTTAAGTCTTGTCCCCTTGGGGGCACATTAGGTTGTGGTCTGACTTTGAGAGGTAAGGGTGGCCAGAGCTGGGTGTGGGACGAGAGAGGCTTCTTTTCTCAAGAAGCCCCACCCTTTATCTTGGCAGCTTTAGTAGACTGAGGTCTGACAGAGCCTAGAAATGAGGCAGCAGGCTTTTCATCCTCTTCCTTCCTATGTTTCTCAGAACTTTTCCCCTCATGGAACCCATTTGCAGTCCCCAAGGAGAGAAATGGGAGGAGAAAAAAAAAGGATTTAGGATGGGGTATAGAGAAGGGGAAATACTTGGCCATGGCCCAATCGGCAGGCACACTTGCTCTACGAATCCAGCTCAGACAAGCTGGTCCCCTCATTGGGGTGCTCACAATGGCTGAGAGCACAAGTTTTGCCCTGCTGTCTCTAGAGTTCTAAGGATCAAAGCATAGGCCAGGCTGCAATTTTGCTTTCACCTAGGTGTCTCAAGGTCCAGCTGTCACTTAACCCATGACCTTTTGGAAGGAACAGAACCAAGCATGTAACTTTGGTGACATTTATTTCCATCACCCCGCCCAGTGGCAAATAAGAGATCTGGAGGCGAGGACACCTGGGTGGACTCTGAGGAGATGCACAACCCCCAAGGGAAAATCTTTCCTTATAATGCTTCATACCAGCCTCCTCCCCCAATCAGGGCCGAGGACAGATCTTATCTGCACAGCTCAGGAAATGACCACAAGAGGAGCCCACTTCTTCACTAACTAGGTGGCCAAAGAGGGGTCTCCTACTCTTGGTCTGTGACTTTTACAAACTCAGGTTTCTTGCAGCTCTAATATTTGATCATTCTTAGCAATAATGTGGCCCAATTTTCTCATTTGATGAAAAAACCACCCCAGGTAGGCAGAGGTGGCTGCTGCCGGGGCTGGGGTTCATGTTAGGTGCAAAAGAGGAGGTGGATTACACACACACATTCACACACCCCCCAGGGCTCCCTCAGAGGATCCTCCAGGAAGCAGCTCTCCAGCCCCTAGCCCACTACACCCAGGCTGATCCAAAGAGAAGGGGGTTGGCTTACATGACCTTATAAGATCTATTCCAGTACTAAATCTATGATCCCGTGACCTTCACCTTTTTTTTTTTAATGCCAATCGGATCCATTTTAAGTATTTAATAGACCTTCACTTATTTCTGTTACTTGTGGCCTGGGTACTAATGGGTGGGTTTTAACTCTTTGAATCAGTCCATCTGTGATCCAGTCCTTAAATGCCTTGTAACACATACACTCTGGAGAGGCAGTGTGGTAGAGGGGACTAGATTTGCAATCAAAGCCCTGGTTCAGATTCCAGTTCAGCTACTTGCTCCCCGTGTGACCTTAAACAAATGCTCTAAGGCCCCTTCCAGCCATGTCTAGGATCCTGTCAACTTCTGAAAAAGAAATGAAGGAAAACCTTGAAAGGATGAGGCGATTTCAAGGTGGCCTCATTTGTTGCTCCCTCAGGCAAATTAAAAGTTTATTCAAAGGTGAGATAACTGAGCCCCTGGAGTTGTGAAAAGTTCCATTAACAGCCTAGGGTTTTTCAAGTTCAAAGCCAAAGAATTCCTATGGTGTCTTTAAGGGAAATGCAGATGTTGGCATATATGTGCCATCCTTCTCACTTTTTTCTAAGAGCAGGCTCTCTTTAATAGAATTTTCATAGTGTGCTGCCCTGTGGGCCTTCTCGAAATACATCAGAAGCAGCTGGCAAGTTGTCGGAAAAGCTGATGGGGCAAAACCCACGGCACCTCAGATTACCCTGTGGACAGCCAACTTGCAGCCCCTAAACTTGGCCAGCCGTAGCACTCATGCTTTTTTCCCCCTTTAAACTGACAAGTGTTTACAGACTGCACTTAACCTGTATACAGTTCATTCACTCTCCGGGCCAAAAATCTAAAAAGCGTGACATTTTGAAATTTTTGTTGCTCTGGGCCTTTTTCCTTTAGGGAGCCCAGGACAGAGCTGCTGAGGGATAACCTACTGGCAACTCCAGTTCCTTGAGACTTCTCTTGGTGTTAACGCAAAGTAGGCAGCATTTGGCAGGGTCTGATTTGTACTTGTAATAACAATAATCCATCTCCTGAAAACGTAGATCTCAATTCACAATCGCACTTCAGAGGGGTTACTGAATGCCATCTGCTTTGCTGTTACGAAAGTACTCATTTCAAGCGTTCCCTTGGAAAGTGCCCTGTGTATGATCACTTTTTGGAGAGAGAAGGCATCAGTCTTCTGTCTCTATATTAACCTCACCCATCTTCAGCCTAAGGCTGAAATTCAATTTCCTAACAAGATAAGTCTGATATCCTGCAATCATCCCTACATTAGTGCGGGCTGGCAAAGACACTAGACATGCAATACGATAGGAAAGGAACAGAGCAGTAGTAGGGAAAGGTTTACTCTCCAAGTGTCATTTTTCCCAAAATTTTCAACTAACTCCAGGTATAAGCACCCAGGAAATAACATTTATGATACCTATGAAACCCTCTAGCCCAGTGCCACAGCTTCTTGCCTCAAACCTCCAACCCAATAAGCCTATATAAATGAGCTAAGAACTGAAAAGATAATTTTAACAAGCTAAAACACTGAGGGGAAAAGCTGTTAAAAAAAAAAAAACTGCAGAGATCACCACAGGAAAAGAAGACTGAGTGGCAGGTACTCTGTGGTGACAGGTGAAGAAAAGGAGAAACAGTATTATTGCCATTAGAAAACCAGGTTTTTTAAGATTGTTTTGTTCTTACTCCAAGTTATTTGTACCCTGAAAAATTTTCTCGTTTTCCTTTCTCCAGCAAGGTTTCTTTCCACACCTCAGGATGAGTCTTTCTCATTGATTCCATGACCATCAGAATGGAGTAAATAAGGCGGCATGTTGAGGTCTTCCTTTTCCTAATTGTGTTCAAATCCAAGTGTCTGAGAGCCCAAAGTTGGGTCCCAGCAAAGCAGTGTATAGTAACTCAGAACTTAACCAGTTGACTTACGTACAGTAAGCTTTTCAGAAGGTAAGAAAGGTATATATTATATCAGGCCTAAGTTTGCTGAAAATGCACTGCTATCAATTTATTTTATGGATATTGTTTGGACACAACAAATCTTTCCCAAGAAACACCCAAACTGCACTACACATGCCCCAAAGCCAGTGATTGTCATGCCACCTTTCACATTTGGAATTGGCCAACTGTTAAGAGAACCAGCAAGCCTACTGTGCACAATCAGGAGCTACTCAGAATGAGTTCTTGATTTTGTTCAGAAAGTTGAGTGGGGAATTATCATCCACTAACATCAAGTAAGATGGCAGGTACCCTTCCAGTGAAGATAAGAGCATCCCAGGTTAATGAAATGTTTTTTTTTAACTCTCCATGGTTAAATAGTGTGAAATCCTGCTTTTTTGCAATTTTTCTTTTTGCTCTGGGAATATGATGAGGCAGATAGCAAAGAAGCTTGTACGAAACAACAATTCCTGAAGTTTTCGATGATGAGAAGCACAGGTTCTCAACAAATGAGCACAACATTTCAGGTCCAGAGTTGTAAACAGGTCCCAGGCACTGGTAAGAAACTTGGGGGCATTTCTGATAGACAATAAAGTTGTTTTCCACACACATGCATACGGGACCACAGAGGGGTGTGGCTTTTCTTTCACATAGTAAGTTAGGGACAAGGATGGAACAAGAACTCTGTTCTCCATGTTGTTTTCATACCTCGCTGCTTCATAAGCAGTGGCACAGCTGCAAGCCATAATCTTCAGTGAGCAGAAGCTGGTAAGGGGGCCAGGTGCTCAAGCCCCTAGGGATTCACACAGGGAACCCATCTTCCCAAACATCAAGCTCTCATCACCAACAAGCAACAATAAACACGATAAATGGTAACGAGGGTAGGGACAATGCTAGGTATGTTTGGTTACTGATTCACATCCCACCTAGGATTCTAGCATCTAACACCTTGCCCATTCCAGCCCTATCCACCCTCCATTTTTCCTGAGTTTTGCTCTCATTCCCTCTTCCTTTGTGTGAAGTATTTGAGATGCTAGCTTGGAGCAAGCATACCATTCCCTGGAGAGCAAAGGACAGAGGGCACTCTGTTCCTCTGTAGTCTGCTCCCCCCCCCCCCCCCCCCCGACCATGCTGGACTTAACGTCACAGGGACCAAGGTTTGAATCTTGGCTAAATCCTGGGCCTCACTTCCCTCATCTGCAGAATCACTAGATGCCACCTAAGGTCCACAATCGATGATCTTCTGTACTTCCAGTGTCTAAAATCCAAACGGAGGAAGGGGAGGGATGAGGAGTGTCCTCTCAAGTAGGTTGTACGTGAAAAAACCCATTTTGTGTTTGATGCCCAATAGCTACGGGTGTCTTGGATCAAGAGCTCCACCCCAGAACTGTCTCCTGAGCACACTGGGTGGTGCCCACTGCTGGGTGAGGATGCTAAAGGTCATGTTGCTATTCCAGGCAGACGTGATAGCATGAGACCAGACTGGGTCAGGTTTCCACAAAGTAGCTCCCTGCCCTTCCCATGCTAGGGGGAAAGCCACTCTCTTCCCTTTTAGCCCAAGAATTAACCACCACTTGGCCCAAACCATATCATGCCCAATACCTCCTGAACTGGGCCAGCTAAATAAATCTGGGTTCAAAGCCACTGAGACACCAGACAAGTCACCTATGGTCCTCAGTTTCCTCATCTGTCTTCTCCAGCTCTAGGTGAGAGGAAGCACCTGGGCCTTAAAAACAGAGCAGGATACATTATGATGAGCCATCCCACCCCTCCCCGAACACATGGAGCACTTAGCGCTAGTTTCTTCAGCATGACCTTTCTTCACTAACTTTAGGATTTTGCTGTTGAGCGGGGATTTGCTTTAGGGCCAGCTGGCCCAGGCTATAAAGGTCACTGGAATGCCAAGGAGGTTATCATCACTGTCCACTCCATGGGGCCCAATCATTGCTCCTGACTTGACCCCACAGTACTACTTCCTGGGTGATTCCCAGGAGGCAGGAAGTCAGGAATAATGCAGTAGGCTCACTGCTGATTCCTCTGCTGTTCACAGGCATGTCAGACGAGGCCATTATGGAACTCAACTTGCCCACTGGGATCCCCATCGTGTATGAACTGGACGACCAGCTGAAGCCCACCAAGCCCATGCAGTTCCTTGGGGATGAGGAAACAGTCCGGAAGGCCATGGAGGCAGTGGCTGCCCAGGGCAAGGCCAAGTAATAGCCTGGAAGCAAACTGCGCAATAAAGTCACCTCCACCCATTCCTCCTGTTGAGTCTGAGCAGGTGTCTGACCCATGGGCAAAATCGAGGGGCAGAAACACTTGGGAAATGGTCCTGTGCACATCTGGGAGGACTGTGAATGGGACAAGACCCTGAGTAGCTAGTCAGCAGAAAGGAAGCTAAGGCATCACACTCTTAGCTCTGCCTCTGGTGACACTATCCCAGCACCCTCAGATCAAACAGTCACATCCCTGGCCAGTACTGGCCCTGTCAGCTTCTGTGGTACATGGCAGCCACAAAGAAGCTGCAGGATCAGGGAGGGCTGTGGGAGGCAGGACCTTCCCTGTGTCTGTAGCTGAATGACCGTGCCATCAACACTCCCTGGATCTCTCCTCCATCTGGTGAAGCCTAAAGAGGCTCTCCACCTTAGGATGGAGAGCTGCCTAATCCAAAATGTGAAGGGGCTAGTCCAATCTTCTAACAGGTGATAGTAGAACACAGTGGGGTCCCAGAATCGGTGGTGCTCTCGAACCCAACATCTGAGGGATGCCAAACACGATGGAATCATCCACCCGCAAGAGCGTGGTTCTAGAACCTAGGCTAGTTTGTAAATGTTTCAAGGTCCCCCACAGAGGGCCACTACATTGTTGGGGAAAGGGGCTAGTTTTTATTTGCTTAAAGCTGTGGGATGGGATAGAAATGGGGAAAAGCAAGCAGCCAGAGCTGGGAAGGGCTATGATGAACCCAGCTCTGGAGTCTAAGTGCTCCCAAGCCCAAGTTCCTGTGGCCTGTCTATTGATTAAAATACTGGGAGAAAAGACCCTTGTTACAAGACACAGAGACAAATCACATTGCAGGGTGCATCATGTTTGTAGAAATTTCCACACATTTGATTCATGTACTCCACTGGTGTAGGCTGTTAACCCTGGCCCACACACACGGGGGCCAAGGGAATAGGAGAATGGAATGGAGACAGCGGCAGATTAAAAAAACAAAATCCCAGAACAAAATCCCAAACTGCCTCCAAACCATGGTAACCCAGGCTGGTTTTGGTCATATACGAAAATAAAAACACTTCCTAAATTCATTCTACCCAAAAAGTCTCTAGTAACAAGCGCTGCAGCCATCACCCCTCGAAAGCAAGAGGAAAACAAAGAGAGGGCCAGACTCACCAGGGGCCCCCGGAGGTGCTGGGGAAGGCTGACACTCACAGCCAGGAGGGCTCAGAGGCTGTGAAGTGAAAGAGGGCTTAACTTAATCACCACCAACATGGACAGAAGTTTAGGGGACACTGGCAGATCAGACAGGCCCAGGTCTCCCTCTGAGGATGTGAAATCACCAGGTTATTGCTATAATGGGGGAGACGAAATTATAGGCCAGCAGAAGGGACCCCAAAGCCTGGAAAGGCACTGAATGGAGTCGCCTCACCACTTCAGCAAAAGAAAAGTCTTGTGGGGGCTGGGTGTTCACAGGTCCCCCATTTCCCCCAGCGCAGTGGATATCTTATCAGGCAACATCACCCTAGCACCCAACCTCCAGGGCAGGTAACATGCTGCGTCAGTGGAGTGAAGGAATGACCTGGAGAGTCCAGAACCCCATCGATGGGCAGCCCTCACTCGATAAGCTCCACATAGTTGGCAGGAAACATGCCAAAGTGGCCATCTGGGCCATAGCCACGCCACCAGCCGTCATCGATTACTTCAATTCCTGTGATGAGGTTTTCAGGGTCAAAGGAGATCTCTGTGTCATCGGCTGAAATAAGAGAGCAGAGCAAAAACACTGATTACGAACAGCCTCAGGGACACCTTGTGAGCCAAGTTGTTCAGCTATTCATTCCCCACTCAGCCCCGCCCCCCCCAGAGCCCCTGCCCCTGGGGGTCTTCAGGTCTGTGGATGGCAGACTGAGAGGCAGAAGGGTCCCCAGAGGCTGAGTCTAGTCCCCCTGTACGGCAGTGCTGGTGCGGACTCTACGTCCAGGGAGGGCTGTCCCCTGGGCCTCCCAGAGGACCCCAGGTTCTAAAGCCTGGGCCAGGAGTGCATGGGCTCTGGCAGTTAAAGGTGACTGAGCTGGGAAGGCTCCTAGCTGGAGCAGACTGTCCTCCAAGCACCAGAGAATTCAATTCAGAGGCTCATGGTCAGCCTGGGGACCAGGCGACCAAGGAGCCCCAAAAGATGGAAGACCATCTACTAAAGAACTGAGGTTCTGATCTGTGCTCATGGGAGGATGCCCACAAGGGTGAAATCAAAGCCCTTTAAAGTAGGGACGAAAAGCAAATCTACGATTCTTGCTAGAACCACTGTCCCCCATAATACCAGCCCCTGGATTCAGCATTCTGAGAACTTGAATGTGCTATACATTACACACACACACACACACACACACACACACACACACACACACACACGCACCCACGCATGCGCGCACGCATGCACAGACACGCATGCGCACACACACAAACACACACACACAGTGATTTTCCCTCTTCCTGACACAGGCACGCCTGCTCCCACCCTGAGCTCTCCTCTGGGGCTGCAGATGGCTCTCACCATGCCCAGGCAGACAGCACATGTCACACTTCACACACGTGGGCCTTACCAGCCTGGTAGTCATACAGGGCCCTAGCACAGAGGCCCTTCTGGCCCAGCTCTGGTGCCGGCTTGTAGTGGTCGGTATACACATAACTAGCCTCTTCCTCTACCTGTCCAGGGAAGGTAAAAGGAGAAGGATGGTTTCTTTTCCAACAATGTAACCTGCCCACCCTCACCTCTCTCTCCTGGTGCTGCCCAAGAAAGACTTCTAAGGTGGAGGGGGAGCAGCCTCCCTGTACAGGGAGAGGTTGAGGATGAGGAGACACATCTTCCGAGGGCTGGGGAGTTGCTGCCTCCTGCCCTCCATCCTCTGTGGCCCACCCAAAATGTCAGGTCCTGGATCATGACCACTGCCCTCCCCCTTCCTGCTCAGCAGAGCAAAGCTGCCAGGTCTGATGGTCTTTGTGGGCCCAAAAGGGCTCCAACTGAGCACCATTTTTGACAGTGATTCCCAAAGGAAGATGTTGAAGCATCAACCTGCGGGGGCTCCTCATAGAGATTATCTTGCTCTGGGGGCTCCTCATACAAGCTTTCTTCTTCCGCTTGCCCTGGAGAATGAGGGGCAGCACCAGGGCCCTGCTGCACTTGGAAATCTGAGAACAAAGTGTCTCCATCAGCCAGACTGCACCCAAGCACTCCTCCTCCCACTCACTCCCAAGGCCTAGAGGCTGCTTCAGAAGACTCAGACACTTCCTATCACCACCCTTCCATAAAAAACCAAAGCGAGTTACTTGTTGCAGGCTCTGGGGAAGCTGGGGTGGCTTCTGTGGTAATAGAAACTTCTGGCTGGGTGTGCTGCCTCTGCAGGAAGGGGCTCCGAATCTTGCCTAAGAAATCAGACAGTGAGAAACATCAGGTCAAACACGAATCTGGAAAGGAAGATAAAAGAGCCTGAAGTCTCATTATCTATTCATTTTCTTTCTAGGAGGCAGTGTGACATAACAGACAGGGAACAGGACTTGGGAGAAAAACCTGCAATCAAATCCTACCTCCAAAACCTTCCTGTGTGACCCTAGGAAAATCACTTGACACCTCTGGGGCAGTTCCCTCATTGGTAAAAGGTGGGGTCCCAGGTCTGAACAGACTTCTACTATTAGTACTGCATATGAAGCAGTACATACACACAGTCCTCAAAATAAATGCCACAGCTAACGAATGCTGATCAGACTCGAGATAAATGGGCCCTTCCCGATGCCGCCCAGGCAGGTCTTCACTGTCCTCTTGCCCCCACCATGTTCCCACTCCACACTGTTGGGATGACCCAGCCCACTTCTGCAATGGACACGATCAGCGTCTCTCCTCCAGGGCAGCCTTCTCTGGACCATCCATCATTCTCTCTCCTCCTTCACTAGGACCATTAGACCTATTCTCACTCCTCACTAAAGCTCATTTCTCTCACTACTGTTAATTAAATTCTTCCCAGCCTCCTCCTCTCCACTGTCTCTAAGGTCATCTTCCTCCCCCTGTCCATCCATCTATCCCTCCCTCCGCTCTCCCCTCCCCACCTCTTCATCTGCACCCGTCCCCCAACCTGGCCACCACTGACTGACCTCCTGATCAGACTCCACCAGTCTTGGCCCAGGCCTCGAGCCCTCAGGCTCTCTTGGGCTGAAGCCTGCTGCTCCCTTATTCCACCCTGGACCCATCTCCCCAGGCTTCTTGGAAGGCTCCTCACTCTCTTGCCAAGCTCTTCATGTGGATTCAGGCCTTAGTCCTCCCATTTCTCTAGACTCTCCCCCTTGGCAATCTTTTGCTTTCATGGCCTTGATCACCTTTTGGCCTCCAGGCATGTCCTCTTTTCTGACCATCAGGTCACTCCTCCAGACGCACACACCAATTCAATGTCCAAAGCCAGGCTCAGCTTTCCTCCTAAACCTAGTCTCTTCCGATGCCATTATTTGTGTTTGTGACACCACACTGACCGACTCCCCACAGTGAAAGCCTTAAAGTTATCTTTGGAATGGAGAGGTGAGGGAGGAGGGGGAGCGTCTGTTCTCTCCTCTCAGTTACCATGGCCACCACCCTCAAACAAGCCTCATTAATGCACCTGGAAAATGAGGGAGCTTCCTCAGACATCTTGCCACATCTGTTCTCATACCACAAGTGCAAGATCGGATCCTGTCGTTCCTCCACCAGGAGGAACTGCTTCCACGAGGAAGTCCAGACTCTCCTGCCTGGCATTCAAGGCCCTCCAAGAGACAGCACCAGTCTCCTTCCTCATACTGCCCCCTCCCTCAGCTGGTCTCTCTGCCCCCTGGGTGGGCACTGCACCATCTTGGAGCCCTGCCCAGCCTCTGCCTGTTGAAGTTTCATCCATCCTTTAAAGTTCAACTCAAATGAAACCCTCCTCCAGGAATATGCCCCTGAGCCCTCAGTTAGCAATGGCCTTCCCGCTCAGGCCTCCTTCTTTGGTCCTCTCTAGGGCCCTTCTCAAGCTGCAATATATACTAGCTGTCTTTTCTGCATCACGGGCAGGGACCACTTCTTACCTAAACCTTCCATCTCCCTCTACCAGGGTGTGCACACAGCAGGCACTCAATAAATGTTTGCTGAATGAACAGCTACATGAATGTGCACAAACATAGGAAATGAAGGTCAGGCTCAGAAAAAGCCCAGTTCTCCTGCATCCCAGGGCCAAACTCTTATCCTAGATGAGATCAAGCAATGGGATCTCATTCCCTCTCCCTGTTATTTCCTAAGAGCCCCATCAAGGCGAGTAAATGTGGTTTGGGAATAGGGAAAGGGGGTGGAGAGATGGATGATGGAAGAGGCTCCAGGCCCAAGGCACCTCCCTGCACCTTGCTGGAGACTTATCCCATGGAAAAGTGAGATGGGGATCTGCTCTGTCCTGATTAAACAGCAGTCTGAAGTCCTGTGGGGCCCAAAGTCTTAGCCACTTCAGTTCCTGAGCACACTGCCACCAACCTCCCCTCTTTGGAAAGGTGTGAAGGGCTCGAGGGCTTGGACAAGGAGCAGATGGGAAGACGGGCACACCAGGACATACAGAAGGGTCTCTGAAGCTAGTCTTGGCACAGAAGAACAAAACCTGAGTCAGAAGGGATCTGAGAATGTGATCTGGACTAGTCCCTAATTAATGTAATTAATTCCTTCTACAACAACTCCCATTACACCTCTACTTGAACACCTTTAGTGATGGGGAACTTACTACCTTAGGAGGCAATGGAAAAGCCCCAATATTTGTCAAGTCCAAAGGCTGTCTGCTGGGTTGTCCCAATTCTCATCTCAAGATATGGTTGAACAGAAGCCAGGAAGTACATTCAGAGTATACCCAAGGCAGTACCAAATATTTCTACAGTAGCTTCAAAGCTATCGGTTTACAGTCTTGTTCTCTAAAACAGAGGTGTCAAACACACAGTTCACGGCCCCACTGCACGTGCAACACTCTTGAGTATAGGTCAAACTAGATTAAAATATAATTGGTAAATATTTAACAAAGTAGATAAAAAGACAACAAAACAGAGAAAATGCCAACATGTGAGCCCCTGACTCTCCCTGAGTTTGACACCACCACCCCCCATCCCCCAGTCTAGAGGAGGATGAGCTTCCACTGGCTCCTCCCTGACCCACCATGACATGAGCTGGGGGCCTGGTGGCCTTCCCTGACAATACCCATCCATACCAAAGTAGCTATATGGCCCCTTCTCACCTGGCTGAGAGCCCAGAATGGAGGTCGTGGACATTGCTCTCTCCTTCTGCTTAAAAATATCACGTGGGTTTGCCGGTCGATGAGATGCTGCCTCCTGGGGAGGAGGGAATGTACTTGAAAATACAAGCTGACTGGGCACATTTGCACAGCACTGACTAATTCATCAAGTGCTTTCCCACAATACCCTTGAGGAGTGGGCAGTCAAAGGATTATTACCCCCATTTAACAGTGAGAAAACAGGCAAAGAGAGAAAGTGATGGGCTCATGACTCATTAGACAAAGTTAGTAAATCATGGCCTTGGGCCCCAGTCTTAAAATCTTCTGCCTGATGCCAACTGGTCTCTCCAGTAATCACACCTGCAAAGTGCTGCCAAGGCTTCTTAGCCATTGGGCTAAATATTGACCACCCTTGCAGACCTGGACTCCAGAATGGGAAAGCTAAGGGGTGCCTGAAGCCTCTGACTGCATCAGACTCGGCTCCCTTCAGCCTCTCCCCCATGAGAGGAAAAGAAGAGATGAGAGACCCTGGGCCAGGACTGAAGCGCCACCATTCATCCAGTCTTGTCCGGACACACTGCTCCATCGGTGCCTCAGCACAGCTCAATCCTCCCATCATCTCACCTGCCTCCAAGCTGAGCTCTCCTATTTGAGGCTCTCCTGCCATCCTCTGTACCCTCTGGAAGGTGCCTGGGGTCCCAACCCCAACTCCTCCCCCACCCACAGAAGAGGGTAAGCACCTTTAGGGCAGGTACTGTTCGTTCCCCTCTCCCCAGGGCCTAGCACAGTGCAGGGGTTGGACCTGGGTTTGATTAAAGATCCCAACTCTTCGAGACATACAAATATCATCCCTATTTCACAGATAAGGAAACTAAGCAGGAGGAAGCTTGAGGGCCTGCCTGGAACCCCACAGCTCAGTGGTCTGCCTCCCAATGGACATGTGTCTGTCCTCAAGTCTCATGGCCCTCACTTCAAGCTAAAGGTGGCGAGAAGACTTCAAATGTCAAAGGCAAGCTCATCCTCACCTGTTGCTCCTTTGAAATCTTTTCTTGCTCCTGCTCATACTTCCTATCAGGTGAATTGGGTAAGAGGAAGAAGAAGTAATGTTAGAGTCAAATCTAATACTTCCAGCTAACCCTGACCCTCTCTCCCCACTAAGATGTCATTGCTTGAGGAAACCCCTCTTGGCTAGTACTTAAAGGGAAACCCTCAGTAAAGAGCACAGGGCTAGCCATTCTCTCTGAAGGCAGAAGAGAACGTGTGGTGGGGAACAAATGACGGGGTATGAATGTCACTGGTGGAATACTATAACTGTGACAGGACACATGAGGAAAGAAGTAGCTTCAGAGAATCTGAGGAGTAGTGAAGGAAGAACAACCAGGAGAACAAGGAACTCTGAAAGCCTCCAGGACTCGGATGGCTGCTGGAGGACTCAGGAGGGAACATGCTGCCCGTCTCCTAGCAGAAATGGGCACACAGATTTTTCTGGATATTGGCAATGTAGAGGTTTGTTCTGACTATGCTCATTTGTTACAGGGGTTGTTTTCTGTTTTTCCCAGTGAGGGAGGAAGTGGAAAGAGGTGGGAAGAGAAAAATTGTTAACTTAAAGAAAGTTTAAAACTAAAAAAGAGGACTTTGGCCCCAGCCTTCACCTCTGGGCATCAATCTCATGGGCATGTTCCTGGTAGCGCCGCTCTCGATCAGCTGCCTCCTGCAGCTCCCGCTCCCTGCGCTCCTGCTCGAGTCGCTGACGCTCCTCCTCAGCCCTTCGCTTCTCCTCCAGCCGCCGATTCTCCTCATCTTTCTGCGGGGACAATGACACTGATCCTTAGGTGTCCTTACCAGCTCCAGAACAGGGAGAGGCAAGTCTGTGGGCACCTCCCACTCACCCCTGCCCATTGTCCTCTCTCTGCACGTTGGTCACCAGGAAGGGCACATAGCACTCAGCTGCCTCTATCCCCGACACACACACCACTCAGATCAACTGATCCCTCCATCTTCCCTCAAGCAAATTTCCTGCCCACTATCATTCAGAACGAAAAGACTGCTGCAGACCCAAACCTTACCCCAAACGCTCACCTCTGCTTTGGCCCAGAAACTGTCTTTACCAACCCTTTTGATCTCAGATACAGCATTGGTTTTTTGGTACACAGAGCCCTGTAGAGAGACAGACAATTTTAATCAATGACCTGGACCTTGAAGGAAAACTAAGTCTCTAAGGCCTCTTGGACATAGGATCCAACAGCAGACAAAATCATATAATGTCCTCACTTCCAGAAATTTCTCCTTAAATCAAGAGGTTCAGGTTTTATGGCAAGTACTGTCAGATACAGATGCTTTACATCAAGCCCCTCCTGGGAACAGCACCCTGGAGAAGAGGATGCCATGGCCCTCTACAACAAAGAAGTAAAAGGTAACTATTAGCCTCCCTGATCTGCCCATGATGATTCTAGTTCAGTCCCACTGGGCTGGAGGCCAGGAAGGACCCCAAATCCCCTTAGGGGCTGGCTCAGTTATGCTAAAGGAAGTCTATTCCACACCTATCTGTATGAGACAGGCACACCACAACCACGTATGGAGAAGAACAGAGGACGCTCTGCACTGGCCAGAGTATTAGACTGTAGGGACACGAGGCCTCTCCACACACCAGAGCCAGCTGGACCTGGGGGTACCACTTGCTCCCAGAAGACAGGGCTTCTTCAGGGCATCTTAGCCTACCACCTTATCTCCACCCAAAGCAATTACTACAGAAGGTGCAGCTGTCCAACAACTAAAGAGTGATTCCTGCCAGCAAACATCAGATTCAGATGCTATGGTAAATAGCAAGAGTCCCTGCATTTGGGTTTGGAAACCACACCAATTCCTGGAGTAAAGACTGCTAGAACAAGTGGCCTGGTTCAGGAGATACAGCAGGGACTCCACTCATCCTAACCCTCCCTGGCTTCCTTTCTAGAATCTGGCACATCAACAAGGTCAGTATTTCCTTGATTTGGAGGTGCTATAGCATGTCATGGCTATGAAGGCCATGTCTCTAACACCCCCTGAAGCAGACAGATCTCCCTAGGCCATTAAGATTTCCGTTTCAAATCAGCCTCCAAGAAGAGCTGAATGTCGGTCTGTCCCAAGTGGGCTTGGATGCATACTCCTGCTACTTCTGAACAGAACAGACACCAAAAAGCAGGAGCCAGGCCAGTCATCTGGATTCCTCCTCCTCCAAGCTTCTCTTCATGTAGCAAACCCCCTGGCAAGGACAATACTGGCCCTGGAGCAAGGACTCACCACTGGCGCCTGGGGGCCTGAGTCTTGGAAGCGGCTGCTCTCCTTGTGGAAGTTATAGTTTGCCCCTGAAGCTTTGGCAACCTTCTGCATGATGGATTCTGGCTCAACGTCTTCCTCAGCCCGAGCATTAATGGTCACATGAGCCCCCTGCAGGCAGACCCACAACTTGGAGAAAGGAATGCCCAGCCACCAAGTGGACAGTGGGCATCAGTTCACCCCATTCACAACATACAGAGCCAACAGTGAATGGTGCACCACTCATTTCCCAGAGGAGAACCCAATTTTATACAACAAAGCACCCAGGACAAGACTGACTATGTGAGTGATTGGGCGGGGAAGGGGGGGGGTGGTACACAAGGTTTCCATCCCAGTCACCCAGACTGACTCTGTCTTCTTTCTGACCTTGAGCCCCATAGTCTCAACAGTTGCTAAGTCCTTTCATTCTTAACTCTAAAATCTCTCATATGTAATCACTTCTTTCCCTTTCCACTGCCTTATTTTATCTCTAGCCCTCATGGCCTCTCCCCTAGACAACTGACCTCCTTCCTGGTCTCCCCTTCAGTCATTCCCATAAACTTGGGAGCACCTTGTCAGCTGACAGTCAACACTTCCCACCTTCTATGGCACCCCATGATGACAGTGAAAACAGCACTTTCAGGAAGGGGTATCCTCACTTTCCTGCCTCCAGAACAGCACAGTAAAGGAACTGGGATGGGTGCTGCAATGATGCCCGAGGACAGGGTAACAGAATGAAGCAATGGTGACAAAAAACATGCTCAAAGACAGTCCAACCTAAAGAAATTAACACTAACAGACATCCTAGAGAATTAAAGCATCTGCAAAAAGTGAACCACTTACACCCTCATTCCTCCTTTATCAACTTTCTCTTTCCCATATATTTAGGAGGAAGACTGTTCTTTTCACCTCACAGGCAGCACCACCAAGGGATGGTGACAGGGAAGCCCTGCTGGTGGCATAGTCAAAGGCATCCACCCTCTTGAGCTGCATGCAGAAAATGTTTCTAACCAGTGATGCCAACTTTGCCATGGATTCCCTTACAAGCCTGGCAAGTGCCTTTCCAAGGAGTGCTGATGTCAGAATGTGGCCACCAAGAAACTGGAAAGAACACCAGAGTGGGGGAAGTGGGGGGGTGGCAGGACTTGTGACTTCATTGGTCCGGAGAATCCTTAGTGAGGATAAACTCCCTTTGTCCTGGCAGTCAGCCCCACTCCACCTGATGGTCTGACCTAGGGCCCTGAGAGCAGGGACTTGTCCAGGATCACTCAACCAATATAGGCCAGAGTCAGGACTTGATCCTAGGTCTTCTTGGCTTCAAGACAAGGGTCTATCCACTGAGACTCTCCATACCCCAATTCTGAGCATTTTTCTGTCCCCCATGCCTGGTACACTCCTCCTCATCTCCACCTCCTCTTTTTGGCTTCCTTCAGTTCCCAGCTAATATCCTTAACCAGCTAACATCCTAACACTTTCTACAGGAAGTCTTTCCCAACTTTTCTTAAGTCTAGTGCCTTCTCTCTCTTATTCCTATATTTATATGTAGCTTGTTTGAATGTGTTTATTTGCTTGTTGTCTTCCCCATTAGATTGGGAGCTCCTAGAGGGCAGGAACTGTCTTTTGCCTTTCTTTGTATCCCCAACACTTGGCACAGTGCCTGGCATACTGTACGTACTTAATGTGCCTCTCTTTATTCATTCGACACCGCTTGGGCAGCTGGGTGCAAGGCAGATACAGAGAACAGGACAATCCTGGCCCCAAAGAGCTTGTAACTCTAGCAGAGAACAAGCACATCCAATAAAGGAAGGTACAAAGAATGGCTGGAGGAAGAAGGGGATGGGGGAGGGCCAATCACAGAAGCCTTCAGGGGAAGAGAGAACTTCTGAAAGGGACCATGAAAGATGAGTAGAATCTGAAGGGGGGCAATCAAGCAAAAAGAGACCCCAGAGCAAAGGTGTGCAAGGATCCAAGCACAGGGTGAGTTTGGGGAACAGCAGGAAGGCCTGAGCTGGTCAGAAGCAGCACAGCTTTCAGCAGTGGTCCTCAGGGTCCAGTATTCTTTGTCATGAGGAACCAGGGCACATTGAATGTTTAAGCTGGTAATACAATAGGAATGCTGGGAGACTCCCAACCATAAAAGCAGTTGTTTTGAGAATTCAAGGTCTCAGGTGTTTAGTGCATATTTATAATAGGCAAGTTAAAATAAACATATTTTGCAAATGCTATGCTTACCCTAGTACGTATGCCAACGAAGATTTAAAAATGGGCCTGTGGCATCATTGATACAGGAAGTTCCTGAATGAGGACACACGCTTTCTACTAACCATCTCTACATCTTAGTCTCAGGAAGCATGCCAGAACACTCAAGTGACTTGCCCAGCATCCCATTGTGAGCATATATGATAGAGGGTGAACTGGACCCACATCTGCTTGGCCCCAAGGCCAGCTCTCCATACAACATACCACACCTCCTTTGGGTTCAATACAATTTATAATAAACAAAATGACTTATCGATTTTATCTTATCTGCAATACAGCATCCAAAGTCTCCCAGCACAGCTGGCGTGAGGCAGAAGGACCTGTGAGAGTCACAGAATGTCACGCAGGAGGGCAATGGGAGAGAGTCAGAAAGACAAGCGGAGGTCAGCACCATGGGCAAAGGTGCCTGGAGGTTATTCATTAGTTAATGGGGAGTCACTGAAGGTTTGGGAGAAGGGAGGGGAAGTGCTCAGAGCTAAGCCTTAGGAAAGGGGATCTGGAAGCAGAGACAGAACGGATTAGAAGAGGCAGACCCTTAAAAATGCAAGAGGCAATTTAGGCCTGGCTTGAGATTATGACAGTGAAAACAGAAATGCCCCTTCTCCTCCTGCCGGTACTCTGTCACTGGCCCCTGGACTGTCCCTCTTCCAATCCCAGGCATTTTCTCTGGCTGCTCCCAGGCTAAAATCCCACCATCAACAAGAAGCCTTTTACAACTGTCCTCAATGGTAGTGCCTGCTTCTATGCATATCTTATTAGTACTGGACTGTCTCTCCTGTAGGGAGCCGGAACAGAGCTCAGCACAGTGCCCGGCTCATAATAAGTACTTAATAAATAAATGTTGACTTGACTGGAAATAAGGGGAAGATGTAAGAAACATTTCAGAGTTAGACCTGGAAAAAACGTGGCACCAATTGGTATTGTGAAGGGCAAGGGAAAGGGAGAAGTCTGATGAACCTAGAGGACTGGGAAACAGTAGCAGGAGTTTTGTAGTCAAGTCAGGCTGGCAGAAAGGAGCTGGCCTTCAGAGTGCCCTCTAAGTGACATCTTTACCTTCAAAAAGCTGGCCATCGTGCTGACGTGGTTGGCGCAGGCCCCCTTCCGCACATCATTCACGCCTTCACCCGTCTGCAACACAAGGAGTGATGGCTTCATCTTTGGGCCTGATCTTCAAATGGAGAACAGGCTAACTCCCAGAGTGATCCCACCCCAAAGCAGAAGAAAAGGACAAATCTCAAATGACCACGACTCTCTCAGCTCTTCTTGGTAAAGGCTCAAAGGAAAAGTTCTCATCAATTTATGGCAGGCAACCTGGGGCACAGTGGAAAAGGGCATGCATGAGTCCTTGCTCTGCCACTTCCTACCTAGTGAGAGTGGGCAAGTCCCCCCTTTTCCTCAGCTGTACAGGGAAGGGGTTGGACTCAATGGACACTTCCTTCCATTTTAAAGAATCCAAGAGCTATAAAGGACTCCAGGAGGCATCTGGACCAATTCTATCCAACAGGTGAAGGCCCTTTCCAACATGTCTGACAGTCTCTGGCTCTACACCTCCAGTAACTAGAAATTCACTCCTTCAGGAGGTAATAGTTCATTCCAAGATCAGACAGGTGCAATGATTAGGAACTTTTCCCTAGCAAAATAATGACCCAAAGTCTTTGCTAAAGGCTGCCACCTTAGACCATCTAATTCAACTTCCTGCCTGAGAGCAAATTAAGCAGAGACACTGGCAACATGAAGCTTTTAGCATGGAATCCTGGAACATCAGAGTCCTCTCATATTACCCCTAAGCTAGCCCATTGCTGGCTTTAGCAAACCTCACTAACGCACTGCCCTCTTCCGTTCTCTCTGGTAACATTTACAGAGGGCCTCATGTACAAATGATAAAATTTGGGCAGAGAGAGAAGAGTGACTTGCCACAAATTAGATGGTAAATCAGTGACATGTGAGTTAAAACTGAAAATTAGCCACAGTATCTCTTTAGAATCTGCTTTTTTTTTTTTTTTAATGTGCCAATCTTGGAAGCTAAGCAGGAATTAATTCTGAAGGAAAACTGGAAATAAAAGCTCTACGTACCCAGTTGACAAGGACAAATTTGGGTAGGCCGGAGTTTGGGTCCTTCACCCGGCAGAAAGCATACATCACCTTCCCACTATTTAGCTCCTCCACCATCTCTTCCAAGCCACCTTCTGCAGTACAAAGTAGCAAGGAAGGAAGTCAGGAAAGTGTAAGGGAAAATCCTAGGGAAACTGAACAGAGCTTATGACAACAAACAACAGTAACAATAAAAATGGGCTTTGGGGGTTTTTTAATCTTTTTTATTTTTTGTTATTCTGAATGTGACGAACACCAACACGAACACTTTCACAAGCAAAGAACAGAAAAAGAAGCCTCTCTGCAAAACTGTGACTGTTACATACATGTTGTTTTATCAAATATATGAAAAATTCAACCCAGTGGTTACAAGGCCATCCTGATTGTGTTCTCCAAACTTGCCTTCCATGTGTTTTAAAAAAGGCTCTAAAGACCTCTGTTCCCTTCTTTTGGGGGCATCACTATCTCTAGATTCCACACCCCTCCCTCCCTTCCAACTGAAAAAAAAGTCTTCCCTTGTAATAATCAAGCAAAACAAATTCAAACTTGGCTATGGACAGAAAACCTGTTTCATTCTGCACCTCTAGCCCATCACTTTCAGTTGGTCAATGTGCTGACCAGTGAGTCTTAAGATAACTCTTCTTTACAATGCTATTATAAATAACTTCATAAGTTAGTGTTACTATATAAACTGTCCTCCTGACTATGCCCAAAAGACTATAAAACTGTGCATACCCTTTGACCCAGCAATACCACTACTAGGTCTGTATCCCAAAGAGATCAAAGAAGAAGGAAAAGGACCTAAACACACAAAACTATTTGTAGCAGCTCTTTTCGTGATGGCAAAGAATTGGAATTGAGGGGATACCCATCAACTTGGGAATGGCTGAACATGGTGTGGTAAATGATTGTAATGGAATATATTGTGCTATAAGAAATGACAAGTAGGATGACTTCAAAAAAATCTGAAAAGACTTACATGAAATGATGCAAAGTAAAGTGAGCAGTACCAGGAGAACATTGTACATAGTAACAGGAATAATGTAATCATGATCAACTGTGAAAGACTTAGCTACTCTGATTAAGACAAATATTCACAACAACTTAAAGGGATTCATGACGAAATGTGCTAGCCCCTCCAAAGAGAGAATTGATGACCTCTAAGTGCAAATTAAAACATAACTGTTTCCATTTTATTTTTGCTTCTTTGGCAACATGGCTTAATATGGAAGTGTGCTTAGCATGGCTTCCTATGTATAATGGGTAGGGTATTTCTTGCCTTCTCAATGGGTCTGGAAGGAGTAAAAGGAGAGAATTTTGGAGGTGAAAATAAAAAAAAAAATTTTCTTCTAAAAATTGTCATTCTTCACTCTCCATTAGCTCATACGAGTATTCCCAGGTGTCCCTAAAACTGTCCCTTTCATCATTTCTTATGGTACAATAATATTCTACTACACTCACACACCATAACATGTTCAGCCATTCTCCAACAGAGGCACTCCCTATGTTTCCTGTACTTTGTTACAACAAAAAGAGCAACTCTATTTTTGTATGTTTGAGTCCTTTCCTTTTTTCTTTGATTTACACCCTGTAGTGGTATTGCTTTATTCTTATAGTTTTCATCAGCCACTGGGCAGAATGGAAATAAGCCAAAATGACTTAGTTCCATGGCAGTATAGACCAAAATGAAAAATAATGAGGTTGTGAAGCATGCATCCCAAGCTACTAAAATTCACTCCTGTCCTTACTCCTGCCCAGAACCCTCACAGACCACTTCTTCCACCTCAGGGAGTCAGTATCCCACTTTGCCTATCTCCTGAAGGCCTCTGGGTCCTCTGAGGGGGCAATTATAAGAATCCTCTAAAAGATCCAATTGTCTAAAAGGCTGTTTCTAAATTTCCCAATTCTCCCTTTGGGACCCACTGCAGACCCTCTGAAGAGGTTGTGGGATAAAAGTGAGGGCCTAGGCTGCATCCCCTAGGTTATGGGGCTCTAGAACTCAGAGAGCCCACGACTCTGCTTCTCTAAAAGAAGATATTTTAGTAGAGGGCACTGTGTAAGATGTTAAATACTCTCAAAGAATGTCAAGTTCTTATAGTAGCTATTCACATAGAAGTAGTTAGTCACTCTTTTTGTTTTCCCATTTTTATCACTAAGTGGTTTGTTAGGTTAGTCCTTATCTACAGTTACAACCTCTATAGGGTTTCCGGAGTATCCAGCAGCAAGCAAATAGCTAAAGGAGATCACCACAGTTCAGGAAGAGCTATGGATTAGAACCAAACAGCAGTGCTCTTTAAAATACACTGAAAAAGAACTATGTGCTTCAACAAGCAATGAAAAATCTCATTATGAAAGAGAGACAGATGCAAGAGACTACAACTTTACCATGCTTGGTCCTTCCATGCTTCCCTGACAAGCCTTAAACAATGTTTCGAGGGAAGAGAAGAGGCTTCGTGGATCTTCTCATCCAAGGAAGGGACTCTGAGACGTGCAGCCCAGCCTGGGCCTCCAGCAGAGATGGAGGTGGAGGGCTGTGGGATGCTGCTCAAATAAAGACTTTTTCAATGGAATGGCTAGTTTGGCGAAATGATTTTTCCTCTTTCTTTGTTATAAGGGATAATTCAAACGGGTAAAGAATATATTGAGAAATATAGTTGAGATAAAAATAAGATGATAAAAAGAATTATTTAAAAAGAGAACTACACTAGTCAGGACAGGGGCTTTAACCTCTCTCTTGCACCAATTCACAACAATGTGCAGAATAAACATTCTGACTTCTGTTCTCACCTACACATTCCCCACTCTCCCAAGGACTAAGGAAGCTAAGTATTAGCACTTGGTGTGGGGTTGAAAGGATTAGAACCAAGAAAACAGAACACCAAGATTTAGTCAAAATGCCTTCACTCCAACATGCCAATGCCCAGCTCTGCCACTTACTAGCTTACGTGATTTTGGGGAAAACACTCTCTGTCCTCAGTTTTCTCATCTGCAAAAAGGGATTTAGACTAGATGACCCCAAGGTCCTTCCCAGCTCTAACTCCTATGATCCAGGAGAGCTTAGGTGCCCACTCTCAAGGTCTGCCTCTTTGTCCCTAAGGGCTGTTGGTGTAGGCCATGTCCCCAGGAGGAGCAATGAGGCAGAGAAAAATAGGACCAAAAAAATCTGTATCAATGAGTTTTTAATCTTTGCTGAAATAGGCTGGAGGGGAGAGGCAGGGGGAAGGTACAGACTCCATTGAAGAAAAAACATTTTCAGGTTGAGTCCCATCATCCTGTGCCATCACTGAAAAGCAGTCCCTGCTGGCCTACACTGCCCTTGATAAGCCCAAGGTTATCACCAATGCCTCTGGGTATGTGTGTGTGCATGGCACATGAAAAAGATTCAGCAAGACAGCATATAATTAAGTGGTTAGATAAGCAGTATGGACACTAAGTACAACCCAGAGGAGTTAGAAGGAGGGACATTTTCGATTCTCCACCCCCCTGGACAACACAGGCGATTTTGGGGATTTTATTTAGCTGTTTTTCCAAAACTTTAAAAGATGTGTTATTTCCCTGGGGTGGGTGCTCTTTCCTTCCCCATAAAGTACGATATGACTGCCTTACAAGGCCTCCACCTTATCAGACTCCATGCCCTAAGAGCAGTTACAGTATCCAGATGCCTTAGAATCAAGGGAACGCAGCAGGGTCAAAACAGTAAGAATGAGAGGGTGCCAATGTCTTCACAAGTGTCAGGCAACATCAGGTGGTCCCAGGCTAACACATCAGGGGACACACAAGGAGTCGTGAAGTGAATGAAGGGATGTCCCCAGCGGTTCTCAACCAACTTTTCTTGGCAATGCAATCACCAAGATAATTCAAGAAGCATTTATTAAGTGCCTACTATATGCTACACATTGGCCCACAGCAGTGTCTCCCCTGTGCCTGTTCTAAGCAGGCACTGGTGCAAGGCCCAGACAGCCTCAACAACCACTTCCACGCCACCCTCAATACTGCTTTAGCAGTGGTGAGCAGTATCTCCTCATCCTTCAGGGCCCCTCTACAAACACGGAAGATTCAATGAGGCTGTGTACTCATTCCCTTGGAATGCTGAGAATTCTTATTTCACACTTTGTGTGCCCAAAGATGCACCACTACATGTGCCACTTGCCTTCCCTTAAACAGACTATGTGAGAAAGAACAGGGTCATGCAAGGGACTAGTCCCAATTTCCTGTTGCTACTAGTAATAAAAACCGCATACAACCTCAAACATGTTGTAGGGACAGGGGGTCAGGAGAGAAGCTGGGAGGCTGACATCCCTGCATTTAGTCAGGCAAGAAAAGAAATCCAATTTGGAAGCAAAAGGTGGTGGCAGGATGACTTTGAGGACCCCTGACTTGTTCCTATGTTGGGGACACGTGACTGTTCTCAATGAAGCCGCTCCCAGCAAACAGCCCACACAGGCCAAAGAGAAAAAGTTCAGCAAACAGATGAAAGAACAAACAAGGAAAAGAGGGGGAAAAGAGAGCAAAGGAAGAAAAAAGTGCCCAGTCTAACCTGCATTCTGCACATAATCTGTCATTTATTTCACCACTGAGGGAGAACTCCCAGAATGAAGCTTCCATAAAGGCAGACCAGCATCTCTTTCACAGCCTGTCAAGCCCTCTTCCCTCATCATCAAGCCCACAACAAAAAGTCACTTTGCACCCCCTTCCCCACCACATGTAGGCTCACCTCCAGTGCCGGCCACCCGGATGTCATTGCTGTTGCCTTCATAAGTAAACAAGGCCCTGTAAGAAAGCACAAGTAGACCATGTGGTCAGGTGTCACCTCGCAGTGCTACAGAAGGCCATGATATTCTTAGGCCTGAGCTCAATTTGTACAAACACTTGACATTTTACAAAATTCTATCCTTCAAGGTCCATTTCTGAGAAGGAGATGGCCAACACGGCTAGTAAACGGCAGAAGAGGGCAGAACCCGAGGTCCAGGCAGTCCATGTCTACCCGGTGCTCTTTCTATTACACCATGATTCTTTTTTTTTTTTTTAATTTAGTAAGATCCTAATTTTCAATAGAGGTCACTAAGATTCTGCAGACAGCTTCCTCAGCTACTCAAAGGAATTCACAATCAAGGATGGAGAACAGTCAGAGGAGACTGACTTTTTATTAACAGGCAAGAATTATGAACTAAGGTTGCTAGTGAAGCTAAAAGACAAAGGGAAAGATCCCCTTTGACACCAAACCCCAAAGCAACTTAAGCAAAGCTGGGAAGATCAGGGAGGAAAAAGATACATTAGGCAGAGGGCCATCCCACCCAACTGCCTTTGTGTGTACACCCATTCTGTGTATTTGTGACTTAACATGGAGTCCTAATTTGAGGGTAGCATTTTTGATATTTCAGACTTATTATTCCAGGGCCACTGCACCCAGGTGCTGAACAGATCGTATTAAGCTCATTCTCATTAGCCTTGGAAAAGTTACTGTCTCCAGTCACTGTTTTAATTTCCTCACATAAAAGTAGGGCCTTATTTTTCTGTTTTCCTTTTTAACAACATCTGTATTTACTTCCAGGGAATGCTCAGCAAGTAACTAATAACCACAATGCCCTTGAAAGCGTATAGGCTTATAAATAAACTCAGAGCTACTTGGGAAAAGTCACAGTTGTGAGTTGTTAGATACTCACTTCACAGAGAGCAAGCTAACAAACTAGGGCAATTCCCCAGCTTTCCAGCATAAAGAAGCAAGTTGAGTGAAAACTCCAACATCAAATACGGCAATCACATTGGCCATCTTTAAACCAGCCCTGGCAGGCAGCTCTGTGAGCTATGCTGCTTTACATTCAATCAGGAGTTTTTAACCCTCACTGGCATCACAAACCCCTTTGGCAGTCTGATAAAAAGTACTAACCTCTTCTCAGAACAATCTTTTTAATGTACAAGATAAAGTATACGAGATTACAAAGGAAATATACACTGAACAAGGTATCAAAATACTTTTAAAAACTAACTCACAAACAAACTCCCCTGAAATCTACACATGGACCTCATGGCCGCCACTGGGCCTTAGATAAGAACCTCTTTATCAAAAAAAATCTGATAAATTGATCTCCATCATATAATAAATGAAAGGAAAAACTCCATTTAGAACTCATAGTTTACCACCCAGGAATAAAATTCACTTGGAATTCCAAGTATGGTAGAATAATTTCCAGGTCTGTGTGTATATATATAATCTCCAGGTCTGTCTGTGTGTGTGTGTGTGTGTGTGTATGTATATATATCTTGAAGACAAGATCCTATTGTTTTCTAAAGGCCTCTGTCTAGCCTGACACACTGGCTTCACTCACAGCCATGTCGAGATGACCAAGCACAGATAGTGGTGAAATGAAAAGGATGGAGGAGGGAAACGAGACTCAGACAGGATGCAGTGGATCAAGTTAACGAGGAGATAGTGCTTTTGGAAGGAATGAAACACAATGCAGACTTTCAGAAACATAGGTGGGAATAAAGAGGAGTGACCCAAATGAAGTGGGGGAAGAGGCTGTCATTCTTTCAAAGCATCCCACCCAATTCAACACTGACTTTATCACTGACTCAGGGCTATGTTTCCACTACTCCCAGAAGGCTAAAACACTGCTCCTTTCTGTGACAACAAAGGTCAAACCAAGGAGTGCTCGTTCCAGCAAGGCTGGGCCCTCAAGGCTAACTGAGAGAAAGGTGGCAGCTCAGTACAGTCTATTAGTCCTCTTTCTGATAGGAAGCAAAGTAACTAACTCTCTGGCTCCACTGAAACCTCTTCAAAGTTACCTCCCACTAATCCCCTAAGACCCCCTGCTTCAGCTAAACTGCTTTGCTTGTTCACAGCAGGAGCATTTCTATATAAGTATAATACATGTATCCATCCAGACGAAGCTTATCGTCTGCTTGTGGAGAGAGGACATACAAACTTAAACAATACAAATAAATACAGATTGGTTTTGCCAAAGGAACAGTCCAGACAATCGACAGCCACTCCACAGTGAGCTGGAGGGAGACATTTGGACTGGGTCCTAACACAGGAAAACAATTTACAAGGAAAGGGGAGACCTGAGTTGGGATCAGGAGAGAACAAAAGCACAAATGGAAGAAAGTGGAGACAAGAGAAGCAAGACAGTCAAGGCTGTGTTCAGGGACAGCAGATAATCCAGGAGGGGTAAGAGAGGAGGCAGGAAGGGCCCCCCCAGCTCCTGCCCAGGAGGCTGAAGAGACAGCCTGAAGCCAGACTATGGGGCACCAAGGGCAAGCTTCGGACACTACAGAAGGTTCTGAGGCAGGAGAATGACTCGGTCAAAGCAGCATTTTCACAAGATGTGTCTGGCAGCAGCCTGCAGGACTGAAATGGAGAGGGATTTGACATTGCAGTTACTTCGGTCATCTGGGCATGCAGTGCACAGGCCTATAGTGGAAACAGTGGCCCCTCCCACTAGGGTTTGAAAAGCATTTTACATCCATTTCTCCCACCACTATCCTCTTACTGACTCTGGGAGAGGAGCACTATGAGCAGGGTTTCTATTTTGCAGATGAGGAAACAGACTCGAAGGTTTTGTAATCTTCCCACATTCACACAATTAGCGTCAGAGGCACCATCCAAACCCAGGTCTCACGTGACTCCAAGCCCAGGGCTCTCACCATTACATGACCCAGCCTTCCCTACTAGAGTGGGAGCAGTGAAATATCACAAAGGAAGAATCATTAGCCTTTATGATTGACTACAAAGAGGAAGCAAGGAACAGAGAGAAGTCAAAAATGCCTCCAAGATTTCAACGCGGGAAATAGGGTCGGTCATAAGAGCAGCAGAAACGGGGAAGGCAAAAACAGGAACTAAGGGTTAGGTGGGAAAGTCCAATTTTAAGCAAACTTTGCTGGCAAACCACCTTGAGGTGCAAACAGGTTGTTCAGATGAACAAGTCCAATAGGCCACTGGAAACAAGGGGTCAGACAGCATAAGGGATTTTGTCCCAGCCAGGAGATGGCAGAGACAGAAATCACCTGAAAAGGGCAGGGAGGGGCACAGAATGGCCAGCGCAGGCCCTTATACTGCCAAGGCAAGGACACAGCCTGCTATATGGAGATGTTTGCACTACAGTGTACATCTGATGTTGCAGAGACTGGAGAGGAAGAGAACCAGGAGCCTGAGGAGGGAGATGATGGGAGGAGGGGGGGACTTCCACTTTCAGCTGAGCCCCCTGATCTCCAGCACCTTCCATCTCCTGCTGGAGTGACTTCTATCTGTGCTAGCACTGGGCCACTCCATGGCCTGCTGCTGGCCTGATCTCCCAAACTTCCCTCTGACCTCCGGCCTCCCATCTCCTCCTGTGTCTGTCTCTTAAGGAGGAAGAAGAGCAACAGCAACTGGGGGTGCGCCTTCCACCTCCTGCTGGGTAGGCCCAACCTCCATCTCCAGATGGAGCTTCAAAGGAGTAGTGAAGCAGGGATGCCCATCCACCTTCCATGTCAGGCTCCCTGTGTCTCCAGCCTCCTTTGGGAAGTGGAACAGCCCCCTCCACACAACATTCACACATCGAGTCATACCTTTGCTCTTGCCATCACTCACAAATGCACCACCTCCATGTTCAAGAATCCCCAAGTTCCCTCATCTGACCAGAATCTGTTGGCTTTTCACCTCTCCTTCTGCCTTCCTTTACAAAACCGTACTCTTCATCCAACTGTGGATCCACTAATCCCTTGACCCCTCAATTTCCTCCCCGGCCATCTTCCCTGCACTGACCACTCTTTCCTCTTCTCCCTATCTTGACTCTCTGGTGAACCAATTCAACTCTACACCGTCCTCTTCTCTTGAATCCTGAGCCCCCTTATCATTTTGCCAATTAGACCTAGCCAAGCCTGAGCCTTAGATCACTCCTACCATCCACTGTATTCCTACAAACATGCTACTGCTGATCAAAGGTAGAGATTATCACTGCAATTATTCTGACAAGGTCCACCACAAATCTGTTACACATCCTCAACTGGGCCCTCACTGTTGCTCGGCAATCCCACTAAACCTCCCTTATCAACTCACTGTCCCACTCTCCACAGTGGCTCTTCCAAACCTCTTCAAACCTCCCATGGCTCCTGCTCCCCTCTCCCCAACTCTCTGAGCTGGGAACCTTGTCTCAAATTTTACAAAAAAAATTGAGGCCATTTGCTGTGAGCTTCCTCTTTTCCCCTCTTCCCCAGCTTCTATCACTCAGGAGCCTTCTGCCACTCTCTTCTCCTTCACTCCCGTCTCACATGATGATGAGATGCCTTACTCCTTACCAAAGCTAAGCCCTTGTACCTGTTCAAGTGACCCCACTGGGGGGGGGTCCAGACTGCCCACTCTGTCACCCTCACACTTTCATCTATTTTCAATCTCTCCCCCTCTACGACTTCCTTCCCTACTGCCTACAAATATACCCAGTCTCCCCCATCCCCAAAAAACCCTCATTTGATCCTTCCATCCTCAGTAACTATCATCCTAGATCTCATCTGCCTTTTGGACTACACTCAAACAGGCTATCGCCTACACTAGGTGCCTCCACTTTCCTCTCACTGCCTTCTTAACCCCTTACAATCCAGCTTCCCACGGCCTTTTCTCAATCCTCATTCTCCTTGACCTCTCTGTGGCCTCCACCACTGTTGATCACTCTCCTTGATACTCTCTTTTCTCTAGGCTTTCAGGACACTGCTCTTTCCTGGTGTTCCTCTTATCTATCTGACCTCTCATTCTGAGCCCCCTCGCTGAACCCTCCTCCAGGTCACATCCTCTAACCACAGTGTCCCTCAGGGCTGGCCTGTGCCCTCTTCTCTTCTCCCTCTACACTACTTCACCTGGTGATCTCATCAGCTCCCATGGATTTCATCACCATCTCTATGCTGATGATTCTCAAATCGACCTATCCTGCCTCAGCCTCTCTGCTGACTTCCAATCTCACATCACCTGCCTTTCAGACATCTCGAACTGGCTGTCCAGTAGACATCTTAAACTCATTATCTTCAAAACAGAACTCATTCTCTTCCCTCCTAAACAACCCCCACCACCACTTTCCTTTTAACTGTAAAGAGCAATAATACCATCCTCCCAGTCCCCCAGACTCATAACCCAAGAGTCATCCTGGATTCCTCACCATCTCTCATCCCCCATATATCCAAGCTATTGCCAAGGCCTCTCTGTTTCACTTTGGTAATACCTCTAGAAGACAACCCTTCCTCTTCTCTGACACTGCCATCTCCTGGTGCAGGCCCTCATCACCTCACACCTGCACACCACTGCAATAGCTGGGGGGTCTGCCTGCCCCAAGTCTCTCCCCATGCCAATCCATCCTCCATTCAACCACCAAAGTGATCTTCCTAATGCACAGGGCTGACCGTATCTCTCTTGTACTCAGTGAACTCCAGTGGCTCCCTGTCACCTCCAGGATCCAATATGGTTCAAAGCTTTTCATAACCTAGGTCCCTCCTACCTTTCTAGTCTTCTTGTACCTCACCCCACATCGATCCAGTGACACTGGCCTCCTGGCTCTCCCACAAACAAGACTCTCCATCACTCCGCTCCAGGAATTTTCCTAGCTGTCCCCGACAAGGCTCTGTCTCCTAGTTCCCATCTTACTTTTAGTGCCTTCCCAGCTTTACCTATTTTTTGCTCATTGTCTCCTCTATTAGATTGTGAGCTCCTTGAAGGCAGGGACTGCCTTTGGCTTCTTTCTGTATTCCTAGTACTTAGTCCAGTCCCTGGCACACAGCAGGCACTTAATGAATGCTAAATGACTGAGAGTAGTGGGTGCTAGAGTAAGTTCCATAATACAACAGCTTTCACGACTGAATGTACAAGCAACAGATGCAATGTCCCTCCTACCGCAGTGTGTGTGTGGGGTGGGGTGGGGGGGGAGCTGTGCAAAGGCATGGAGGCAAGAGTTGGAACATTATGCACAAAATTCAGCTAGCATGAGGGGAAGTAATGTGCAATCAATCTGGAATGGTACGCTGGGCCACAAATATAAACGCCTTTAAATGCCATTTTATACTTTAACCTGGAGGCCACAGAGAGTCACTGAAGCTTACTGAGGATGAAGGGAGGGATAAAGGGAGAAGGAAGGAGGGAGGGAGAGAGAAAGAGAAGGGGGGAGAGGGAAAGAAGAGGAAGAGTGGGAAGGAGAGATTGAAGGCTAGGAGACAACTGTACAACAATCCAAGTAAAAGGTGAAGAGCATGATTGTGGGGGGAGTGGAGAGAAAGAGACTGTTGTGAAGGTCGATATCATAAGCCCTGGCAAATGACTAGATACGGGAGTGAGGAGGAAGAATGAAGGGTCAAGGATGACTGTAATGTCTGAAAGCTGGGTGACTGGAAAGATGGTGGGATCCTCAACAGAAACAGGGAAGCTAGGAAAAGGGGTCAGTTTAGAGGTAAAGAAAATGAGCTCTTTTTTGGACACACTGAATTTCAGGTGCTAAGAGACATACAGGTGAGTGACCAGTATGGCCAAGAGATATAGGACTGGGCTCGGGGAAAAGATGAGGGCTAGTTATGCAGATCAGAAGCCATCTGCAAAGAGAGGATATGAGAACTGATGATGTCACTTCTACGTCATTGGCAGAGAAGTGAGAGAGAACAGAAGACAAAGGAAGATGACCAAAGTTTTGCAAAATTTCCTTCCTTAATTGTTCTTGTTCAGTCATATCTGACTCTTTATGAACCCATTTTGGGTTTTTTCTTTTTTTTAAGCAAAGATACAGGAGTGGTTTGCCTTTCCCTCTGCAGCCTTCTTTGAAGCCAGATTTGAACTCACAAAGAGGTGACTTCCTGACTTCAGGCCTGCCACTCTATTCACCGTACCACCTAGCTGTCCAACGCTTACTAGCTATGTGACCCTGGGCAAGTCACTTAACCCCATTTGCCTCAGTTTCCTCAAACATAAAATGAGTGAGAAGGAAATGGCAAACCACTCCAGTATCCTTGCCAAGAAAACCCCAAATAGGGTCACAAAGCGTCAGACATGACTGAAACTCAACAACAAAACCTTTTCAGACCTAGAAGCATTTAAATTTAAATTGTGTGTTTCCAAGTAAAATTTTGCAGTTTCCCACTGCAATCCATGGTTTCAAGTGGGTTCTTGCCAGATACCTAGGGCAAGGTAGAAATGGAGGGAAGTGGGGTGGAAGGGAATGGAGAAGCCAGGCACATTTTCTGCTTTTTAACTACCAAGGTTGGCAGCTATTCTAGTTTTCTGGGACCTATACCTTCTTAGGCTCCAATCCTAAATAGCCTGGAGTCAGGGTGGAGAAAAATTCTTTTCCCTGTAGTGACTTGAGATTCAAAAAGTACCCTTTGAGCTAAGCAACCTGGCACTATATAATCTGCCATGCACTAAAGAAATTCAGAATTAATAAGAAAATATCAACCACAAGATTTAGATGAGCGGGAGATAACGGCTAAAGATATTGGTGTCATAACAACAGAACTACATTCTTAGAGGCCCTAACTCTCTGGGCAGAACAAGATGAACCTTTAAACAACTCGGCCTGAACACTTACCTCGTTAAAATATGTGAAATTATTTCCAGACTGTTTATGCTCCTTCAGAGTCCTTATACCTCCACTTTGGTCCCATCAAGTCAAGTTAATAAGCATTTATTTATTAAGCATCTACCATGTGCTAGGTACTGCACTTAGTGCTGGGGTTACAAAAAGGCAAAAAACAAAATCAAAAATCCCCCCCAAAACCCAGTCCAAATATGACAGACAGGTGGTACTGTATTAAACGGAGCTAGGAAGACTTGAGTTCAAATCCTGTTGCAGACACTTACTAGCTATGTGAGTATACAAGTTCACTTAAGCTGTTTTCCTCAGCTATAAAATAGGGTTGATAATAGCACCTACATCACAAGCTTGTTGTGAGGATCAAATGAGAAAATATTTGTAAATCTCTTTGCAAATCTTAAAATGTATGCAAAGAAATTCTTACAAACAATCTGCGTTTCTCATTTTTCACCTGGCTGCACTACCCTGGGACTTCTCCCCCAAGCCCGGATAACCTGTAAGATACTGTCAGCCTTGGTACTGCACCTCAGCACAACCACCTTCATCTCTGAACGGAGGGTGGGGCCATCAACTCCAAACCTCCATTGAAGGAGAGAGATCAGTTCAAATATCTCATTTCTCACCTGGCTTCACTACTCTGGGACTTTTCTGATTCCCCCTCCCCCTCCCTTTCTTCATCTTCCTTTCGTGTTACCTTCCCCCATTAGATTGTGAGCTCCTTGAGGACAGGGACTTTTTTTTTTTTAACTATCCCCAGAGTTTAGCACAATGCCTGGCACATAGTAGGTACTTAATAAAAATGTACTGACCACTGATATAGCCAAGATAAACTGAAGCCAGAATCATAAAACGTCAGAACTGGAAAGCCATCATAGTCCGGGGCTGTCCAAGCTTAGGTTTTTATTGAAACAACAGACAATATATTTTGATTTGTCATTTTAGTGAGAGCTCTGCAGTAGCTGGGCTTCTTTACTAAAGCATTTATGTAAATTTCTATGCTCATATCTCCCCACACAGCCCTCGGCCACATTTTAGACAGCCCTGATATAGTCCAATCTCATTCGACAGAGAGGAAACTGAGGGCCTGTGAGGCTAAATGACTTCTGATCACCAGGTCTTCTGACTGATCCCAGTGTTCTTTCCACTGACCCTGTTCCTTCCTATATTGGTAAGTCAGTTACCAAGACCTTATTACTACCGCACCAAGGCAGTCAACCTTAATATTCTCTGCTGAATTTATAGCTTCTTACCAACAACAGGAAATACTTAAAACAGGCCAACTGAAACAAACAATCGAGGCAAAAAGAGGAGGGGGCAGAAAGTGGCAAATGACCATATATGCACACAGAAGAACAATATGCCACCACTGTGCATCTAAGAAGCTCCCTCTGCCCATTACCAAAGTAACAAGTATGACCTAAGTGCAATAAAATGTCAGCCTTCCTGTGAGGTGTGCACTGACTTTTCAGACTTCAAAATCCTACAAGTTACTGTCCTGTAAGCACGTATATAGGATACACTGTCACGCTGTAGTTTTGAGGAAATGAAAGAACAGAACTCTCATCCAAGTACTTGGAAACATTATTTTGCTGGTCTGGGTCTAGAAAACAAAAAAACCTATGTTCCTTTTTCTTAGTAAAACAGAGGCCCTGAAAGGGTCAGCCCCTGTCTGTTCACCTTCCCAGAAAAGACAGAACTTGATTTCCCAGTCCAATTCTATGGAAGAGACAAGGCATTTTTACGCAGAATGCAGATTCCTTTTCAGGGACTTCTGACAAGGCACAGACCCTCATCACCGTTTCAGAAGAAGCAGAGATGTGACGCCTTCTTGGTCTAGCGGGGGCCATTAGGCCTCTAAGCAGAGCTCATGGAGGAATCAGGAAGAAAAGCAAAGATCTGAAATTCAATAGGAAGGTCCCTGGGAAGTGATGGGAGAGAATGTTTTAGACAGAAAAGGAAGACAAGAAAGGAAACTCACAGTTTCCCCCCAAAGTCTTTTGGCTAGTTCCCAAATGCCAAGTACTCAAGGTTCTCAAGCCTTTCTGCAGGTGAGCTCAGGTGAGCACAGGCACCAGAGGCACCTTTCTTAGCTAACGGGGAAGGGGGGGTGCTGCCCAACCTGCATTCTTGTGGATTCAATGCACCTCAGCCCCCTCTCAAGGGAGCAGCACAGGCCAAGAAGGTGCCAAGGGCAGCAGTGTCTGGGCTCCAGGCCTCACTGGGTAGCCCCCCACCTCCACTCCGGGCTCTCAGAGGACCGTGGTGGCCGGGAGAGGAAGGTAAAGACGGAAGTGCCTGGTGGCCCAGAAGCTGGAGCAACCAGGCCCCACCCAAGGCCACACCGCTGACACACCCATTGCACCATCAGTCCCCGGCAGAGGGAGCATGTGGGTGAGAAACTGCCCAGGCCTGGAGGAGACAGCCAGGGACCGCTGCAGCGAACGCCCCTTTTCCTGCACCCCTTCTGCACTGATGGCCCAGCTCCCAAACTGCAGCCCCCCAGAGTCCCCCCCCCTGTCCTTCTCCGTCGGCCGACCCTCCCCTTCCTCCGTGGGCCCAGCCTGCAGTCCCTCTCTCTCCCCACTCCCAGACCTTCCTGCACCGTCCCCCCCACTCCTCTCCACTCCCAGACCTATTACACCTCCTCCCCTCCAGTCCCTTCCCCCTCCTTCTTTCTCAGGCCCCCCCACTCTCCTCCCCCCAAAATCCCCTCCCCATTCCTCTCCCTCCCCCACCCCCAGATCCTCCTGGGCCTCGGCCCCACCTCCTCCACCCGACTCGTCTCCGCTCCCAGACCTATTTCACCCCTCCCCTCCTTCCTTCTCAGGCCCCCCACTTTCCTTCCCCCTGGAATCTCCCCCCTTTCTTCTCCCTCCCCCACCCCCAGCCCCTCCAGGGCCTCTGCACCATCCCCATCCGCTCCCAGACCTGTTACACCCCTTCCCCTCCCTCCCCCTCGAGCCCTCCCCCATTCCTCTACCTCCCCCTCCGGAGTTCCCCCCCCATCCTCCTTTCCCTCCCCGCCCCCGCCTGCAGGAGCCCCTCCCCTCCCCCAGTCGCCCCTCTCTCACCAGTCCGTGGGTGACTTCTCCGTGACCACTTGCCGGTAGGCCTCCTGCAGCGCCGGCCCGTTCCGACTCAGGTTCACGGCCATATCTCCTCCGCCTCCCCGCCCGGTCCCTTCCACACCAACTCTCCCTTTGCTCCAGTATCCTCGCTGCTCGCCGCCGCTGCCGCCGCCACTTCCGGGACGGGCCCCGCCCCCCTGGTAGCCGGAAGCGACTTCGGCGGCGGCGCGCAGGGAGGGGGGAAGTGGGAGGGAGGAGGTAGGGGACGGGGCCTGGGGTGCGCATGCTTGGGGAGGAGGCAGGAAGGAGGTGGGAGGTGGGGGCGGGGCAGGGGCGGAGTCTAGGGGCTGGGAAGGGGGAGGCTGCCACAGGCGGCGCACGTGCTCCCGGTCCCCGAGTGCTCCAGGAGCCCGAAGCGCCCAAAGCCCCCAGGCGGAGGCTGCGTCCCTGCCGCCGGGTACCAGGTTCTTGAGGCCCCGGTATGCACCTTCACCTCTGAACGGCTGGCACAGCCATTCCCGCTGGGAGAGTGTGCTCCCACGGCGCGAGACCGAGGGGTTCCACGTTTCCCGAAACCCTTCCTCCCCACCCCACCCCACCCAGCCCCCATATCCAAGCTGCTGGCCAACCTGTCCATTTCACCTCTTCCAACACTCTGGTCCGGACCCCCATCACCTCACACCTGTAGTATTGCGGTACTATTGCTGTAGGTGCTAGGGTGGGGGGAGGAGGAGGGTCTACCTCCCTCAAATCTCTCACTCCGATCCATCCTCCACCCAGCCACCAAGGTGATCTCACCATGCGGAACCTCATCCCCAACCCAATTTAATAAGCTCCGGTGGCTCCAGATTATTTCCAGAATCAAATATAAAATCTTCTTTTGGGTTTTTAAGCCTTTCATAACCTGGCCCCTTCCTACTCCTCCAGTCTTCTGATACTTTACTCACTCTTGATCCATCAAGGAGATGTTCTGGCCATGCTCTTCCTCAAAAAAGACACTATTCCACCCACCCCCAGTCCCCCTGCGTTTTCGCTAGCTGTCTCCCATGCCTGGAATTCTCTTCTTCATTTCCCTCTCCTGGTTTCCCTAGTTTCAATTACCAACTAAAATACCACCTTCCACAGGAAGCCTTTCCTGATCCCCCTTAAATCTACTGCCTTCCCTTGGAAATTATCTCTAACATATCCAATCTGTATCATGTTTGTACATAATTGCTTGTATCTTGTACTCCCCCTCCTTCCCTTAGACTGTGAGATCTTTTATAGCATAGACATCTTTTGCCTTTTTTGTATCCCTAGCATTTAGCACAGTGCCTGGCATGAGTGCTTAATAGATGCTCGTTCAATTGGCTTGACTTGATCTCTACCTAAATTATTGCAACAGCCTTCTAACTGGTTTCCCTACTTTCATCCTCTCCACTTTCCAACCCATTCTCCACCAAGCTACATAATTGATATCCCTAAAAAAGTCACAAATCCTCAATGGATTCCTACTGCCTCTAGAATAAAATGCAAATTCCTCATGGGCCTACAATTTGAAACCCACACCCATCTAATTTTCTAATCCCCCCCTTCAAGCTTTTTTTTTCCAGTCAAAATGGCTTATTAGTTGATCCCTATATATGATATTCCATTTCCCAGGTCTGGAATTCACTCTTCAATGAACTCCCTCAGAATTTTGGTATGGACTTTGGGCACAATGGGTACCTTGTACACAAGAGGCATTTAATAAATATTTGTTAAATTGCATGGAATGGAGTGGGAAAACTTGCTCCCTTACACCAGGGCCCTGCAGGTTTTGTTGATTTGCTGTCTAACCTGTATTTCTCCTCCTCACCCCACCCTCATGTATGGCATCATAAAGGTTCATCATTAGAAAGTTGGTCACCCGATGACAAGTTTTTTCCAGTGGCTTGGGCCATAGCACCTCATAACGACTGTCTACCATGACAATGAGGAGTTGCCTATCTGATAGGCTGGAGAGGACCAGAAACAAGGGAAAAAGGAGCCTAAAGGTACTAATATAAGGAGTTCTAGAAAGTTCTCTATGATGTATTAGAAAAGAAAAGGCTTAACCTGTGTCCTTCCTCCACTCCCAACTTAATCCTGGCACAGAGATCTTCCAATTTATTTCAACTGCTTCAAGCCTCTCCGAGGACCTGTAAACTCTGCCACATAAACCAGCTAACGAGAAGGCAGAGAAGTAGCTATCAGTCTCCCCCACTCTCCCTCTTAAAATCATAAAACCATCAGCTAAATAAATGCCTTTTACCTATTTGCCTGCTCAGGAATACTGTAGAGTTTGAGCTGAATGAGACCTTGGAGATCAAAAACAGGCATGACTTTTGCCCATGAATGGGGGTCACTGGAATTGAACACAGAAAAAAACGGAGAAAGGATCCATTCCAAATCAAGCTAGGAATAGCTTGGAAATCTAAATATGTGATCCTCTCATGATTTTAGGCATGAGGTAATTAGGTAATTAGGATTGCCAACTAAACCAATGATATGCTGATATGCTGTCCTAATAATCCTGTGAGATAGGCAAGTGTAAGCATTACCCACCTATTTTACAGCTGGGAAAACTGATTACAAAACCACTTCATAGAACACCTGCCTTGGAGTCAGGAGGACCTGAGTTCAAATGCAGCCTCAGACACTTGACACACTTACTAGCTGTGTGACCGTGCGCAAGTCACTTAACCCCAAATGCCTTGCCTTCCCCCCTCCAAAAAAAAAAAAAACCACTTCAGCTCAGGTCTTCTGACCCCAAGACCAATGCTCAACTAAATCAGGTTGAAATTAATTTGTTCTACATATCCTTACCCTTTTTCTCCTACAAACTGCAATAATTATCTTCATGTTCATTTTACAAAGCTCCTAGAACACCAACATATGCCAAGACCTAAATGTCTCCTACTTCATCAGCTAGATTTTGCAAATGTCTTTAAGTCACAAGACTCACAATATCCACAATGAACCTCTCCCAGGTTCTGATTTCTTCCAACTACATCATCCCTCCATTTTCCTGGTTTCATTTTTTCCTTAGTATCTGACCCTGCCTAATCCATTTGGGATCTCTGCCTTTTTGTTCTTCCTCAGGTATCCTTCCTCATCCCCACAACAGTAGTGAATAATAATAATGATAATAAATTGGCTTATATGAACCCATATCTTTAGTACTTCTCTTCTGCTCTTGCTTATTCAATGCTAAGCATCAGTTTCTCCACTTTAGCTCATCCTTCATAGAGCTGCCAATAACACTTCCCGGCTGTGTCACTGCCTTACTCAAAAATGTTCCATGATTCACTATTGCCTATAGGATAAAAATTCAAACTTCTTAGCCCACCACACCACTTGTGCCCACCACAAGCAACAACTTGTTGTTCAGTCATGCCCAACTCTTTGTGAGTCTATGGACCACAGAACACCAGGCCCTTCTATCCTAAACTATCTCCCAAAGTCTGTCCAAGTTCATGTTCATTGTTTCCATACTATCTATCCATCTCATCCTCTGCCATCCCCTTTTCCTTTTACCTTCAATCTTTCCCAACATCAGGGTCTTTTCCAATGAGTCCCAGCTTCACATTATGTGACCAGAATATTTAAGCTTTAGCTTCAGTATTTGACCTTCTAGTGCATTAGTTTCTTTAAGTATTGACTGATTTGATCTTCTTGCTCTCCAAGGGACCCTCGAAAGTCTTCTCCAGCACCACAATTCAAGTGTTGATTCTACAATGCTCAGCTTTCCTTATGGTCCAGTCTCACAGCCATACATTGCTACTGGAAAAACTATAGCTTTGACTACATGGACCTTTGTTGGTGAGGCGATGTCTCTGCTTTTTAGTATGCTGTCCAGATTTACCATTGCTTTCCTTCCCAGAAGCAAGTGTCTTTTGATTTCATGGCTTCAGTTGCTGTCAACAGTGATCTTTGAGCCCAAAAATATGAGATCTGACACTGCTTCCATTTTTCTTGTCCCTCTATTTGCCAGGAAGTGATGAAACCAGTTGCCAAGATCTTAGTTTTGTTTTGTTTTTTTTTGACATTAAGCTTCAAGCCAGCTTTTACACTCCTCTCTCACCCTCATCAAGAAGCCTCTTAATTCCTCTTTATTTTCTGCCATCAGAGTGGTGTCATTTGCATATCTGAGATTGTTGATATTTCTCCAGGCAACTTTAATTTCAGCTTTTGATTCACCCAGCTTGGCATTTCACATGAAGTACTCTGCATATAAGTTAAATAAATAAGGTGATAATATACAGTCTTGTGGTACTTCTTTTCAATCTTAAACCAATCAGTTGTTCAATGTTCAGTCCTGTTACTTCTTGGCCTACATACAAGTTCCTCAGGAGGCAAGTAAGATGATCTGGTGCTCCCATCTCTTTGAGGACTTGCCACATTCTTGTTGTGATCCATACAGCCAAAGGTTTTAGTGTAGTCAATGAAGCAGAAATACATGGTTTTTCTGGAACTTTCTTGCTTCCTTAATAACCCAGTGAATGTTGGAGCAAGCAACAACAGCATAGATTTATTACTGAAACCTGGGTCTCCCCTGATGGCATAGAATCCCTGGCCACCCTTTCTAGTACAGGCTTTACCTGTACTCATTCCCCTCAGCTCACTGGTCAAGGCAGGGAAGTTGGAATACTCCTTACTCCCCATTGCCACTTCCAGGTTCTCCCCCTTCCTCCATCACTCAGTAACCTTTCATGCTATTCATATCTACCACCCAATCAAAATCCTGGTAGCTGTTGTCTACTAAACAACTCATACCCTCAGTTCACTCCAAAATCTTCCTCAATGAGTTAGGTACATGGCTCACAATTTTTCCCTTCTCCCCAACTCCTGCTCTCATACTTAGGCACTTCAACATACATAATGATTCTCCGATGACTTGGTTGCATGACCTACTCTTGTTCCAGGAGCTAACTGTTCCACCCCTCCCTTAGCCATACACAAAGATGGCCATACCCTTGATCTTGCCATCACCCACAAATGCACAATTTCCATGTATAAAAATTCTGAAATCCCCTTATCTGACCATAACCTATTGGATTTAACATCTCCTTCTGTCTTTCCTTACAAAACCCTACTCTTCATACAAACCATGACCTCCAATATAGTAACCCCTCAATTCTTTCCCAGGTCTTTTCCCCTACATCAAGCCACTCTCTCCTTTTCTACCATCTTGATTCCTTGATAAACCAGTTCAACACTATATTGTCTTCTCTTGAATCCCTAGCTCCCTTATCAGTTCAGCAATTATACCCAGCTATGCCTCAGCCTTGGATCAATCCCACCATCCACTGACTTCACTCCTACACATGTGCTGCTGAATGAAAGTGGAGAAAATCATGTACCCTTTCTGACTGGGTCCACTTCAAGTTTATGCTACACAACTTTGTCCCGGCCCTCACTGCTGCCTCCTACTATATCTCCCTTGTTGACTCACTCTCCCACTCTCCACAGAGGCTCTTCCAAACTTTTGCATCTTTCCTCAAGCCTCTCATGATTCCCCCTTCCCCTTCCCCAACTTTCTCAGCTGAGAACCTTGTCTCGTATCTTACAGAAAAAAATTGAGGTCATTCTCTGTGAACTTCTCCCATCTTCCTTCTCTCCTATCACTCAGATACCTTCTGCCACTACATCCTCGACCCCTGTCTCATATGAAGAGGTGGCCTCACTCCTAACTCCTCTACCTGCATAAACCCATCTCCTTCAATAGATTACCCCCTTTTTCATCCTCAATCTCTCACATATGTCCACTGGCTCCTTCCTGTTTCGGTGAAATAAAGAAACTGAATACTTACAGCCAGACAAATGATTTATTTAGCAATGCATTTGGTTGCGGAAACAAACCAGGACCAAGGCTCTTGGTAGCCAAGGACCCAGAACCTTGGTTTCTGCCCAGTTAATACACAATTTGGATGGAATTAAAAAAAATAGGATTATAAGAATGGAGACACCTGGTTTGTGATAGGTGCACAGGATTGGGAAACACTGACTCAAGCAAGAGAGGGACAGTTTTAACATTCCTTAAGTCAGCTGACCTTTGGGAGGGGGAGTCATCTTGTTACTTCTCCAAAGTCCAATATCTTGCAAACAGCTGAAATTTAGCTTCATAAAATGGTGCATAAAGGCAAAATGGAGTCACTAAAGTTATTTTTAATGTAACATTCCCTAAGGCCTACAAATATGCCTATGTATCCCCTATCCTCAAAAAACTATCACTTGATCCTTCTATCCTAGATAGCTATCGTCATATTTTTCTTCTGTGCTTTGAGGCTAAACTTGAAAAGGCATCTACAATAGGCATCTCTACTTCATGTCCTCTCTTCTTAACCCCTTACAATCTGGCTTCTGACTCATCATTCCACTGAAACTGCTCTTTCCAATGACCTCTCATTCCAGTGATCTCTTAGTTGCCAAATCCAATGACTTTTTCTCAATTTTCATTCTTCTTAGCCTCACCTTTGAAAAGTGTTCAATCACCCTCCTTAATATTCTCTTCTGTCTAGATTTTCAGGTCACCTCTCTCTACTGGTTCTCCTCCTGCCTAACTACTCCTTCTCAGTCTCTTTTGCAGCATACTTATCCAGTTACCTCATCCACCTCTAACTGTAGGTATCCTACAGGGTTTTGTCCTGAGCCTTCTTTTCTTTGGGGCAACTAGGCGGCACAGTGGATACAGTACCAAACCTAGAGTCAAGAAGAGGCATTTACCTAAGTTCAAATGTGGCCTCAGACACTTCTGTGTGACCCTGGGTAAGTCACTTAACCCAGCTTGCTTCAGTTTCCTCACCTGTAAAATGAGTTGGAGAAGGAAATGGCAAACTACTCCACTATCTTGGCCAAAAAAAAAAAAAACCCAAATGGGATCATGAAGAGTCAGACACAACTGAACAACAGGTCTACAACTGTAACATTTTTGTGTCCCCACAAACACACATAGTAGGTTCTTGAGTTTTATTACTAATAGTATTATTTGTTGAATAGCACTTGCAGAAAGTACTGTGCCAAGCCTTGGAGAGATACAAAGTTTAGGTGAGGCACTGTCCCTATACTAGTAGGGTTTACAGCACAGTACATTCTGGTCTATATCGTAACTTTTTTGTACATGCTTTGTTTGCTCCATTAGGGTATAAACTACTCGAGGGCAGAAAGCAGCGTTTTATTCATCTCTCCCCTAAGTGTTATATATAGAAGATGCTTAAAAATATTGGTTAAATAAATGAAACTTAATCGTTCTGTCTCTTTTCTCCTTCATGCCTGCACATCTCAGTATCATTTTAATCTTAGTGACCCACCTAAGCTACTGGAGAATGAATTATGCTTTGCTGGTACCCCAGAAAGGGCCCTGGCTAAAATCCCACCTCTGAAGCTTATTGGCTGTGACCTTGGGCAAGTCACTTAATGTTCCTGAGTTTGATTCTTCGTCTGTGAAACTTGGGAGATGCCTTCCAGGTCTAGAGCTATGATTCTTTGGGCATCTTTGGAAGCAATCTGCAAATCCATTTTGCTTTCCTTGGGAAATTTTACATTTAAAATCTTTTCCCCAAAAGCTCTCTCTCATTCCATGATAATTCTCCTTTACATTCATATAGAAAATTTATAAAAAATGTTCTCCCAATAACAACCCTATGGTAGGTAGCATGAATTATATTATCCCACCCCCCCCCCCGCCCCTTATTTTTTTAACAGATGAGACTGAATCTCATAGAAATTGTAAGCAATCTTTTAATGTTTAACTCCAGCCCTTTCTTTTGTCCTCTTCAATTCAACTTACTACAACTTCACTGAGACCACCTGTGTGTGGTAGGCAGGCCAAGTCTGGTAGTTTGGGTTTAAGACTGGAAAGAAAAGAGATCCTTGTAGGCCATCTAACAGTTAACAAAATGTTTAGTTACCTATAGCATGGAAGGGTTCCAGCATTGATTCAGTTGGGTGCAGCTTCCCTGCCTCTTGGTGGATCACAATGGTCTGCTGGCCAGAAGCCTGAACAAAGAGAAGTGTCCTGACTACTCTGGTACTGGCTTTTTGTGTGTAGGCCATCAGAAAGTTATGTTAACGGTCCCATAGTCCCTTGAGCCAATTAAATCTCAAATTTCATTACTTTTCAAGGAAAAAAATAGCAAACATTAAACAAAGAAAAAATAACACAATTATACAAATCAGGCAAACTTCAAAATACCAAACATTAAGCAAAAACAGCAAATATTGCCCCACTGTACCACTCATGCCCACCACCAGCAATAAGGAACAATGGAGGCATATATTTATTGAGTACTCATGGGCTAGGATATTTTATTAGAATTTACACATCTCTACTCATGGATCCGTTTTTCACCATTTCAAATAAAGAATATCAATCGACTATCTTTAAGTTGTTTCAATTCCTTACAGAATTAAAATTGGAAAGGACTTCGTTAGACCACACCATACCTGAACAAGAACTGCCTCTTCATCATGCCCAAGGAGTCACCATTCTTTTGCTCACAGATCTCCAGTAGAGCGGCACTTGCTACCCCAAGACAGACCATTCTTTTTTTTTTTTTGAGGTAATTAAGGTTAAGTGACTTGCCCAAGGTCACACAGCTACTCTCTGAGGCTGGATTTGATCTCAGGTCCTTCTGATTCTAGGGCCTGGTGCTCTATAAACTGCACCACCTAGCTTCCCCAAAAGCCCATTCTGCTTCTTGGTGGTTCTAATTGTTAGGAAGTTTTTCCTTGCAACCAACCTAAATTTTGTTCATTGCAACTTCTACCCATTGCTCCTCTTTCTGACATCTGGGGCCAAATGGAACAAATATGTTTCCTCTTCCATTTAACAGCCCTTGAAATGCCGGAGGACAATTAGACTGTCCCCTCTCTCCTTTCTTCTTGAATCATTTCATGGATCCTCAGAAGGCATGGATTTAAGGCCCTTCCCCATTTTGATTCCCCTCCTCTAGACACCATCTAATACATCAATGTACTTCTTGAATGTGGCACCCAGAACCAAATTCAATGTAGTCTTTTCTCACCTTCACCCAAAACCTTTTCTTCCATGTGTCTTGGCTGACTCATTCTCACTTTGAGGACATTAAACCCAAGGAGCTTTTTTAGGATTTCGTTCTCTCTGCCTAAATCCTCATTTTTCATAACTTTATTGTTTTGTTATGGGTATTATTTGGGTTTCTTTCCCTCCCCTCTTCTCCTAGGTCTAAACCTACACTGCACATTTAATTCCCATTCAACTTTTCCCCGGAGGCTTTACCACTGGATAAATTTAACCTGGCAGGATCTGACCCTACTGGACTAGCTTCATTTTCTAGATTCCCTTTAACTACTAGGCTCATATTCTAAACATCTTCAAGGGTTCTGATGGGGCAATAAAGGGAGATTCTTAAAGTTCTCTGCAATTCATGATAGTCAGAGAGCACACACAGACAGCATCAGAAAAGAGGCTGTTCTCAACAGGCATGGCAAGACCAGTAAGAAAGGACCACTGTTTATTTAACTTATGCATCAAGAGAAGATTCAGAGTTAGCAATAAAATCATATTTCAGCAGAATTCCAGGATGACATTTCCCTGCTCAAACCAACATGTGGCCACAGTATTGCAGAGTTTGGCGAGGTTTCAGTCTCTGCTTTTCCTAGCTTAAAAAGGAAAGGAATCGTGTCCAGTCTACATGGTGCTTGGCAAACAGCAAGTATGGTTCAGTAAATGGATACTTCACAATCTTGAGGAGAAAAAAAATAGATACAAACCCTTCACAGTAATGGGCTGTTGTGGTCTGAGCAGTAATGAGCACTGGATGGCAGTGGTTGGGGGCGGGATGGAAAGGACGGAGGGTAGGGAATAATGAATGTGCTAGGCAACTGGAGGAGCCCACCAACCAGCCACAGTGTGGAAAAACCCACAGCAAGAAAAGGGCTTCTCGGGTTTGATCACGGTCCTGTTTGACTACACATCACAGCTTGCTTTCTTCTGGGTGGCAGCAGCAGGCAGACCAAAGATAGCTTCAAGGGACTGCAGACTGGGGTTCTGTTAGTAGAGTCCGTCTGGGCTTCCAGGAAGGGGCAAATCCTTCCAGAGAAGAGGAAATGTGGTGTTTCTTGGTGGCCCAGTCCTTTCTACACCCAAAGGAAGGATGACCCTCATTCCCACAATATAAGCCTTTCCAGTTTCTTAGGATTCTCACAGATGCCCAAAGCTCAGGCAATAATGTGCACACATCTGCCCCAAGTCCCTGGAGTACAGTCTTCAGATAGGAAGAGATCTAAAGAAAATGTAGGGTGGACTGGCGACTCACACACACAAATGGAAGTGAAATCACAAGGAGGATGGCAACTTCAGCAAACTGAGGAGTTCGTAGTCAGCCTGTTTTACAGCCTGACATTTTACATTTTAACAGACAGAATACACAACCTAATACCAGTATGTTCTTTAACATGACCAATGTACTTTGAATTTCTGAGACATTTGAGGACAACTACTTCTTAGCATTTCATAGGTTAAAAAAAAATGCAAACTCTAAATAAGCAGCTCTCAACAATCTGTACGGGTTGGCTTTTAGCTCACAGACTTCGTACTGCCCTGGCTAACTGCTCTTCCCCATCTATTCGCAATGCCCTGAGAAGGATTGTTATTGCTCCTTGATACACAGTCCCGAGAGAGACACACATCGGAGACAGGCAGCCAGATTCACTTCCTACATAAACATAGCAGAGCTTTACTGTATCCCTTAGCTATGCCAAGGGAAGACAAGGGCATGATGGTTAGAACTCTGAAGCCTCCTCCATCAAGCCCTTCCCCACTGAACCCAGAGACCTCTATCTCCCTCTACCGCCCTCCCAAAAGAATCATCCATTCCAACGAGGACGGCTTCCTCAATGTTCCCCCAAACAAATCCTGCTTATTTCTCAACTCTAAGCTTTGGCTTGGGCCATGCCTGCAGGCCTTCACCTGTACAGATGTACAGATCCCCTCTACTGAGTTTTAATTCAAGTCTCCACAAGGCTTTTCTCACACTGAACTCTAAGTGACCCTTCTGGTCTTTAACACTCATCCTGGATTTAATCTACATACTGCTTTATGTGAATACCCTGAATTTCCATCTAACTAGAATGTAAACTCTTAGAGGGCTGGACTCTGTCTGGTAGCCAGCCCTTTCCCTGGAATACTGACCAATGCTATGCAAGCACTGGGGTGCTCCAAAAAGGCCTGAATAAAATCAATGTAGTTTCTACTGTGGATGACTTGATAAATAGGCTCCTGGCAGTCTCATTTATGGCAGCTCCAGGCTAATTCTGTCCGCTTTTACTATGAACAGGTACTTTGTTCCTTTTTCTTGGGGGTGGGAGGTGCTAAACCTGTGCATCTTAGCTGACATAAGTTTCCTGCCCTTAGAAGCTGTGGCCAAACTTCTCAAAGGGAAGCTGAGGCCCTGCAGTGAGCAGCTGAATATCCTTGGAGTAGTGAGGATCAATCAAGGAAGTTGTATGAAATGCATTCATTTCTCTGATACAAATATTTCACAGACCTTTAGTCGGGGCCTTTCCTGGATGGAAATCAGGGAAACTTTGGGACTGAAGCCAGCAAACTGCCATGAAGGAAACTAGCAGGTTCTCCACTATCTGTCCTATTTCTTGAGACTGACATGGAGGTGGGAGAGAGAAGCACATTCTAAGAAAGAAAATCTGGCATGGGTCTGAGCGTACACCACAGGAAGCTTCAGCCAACCCGGCCCTTGGGCCTCAGTGCTTCTTGGTGACCTGAGCCCGAAGCTGGCTCTCTTACAACTTCCAGTTTCTTCAGAGGGCATGGTTAGCACTCCCAGATAAGTCAGCTACAGCTCTACCCCTTCCCTCCAGCACTACTCAGGAGGAAACACCAGAATGAGTCATAAACAAGTAAATTCATAAAAAGGTCAGGAGAATGGAGATCTGTGTCATCTCAAGCCCCTGCTCTAAACTCCCATTGACAACTGGATGACCCTCAGAGCCAGTGAGCGCAGGAAGCTGCCAATGTGCCACTCCGAGAAATCCCGCACTGGCTTTCCAGAGAAATCCCTAAGAAAGTGTGATGAGGTAGCTGTAGAACCAAGCTGTGCTGCTCCTTGCTCAGAAGGCGGTCTCGGGGGCAGCACAGCCTCTCTGGTCAGACTGATCTGAAAAGTCACCTCTTCCTTCTCTGTCCTCTACCAGGAGGATGTTTGTAAATTTTTCAAATTCATCTTCTGTAAAATCCAAGGAGGCTAATACTACTCTCATATGGCAACCAGAATACCAAATGGTGAGGTCCTCTAGGAACATGAAAAGTCAGTTTACATGAATTGCGGATATCAATCATGCCTTTAGGAAAAGGAGGAAGAAAGCTGCAGAGCTAGCTGACTATTCCGTTGGGTCTTTTCCCCTGGAAGGGGATCCTAAGTGCAGGGAGCTGGTGGTCACGCACGAATTTGTAGAGAACAGCAATCCATTTGGAAACAAGACCTCTTTACCCTGTGGAACAGAGCCTGACCTCATGCGTTTTTTTCACAATGATTTCCTCGTCTGTCAAAGAAGCAGGTTAGACCACATGATTTCCAAGGTCTTGTCTAGCTCTACATCTGACGGCTTTTGCCCTTGAAAGAAGACAAGTCTGCTGACTTTGCTAGTGAAAGAACCAGCTGGACTGGCTGGGGTAAAGATGATATGTACACTGTGGCTCCAGCTCAGGACTCTGAATCTACAGTGTCTAGTATGGGCTTGCCAACAGCTCCCAGCAAAGACTGAGTAAAGATGGATGTTGGAGGAGGAAACAAAGACCGGATTTTCCTTGTTTTACTATCCATGGAACCTCCTAGGTAGAAGGAAGACAATTGAAAAAATTTGGTTGAACTGGTTAAAAAAAACCCAACTCTTTTTTAAGGATGACTTTTTTTTTTTCAGTATTCACCAGGTTGCTAAGTCCACACTATGTAACTTCAAGCAAACTCACTTTCTTCATCTGCAAAATCGAGACACTGAGTTTCTAAGCATTCTCCTAGCTCTAACATTCTGTGGTTCATTTTGGCTTCCAGGATGTTGGGTAGCTCCTCTCTGGGCCTCCATATCCCCATCAGCAAAATGAGAAGCAATCCCTTCTTCTCCCTCTCATGGTGTGCTACGCAAGTCATATCTGTAAAGTGCTTTGTGATCCTTAGATCCAAGATGCAGTATAACCAAACAGTGAGTGAACACAAGCACCAAGCCCCATGTCATAATTGCCACTTCACTCCTCATAGTGACTCTCTCTATACTAACACCATAATAATGGTCTCCTGCACAATCTTAATACCTGATATGTTTAAAATTTGTAATTTATGGGTTAGTTTAAAAAAGACTGAAAATGAGCAATGAGACAAGAGGAGGGATGCAGGGCGTGGGCAATCCCAAGACAAGGGAACACCGTTTTATGGCAACAGGGGAGCAGTTGGACAGGGGCCTGTCTAAACTTGGCAAAGCGGCAGCCGAAGCCAATCCCAGCTGCTCTGTCTTCTATGAGGAGCTGAACTTAGCGAGCTTCCTCTGCGAAATCTTTTGGCAGTAGCATAATGATCACTTTCGAGTCTCTGGACTAAGCCAATTTTTCAGAAGAGTAATCAGCTGCCCTTCAAGTTCAGGGTTTAACAAATCCATATCCTTTATCTTCTCTTTAAACCTCCAATTGCCTGATGGAGTCATTTGCTATTTGCATAGTTTCACAGTCACTTGGCTCCTATGGATTCCCCCAAACATTATTATTTTATCGTGGAGTAACCCAAGAAGTGCCAAGCAACTCTGGGAACCAGGAGAGAACAGAGACAGGTAAATCTTTATCTTGGGTTTTGAAATAATGCATTTTGCTTCTCTGAGAAGGTTTAGCTAAGGTTAAAAAAAAAACAAACCTCAATCTGTTCATTTTCTTGCTCTTGCACAAAACTCTAAAGGCAACCAATACCTTACTTCTTCATTTATTCCAACTCTAATAAAAATGTTTAAACCTGAAAGCTAATTGAGCCCAAAGGCCCAATGAACCATTCCTGCTGAGGTTTCTGGAGAACCTGGACAGAGCTTCCAATCTTTGTCTTCTGAATGAAAACAGAAATGTGAGTATAAAAGTGGAGCCAGCCCTCTGAATAATTCAAGGATTATGTCAAAGGGAAAACAATAGGTTTATTTACAAAAGAAGTCTCTCTGCCACTGTCATCCCTTATTTATCTAACAAATGAAACACTCCACTTTCTGACTTTCTCTCCTTTTGTTTGCAGGGCTTCAAGGTCCTCCATGATCTTCAAATGACACAATCCTAACTCTTTCCAAATCTCATGATTGTTTTTTTCTGGTAATTCTGTGAGAGCAGAGACAAGTACTTGGCCATTATCAGCAGGTGCTTTGGATCTCCAGCTTCTCTGTCTAAAAAATTGAGACTGTGATTACTACTGCATACAAAGACTGGCCAGTGGAAAAATCCAGCCACTGTTTCATTTCACTGCCAAACCATTTCCAATCCCATGCAATGTCTCTGGTGGTCGGGATTCCTCTTTGGAGAGAGTTCTTCAGTAAACTGAACACTGGGGGAAATCTCATCCGGCTCTCTTGGGCACACCACGCTAGTGCTTGGTTCTATTAGGACAGCTTATCAGGAAGCCGCTCAGCTCCTGTAGTGCAGCGTGAAGGGCACAGCATATGCCACCCTGAGGAAAGACGAAAGAAAGGAATGCGTGCATTTCTGCCATTCCAAGAGAAGGTCGAGGGAGGTGGTGTGGAAGGGTGGATTCCAGTTTGAACCAGGCTAAAAATCAGTAAATGAAAGTGGCTACTGATTTCGGCATCAAAGGCATGAAGTTGTCAGTACCCAAATGGCTGCAGGTGGTACCTCCAAGGTGAGACAAAAGCGAAAGGGAAACCGGGGTTCATTCACAGAATAGGAGACTCCTTGCAAATGGCTCATGGCATCAAGTAAACAGTGGACAACCCAGAGTTTCCACTAAGAGACTGCTCTGAAAGGTTAACTTCTTAGCTTGTAAAGAGTCAAATCTTCATGGCATTTACATGGCATATTTCTGGGTCCATTCTCTGGCCAATCTGTTATACCTGGAAGAGAAAGAATAGACCTTCTCAATACTTCAGGAGAGGCAAAAAGGCTCCTCTTTCTTCCAATTCTCTTGAAAACCTAACGATGCTTAAGTCACAGAAGCCACGATGAAAACTTAGCTCTGATTTTCCTACCTGTTGGCTGGGGGGTCCAGCCCAGGAGGTCATTGTCACTTCCCCAGTCTATCTCCTGATTCTCTTCCCCTATTCTAGTTGTGCTGATGTAATATGGGCAGTAGGAAAAGCCCAAGCTGATAGTAATCTGGGAATAATGAAAATTAATTTTATATCTGAATAGGCAAGGCAAAAATAGTGGCTTGATTGAGCCCCAAAAAGTGATGTGAGGTGCTAAATTAGAGCCTATCGTGAGAAAAGATAGTAAAAAAGCTAGTTTTAATCAGGGAATCCCAGTTTGAGCAGCAGAAAGTTCTGAGGCTTTTCCCCATGGGACTTGGGAGAACCCTTGCTTGGTAAATCATATTCTCTTTCAAAGGGAGACTGACATTTATCAGTAATGAACTCAAAGTATTATTGAGGGTGTTTCTGTAACTCTTGCTATTAAAAGGATGAAGTGTTAAAAAAAAAAAACCAATGGTGAAATTTCACACATTTTTGCACTCACTTAAAAAACAAAGATAAACACTGAGAAACCAGGCTGCTTAAAGAGAAATAAACCTAAACGTGAAGTGGGCCAGAAAAATATGTCAAAGGGGAAAAAATAAAAGGCTGTCCTGCAGAATTCAATAAGTGTGTGGCTGCAAAGAGTCCTCCATCTACCTGCCTTTTTTCAGATGCTCAAATGAGATGTCCAAAATGAGACGTCAAACTGATGTCCAACAATCAACAGGCTCAAGTTGCTAACAAGTTAGGCTCGGTGATGAGAACCAGCTGGAAGAGTGACAGTCCAGCCTCAAGGACTCAGCCTAAGGCAGAGGCCCAGGAATGGAGGCTCCAGGTCTCACCTCCTGAGAGGCACTGGATGGACTCACAAGATTGATTCCAAAACATGCCAAAGTAGAGATCTGCTTTACTTGACTATGAGCACATTTGTTACAAGGAAGTGGGGATGGGTGGAAGGGAGAGAAAATAAATACTTGTGAATTTTTTTTAAAGTGACCTCTTCTCTTGATGTTTTAGGAATTGCCAACTGGACCAGCTACTGCTATCAAGTTTTTTTTTTTTTTCTGAATTCGATTTATCTTTGAAGTCATGATTAATACTGAATGTCAATTTAACTAATTAAATCTGCTTAGCAACTATTTACAGTTAATTAATTCCAACACACAAAACTCCACTAACTTTGCAGCCCCTCTCTAAGGGTCTCCATCAGGGCTCTGTCCATTCCTTTTCAGGCATTTTGCCTCAAGCAGCTGCCATCAGTCTTTGGGTTCTGCTTTTTATGCTTTAATTCACAAAGTCCTTTTCAGATTTCTTTATATTTATTTTCTTTATATTTATATTTTATATCTGCTGGTCTTAATGGCACTAAATCAATGTCCCCCAATGAATTTAACCATTCCACCACTGTATAACATTTGGGTTAACTCCAGTTTTTTTTCTAATTACAAATAATCCTGCTATGAAAATCTCTGAACAGATAGCTTCTTAAAAAAATTGTTTTGATAACACTTTCAGGGTGTATTGCAAACAATGGAATTATTGAGCCAGGGTGTGATTATGTTTTGTAACTTTAACTGCCAGATTGTTGTCCAAAAATATCATACGAGTTTGTGATTCTATCAGCAATCAATGAATGTGTACCCATCTTCTCCGAGGCCACACAAAGTTTGACGTCTTTTAAAATTCATGTTACTGTTTCCATGCTGTCTGGTGTGGATTCTGCCAGGCCAGGTGCTGAAGTGACAACTGATGTCTGCCTTTGGAACGCAGTCACCAAATAAGAAGTCAGAGTTGGTCAGGAATGGTGAGCTCGATGGCTTCCAAAACACAGTACTAGCTGACCGACGTTTGTTTGTTGTTCCCGCACAGATTCATGGCATCTCTCTGACTGAATCTCACCAGGACTGCTCTACTTAGCTTTACAGCCCTGTCTTCTCTCTACCCTTCTTGCCCTTCTGGATGTTAACTCCCCTCCCATGCTCTGTGATGAGCATCACACTGTGTCACTTACTACATCTCATCATCTCCCATCGCCAGACCCGGCCAGGAATGCTCCCCTGCTCACCTCTTCCTCAGAGTCCCTCCCTTGCAGAGGCAGCTTAAGCACCACCTTTGGATGAAGCCCTTCTTGATTCCCCTGACCCCTCCCCAGTGTTCTCCCTCCCAAGCTATCTTGTGTCTAACTACACTGGAGTTACTTCTATTTAGTCATTTTATATTTATGCTGAATATATTTTTGAACGTACTTGTTGTCTCACCCGTTAAAATGTCAGCCCTCTGCAAGTAAGGGATGTTCGTTCTTTGTACTTGTACCCCAGTGCCTAGAAGGGAGCCTGGCACGTGGCAGGCTTGTGGGCTGGCTGACATGCCCTTAATGCTCTCTGCCACAGGTGCCCTGAAGAGCCCTGGTTCTTGGCCCTCCATCTGCCACCCGAGCTTAGCAGGACCACTTGGGGCAAACCTTTTTCCAAGCTTTCATGATTTCAACAGTGGCCTCTGGTGAGTTACAGAGAAGGTAAACTGCTTCTGAAGCAGCTGACCATCCTCTTCTTCCTCCTTAAAGCTGTTAGACAAACTGGAAGAAGAGCCAAAGAGACCTCCGTTTATAACTAAAGCCTCCATCTATTAGCCTACACCGTCTTTTTGCCAACTGATTTGTAATAGTGTGGTGGGTTTCTTGCAAGACAGACCTGTTACTGGTGACCTGTGGCTTAATCACAATCCCTTATTATAAAGAAGTGGTGAGAAGTTACCTTCTGCAGGTAAACCTGAGGACAAAAGGGGGTTTGCCTAAGGAGGGGCACTTGTTCAGCCAATTATAGGAAAAATGAGAAACTCAAATCGAGGGCTTACTTCTCTCGGTCTGCTTTGTAGGTGTGGGCTATCTCAGGAACCAGAGGGTCATCAGGGTTGGGGTCACAGAGCAGGGAACAGATGGATAACAGAACTAAGGGAAAAAGAAGTGTTGAATTAGCAACTGTTCTGTGTCCTGGCGAGCCCACCCTCCACCCCCAGGTCATTGACACTCCAGTGATTTCAGGGTCTGCTGGAGTAACTGTCCTTTATAACTCATCTATCCTCCATGATTAGCCCAATCCAGACCCGCCATACTGGTCACTCACTGGCCATTGGCATGCCCTTCTGCCTCACCTTCAGCCTGATTCCACTCCTCTCCTGGAGCCTGCATTCCAAACGATGAGTGCCCTTCATTACCCTGAAGCACACCCAGCTGGCTCCATCGTCTGACTAACTTTCTCTCCTTTTCTCCTCCTCCCAACTTTTTAACTACTTTCCACCTCTAGCTTTGAGAACAACAATCAAATCAATACATCCAAGAGTAGAGAGGGCTGCCCTGGGAGTCCATCCCAAGACCCCTCCCTGGCAGCCACCCCTCCCCCTACTGGAACAGAAGCCATCCGAGGGCAGAGGCTTTCTTTCTGTTTGCATCAATTGCTCCAGTCCTCAGCATGGTGCCTAGCACACCACAAACACTTTCACAAAAACTTATTCATTCTTTAAAAAACATAACAACATACAGGTGGATTCTGAACGGTGAAGCCACCTTTGCTGCTAACTCACTAAGGAACTCTGGGGACCATTCATGAAAGTTCTCTGGGCCTGTTTCTTTCAATGTCACCTCAGAAACAAGAGTTACCTCACACCTTAGCTCAACACTTGGCAGACATGACCAAAAGCAGGTAAGAAGACATCCATTGTCCAGACACAGCGGGAAGAGTAACCACATGGGCCCCTGTTTATTATTGTGGCTGAAGGTGAGAATAAGGAAGGATTCCACAGCTGCTGGGGAGGAGCCCGGGTCTGAAGGCAGAGAAAACACAACGCACAGGGGCAGGGAAGGCCGGGCCGGCAACAGAGGCCATTTCACCTGCTGCCACCACGCAAGTGAAGGGGTGGTGGGGACTAATGGGGGGAGGGGAACCATAAGTTTTACAGAAGGAAGGGACCTTGGAGCTCACCCGGTACAACACCTTCATTTTACAGACAAGGAAACTGAGGCAGAAAGAGGGGAAAATGCTTTACCCGAGGTCACAGTGGGAACAATGATGACAGTGATGATATCAAGTTAGTGCTTTAGAGCCTCCCCATCACTCCAGGAGGTGGGAAGTGCCATCCTCAGCTTACTAAGGAGCTATGATGGGATTCGAACTCAGCTCTTAGGGATCTACCCTCGCCTAGGGCTAGTGTTATCTTCAGCAGCGGTGGAATCAGTGGAATCGTACTTCATTCTCACTTTATTGCTGCAGAGATGAAACAGAGGCTGCTCTGGGTAAACATGGCTGTGTCTGAACAAGAGAAAAACTGGACACTTAAATAATGAAGGTAATGTGAGAAAAATGTATGCGAAGATCTGGGTTCAAATTCAGCCTGGCATTAGAGATCTGGGCGAGTCACTTAACCACTCATGACCTCAGGCAGCTCCTAGGACTTAACTACATCCTTATTAGCTGGGTGTCCCCAAGCTGAAGAAATCCGAGACCTTCTTTGAGAGGTGAAAAAATACTAAGCTTCTAAATCCTATTTTTTCTTTCTTGAGTATAAAGGCTGAGTGTTAAATGTTCCTGAATATGAAGACTTGTCTTCAAGATACATCTCTCCTAGACTCCATGGGGCTTGGGGATGTCCCAGGGAAAATGTCAGAGCAACAATAAAACTTTAGAAAGAGTTCTCCTCTTCTTGCTACTGCCTTTCCCTCTAAGATGGCCTGTCTGTCTACACTGTAGCCACCTTGCGTGTACCTTGTTCTATACATGCTGTTTCCCACACTAGACTGGGAGCTCCTTGAGGGCAGGGACTGGTTTCACCCTTTTTTGAATCCCCAGAACGTAGCACAGTGTCTGGTATACAGTAGGTGCTTAATAAATCTTTGCTGAATGGCTAATGCCTGGCAAGTGCCTACACCTCTACACACACACACACACACACACACACACACACACATATATGTATATATATATATATGTATATGTATATAACTTGGAGAAAGGAGGATTTTACTTGAGACCTGGAGGAAGTCAGGAAGACAGGAGGAGAGAGGAGGGAGCATTCCAGGCATGGGGGACAGTCAGAAAATGCCCGGAGCTGAAAGATGGAGGGTCTTGTTAGTGGGGCAGCTAGGAGGCCAGGGTCACTAGATTGAAGAGGACATGTCAAGGAGGAAGGTGTAAGAAGACTGGAAAGGTGGGGGAGGTAGGCTGTGAAGGGCATTTTGTATTTTGCCAATGGGTAGCCACTGGAGTTTCTTGAGAAGGAGGTGGGAGGCGAAGGAGGTATATGCATGTGACATGGGCCCTTTAGGAGCTGGCAGCTGAATGGAATATGGATTGGAATGGGGAGAGCCTGGAGGCAGGCAGACCCACCCCCAGACTACTGTGATAGTCCAGGCCTGAGGCAATGTGGCCCACACCAGGGTGGGGGCAGTGTCTAGGACAGAAGGGGGAATATTCGAGAGATACTATGAAGGTGAGATGGACAGGCCTTTACAACAGCTTGGATATAGGAGGTGAGGGGCAGTGAGGAATCTGGAATGACTCCTAGGTTTTGAGCCCAAGGATCTGGGAGAATGGTGACGTCTCCTACACTAACAGAGAAGGGGGTGGGGGTGGGGGAATGAATTCTGTTTTGGGCACCCTGAGTTTAAGATATCTACTGGAAATCTAGTTCAAGACATCTGAAAGGCAGGTCTATCTTGCCCTGGATTCAGGAAAAGAATCATTTCATCTTCTCCAAGAATTTTCTATCAGTCTGAACAAAGTCTGCTAAGCAGTTACTCTAGGCTTTCAGGCCTTTTCTTATCACCTCGCCTCTGAATCAGCTAATGTGCCTCTTCTTGGGGCCCCTGGAAGTCCTCCAACCCACCCAAATCCTACTGCTGACCAAACAGCTTCAACATTTCCTAATAGGAGTTGTCCAACCTTAGCCACATATGCCACCATGTCTACTTTTAATGCACTTTAGCTCATTGACAACACAATTATCCCCTCTACATTGAGGGGGTTAGGGGCACGGCACCCCCTTGATCTGGAAAATCCTCATAAAATTTTTTGGCCCTCCTTTCATACCAGAGAAGAAGTCCGATTTTTTTTTCTTTTTCTTTTATGGGGTGTTTACAGTACCTTATTGTAAAATTGTGTTACGTACTTGGTCATACAATACTATACATATATGCTATGCATTTCTGAGTTTCCAAACTTTTTCCACGTCATCTACAGGCCTTGGCAGGTTGTCTGCAGCTTCTGCAAAACTCCTAAAACATTCCCATTTAATTTCTTATACAAACCTGCAATATATCAAAACCTCAACAGGGAAAATAGCAACACGGAAGAGGTAACTCTTTGTGCCTTGATCAAGAATAACTTACGTCCTAATTATCCTTGCCCCATCTCAACAGACACCCTCTCGCACCTGGGTACGTTTTAGCAAGAGCGTCGTTCATCACCCAGAAGAAGAGAAACGTACTTCAATTTCAGTTTGTCATTGGTTTCTCTACATGTCCTTTAAACTGGGCTTACCACGATCAGGGTTTGCACAAACCCCCAAAGGACCGAAAGACATTTCTGACGCATGTTCTCGAATGTCAAAAGACAAGTGATGGATAGAATCTTCCATCAAGTTCTACTGAGACGTGTCCTATCAAATGGCCATCGGTGACTCCACACCCCTTTTTCATTCCTACCTTTTGATACTGTTAATGCTGGAGACCACTGAGATCTCAGGATGTCAAGACAGATACTGCCATTGCTGTTGATGTTAGGGTGATAAATTTTGGTTGTAAAAGCGACCTGAAGGATAAAAGATCAGAAGCTGAGATTAGGAACGAGGCGATCACAGACCTTCTGAATTTGCAGAAAGAGTGAAGTTAGAATGAAAAGTGCTATCAGGAAGAATGTAGCTAAGAGCATGCCTTGGCGTCCATCATGTCACTCCCAGCTCTCACCAGCCACACACCTGGTCTCAGGCCTCCTCGTGGGCAGGAGGTTCAGACAGGATGGGGATCCTTCTCTTCCTCCTTCTCTGGAGCAATCCTGGTACTTAAGAGTAGATGAAGCCAAGGGAGCTGGCAAGTGGGAACCAGAGAGGACCCTGAGGCCTGTCCCTGAAATAAACCCTCCTCCTTGGGTCCCCTGAAAGGGAGCTAAACTTGCTGGGGCTTGCCTTACCCATGGATAGGCCAGACCTACACCTAGGAGTGGGGAAATGTCAACCCAGAGGCTTTTATCAATACCGAGACTACAACTAATACAGGAAAGGCTATGTGACTAGGGGCCCACACTGGCTCAGAACTCAGAAGCTCTATCACCAAAATACCCTTGGAAAGCCAAGTTACAGTTACCCCTTACTTGCCATGTCCTTCCTCTTGAATGACCAAATGACCACACAGGGATGCTATGGGGAACACACTTTGGAATGGAGGAAACCAGTGAACACCACAGCAAGAGGAAGTCTATACTGTCTTTCTGAGGATACAGTTCTACTGAAAAATGATTGAGATCATGGCTAAGACCTGGAAATCAAGGCAGTACAGTAAAGAAGCCTGTAAGAATTAGGTTTTTCTCTTCTTTTTTTCACCTACTTATTTTAGCCTAAGGAAGTATAGACAAAATAAGTGCTGTGATTCCTGCCATCTTCCTTCCAAGTGAAATGAAAACAGGCACAAAATTACCTTAATACAAGATGGACCACTGAAATGTTTTAAGCTCATCATGGCTTTCCCTACACTGAGGGGGCTGAGGGCATTAAAAAGGAGAACTGGAACTGGAATGGTACTAGATTTGACATCACGGGGCCTTGGTTCAAATCTCGCCTGGCTACTGTTACTACCTGGGGCAAGTGACTCACTTCTCTCTGCCTCAGTTTCCTCATCTACAAAACTGATGGAGGTAGATTAGATGATCCCTTCTGGTTCTGGCCCTACGATGCTATGAGCTTGGGGTCAGAGCTCTGCTCCTCACTGGCTGTGGGACCCTGGACAAAGTACTTTATTTCTCCTGCCCTCGGGTCATCATCTAAAAGCTCTGCACACAAGCCCTCCCCATCTCATAGAGCTTCTGTGAAGATCACAGACTTAGCAGGGGAAAGGACCTTGGAGATCCAGTTCTGGAATTCTGAGCCTGGAGTTCATGAATTTGGCTGGGTGTTTTTTAATGTTTTGATAAATGGTTTCCTTTGTAATCCCATGTACTGTTCTATGCATTTAAAGCCATAATTCTGAGAAGGGCTCACTGAGTTGCCAAAGGGACCCATGACCCCAAAAGCATGAAGAATCCCTGAATTCAAATTACAGATGAGGAAACTGAGGCCAGAGAGAGGAACTGGCTCCTCCAAGGTCAGCAGTAGCCTGAAGATTTGAACCCAGGTCCTCTTGGTTCCAAATCCAGTGCAATTTCTACAGTGCCACAACCACTCTACCTCCCTTAGGTGACCACAAAGTAACATCCACATTTGAGTAGTTAATATATTAAAAATGTCCAAATATTCGATGTAACCCTGCTCAGACTGAGCAGTCAAGTAGGAGGGTATGCAGCAGAGGGCTGGTAAGGGCAGGGGCACGCACCCTCTCGGGAGGGCTGTCCGACCCTTCAGCCCCTTCCCTCTACCCTCCTGGCACCAACTATGGGCAAGCAAGCATGGCAGGATCTGGAATGAAGCAAAGCTGATGAACAGCTCCTTAGAATGACACTTGTTGACTACATTCACAATTAAAAGGAATGCTAAATTTCAGTTAGAAGTTATCGAAAATAAAGATGTCATTTTTTCCCCACCCAAGTTCCCCTTGGGGGTCTCTAGACCTCAAGGTAAGAACCCCTGCTCTAAAGCAATGAGTCTAGTTCCACAAGCCACTGGAAAATATATCATGCCCAAACTTACTTTCTAACATAGGAAGGGACAATGGAGTTTCAATGGATGATGTTATTCTCTCACTCTCCTGTTTAATGAATTTAAGGATCCAATGGCTAGAATATCTCTCGAGAGCTTACTGACTCTTCTCTTGCTTTTCTAGGAAGGTACAAGCTGCTAAAAATGGTTCAGAGTGGAAAGTGTTTCTCCTATTCTTAATCGAAGAAGTGATTCATGATGGTGATCTAATAGGAACGTTGAGATACCTTGCCCACATTGACCAAGGAATGGAATGGTAGAGATAAAGGCACACCCTAGGCTTTATTTGGTTATCTTAATATATACATGTATTCAAACAGTTCACAATAATCAATATGCTTTAACAAGGGATAGGAACTAGCTCTGTGATTTCACTGGTATAGGGAAATTCAGGTGAGGAAACTCCTTCCACCAAAGCATGCTAGCACCTTCTTAGAACACTGAGAGATTAGGAGACTCAGCCAAGGTGAAGAAGCCTGATGTGTCAGAAGTGAGCACGAAACCCAGGGCCTTCTGACTCTGGGTTCAGCTCTCTCTCTATTCACTACACAGCACTGCAGATACCTTAATAAACTGGAAAATTAACAACTTATGCTTTATTCTCTCTGGATCTATCCATGTCCCTTTGATCCATGTGCCCACTTGTGGCTATATCCTACATACTCATAGTTGTAGCTCACGTGTGGAAACTGGTTTTCTCTTTCTGATTTCTTTGCTTTGCACTATTTCATATCTTTCTATCTTCACTCTCCTTAAATTGACCATTTTCAGGGGTAGACCAATAGTAATGACATATCACAGTTTGTTTGAACATTGGACATTGGTTGTTTCACTGGACATTTAGGTTGTTTCCAGATTTTGGCCACTACAAATAATGCAACTATACATAATTTTGGTACAGATAGGTTTGTCCCCCCTTTTAATTAAGGCCAGGTTCAGGTTGCGACCCACAGTTTAAGAAGCACTGAAGGGGTCGCTAGTGAAAAAAAGATTAAAAGTCCTGCTCTAGACTCATAAAAAAGATAGTCATTGTCCCACTGATAAAGGCTCAAAGGGAAAATAAGGTGCTACCAGAGGGGGCAGGAAGCTCTAAAAAAATAATAATAATTCTGCCAATATAATCACAAATGATCTGGATAAGGAAGATAAAGGCAAACTTTAAGAAAAAACGATTCAGGCGAAACCGTTCAAGGAGCTCTTCGATAAACTCAGGTCTCTGAGTGATGTTCAAAATATGGAAACAACAGCATGAAGCTACAGACAAGCAGAAGGAGGGGCAGCTCTGAGGGCAGTGGTAGGAGCGCTAACACCCAGCACAGGCTAAGGTTTGTAGAAAATGTTTCATGACAGTAACAAGGTACTTTTCAAAGGTTTGTTTGAAGGGGGAAAAAGAACAAAGAAATGTCAGGCCCACCCACTGCTTGGGACAGATGGTATATTGTTCTCAGGCCGACAACAGAAACAATGCTGAATTATGCAGTATCTGTGTTGCTTTTGTCTTCTAGATCAAGGAGAATGGCTTTCAAACTGAACATCTTGGTTAAGAGGCAATGAAGCCCAGAAGAAGGGAGTGAAAAGTGAGACAGTGTCTTGATGTTTCAAGTTAATTTAAATCTCTTGGTAGTGAAGAGTTACATTCCAGGTACTGAGGGGAAAAAATGCATAGTCCCCCCTGCAAAAAAAAAAAAAAAGGCTGCCAGTAATTAAGTAATTATGAGGTGAAGAACATGAGAGATGTGCCGCAGGATCAATCAATTAATCAACATCCACTAAGCACCTACTATGTGCCAAGCACTGTGCTAAGATAAATGGACAAAGGTACTGATTTGTAAAATCTAGAAAATTTAGGGCATCCATCAATCCTCGGCTAAAATTCTAGAATTGTCTTTGTTTTTTAATAATTAATATCTGACCACGTACAAAGAGGAGGGATGAGAACAAGCTCAAAATCTTCCCCTTGCCTCTTTGGATTGGCTCATCGTCAGAGTTGGTCAGGAAAATGCTCTAAGCACTGCTAAAGGCACTCGGGGGCACTACAGTGTGCTGGAGTCAGGAAGACCGAATTAAAATTTGACCTCAGACACTTACTAGCTGTTGACCCTGAGCAAGTTGTGATTCGCTGCCAAGTTGTCACATCTGCCTCAGTTTCCCAATTTGTAAAATTAGAATAATAACAGCACCTACCTTATAAGGTTGCTGTGAGGATCAAATGAAATAACAATGATAAAGCACCTGGCACAGTGCCTGGCACATGGGTAGTGCCACATAAATGTCAGCCATTGTCGTTATCTGAATTTTTAGCAAACCTCTGACAACATCTCTCATGATCCTCTCGTGCACGGATGTGGACTGGATGGTCACACAGCCAGGTGAGCGAGAAGCTGGCTGAATGACCCTGCCCAGAGTGTTGATTAATGAAATCAAGGCCAAACTGGAGAGAAGTCTCTGGGGGCATTTGAAGGGCTATGGCCACGGTACTGCCTTGTCCAACGTAAGAATGATCAACCGTCACTGGGATGTAGAAAGAGCAAACATGAATATCATATGTGTGGACGATACAAAATTGGGAGGGATGGCTAACACATAGTAGACAGAATCAGGATCCCCAAGAATTACAACCTTGAGAAGCAATGATCAAATTTAAGGAGAACAAATGCAATGTTCTACACCTAAGTTTCCAAACAGCAACCACAAAATCTCTTTAAAAGCAGTTTATGCAAAAAAGACAGAGGGTTTTGGTTGACTGAAACAGCTTAATGTGAATGACAGGGCTACCAAAAACTCTAATGCAATCTTAGGTTTCATTAATAAAGGTATAGTATTCTGAACAAAGGCAGCAATACTTGCTCCACACTCTGGATTAGCCAGACCACATCTAGAATGCTGTGTTCATTTTTAGAAAGACATTGACATATGGGAGAGGTTGTTGGAAAATAGGAATGTTAATGCATTGTTGGTGGAGCTGTGAATCAAAGCAATCATTTTGAAAAGCAATTTGGAATTATGCAAATAAAGCAACTACCACCTCCATGCTCTTGGACCTTGAGATTTCACTGCTAGGCTTATTCCCCAAAAAGGTCACTACTAAGAAGAAAATCCCACATACACCAAAATATTTATAGAAGCACTTTTTGTGGTGGCAAAATATTGGAAACAAGGCAGAGATGAATCGATGGCTAAAGAAATCATGGCACGTTAATATGATATATTATTGTGCTACAAGAAACAATGAAAATGAAGACCACAGAGAGCAATGGAAGGACTGATACAATCTGATACAGAGTCAAGAAAACAATATATACAACGACACACAACAACAACGTGGAAAGTGTAACCACCACCAAACAGAGGAGTCAATGTTGCAAAATCACAGAGAACAAGCCTGGCCCCAAAGGAGAGACAGAAGAAGAGGTGGGAGAGCCATCCATGTGATAGACTGCATGTATTTTCAGACCTTTTCAACGTATTGACCGATTTTGCTGATTTTTTTCCTCTTCTCTCCCCCACCCCTTTTCCAGCTTGGCACTGACTTCATTAATTTAAATTTTAAAAAATTATTTGTTCTATGAGGTAGACTGCTGAGAGGGAGAAGGGATGCTGGGAGAAATTCTGGTTCTATAAAAACAAAGAATATCAAGGACTTTTGTTTTTTTAAAGAACAGTAACAGACTACAGCTTATCTAGTGGACGCAGCAAGTAAAAAACACCTGTTTGTAAACAACATCCCAGAAGATGTGGCTGAAGTCCTCACACAAAGGGTTTCAATGCAGGATTAAACTTATTCTGAGAACTGCCTAAGCCCAGAGCTAGGACTGGTAGGTAGAAGCTACAGAAACAGGAGGATGAAGAATTTTCCAAAAATCAGATTTGTCCAAAAGACGCAATGGGTGGCTCGTGAAGCAGTGAGTGCCCTGGCCCTGCAGGTATGTGAGCGACACAGGCATGAGATGCCCGGGATGCCCATGATGCCCAAGTGTCTGGGAGGCTGCTCAGAGAATCCTGCACAGACCCAAGCTCAGGCTCCATGACTTAACGATTCCATGACAGCCTCTGGTCACGGAGATCAAGGCCTTTGCTCTCTCTTCCCAGGGACAAAACTCTCTATCACTGGTTCTCCCTATCTATTTTCAACACTCGTTAATGAAACATTTCATTTTGTTCTATTGTGAGAGCCAATGGCCACCTTCCTATCACTTGAGCTATTCACCTTTTAGCTTCCTTTGCTAAATTAATGCCAATTCACTGTAGATATGGCTTTTAAAGTCTTCATTACTAACACAGTTGTGGTTTGTTTTTTTTATTTTGGGCACATTTGGTTCCTAAATCTCAGTCCCCCAAGCCCAACCAAATAAATTCTAATCTACATTAGTGTTTACTTGAAGCAAGGTATTCTATGTGAATGCTGATGGGCAGATCCTGTACCAGTACAGACCAATCTGCTCTGACATCACCAGTCACTTAGTCTGGGCAGTACGCTAATGCTTATTTACTTATTTAAGTTACCTTAAATAGAAGTGAGACAGGCTAGAATACATACTTTGTAGTCTCAATCTACAAAAACATTTCAGAGCTAAACACCAATTTGACCACACTGTTAAGTCCACACTGACTTAACGTCAGGACCAGTTTAATAGTGGAGATAACATGTCTTCAGGACACCAAAAACTGTCATTTTTTATCTAACTACGTTGCTTTTGGTGTTCAGATTCTGGCCCCTGCACTGCATGGCAAAGCCAGAGAAGGTGGGCATCTACAAAGGTTTTACATTTCTGTGATTTATCGCTGACAGCGCCCGAGGCAGAGGGCAGCCCATCTTCTCCACTGGCGCCCAGAGAAGTCACCCTCGGTACCAAGCAGAGAGACCAAGGAGCAGCTAACTGCACCCACATTTTAAGTCTTGATTATGATAAATATGAGGATATCTGAAGCATGCCATGGCTCAGCCCAATAGCACTGCCCACAGACCATCCGACAGTTGACAGACTCTGTGCCCAGAGCCAGAAGACAGAGTTCTGTAGCTGCGGACACATGCCAGTCTCTGGCACTGTCAGCAGGTTACGAACATATTAGAATAGTCTGCCTACGGAGGCTTCAGTGGGGGACTACCCTGGACCGTGGCTTTACATAGTCTACTATGGTAAGAGTCCATAAAGACCACGTCAGCAGGGAAATTCTAGAGCCCAGTGGTTAGGAAGGGAAGACCCAAAGGACAAAGTATGTTGATGGCTTCATTCCTCTCTTGATGACCTTATACCTTATGTCAACAGGACATCTATCTTAAAGACCAAACACAGTACAGATACTTCACTGACAAAGGCTGAGGGTTGGGGAGGGAGCTATGGTTCTGCTCCCACTTCAGGATAAGTGAAGAAACGGGTCACACAGCTGAAGTTGGGGGTGAGAAGAGGAGATGAGGAATCTACAATAAGACACACAGCCAGGCTGAAACCTGCACCAACGCTGTAACTAGTATGAGTCAGATGGGGCTTCATCTCCGGGTAAAGATGACAGGAAGGGGAGAAGAGCAGAGTCCCTCCTAGGGGAAACTGCTTCCTGCCTGGGGTGACAGCCATCCCAGTGTGGCACAATTCCTCCCCCCCACCCCTGCCCTGGCCACCACTGCCAGACTCCTGAGACCTCCACAGAGGCCAGGACCAGACCACTGCCTCTCCAAGCACTATAGCGCACATGGCTGGACTCCTTGTTGTAGCTGCCACCCCTCCTCCCACCTTCCCACCCCACCCCCCCCCATCTCTGCCCTCACCCCAGGTGAAAAAAGTCCTAGTTATGGTTGTGACCTCATCTACGAAAAACATTTTCAGGATGCGAAATAGTATCAGTGATTGAAATAAAAACACCTGTCAACTGAACTGTCCCACAGCCCAAGTTAGTCCAGGGGATGGAGGCAGGGTCCCCGTTGCTGTTCCAGGGAAGCATTTTAAAATCCACTTATCACGGATCCTCCTCTGTCTACAAATGTCAGCCAGAGTCAACAAGACCCTTCCTTACCTTTGGCGGTTTGAAAGGGTAATCTGTAGGGAAGTGAATAGTCAGGAAGAAAACACCACCTTGGTAAGGGCTATCATTCTAGAATGACAAGACATCAAACACACGCCAATTAGAAGAAGAAACAGAAATTTAAAATGAAAAGGGAAGGCCAAAGCAGGGAACTTAGCAGCTGGTACGTACCGGGCCCATGATGGTGGCCTGCCAGTGGAATACTGAAAAACAGAGAGAGAGATGATGATGTAATAAATCCATGAAATTAGCAACCACTTAGATAAACACACCAGTTCCACTATAAGGCACTGATCCTCTTACAGCTTTGCACACACGAGGTTTTCTTAGAGGTTTCTTTAGAGGTTTTCTTTGTTTTGATCAATTCTTATACTGCTAACTATAAACTCATCTCCAGACTCCTTGTGAGTGGCAGCTAGGTGGTACAATGGGGAGAGCACAGGGCCCGGACAGGAAGATCTGAGTTCAAATCCAGCCCTGCACACTTGCCAGCTGTGTGACCCCGGGCAAGTTACTGCACCTTTGTTTGCCTCAGTGCCCTCATCTGTAAAATGAAGATGATAACGGCACCTACCTCCCAGGGTAATTGTGAGGATCAAATGAGATGAGAATCGTAAAGCCCTTGCACAGTGCCCAGCACATAGTAGGTACGGTATAAATGTTAGCTATTATCACTCTCTTACTGTTTCTTACCAAAGAACCTTTCTTCCTTTGGTCCATTCCAAAAGGCTTTCTTTCAAAGTATTTCTCCCAAAAGCCAACCTTCAGTCACTTGAGGTGACGGATTATTTCTTCTCCATGTTCTACAAATGTTTACCCCATGGTGCCTTGTACTGTGCCATGGGCTCTCTGGGGATTCAGCAGCACTGATAAGAAGCTTTCCAAGCTTTTCTGGTTTCCCTTTCTCTTTACAGGTACGGTTTTTTTTTGGGGGGGCGGTGTTAATCCAACTCCCTCCCAGGAATTCAACCTCTTCAGTGATAAGACGCATAGATTTTTCTCACTTTCTGCTGATTTCCATTTTAATTTTTTGCTCTACCTATGAACTCTGGGTTACCTATTCTGGCTCTTGCTCTCCTTCCCATTTCCGGACCAGCTCCTCTCCACTCACCTGACACCACAGAAGAGAAGAGAAAGGTAGGCAAGAACATAATCTATATACAGCCCAATCACTGATTTCTAGGTTCCTGAAGTCAATCCCATGTCCAGCCCTGGCATAAGGTCAATATAATTCATTTTGTAACCTTTTTGGAAAATGCCTGTCCACATCACTGAAGTGTGATGAATGTTTCAACTGACTTCTATCTAGTGTGGGTGAACAATGGTATCATGTCTCTAGTAGAGACTTAGCCCAAGTCCTGATGTACTCCATCGACCATCTCCTAGTATGTACTCAAATACAACAAAATCTCTGTACCTAAGAACAAGGAATACACACTAATGTTGGAAGGGCAAGGTCCAGGGCAAGAGCTGACAAACATTTTTATCTCTTGTTGCTTCCAGCAAAGCTGCATAATAGCAAAGGGAACCACAGGTGCCTCTGACAAGCCTGGGGCATAGATGGAGGAGAAAGGGAAAAAAAGGCATAGAAAGAAGGAGAAGCGAAGGAAGAGAAAAGGATGTGAGGGTCCCTGCCGGTCACATGGTGACTGCCCACTGAGGTCCACTGAGATGTGTCTTGGGGGTTCTCTGACAGACAAACACTACATGCTCGGAATACACGGTACTGTGAACACCTGCAAGAACATAAAGGTCGTGTGATGGGATACAGAAAAGGAGCCTCATCAGAGAATGGCAACAGGAAAAAGGTCTTTGGTCCCTAAGCTCCGAACACCAGACCAGAACCCTCTGCATTAGCTGCGCCTGAAATCTGCTCACCCCACAGAAGTCAGTGACGTGCAGTCCACCCCCCAAGTCACTTCCTCCTCTGCATTTACTCTGTCATCCTCTGTCTGTTCCACACAAGGGCCTGCCCCACTCCCCACCTACCTGCCTACCTCCTCAAGTCTGAAAGAAGGGGTCCCAAGAAAAGAGAGTGATGGAGAAGAGGGTAGGTGCTAGGAGAGGGCAGCAGAGACTTGGGGAAAGGGGGAAGCTCTGAAGAAGATGGTAGCCTAGGCAGGGAGCTCCAAGAGAAGGCAGCAGGGGACTCAGGGAAATGGTAGAGGGCTATGGGAGCAGCTCCATGCTATTTTCTCCCCCAGTTTAGCCAGGGCTGAGAGAAAAAGCTTCACAGGTATGGACAGGTGTGTAAACAGAGTCAGGAAAAAGCCAGAGAAAAGATGGGCTGCTGGCCTCTCCTTGCCTCACTCCCGCTCCTCCAACCCCCCTTCCACCAGGGTCAACAAAGGCCAGTCTGCATGGATACTGCTCTCCTGGATGAGAGGACTGGAGACCTGTCACCTTCCCCCTGGTCCTAAAGGAAGCCTGACAAGGCAGGGGCAGTGACAACAGCATCATCATCAATATTTAAAAAAACAAAAACTCATAAAGAGCCATCACCCAAAGAGATCATCATTTAGAGAAATCTTTCAAGTGCCAGCTGCCTTGTGATTTGGGGCCTGTGCTAGTGTGCTACATAGAGATTTCTTGAGCGGACTGATTGATTACCTGGAAAGGCCACTGATTAACCTCCCTGGAAAGCAATGTTCTCATTTGCCTCCAGCAAGGAGGGTGGTGTCACCACCCCCTCTATGGGGCCTCTGACCAGAGAGGCCCACTCACTGCTCACTGCTGACCAGCCACACTACCTCTGACTAATGATCTTCTAATGAAATTGGAACTTAAACCAAAGGAAGAGAAAAAGATGGCTGTTTCATTCATTTACTACATGATCTGCAGTGGGGAACATTTTTTTAAAAAGCTGAGCTGGCAAAATGTGGGGATTTATTTGCAAGACTCCTTTAACCCAAAGCCCTAAAACACCATTACTTACAATCATCTCCCACAGGTCCTGCTGAGCACTGGGCTGGAGGGTCCCTCTGCAAGTCAGTTAATTCCTAGGAACATGAGAGAGTGATTTCAGAGTTGGCTGCGCTCGCCCACTGGGAGTCCACAATCGCTCCCACACACACACACACACACACACACACACACACACACACACACACACTGGCCCAACTCCCAAGCACTGACTCTCTCACTTGGCAAGTTGTTCCTCTGGTGAAGAGGTGAGACCCAAATTCCTGAGAACAGAGAATGGTTGCGCTGATGGCCTAGAGAGGTAAATAAGGAAACGTCTTCCCCAGCAGGCTTTGAGCTTCTCATAGCAGCCTCCATCATCACCTTTTCAAATATTCCTCTGTGTGGTCTTGTCTATGGCCAGCAGTGGTAGCAATGGCACAGAGAAAGATGCCTCCCCTCCCCTGGGCAATGACTCCTTCAGCCTTATGAGTTACAGTGAGTCAATAAGCATTTATTAAGCGCCCACCATGTGCCAGGCAAAAGGCAAAAACAATCCTTATGCTCAAGGGGGCTCAGTCTACTGGGGGTGGGCAAGGGGTGAGCAACTGAAAACAGCTGTGAATGAGCAAATCGATATGGGATAACCTGAAGAGAATCTCAGGGAAAAGCACCAGCATTTAAGGTGACCAGGAAGGGCTTTGTGCAGAAAGGGGAACTGTAGCTGAGAAGAGGCAGAGGTAAGGAAGCAGAGAATTCCAGGCCTGGGGATGTCCCGGAGACATGCCCATCGAAGGGGAGGGGGCGGGGGGGAGGCAGGGACTGTGATGTTGCACCAGTAACAACCCAGAGGCCAAAATATGTGCAGTGGAGTAAGGGATGAGATGGGAAGAGGCCAGGTGATGCAGGGCTTTAAAAGTCAAAAGGAGGAATTTATATTTGATCCTGGAGGCAGGAGAGCCACTGGGGCTTAAGGATGTGTGTGTGTGTGTGTGTGAAGAGATGTAGTGAGAGAGATGATGAGAGAGAGAGAGAGAGAGAGAGAGAGAGAGAGAGAGAGAGAGAGACAGAGAAAGAGACAGAGAGACAGAGACAGAGAGAGAAACAGACAGAGACAGAGAGAGATGTGATCAGACCTGTAGCTTAGGAAGATCACTTTGACAGCGAGGGAGGAAGGGGCTACAAGGGAAAGACATGGAAAGACATGAGGCAGGGAGACCAAGCAGACCCAAGCAACATACTGACATACTCCACGGTAAGCAAAGACAACATCAGACAGTGGGCCTCGTGTGGCCAGAACACTTAGAGCAACAGGACAAAGGTTAGCTTTAGAATCCATGCCCCATCCCCAAAGCGAGGCTCCAGGGCAGGAAAGAGGGATCTGGCATAAACCCCCAGTTTTTAATTACCCTTCACCTGTCCTCCCCACGGCTTCCAACTCTTTCTAGGGGCTATTCCCGAGTCCTGAAATTGGAACTTCCTAGAGTTACCCAGGCCATCGTGAGGCAGAATAATGCGGCTCAGCCATCCACACTACAAGAGTGGCTGGTTATCTCTTTGGGATATGGGCCATCTTAACTCAGAGGAATGTGATGATTCCAACGGAAGGGTGAGTGGGCCTTTAAAGTTCAGCTTGGCCAAAGTCATTCTCTCACCTCTGCCATGACCCCTCTTTGATCTACATAAGCACCTGGCTCAAGTCTTTGTGATCATTCAGTCACCTCCTCACCGCCCCCAATCTTTACCAACACCACTTTTCTGGTAACTTGGCATTGATGCATCTATCTCTACAGAACTATAAAGGACCAAGTAATGAACACACAGTGTCAGCCCCCAATCGGACGCACTAACATAATGGAGAAGGGGCCTTGCAGAAGGGAAGAACAGTGGCCTGAGGAGGCTCCAGGAGATCTGGGTTCTAATTTTGACTCTCTTAGTTCCCATATGGCCAAGGGCCAACAATCTCCCCTTGCTTGGCTTCACTGGTCTACTGCCTCCAGTCATCTCTAAAGATCCCCCAGCTCTAACATTTGAGGACTCCGGAGAACCCAAATTAATGGAAGAATTTAAAAACACCACCACCACAATGCTGCAGTTAATTCTGATTATTTGTAGCCTATTCCAGCAAAATCTTAATTGCTTTTGGTGAATCCTTTTTGCTTGACACAAATCTACTCAGTGGAACGCATAGGACTTCAGTACTTCAGCAGGGACTTCTAAGTTCCCTACCATTCTGGGTCATCCCACACTGGTACAACTGAAGATTACTACTCCTTGGACGGGGAAGGAAATCGACTCAATTTTAAAACGATCTGCTAGGCCCCTAGTAAAGGCCAAGCCCACACTAAGCCCAAGCACAGACATACCCACCCACCCACAAACACACTGATTCTGCACTGCACCCCAAGCTCAGTGTCACCTGCCTAGGACCCGGGCAAGGGAGGTGAGAGAAACAAAGTCACAGACAAGTCACCAAAAAGATAACCCACTTGTGGACAAGACAGCTATCTATGGAGACTGTTCTAGTTTCCTTCACTTGTGTTCCTCAGTTTCCTAACTCCTGTCGCATTTATTATCTCTATGAATCAAATCAGCACCTGAGTCTAATATCCCAATATAAAAGCTACAGACAGCTTGCACATCTTGGCTGGACATCCCTGAGCGACACAAAACATGTCAGGGACAGTCACTGAACCTGAATTACTGCCCCCACCTGGTCACAACCCAAGGGTCAACTCGCACTCGTCTTGTTGAGGTCATTCGAAGTTTTCTGCTTAAATGGAGGCCTCCTTAGTTTACTGCAGGCATCGCTGTCTCTCTATGAGATTATTTCACCCTACAGAGGACTGAACTGTCCTATTTTTCCTAACCTGACATAATCCATCCTCAGTAATGGCACAGAAGGAGAAGTTTGTCGTTGTTGTGACCTTCTTTGCCTCAGTTTCCTCATTTTGTCAAATGAGCAGGAGAAGGCAATGGCAAACCCCTCCAGCATCTTTGCCAAGAAAACCCCAAATGGGATCATGAAGAGTCAGATACAATTAAACACCCCTACCACCACCACCCCCAATGCCCCACTATTCCACAGACAGGGGATGGGCTGTATTCTGTGCGGATAAAGAAAGGAGGGCCCAAGCAAAAAACACCACCCCACTCTTTTCTACCATGGTGTAAAACATTTGGCCCATAGGCCAAATGCAGCCCCCAGTCCGATTTATGCGACCCACCTACAAGCATAGAAAGTTACATAAATGCTTTGGTAAATGAAGCTGAGCTACCACAGAGCTCTCACTGAAATGGCAAATCAAAATATATTGTCTATTGTTTCAATAAAAACCTAAGGTTGGACAGCCTTGGTGTAAAACATCAAAGAAAAAACAGAGTCTGAGACTGGATTTGCCTTGCTGAAGGCAGAAAGGCTAAGCAAAAAAGGATGAAGCTGAAATGTCCTGGGTTCAGGAGAAGGATCTCCTGTTTGAAGAGGGGTTAAATTGGATGCTCTCTGAGATCAATTCCAGCATAACCATGGGGGGACAGCATGGTAAAGTGGAGAAAGAATGTTGGATTTAAGAGTCAGAGGCTATGGGTTTAAATCCTGGCTGTGCCACTTACTGCCTATATGTTACCCTGGCCAAGACAGTTACTACCTCTGGGCCTCAGTTTCCCTGCCTGTAAAATGAAAGGGTTGGCCCAGAGGATTCCTAAAGTCCTCCCTAATATACTGTCACTTGCCTCAAATCCCCTCAACTGGGGAACTTTCCTGCTCTTCCTGGTACTAGGCCTTCACCAACAACTCGATAGAGCAGGGTAATTAGAGAAGTTTGAAAGCCTTGGGAGGAGGTAGTTAACTTCCTCCACTGGAAGTGTTTCTAATACATCATGGCTGTGTGACTGTATCACTTCCTTAACCAAGCCATTTATCTCTCTGCCCACATGGCTTCCCTGAACCTCAGTTCTTCATTTGCAAAATGGGAATAACACACTATCTCTCTCCCTCTTTGTCTGTCTCCAGCCTCCCTGGCTTCCTTCAGGTCCCAGATGAAATCCCACCTTTGGCTTCCTTCTCTTTATCCTCACAGCTTCGTTAGTCTCGTTACTCTTGGGCTTCCAGTATCATGCAGCAGAAGGAGTGCTGGATTTGAAGGCAGAAATCCTCAGTATGAGAGCCTGGGCTTCCATGGACAATTTTAATTATATGAAAGCTTTTGCACAAACAAATCTAATAAAGCTCAGATCGAATTAAAAATTAACTGGGAAAAAAATTTCGCAGCAAGTTTTTCTGACAAAAGTTTTATTTCCAAGATACATAAGGAACTGATTTGAATTTATACGAAAAAGAGCTATTCCCCAATTGACAAATTGTCTAAGGATATGAACTTTTTTTTTGGAGGGTGGAAGGCAAGGCAATTGGGGTTAGATGATTTGCCCAAGGTCACACAGCTAGTAAGTGTGTCTAGTGTCTGAGGCTGGATTTGAACTCAGGTCCTCCTGACTCTGGGGCTGGTGTTCTACTCACCACCTCACCTAGCTACCCCTAAGGGAAGAAATTCAGGCTATTTAAGGCCATATGAAAAAAATGTTCCAAATCATTACTAGCCAAGCGCAAACAAAAGCCCTTCTAAGATTCCAGCTCACACCCATCAGAGCTGCAAAAATGACAAAGGAAGGAAATGATAAACATAGGAAGGGATGTGGGAAAACACTGATATAACGCTGGTGGACCTGTGAATGGGTACAAACCATTGTGGAAAGCAATTTGCAATTATACGCACGAAGTTACTGAACAGTGAGTAAGAGGGGAACGGGTTCTTTATATGCAGAAATATTTATAGCAGCGGAAAAAAAAAATCCTAGAAACCAAGAGGCTGTCCAACAATTGAGCAATGGCCAAATAAGTTGTGGTATGTGAACGTGATCGAATACCACGATGCTGTAAAAAATGAGGAACAGATAGATGATGCCAAAAAGACTTGGAAAGAGGCAGACAAACTAACGCAGAGGGAAGTGGACAGGAACAATACAATTTATACTCTAACATCGATATTCCAAAACCCAACAATTTTAAGGATCTTTATAAACTGATGAAGAATGAAATGAGCAGAACCAGGAGAATGATATACAGAATAAGAACAACATAAAGACAAGCAACTTTGAAAGCTGGAAGGCCCGCCATCAACACGACAACCACTCACGACAGCATGAGGAAAACATATCTCTGTGTACGGTCATCCGTGGAATTTATTCTGCTTGACTATGCATATTTGTTACATAGCATCCCCCTGTGGGGTGGGAAAGAAGGAAAAATAGATCTGTTTACTTTTTTCAAAACAGTGTTTTGGGGATGAGGTGTTACAGATGTAAAGCATTACATGCTCTTTCGGATGAAGTCCCTGTTTTATTAGTTTTACTTAACTATTTCTATTGCAAGAGACTCCTCATAAAGCGGGATTAGTAATCTATAAATGTCTGTAACATAAAAACAAAACACATCGATAAAACTCTACGTGGCAAAAAGAACATCAGATTTAAAACTAAGTTGGAGGGGAAGAGGAGCATGTCAGCCTATATTTAAAGATAGCTTTCTAACTATATCGTCATAATCTCCAGCAAAGTTCCTATCCCACTCAGCATGTGAACAGTAGGTGTCAAAGATTAGTCCAGTGGAGTATAAATTCTAATAATTCTACCCAGCTTAAAAGGTTTTGTGGACAGCTAGTGACAAACTATAGCTGGGGGCCATTCCAATCAATAAATCTTTATTAAGTGCCTACTCTATGCTGGGCACTTTGCTAGGCACTGGGGATACAAAAATAGAAGGCAGGCCCTGCCCTCAAGGAGGATAAATGGGATAGGCTTCATGTAGAAGGTGGGACCTGGAGGAAGCCAGGAAAGCCAGGAGGAGAGAGGGAAGGAAAGCATTCCAGGCATGGGGGACATACAGCGGTAAAATGCCTACATTCAGGAGATCAAGTGTCTTGTGCAAGGAGACCAGTATCAATAGAATACCGGAGTACATTTTGGGGAGTAAGGTCTAAGGAGGAAGACTGAAAAGGTAAGAGGCAGCCACGTGGTGTCAACCTTTGAACGCCAAACAGAAGATTTTATATTTGATCAAGGGGTGATAGGGAGTCACTGAAGTTTCCTGAGAAGGGGAGAGGTGCCATGACCTACACTTCCCAAAGATGTGCAGGCTCATCACCAGAATGGTTGCAGAGAGATGAAATTTTTGGCCACAAAACCTCCTGAAGATAAGATTAAACACTGAGTCACAGAAGAATTACAATGTTCTTAAGTGGAGGAAGTGCCCACACTGAAAAATGTCATACACACTCTGAGTACAGAGGACTTTAATTTAAGGAGGATACATGCTCCTAACCAAAAAAAAAAAAAAATCAGCATTGGACAAGTGTCAATATGAAGAGTTGGCTTAATGTGGAGAGCCAATAACATCTCTTCCTCATACCACTGACAACAAACTTCACCACCAAGGGGGCAGGGAGTTATTCTGGTTTATACATCACATTTTAAAGAAAGTCACACCACTGAATTGGTGGAAGTCACTCAAGCACTTAGTCATCAGGCTACTGAAGTGATAGCTCAGTCTTTAAATAACAGTAGTTTCTTTTGTAGGTGTTGAGAAAAATGCCCCTTCTTGTAACATAATCTAAATTGGAAAAAAAAATCATTCAGGAATTTTAAAAAGTGAGAAAACACCACTTCTTTCCTATACATAAGAAGGAAGAGGAAGATTAAAACTCAGCTGTATAACCCAATATTTAAAATTTCTAATGCTGAGCTAGCTGAAGGTGTAAGTTTTCTGAAAAGTTCCAAACTATGACTCATATTTATAACTAAAATATTTACAATTTCAAAAATATGTACATGCTTTTTGAACTCATGTGTCAAAATATATGCATGAGTTGTTGACTAAAAATCTCAAAAAACATGTTTATTTTAATTAAACGATTTAAATGTCTTGTTCTGGTCATCATTTTTATCTTCCTAACACACAATGTTAAAATACCCTCCAAATATCCACCTGTTCAATTTGTGTAGATTCACATCCCAAAGACTTCCTAAGAATCTGTTTCGATAAAAGCTTGGTTAATAAAATAACCACATCACCATTCAGCCCTCTGATGTTGCTATAAAATTAATAAGAAAAAAGTTTTAATGCAATATGCTGCCACAACTAGGCCCACACACGCATGGCTATATAAATGTATATACAGAAATAAAGTACTGCTTTGAAAAAATAGTGGAACATGTCCTAAGGAGAGACTTACAGAAGAAAAAAAAATCACCCAAAGGCCACAAAAACATCAAAAAAAAAGAAAAGAACTATTTCAGGTCTATTCGATTGTTTGGAGATAGAGAAACAGGCAGCGATGAAAAAGGTGAAGCTCACCTGATATTCAATTCAGCAAAATATGCTTCGATTCAATAGCAGAGCCTTATAACTAGTTCAGTAAGGTGAGGGTGGGGAGGAAAAGAAAGAAAAAGACAGGGCAGGAAAAGAGAGGAAAGGGAAAAGGTTACACAAAAGAGGAAGGGAAAAAACAGGGTTGATGAGATGGGAGAAAAGTGAATAAGGGAAGGAGGATGGAGAGAGAGCCCACAGAGATAGACAGGAGGGTTGGAAGTGTTGGTCAATTACTTCTGTCAGGGCTTGTTAGTCATTAGGACCACAAGACGGTAGAATATTATCAAATCTTACCACTGTCCCCTCAAACGTTAATTAGATGACTAGCTACTGCAGAGAGCTCTCTTCAGCTGCTCTTTATCCTTAAACAGGCAGGGACTTGCTCAGAACCCAATGGGGAGGGGGGGAAGCAGAGAGAGAGAAGGAGGGAGAAGGACAGGGGGAGGGGGAAGGAGAGAGGGAGGCTGAATTATTCTCCAATCTGAAATGGGGTGATATCAATTTACAAGCTAGATGAAAAGCAGCCAAGTGCCAGGGTGTAGTCCTACTAAAAATAAAACATATCTACCCCTGAGTCATTATGAATATTCAAATAAAACCCACCCTCTCTTAAAACATCTCTTTCATTCCCACACTTTTTTTTTTTTTTGCTGATATTGCCTGCCAGGTGAGACACAGACTCTGTATTGCCTTGTATGCACTTCCTTGGGGTGAATTTTTCATGTTGTATGTTCTGCCTGCATTTACATGTGTTACTAATTTATTAGGTAGCTACCACGGTAGCAAGAGGGCCTCTGACTTAATAGGTGCGTAATAACGTGTAATTAGACCAACACTTGATACTTTAGGGATTTATGATTTCATAACTGTGGGCACCTTCTCTGCTGAGGCAAATAGTACCAGGTGTAGATGGTGGTACCCACTCATGAGTCGCTGAGAGAAAAAAAAAAAGTCACTTTTTGCTCAGCCTCCAGCCCTAATAAAGTGCTAGGAGTCTTCTCAGGCTATCCATATTCCCTCGCATAGCTTCTGCAAACTCAGGATCACCTCTCTACCAAGATGGAAGACCGGGCTGGTACTCTGGTAGGATGTCATATTGGCTCAGGAAATTTACATAATCAAAACACTTCCACTTCTCAATCTCAAAACAGGGGTGAAACCAATTGGACATTGTCTCAGACTGCCCTAGGAACTAAGAAATGCACAGGTAATGGACAGGACTAGTTCATTCTGAGACCATCTCCCTAACCCTGGCCAGCCATCTAGAAAATATTTTACTCTTGGTTACAAAAGGAACTGTCCAAGAGGGGAATGGGGCAGGACTAATCACCACCAGTGATTAGGACAAAATGACTAAAGGTGCCCACTGCACTAGCAGGACCTGTATAGCGTTTAGAAATTCAGCTCAATCCATCACATCATGACAAGCTATCAGACAACTGCTTTGCAGCCTTGGCAACCCTGTGAAGTCTCTGTGACTCTCAGACAAAGAAACAATGGAACAGGGCTGGCTCCTTTGATCTCTGTTTCTTGGAATGCAGGCCTGAGCAAAACAGGCACCAGGTCTGATCTTTGGAAGAAATGGTAACTTTAGGTTTTGGAAAATGTATATGACCATTTTCTTCTGATGACTTGAAGAGAACCTCATAAGGTGTGGCTAAAGCAGAGCAGAGGCTGTTTTTGAGACAAGGTGACTAAGGGCACTTACAACTCAAAACAATGCAAGGAAAATATATGTACCAAGCAGGAATGGGATGTTTATATCATCTAGCTAAACAGAGGAATGTTCTGTACCTGAATACATCAGCCAATCAATTAAGTCCCTGTCAACATCAATCTGGAAACGCATCACTCTGCACACAGAAGCTACGATGTGTCATCATCACACACTAACTACTGGGCATCAACAAAGGGGATCACACAAGGGTGCCCCTACTTCAGGTGCAGAAATAGTCATGCTTTATTCCCAGGAAAAGCAACAGGAAGAATAAGTAAGGCTCTATGGAGCCCAAGAGAACACCTTCCATACACAGAGTTAGAAGAGCCTCGAATGAGAGCTGGCAGGGACATTGAGACCATCCAGTCCCCGTCAAGTGCCTGATGATACAACTGAGAACCAGAGGGCTGGTGTCGCTTGGCCAAAGTCACATCCAGAGCATATGGGGAAAGACTGTTGAGTACAAATCTCAGCTCTTTCTACTACATTCTGCGACCTCTCCTGATTAACAAAGTGCCAGGATGACAAAGAGCCCTGAATCTATGTTGCATGAGGAGCCTTTTAAGGAAATGGGCACACTTAGCTTGGAGAAAAGAAGACTCCAGGGGAACGTGAGCCATGCCTCTCCCATGGCAGCTGTTGCCCCAGTTGTCCCTGGCCTGGGTTCCAGGAGCCTCCTTGTACTCTGAGAGGGGAGGGAGCTTTCACTGGATCTTGCCTGGAATAAGCCTCACCCCGCTCCCTGGCCATGGGCTCCAAACCATGCCACTGGAAGCTGTGGTCTTCAACCACTAGAATTTAAAACTCCCTGAGGGCAAGGGCTGTCTGGTTTATTTATATGTGTATACCCAGTGCTTGGCACAAAGTAAGCACTTACAAAGTGTTTTCGGGGCAGCTAGGTAGTGCAATAGAGACAATACTGGAGTCAGGAAGATCTGAGTTCACTGTGTGATCCTGGGCAAGTCACTTAACCCCACTGCCTCCAAAAAAAGTTCTATCTATCATCTGTGTCTATCTAATATTTATCATGCATGTATGGATGGATATATAAAATCTATGTATCTATGTCTGCCTGTCTCTATGTCTGTGCATCTCTCTATCTATCTGTCTTCAAGTGTTTGAAAAGCTGTCCTATATAGGAAGAATTAGACTTGTTTCATTTGGCCCAAAAGGACAGACCCAGCAGTTGTGGGTAGAAGGCGCAAAAAAGGTCAAACTAGGCTGGATTTCAGAGAAAGCGCCCTGATCATCAGAGCTGTCCAGTAGGGCAGGGGGCTGCCTGAAGAGGCAGTAGGGTGGTTTTCCCGTTTTGTGAGGTCTTCAAGTAGCAGCCAGATGACCACTTGTAAATGGGTTTCTTTGCAAGTAGGGGGTACGTTATTGGGTCACTGATTTCCCTTCCAACACTCAAATTCTGTGATCCACTTATTCAGGATGGTGGCAGCCTAGGCCTGGGTCTATTGATATGTCTACATATAGATGATGTCATGTCCATGCGATTGGACTTGTAAAAAAGTCAAGATTTCAATTACAGAAAAGCATGTTGTGAGGAGGGAATGTGACTTAGTAGAGCAACTGTAAATCTCTGTATTACTATACTTAACTATTTTCTCCACAAGTTACCCTGAGAAAAGTTACTATGGATAATTACAGCATGAGCACAATCTATAATAAAACATCTGCTTTCATGCTACAGAACTGGGACCAATCTATGAACATTTTGTGTACACACATACACACACACACACACACACACACACACGCACGCACACACACACACACACACACCCCTACATAGAAGTACGCATGTGTGTACTTGAATGCACATGTGGAACAGTAGAAAGGATACCGGGTTTGGAATCAGAGGACCTGCATGGAAATCTTGGCTCTGTGATTTCTGTGTGACTTTGTGCAAATCACTTGACCTAGGTTCCTGCATCTGTAAGATAAGAGGGTTGGCCTCAATGGCCTCCTTAGTACAAGCAAAAAACTCAAAGAAATGACATTCACAACTGTGAGGTGGCACAACAAGGATATCAGTAAGTAAATACACAGAATATACAAAGACACAGACATGCATTTAAGTGCATGAACACATACACACAGAAACGTGGATATGTGGGGACGAAGCAGAACCAGCATGCTGATGGAACCCATTGGAAGACCTAAAAGGGGAGATCACCGTGAAAACAGAGGTAACCCAGGAGAAAGTTGGATGGCATGCCCAGTCTGAGATGGAAACAGAACAAACTCATCAAAGCTTAGGAGGACCTCAGGGAAGAAATGATGGCATAAAATTATTTGAAACATATGGGTAAAATGGATGTAGTCACAAGGTGTTTGTCCAAAGCATCCCAAAGAGACTATGAGAAATTGCATAGGAAGTCAATGGGTAAGGAAGCCCGGATGGAATTTGGTAACAAGGAGGAAAACACAAAAATATCTCCTAAGAGAAACTGGTAAAATAGAACCCATGAAGAAAATGACTGGAGGGTTGTGGCCTTGGTCAAGCTACTTAACCTCTCTGAGGCTTGATTTTCCCATTTGTAAAACATCTTAGGGTCCCTTCTGGAGCTCTAAGTAATTCTATGATCCTAACCCCAAGATGGAGATAGTCCCCACAGTGCCCAGCATGGCAGAAGTTCAAACTAATGGGTATCAAAAAGCCTTAATCCTGAAAGAACTTACCAAGAGTGAAGGAGACGAAGAAAGGCAGGGAGGTGTCATGAAGAAAGGGCTGGCCTCAGAGTCCTGCCTCTGAAACTGTGTGTGTGTGAAAGAGACAGACAGACAGACAGGATGGGGGTGGGGGTGGGGGGGGGGGTGGAGGGAGAGAGGGAGAGAGACAGACAGACAGACAGAGACAGAGAGAAACACAAAGACAGAGGAGAGCCCTTCACCTTACTGGAAGTGAGTGGTTTCTATTGAAGAACTGTGACTTATCTTTGTTGTTTGAAGGCATTTCCTTACAGGAAGTCTCCTATGCACCAACAAAATCATAGCTCTGGACCAGATCAAGAAGGGGCAGCCATTCTGGGCCCCGCCAACATGCAAGACTACAGCGATCACACACAGCCCATGGGGGACAAACAGACAAGCAGAATGCACCCCAGAAAGAAATGGCCCTGGATTTGGAATCTGCCAACTGCATGACACGGACAAGTCATTTTTCATTTCTTGGCCCTTGTTTTCTTCATTAGAATTATGAAAGTGAACTATTTAATTCACCAAGCATTTATTAAGTGCCTACTGCATGCCAGGTATTGGAGGGAGGGGATGACTGGAAAAATAAATACAGAATATTAGTATGTCCTAAAAGTCTTAGTATGGTTTTAAGTTTTACTAGCTTAAATACCAAGTAATGGCAGGGAGCTAAGGAAGAGGAGAGCATTAAATGATCTCTAAGATAACCTCCCACAAACATTTGTTAAGTACTTCAATAAAGTGCCTGGCACATGATGCATAGAAGAGAAACAAAAAGTAGCTCATATTCTAATGGGGAGACAAGATGTATACACACAAGACAATCACAGGGGAAATGGGAAGATATCTCAGACCAGCTCTCAGTGCTACCAAGGGTCCTAGAATTATGGTTAGGTATTTACCAGGGGCTGTTACAGCTGCAGTTGGGAGAACAGGGAAACTTTAACCACTGATGAAGGTAAAAAAAGTGAAAGCAAGTTGTGAGCACGTGGGGGAAACCGAATTCAAAGAGCAGAAATTCAGTCTAAATAAACTTTTCAGGCACAGTGGGCGGTGGAAAGCCCAGCGGATTCCAAGAAGGAAGCCTGGGTTTAGATCCACCCAATGGGAAGGTGCAAACTGCTCGCTGCACACCCCGGGCTCTGAGCCTCAGTTTACCCCTCCGATGGACACTGGAATCAGACCAGATGATCTCCAAGGTCCTTCCTCCCAAGATCTAAATCTAGGCTGCCACGACGTAGAGGAAGGCGATCTGGTTCAAAGTAAAAACGAGAGTCCCCGGAACCTGAGCTCCGCCACTCTCTGGCTAGGTGACTCTGGGAAAGTCACTTAACTTCTGAGCCTCAGTTTCCCCACCCGATGTATATCTAAATTAGGCTCTAAGGACCTTCCCAGCTCTAAATCTACGCTGTTTCTTCATCTTTAAAATGGGTTGAATCTAATTATTTGGCTGCTAAGGTCCTTTCCAGCTCCGGATCTTTTATGGAAGGCGAGAGGTTTACCGGCATTAATTAAAAGCCTATGGTGTGCCTGACACTAGGGCGGGGAGTCTGAGGATGGACGTCTGCTTGTTTTCTTTCCCTGTTTGGAGGCAGAGGGGGCGGCGCAAGAACTGGCGGAAAAGTGAGACTGGGACACGCCCCTCCACGCCCACAGCCTGCCAGGAGAAAGGGAAACACGCAAAGGAGTACGTGGTTGGCCAGCGGCGCCGCTAGCTCCGCCCAGGCCCCGCCCCACCCGCCCCTGTGACCACGCACCCCAGCGCGGCCCCGCCCCCGCCCCGTGCTGTTCCCTTGTAAGGCAGCGGGAGCGCGAGGCACCGCCTCACTCTGGCAGGTGCCACAAGGTTTCCCGCGCCTGCGCGCGGCGCCGCCTCCTGCCGCGGCTCCCTGTGTAGCGGTGGAGCGGACGCCCGTGGCTCCTCCGTCCCCGGACTCACGTCAAGGACGAGGGGAGGCGGGAGGCTTACCTTCTGGATCCGCTTCAACGCCATCCTACGACCCGCTGTGGGACCACGACTCAGCCCCGGGGCCGAGGGGCGGCCACGGGAGGCAGCACAGCTAGGCTCGGCCGCCTCGCAGCTCTCTGCAAGGGGAGGAGCTCGGCTGGTCGCGCGTGCGCAGCGCGGGCCCGTCGCGGGGCACTGTGGGAGTTGTAGTTCTTTTATTCGGGCTTGCGGAGGAAAAGCCTTTTTACGAAGTGATTTCCTTGGAGAGGGGAGCCCCTGGACTAGTGCTCTCCTAACCCTACCGTCATAGTCAGGCCTCTCTCTACGAAAGACTGATCCTACACTTGGGCAGATCACTCCTCAGAGCCTCAGTTTCCTCATCTTCTAAATGAGGAACTGGACCTCTGGAATGAGATGACCTCTGAGAGCCTTTCCAGCTCTGAATCCTAGGAGACGATAAATGGCTGGCCAATGCCCAGGACTGACGGCTGGCTGTTTGCTTCCATTGCTCTCCAAGTAGAGGGAGTCCACTCAGTCATTCAAAAGGCATTTATTAAGCGCCTGCTATGTGCCAGGGTTGCTAAGCTCTGAGGATGCAAAGAAGAAGAAAGACAGAAAACAGTCCCAGAGCTCTAAGAGCTCCAAGGCAAACGATCACTTCTGTAAGAGATACATAGGGAGCAAAGGAATCGGAGTCAAGGTCTGGCTTCAAAATCCTACCTCAGACACCTAGCTAGCTGGGTGACCCTAGACAAGTCACTTAACTTCTGAATGCTTCAGTTTCCTCACCCATAAAAATGGGGGTGATAATAGAAGCTATCATTCATTGTTGCAAAGATAAAATGAGAGACTATTTGTCAAGCACTATAAACCTTAAAGTGTTATTTAAATGCTAGTTATTATTATTATTAAATGGAAGATAGTAACCTGAGGGGGAAAGACACTAGTAGTAGGGGAGAGGGAGGAAGGACTGCAGAAGCTTGGATTTGATGGCCGGAGGGGGAGAGGGCATTCCTGGTATAGGGGTCAGGCGTTGAAAAAGACTTGGTTAGAGTGAACTAGAAGGCCTGTGTCAATTGTAACAGTACCCCGGGGAATAAAGTATAAGAAGATGGGAAAGGTAGAAAGGACCCAGTCTGTGAAAGGCTTTAAGTGCTGAACTGAAGAAAAGGGAGATGAGGACACTGGAGAAAATGTAACGGGTGGAAAAGGAGACTGGAATAGAAAAAGAGGGAAAGGTGGTGAAAGTGGACTGGGAAGGTGGATAAAGGGGATAAGGAAGCTGGGGCTGGGCAGCATGGGATCCTCGAGAAGATATGGGGCTAGAACAGAGAGGTTGGATGCAATCGCCTCTTGTGTTTCTGCTGCTTCTGGGAGGGCCCAGCAAAGGAGCAGGTCTTCAGACAGGGTGTCCCCCTGCCCCAAACTACCTCACTAATCTAGTTCTCTTAGACTATAAAAGGGGGAGTCATTTGAAAAAGGTAATAACCACTTTTTTTACCCCCATTTTATAAATGAGGAAACGGAAGCAGAGGTTAAAAGACTTGCCCAGAATCACACAGCTAGTATGTGTCTGAGGCCAGATTTGAACTCAGGTCTTCCTAACACCTATCCACTGTGCCACTTAATGATGCAAATATTTACTTACTGAAAAGCAATCTATATTTTTAGGTGAGCTGTCATACCCTTGCTACCTGATCGTCAAAGATAGTAACCATGAGCCAAAGCTTCTTACCCAACCTTTAGTTTAATAAATGTTGTTATTGTGACCTTGTTTGCCTCAGTTTCCTTATGTTTAAAATGAGCTGGCCAAGAAAACCCTAAATGGGATCATGAAGAGTCCAACACAATTGAAAACAACTGAGGAACAATAACTGAGTTTAACCTATTTCTACACCAAACTATAAGTGTTCAGTAGATATGTTAAATCTCCTATGCCCAGTAAAGATGATGAGAAGCCCACTATCCCACCCCCTCCTTCATTTTTGTGTACCCTTCTCCTATGCTCCAGTTATATGAAATAGTGAATTTCTTCCTTCTTCCTCATTTCTTCCTAGTATTCCTTTTCCCCACCCTTTTCTTTTCCTCTCTTAAAACTAACAAAACCACACCTAATTCCTGTGTTAGTGGTTCTTAATTCCCTTGGTCACCACTGAAAGTTGGATTCTAATGCGACACATCTCTTCTCACACAATTAGAATGTAAGGACTTCATCATCATTTTGCCCCATCTAATTACTTCTCACTTACCATTCACATTTCAAAGTTTCTATTCAGCCATGGCTTTTTCAACAAGAATGCTTAAAAGTCCTCCATTCTGTTCAAGATCCATTTTCCCCCTTTAAAATTTTCCCCCTTTAAGATTATGCAGGGGGGGTAAAGATTTTGCAGAGTTTTGAAGGTCAGGTTATTATGGTTGTAAGCCTTTATCCTTTACCTTTCTCTCCTTTAAGTGGTCATAACATAGTTTTGTTTGATCCTGACTGTGGTCCTTAGTAATTGAACTCCTTTCTGGCTGTAGTATTTTTTCTTTGACTTGGAAACTTTGGAATTTGACTATGATAGTCCTTGTTTTTAGTTTAGAGTTTCTTTCAGGAGGTAGATTTACTTTGCCACAGAGTTTTAGTAAATCTGGGCAATTTTATTTAATTATATCTTGAAGTATAGTATTCAAGTTTTTTTACTTAAATTGACTCTTCTTGGCTTAAACTCCAGTTCATTGTTTTTAATAGTAGATCCCATACATCTTCTGTTTCTTAAATGTTTTGACTTTGAATATTTCTTGCCTCATGAAATCATTGAGTTTCTAATTGTTCTATTATTTTTTCCCCCAAGGAGTCCATCACTTTGGTAAGATTTTCCACCTTTTGTTCTAAGCTACTCTAATTATTTTTTCCTATGGAGAGTTAATTTCAATTCTCATTTAATTTTTCATTTTTTGTTTAATTCCTTACAGCCTTTCTTGCAGTCCTTGTAACCAAGATATTACTTTGTCTGAAGTTCTGCTTGTAGTTGTTGAAAAGGTCATTTTTTCATCCAGAATTACCCCTTAGGTTTCCCTTAATCCATGATATTTATATTCGGTTTTTTCTTTTTTCTTTTTTTTTAGTCACTATTCTCTGGCATTGCTTCTTTAAATTTTTTTTTCCAGGACTTATAATTCTGGTCTATTTACCAGGGTTCAAGCTAGATTCATTGATATGTGGTCTCTCCCACCCTTCACTTGCCTGAGTTGATGAGTTTGCTTCTGTTATTATTTTTTCTGCTGAAGTGTGTGTGTGTGTGTGTGTGTGTGTGTGTGTGTGTGTGTGAGAGAGAGAGAGAGAGAGAGAGAGAGAGAGAGAGAGAGAAAGTGAAAAATGGCCTCTTCTACCACTTCACCCCACCATCTTAATCACAAAAGAGAGAAGAGAGAATAGGAAGCAGGCTAACCAATCCCCAATGCCTCTGATCCCTGGGGGAAAAGGCTGTGTTTCAACAATTCAGGTAGCAGCTACTGGGGCTGTGTAAAACCAACAACAACCAGCACACAGAATGCTGAAAGCCCAGGTTCTTTTGATCTGCTTTACTAAGGAAAGCAACATTAAGGGGTTAAAAATCTTTAATCCAGCATACAAATATCATTCACTTAGTTCAGGGGGAAAAGCCAGCACCCTGAACTTCAGAGCAAACACAAACAGATTACAAACATCAACAGACAGATCTTGTCTGATTCAAATCTCAATGCATAGTTACCAGGGTTTTCTTCAAAGCCAGGGAGCTCATAACAATGGCTTGCCTAAAGTCACACACCACTCCTGCTGTGGCTCAGAGCTGCAAAAAAAGAAAGCCAACATCTGGTTTTATATATCTTGTTCAGGGTCAAAGGTGAGTCACACATGCGACTCACCCACATGACCTAAAGTTGTCACAAAAATGTGACTTACACCCACATGGTCTTAAAGCCTCTGCTGTCACAAACATGTCACTCAAATCCATGTAAACTAGGCTTTCCCTTGAGGCAAGGGGGTCATCAAAAACTCCTAATTTACTTTTCCAAATCCTGTTTGAGCTCTTCCATGGCCTGAGACCAGTTCATGTTTTTCTTGGAGGCTTTTGATGTAGGCTCTTTGACTTTGATGACTTCTTCTGGCTGTATGTTTTGGTCTTCTTTGTCACCAAAGAAAGATTCCAAAGTCTGAGTCTGAATCTGAGTCCATTTTCACTGCCTGGCCATGTTTCCAGCCAATTACTCGACCCTTGAGTTTTTTGTCAGAGTATGACTGCTTGTAGAGTATAGAGTACTTTGTCCCAAGCTTGAGGGGCTGTGCTGTTGTTTTCAGAGCTATTTCTACACAGCAAGCTCTGCCACACCAGCGCTCCTCCTCCCCCAAGAACTGCCAACCCGGACTGTGACCCAGATCTGAGCAGGCTCTGCACTCCTGCTCTGATCCGCCACTCAATTCCTCCCACCAGGTGGGCATGGGGCCAGAAGCAACTGCAGCTGTAGCTCTGTAGCTGCACCACCTCTGCTGCCCCCAGGGCGGTGGCTGAACGTGAACTCCTTTCACTCTGTCCCCGCAGTTTTTTCCCACTAACCTTCTCTGTTGTCTTTGGTGTTTGTGGGTTGAGAAGTCTGGTAACTGCCACAGCTCACTAATTCAGGGCGCTAGGACCTGTTCCACCCAGCTCCTGGTCTCGTTGGCCCCGGGCGCAGCCCTCACTGGGCTCTGCTCCCCTCTGCTCCCAGCTCTGTGCGATAGACCTTACCCAGCGACTATCCAGGCTGTCCTGGGCTGGAGCCCTGCTTCCCTCTGCTATTTCGTGGGTTCTGCAGTTCTAGAATTTGTTCAGAGCCACTTTTTATAGATGTTTGGAGGGTCCTGGGGGAGAGCTTTAGGCACCTCCCTGCTTTCTAGCCACCATCTTGGCTCTGCCCCACAAAAACTTCTAATTTAATCAAGGAAACAAAGACCAAATTCTTCCAGGGCACTTGGCTGAAAAAGTGTTAAGAGCCCCTCTTGATCACCAATATAGGATGCTGCACGCTAGTGGGGTAACCAATGGCAGATTACTTAGCAGGTAGCTAGGACATGGAGTAGAGTGGTTCCAGGACTCAGAGTTGTTGTTCATCCTTCTTTCTCGAAGAAGACTGATGACATCATGAGAGTGATTTCTTGACTTGCTGTGTGAATTGGATTTAAGTGAGGCAGAGCTGCACAAAGTCATCAGCCTCACTCTCTCCGAGATCCAGAGCATTCAAAGTCCAGTGGCAAGACAGAAGTCAAGACAACTGGTTATAACCCAAGATGCCGTAGATGACCTTGGCCTTTCTAAATTAAGATCTTTCCTGGGACTCAGTCTGTCTGAGGCAATGCCCAGAGGAGCGATAGCTATGTGGTGGGACAAGGAGAATGAGATGGTGACATAACGACCCCTTCCCTCCCTCAACCCCCATCGATTGTGAATATGTGACCAAGTACTAGTTGGTATAAAGGCTTTGGGGCCATCCCTGCCTCAATGACAACAATGAGAGGCAGAAAGCAAGGGTGGCCCTTGGAGAGTTCAGGCTAACATAAGCTGCTGTGGCTTATTCAAGGGGCAGTGGGTTTTTAGTCCAAACCTTTCACATTGTAATTTCTTTTTCACTAGATGTACTTTAATCTATACATGAATGAGTAAATCTTCCCAGATCACGTGAAGTTGAGAAAAGATTAAGATCTTTTGGAAATAGGGGCAAACCAAATGAATTTATTAATTTTGATGGGATTATAGCATACCCTTGATAAGGGCCTTGGAGAGGAAACTGGGTGGGCTGTGATTTTGACAATACTCGGTGGTGTCCTCTAAGAGCCTAGAAACTCAGGTAGATATAGTGGAGATGATCTCAAGCCGGGGGCAAGCTTTTAGTGCCATCTGGTGGCTTGAGCAGATATTGTACCCCAAGGAGTTATCAGACACTATAGCAGTTCTTAAACTGGGGTCCATGGGGTTTATAGATAGATTTCAAAATGATGTGTGAAATTGGACGGGAAAAATTATATCTTATTTTAATGTACCTATAGCTGAAAATCAGCATTTCCTTCCATTTTAATTCAATTCAAGAAATATTAAGTGCTTACTGTGTGCCAAGCGCAGTGCTAAACATTGGGGATACAAATAAAAAATGGAAAACAGTACCTGCCCTCAAGGACTTTACACTTTAATGGAGGAAGACAACATAAAAAGGCCACTGAAAAGAGAGAGGGGAATTTCTGATGGAAAATGGAGAGTTATCTAGAAAGGCCTGATCTGAGTCTTCCATAAAGGAAGGCATTGGGAGGAGTTTATTGCTCCACCCTCCAGTCCTCCAATCAAAGGAGAGAGGCAACTGAGAGTTGGGAAGGTATCGAGTATCAAAAAACTGAGTCAATCAGATGGTGATGAGATTTCAGGTGATCCCCTTATCCTGGGTCAGGCATGATGTGCCACTAGAGTCAATACCACCTCAATACCACCAGTCAATTCATGCCGCCAGAGGCCATGGGGCCAGGCCACCAGAGGGAAAAAAGATGCCACAGAGAGTGAAAAAATGACACAGGCCAGGTGGGAGAGTGTAGCACAGCTTCGTTTATTAAGTTGAGGAAAAGGACTTATATACTTTTTAGGCAAGCAGATCAACAAGTTCTCCTGCGAAACATTTGTTACATTGCCTGACTTCCTCGTGCTTTGTTCCCTTTTTGCCGTAACAATATCATGTTAACAGCCCACAGATGGTGCACGTGTGTGCCAAGGGGGCTTGGAAAGCCCACAACCTGAGTTGTCAGCCTAAGGGCAAGAACAGGCTTCACTGAAAACCTGCCCTGTATCTTATCCCAGAATGGATTTTCTCAGAGCTAGCCCTCTACATCTGCCCCCTATTTTTTTTTTAAGATGGAGCTTAAGCTAATGATGAATCAAATAATGACTTGTAGAAGACAGGGCCCAATGAGACCCAACAGTGTTAGAAAAGCAAACAAGGGAAGAAAGTGGCAACTTGCTTTAGGAATTGCAATAACTCATTGGTGATGCCTTCAGAACCAATTCCTGGGGCTTTGCTGTGTTCAATTAGGTGGGTGATAAATTCTAAATCACTTATATCTCATGTCACATTATGATTATGCCATAAATTTGTAGATACAAAGAAATAGGGATATGGGAGACGACCTTGTACATAGTAATCCCCCTCCCCCCAAATGATGTGTGTATCATATACTGTGATTCGCAGCGATGGGACCCACAGTGACCATGACACCCCATCTGTCCGGACCAGACATCAAGTTCAAGACCGCCTGGCAGCTTGGTTGTATTCCTCCAGGTGGTGAGGCTAAACCATGGTGGAAAAGGCATACATGCCTAGTGAGTCTTATTTTCTTTCACCCCCGAAATCATCATCATGGCAAGAAGGGTAGTGAGGCTTTTGCAGCCACCCCTCCTCCTGGGTCTTTGGTTTCTTTTCCTCTTCTCTGTTTGGGGCTTTTTCTGTATGTTAAGCATCCTTATCCTGTTGGCCAATGTAGTCACAGGGTTGGATTTTTTTTTCTGGGATCCAGATTGGTTTTTCTGCATCATCTGGGAGACACGAGCATACCTTTGCCCCCATGTTAGTAGCCTAGCTGGCCCTTCCCAACATCTGTTTTTGGGTCTTTCCACATGATTGGCATGTTCTCATCACTCCAGAACCTTTGTTTTTGTCTATTAAAATGTTTTTGTGCTGGGGTTAAGTTTTGGTCATCTGGTGTTAGAAAATTTATAGTATGTAGCACTTGATCCAACCTTCTTCTTATCCTTTTTTCCTGCCTGCCTCCCCCTTTCTTTTGTTTTTCTAAGAGAATTTTAATGCCCTTGTTACATCTTTCTACAATGGCCTGTCCTGTTGGGTTGTGTGGCATTCCCATGATGTGTTTTATCTGGAACATGGAACAGAATTCTTTGAATGATTTGCTGATGTAAGCCGGGCCATTATCTGTTTTTAGAGTTTCTGGGACACCGGCCACCGCGAAGCAGGCTAAGAGATGATCTATCACATGTGTAGAGGCTTCCCCAGACTATATTCCCCAGACTTCCCCAGTGGCTATAGTATACGAAGAAAAGGTATCTATTGTAATGTGGATGTATTGAAGCTTGGTTGGTAGTGAGTGACATCCATTTGCCAAAGTTGTAAAGGCTTAAGCCCTCGAGGGTTGATTGCAGTATTGGGGGGGGGCATAGATATGGTATACATTGTGGGAAAGATTTTACTATATTTCTAGCCTGTTCTCGTGTGATGTGAAATTGTTCGTCTAGCATTTTAGAGGATTGATGAAAGCACGCATGAGATTGTTGGGCTTCTATTGTTGAAAGGGAGTATGTGGTTAGTAGGTCTGCTACTGAATTCCCTTAAGTCAATGGGCCTGGTAATGTGGTGTGTGAGTAAATGTGAGAACAAAAAACTGGCTCTCTTCCTGTTTGAATAAGATGTTGCAAGTCAAGGAAAAGCTGATTTATAGAGAGATTTTGAGCAAATTTTATTTGGGCAGTCTCAATATGTTGGATTACAAAGACAGCATATTTGCTATCAGATACAATGCTAAGTGGTTCAGAAAAGTCCCTTAATGCAGCAGTTATAGCATACATCTCATTTTGCTGCATAGAGGAAAATGGCGTAGTAATTATTTGCTTACATTTGGTGGGAAGAAATAGCATGCTCGGTGGTGCTGAGTTGCATCAGTGAATACTGTCCTAGCATGGCATATAGGGTAGGACTTAACAATTGTGGGAAATATCCACTGGTAAGGCGCTAAGAGTTGGAATATGGGGTGTTTAATTATTGAGTCAATGGGACCTTGATACATCATTAGAAAAACTTGCCAGTCAAGGTCATTAGCTCGTAGAAGCTCGACCTGTTCTTTAGTATATGGCTGATGAACAGCATGTGGTCTATTCCCTGTCAGCAATGTGATTCTTTTTATGCTTTTCTGAAGGAGTTGAGGGTAAGGAGAAATGCTTCTTGAGGCTTGAAATGGCAAATAAATCCATTCTATGATGTCATTTTGTTGGTGTAAAGCCCCAAAAGGAATTTTTGGTGTAGGGAGGCTAGTAACTTCTAGCAGGTGCTTGGGATCAATCCTACGTGTTTGGCACTTTTGAAGAGCCTCCTCAACTTTTGTCAGTTGTTGTGAGGCTCGTGGGGTCAATTGTTGAGGAGGACTGGGGTGTGGATCTCCCCTTAAGATCTTGAATAGTTCTCCCAACTCTTGGGTACTTATCTATAGGTGAGATCGAACCCAATTAATATCCCCAAGCAGCTTTTGAAAATCATTGAGTGTCTTAAGCTCTTGTCTATGAATAGAGATTTTTGCAGGTGTTGCTGATGTGAGACAGTATCTGCCCTAAATATGAATATGGAGGAGCAATGTCGAGTCCATAATTTTTTAATTGTGCCTAAGTTTCCTGTAAAATGAGGCTCAAAATCTCTACCTGTGGATATGAGTACAGTATGTCATCCACGTAATGAATGAGATAAGCTTTGGGATATTTCTCTCTTACAGGTTGTAAAGCTTGTGCAACATATTGTTGACACATGGTGAGACTAATTTTCATCCCTTGTGGCAGGAGTTTCCATTGGAATCTCTTGTGAGGTTCCTTGAGATTAACAGAAGACAAGGAGAAGGCAAAATATTTATAATCTGTGGGATTTAATGGAATAGTATAGAAATAATCTTTTAAATCTATGATCCATAAAGGCCTGCCCTTGGGTATCATGTTAGGTGTGGGGAGTCCTGGTTGAAGATTTCCCATAGTTTCCATTCTATCATTAATTTTTTCTCAAATTGGTAAGCATTCTCCATTTTCCAGATTTCTTTCTTATATCGAAAATAGGAGAATTCCAAGGACTGTTGGAGCTTTCAATGTGCCCCACCATTAATTGTTCATTAACAATATCAGTAAGGGCCTGTAGTTTTTCTGATGTTAAAGGCCACTGTTCGACACATACCGGGGGCCCATCCTTCCAGGTTATCTTAGATGCCCTATTCTCAGAATTTATGACAGTGGCCCTTCCTAAAAATCCTGGAGGGTGGGTGCGATTGTATAGTGACTTTCATATATCTCAAGAGGTCTCTCCCCCATAGATTTATAGGGATTTATAGGTAGATGTGATAAAACATATGGTCTGAATTTTCCTCTCTGTTTCTCTACCTCCCAGCTTAACCACCCTGCACTTTGTTTTGGGATGATGACTGTCCCTACTCCTTGCAATGACATATCACTTATTCCTAGTGGCCAAGCTTTTGGCCAAAGTTGGTCTGCGATGATTGATTTGTCTACTCCGGTATCTATCAATCCTTCAAATTCTATGCCTTCTATTTGTATTTTCAAAGTTGGTCTTTTTTCTGTAATATCTTGTACCCAGAAAGCTCTCTTCCTGTGCTTCTAAATCCTTGTGAGCCCTGAACCTTCTGAAAATGATTCCCTGCGGTTTCATATTTCATCAAAATGAATTGTGCTATTCTCTCCCCCTTTCTTATATGTATGGGATGTGGCAAAGTTGTGTATAATAAAATTTTGATTTCTCTCATGTAATCTGAATCTACTACCCTGGGGACTATAATGAGCTCTCTGAGGGAGGAGCTACTGCATCCTATGAGCAGTCCCATTGTTAGGGTAGGCAGTGGGCCATATACTCCAGTGGGGACAGAGAGAACTCCAGCAGACAGAGTAGTCATTTGTGGAGGGAAGGTCAAGACTCACACTGCCTGGAGTAGCATGAAGGAGGTTTTTTATGGTGAGGGGTAAAGTGTGTTCATAGTTGGAACCGTCTGAGGGGGAGCTAGGGAAAGGGCAGCCCCTATTGTTTGCTGGGGCCAGAGTAGTTTCCCGACGGTGTGGTTGGTTGGGAGGCAGAACTTTTCTGTATCCCTCGCTCTACATTCCTTTTTCATGTGTCCAGGCTTTCCACAGTTATGGCATTTTAAAGTGGTTTTTGGCTGCTGTTGATTAAAAGCAGTGGCCACTACCTCAGAGTGGTATGCCAGTGTGCCCACTTTTTGGCATCTTTGAATCATCTCAGAGATGGTCATATGAGGTCCCCCACCCAGCAGGGCTCTGTTACAATCGGCATTACAATTTTCAACTGCCAGTTTTTGTAACAATATATTGGCAGCTTCAGGGTCCCCTACACTCCTTTGGATGGCTTGTGTGAGTCTATTAAGAAAATCTGAGAATGTTTCTGTTGCCCCCTGTAATATCTTAGTGAATGAAGAGTTCCGGTCTGTTTTGCCGGGTATCCTCTGCCAAGCTGCCTTGGCACAGTTCATTATCTGTTCATAGGCGTGTAATTCATATGTGATCTGATCTCTCAGATCAGTGAATTGCCCTGTGCCCATAAGTTGTTCAAACAAAATGTTTACATTTGTTCGTTGGTTTCTTTTTGATTGTTCTAGGCACTTTTCAAAAAATTCTGATTTCCAGACTAAGCAATCTCGTCTGTCTAGTGTGGTTTTTGCTAGAGTGTACCAGTCTTGGAGGCACATGGCTTGTCTGGCTATGTTTTCTATGGTGGATTGTACATAGGGGCTATTGGCTCCGTAGCTGGAGGCCCCCTGCTTCAGTTCTTTAAGTATTTTTAAATCTATTGTGGTATGCTCCCAAATGACCAGTTGAGCATTTTGAGGATTAGGTCTTTCGGTGACTGGTAAAGCAAGTGTCATTTCTATGGGCACGTCTTCTCCCCATTCTCAAGCAATCCCAATTGTTCTTTCTACTACTCCCTCAAGTTCATGGGATGTTAACTCTCCTGCCCAGATTTGTGATGTTGACTTCTACACGGGTGGGGGAGCAGATGGAGTAACTTATTCCTGCTGTGAATCAAGTGTTTTTGTGATTTTGCAATGATGTTCTAGCATTTCGACTGACTGCTCTTCCTCAGATATTCCTGTGGCTACAGCTATCTTTAAAATTTTTGTGGTTACGGGTACAACTTTCGGTTTTTGTAGGCGAATTTTTAGTACATTCCAAATAGAAAAGGCTGTTACTGGAAAGGCTGCGGGCCCTACTTCTCTGAAATATTCACTCATTTGGTTCCCTACAACCTCCCATTCTTTAAGATCCATCGTTCCTTCTTTTGGGAACCAGGGGCAACACCTTTCTACTGCTTCTAGAAATTCCTGTAATTGGACAGTTGTTACTAAGAGACCTCTTTCTCTTACTAGCCTCTCTAAGGCTTTCATATAGTATTCTTGGTCCCTCTCTCCCGATTGCATCTGCCCCATCTCTCTAATCCCCGTATAACCCTGGTGACACCTTAGAATAGGGAAGTGAAAGGAAAGGAGAGAAAAGATTATCACCCTTATCTTAGATGACTCTGCTTGCCCACCGGAGCTCTGTTTTTGTCAGGGCCTCTCCTCGGGGAACTCACTCTTTCAGAGTCTCTGTCCTCTGGTTTCGTCTGCTTCAGGTTAGTCTTCAAGCGCCACTTGCTGCCAGTGGCTGTGGGACCAGGCCACCAGAGGGAAAAAAAGGTGCCACAGAGAGTGAAAAGAAGACACAGACCAGGTGGGAGACTATAGCACAGCTCCGTTTATTAAGCTGAGGGAAAGGGCTTGTATACTTTTTAGGCAAGCAGATCAACAAGTTCTCCCGTGAAACATTTGTTACATTGCCTGACTTCCTCGTGCTTTGTTCCCTTTTTGCCGTAACAATATCATGTTAACAGCCCACAGATGGTCTTTAGCACATGTGTGCAAAGGGAGTTTGGAGAGCCCACATCCTGAGTTATCAGCCTAAGGGCAAGAACAGGCTTCACTGAAAACCTGCCCTGTATCTTATCCCAGAATGGACTTTCTCAGAGTGGGCCCTCTACAAATTCACACAGCAAATCATACTGAGCTGGTTTTCAACTCCAGTTATGATTAAAAACATTATTCTGGGAAAGGATACATAGGTTTCACTAGACTCCCAAAAGGGCTCCATGACCCAAAATAGGTTAAGAATTCTTGCCTTAACAAAGCTAATATGGAAATATGTCTTGCATTAGTGCACATCTATAATCTAACTAATTGCTTGATGTCTCAGGGAGGGAGAGGGGGAAGAAGGGAGAGAGAGAATTTGGAACTCAACATTTTTTTAAAATGAAAGATTATAATTAAACGTAAATTTAAAAAAATTTACATGTAATTTGAAAAAAATTTTCAAAAAAATTTTTGTTGAAGAAATTTTTTAAAGAATTCTTGCCTTAATACCAATGTGATCTTATAAGTAGAACCCACATACCATTTTAAAAATGATAATTGACGTTGACATAAGGTTTTAAGTTTTCCAAAGAACTTATATGTGTGTGTATATACATATATAATTACTTTATTTGGGTGGCACAGTGAATAAAGTGCTGAACCTGGAGTCAAGATGATATAAGTTCAAATCCAGCTGTGTCACCCTGGATAACTTACTTAATTTTTGTCTGCTTCAGTTTCCTCATCTGACAAATACGAATAAAAGCACCTACTTCCCAGAGTTGTTCTGAGGATCAAATGGAAAAATATCTGTAAAGTACTTGGCCAACCTTTGAGTGAGTGCTCTATAAGCTGGCTACCATTATGATCATTTGACCCTTACAACAACGTTTTGAGATCAGCCTGAGAGGTACTGTTATCTATACTGTTTCCCCTGCTTGTTATTTCTACTTTACAGATGAGAGTCGAAGAAATTAATTGATTCTTTCATAAGCCTAGGGATAAGGACGAGTCCTGTGATTTCACTGATATACGAGGAACTGCCGGGTGAAGAGATTTCCTCTACCAAAGACAGTTGGCACTTTCTGTGCTTTGTTTCATCCTAAAGAGTTGCCTGGACCACTGAGAGATTAAGTGACTTATCTAGCCAGTATAAGAAAGAGGTGGGACACTAGTATTCTAGACAAGATCAGAACTTAAGTCTCACCTGACTCTAGATCCAGGGCTCAGCTCACCATGCCATATTGGCTGTCCACAAAGGCACATGCAAATGAGCAGATCCATAACTAGGGTGGATAATCCAGAGCTTTGCCTCAAGGTGCCAAAATTTAGAGGGTGCTGGTAGCACCTGCACTCCTTCAGCAGTAATAAACAATAGAGTTCAGTTACCATTTAGTTGACAAGAATACTTCATTAAAATCAGAAACCATTAAGCAGCATGCGTCCTCCTCCCTTCTTGCCCCTGGAATCAAAGGTGAACAAGCCCTGCCAGGACTCAGTGCCTGTTCTGCCTGTTCTGCCAACCCTTCCCCCTGTCCTGGTGGTGGCCATCCAGTATTAGCCTCAAGGTGTCCTGAGATTTCTGCCCATGAGAGATCCTCTCCATGTTTTAGATTCTCTGTGTCCCCCAACAGGGTGGTATCCTGGGGTCTCTTCCTCTGTTATTCCTTAAGTCCCAAGGTCTTAATTCCTTCCTGCATCCTCTTTATAACTACATTTGCCTGGGAAGGTTAATTCACGCTACTTGCCCTAGGCATACATTTGTGGTGCTTTGCCTCACATAGGTGAATTATTAGTCCCGGTTCTGCCAATCAGGAATTTCCAAAATACCATTTGTATTCATTGTACAGGATCAGACCTTGAGATCTTGTCATTGTCACTATGACTGAGGAGAGAAATTTAAACCAGCCACTGCCCCTGGTCAGCACAAAGGCTCTGCTGACCAGTAAGTCCTGGTTCTACCCTATGTATAAAGACTTCTCAAACCGAACATGTCCAAAACAGAACTCCTTATCTTCTTCCCCAGATTTGTCCCTCCTTCAAAATAATCTTTTTATACAATGACTGGTGTCACCATCCTTCCAGTCCCCTAAGTTTGCAGCCTGGACAAGAAGTCATTATTAATTCTTCCCTCTTCCTCCCTCCCCCCCCGCCCTATCCAATCATTTGTCAAATCTAGTCAAGTCACCTGGTAGCTGGGTGGTGCAGTGGGTAGAGCTCCTGGCCTGGAGTCAGGAAGACCTGCATTCAAATCTGACCTCAGACACTTACCATCCCAGTGACCCTGGGCAAGTCACTTAACCCTGTTCAGTTTCCTCTTTGTACAGTGAGTTAGAGAAGGAAATGGCTGATCACTCCAGTATCTTTGCCAAGAAAACCCCAAATGGGGTCATGAAGAAAAGGACATGACTAAAACAACTGAATGACAACTGTCAAGTCTGCTTCCACAATTTTGATGATGAAAAATATGGTAGTTGGTTCCAGCCCAAAGGAAATGTGCAATATGAATTAAAACAATCTCTTCAGAATAATTTTGTAGAGAGAATTTAAAGCAATCCTGACAAACAGGAATTCAAACCTCAGTGTAGAAATCTATTAAATACGTGGCAGGGTGCAGTCAGGGCCCGGCCTCACGGAGTGCCCTCCAACCTTGCGCCCACTTTCATGAGATTGTCACTAATTGGGACCCGGTCGTAAATGCTCATTTGAGTTGAATAGAATCTTGTGTTATACTTCGCCTTCTCACTGGCTCATCATGTAGTTTTTGGTCAATATTTGCGTAGATATCCTAATCCTCCCCTTCCCTGTCCTGCAACGAGACTGTATGCTCCCTGTGGGCAGAGGCTGTGTTTTAACCTAAACTTTCTATCTCTCCCAGGACTTAGCAGCATTCTCTACATGCAGCAGGCGCTCCATAAGGGTTTGTTAAATTGATGGATGATGTGCTACCCAGATATGAGGAACTAATTCCTATCTTCACTTGCCCTCTGGTGGCACAACTTGGGAATTACAGAAGGACCGGATTGGAATGTAATGAATGGGCTGCTGACTTTCATTCTGATGTTTCATTGTGACATGAGATAGCCTGGGATTCTCAAAGGCCAAGCCAGCCGAGGGCAGGCTCTAGCTGGCCCTAGCTACCTAAGAAGGCTTCATTTATGGACTCTGTGGCAAACTGTGTGTTTGTTATCAGAGGATGAGCCTCGTTAAGGGCCCAGGGGCCCATTAGCAGCTGATTGATCTGTCAAAATGCCAGTTGGCTATAAGCAGGGATGCATGAAGACTGCCCACTAGTTAATCATGGATCTTTTGAAGTAAGGGGTGTAATTGCCACTCATAGAATCATAGATGTCCTGGCTGCTGTTTATGGGTACGAGGCCATGCCCACTGGATATGGAGCCTGCCAGCCTATGCCAGAATGGTATGGAGTCACAGGATTTCCGAACAGAAGAGTAGAGACCACCCAGTCCAACTCTCCCATTGTGCAGATGGGGATAATGGAGGCTCAGAGAGAGGGGAAGCAACTTCAGGTATAATAATATCCAGGATGTGGCTGCTGCTTTCCACTCTCTATTTTAAAACATTTTTATTTTTATGGATACCTTTTGTTTTTATATTAATTTCTGAATACATCTCTCTCCCCTCAGGAAACCCTTATAAATAGGTATATATGTATGTATATGGGGACAGAGGCACGGTTTCTTCTCTCTTCTCCAGCCAGATGCTTTGCACGTTCAAAAATGCTTTCACATGTGGCAGAACAGCAGGACCCCAGGTAGAAACAGCCACACGCTGGAGGGCAGGGACCCCAGGGTCCCTACGCCATTAACCAGGTGTGTGTCCTCAGGGAAACAGCATCTCCTCTCTTGGTTACCTTGTTGGTAAAAAACCACAAGCTAATTGATTTAGAGTTGGAAAAATCCCTGAACACAGCCTCATCCAACCTCCTCATTTTACAAGTGAGGAAAACAAGGCCTGAAAAGGTCAAGTGACCAACTCAAGGTCATGCAGGTAATAAGTGAGAAAGGCAGACTTTGCACCCTAGTCCTTTGCAAGTCCAAAGCTCTCTCCACTGTATCATGCTGCTTCTTAATCTATAAGATTTTTTAAGATTTCTTTCACCTCTGACATAATAATAATAATAATAATAAACATTTATATAGTGCTTTAAATTTACAAAGTACTTTGTATTCACTATCTCTTTTGACCTCACGCCAGCCCCATGAAGTAAGTACTACTATAGATTTTACAGATGAGGAAACTGAGAAGGGAAAGAATACCAACAGCCAAGAGAAGCCAGAAAGGCTTGCTATATAGAAGCTGGCACATGAGCGGAGCCTCAATGGGAACTAGGAATGGTTAAGAGCAAAGATGGGATGGGCAAGCATTCCCGGAAGGGAGGAGGAAATGAGAAAGGCATGGAGATGGGTATGAGGGATGAGCACTGAGCATTGGCTCCAACATATTGTTCATGAGGGAGAGTACTCTATAGTAATTCTGGGAAAGCAGGTTGAAAACTGATTGCAAAGGGCTTTCAATGCTGAGGAGTTTGTAGCTTTTCCTTTAGGCAAAAGAGAGACTGAAAGTTCTGGAGGGAGTGGGAAATGACTGGTTCCAAATTTTAGAAAGGTTCTTTGGATTGGAAATTGAGGGGATGCCCATCAAGTGGGGAATGGCTGGACAAGTTGTGGTAGATGATTGTGATGGAATATGACTGTTGTCTAGGAAATGACGAGCAGGATGCTTTCAGAAAAACCTGGGAAGTTTTATATGAACGGATGCAAAGTGAAATGAACAGAACCAGGAGACCATGGTATCCAGTAACAGCAATATTGTATGAAGGTCGATTGTGAATGACTTAGCTATTCTCAGCAACACAATGATCCAAGACAATTTGAAAGGACTTATGATGAAAGATGCTATCCACCTCTAGAGAAAGGACTGATGGAGTCTGAACACAGATTGAATCATATTTTGCTTTCCTTGGGTTTTTTTTTTTTTGGTCTGTGGTTCTCATTGTTCTTTGCAATATGGCTAATATGGAAATAAGTTTTTCATAACTTCACATGTATAATCTATATCAAATTCCTCCTTGCCTTCTCAAGGAGAGTGGGGAGAGGGAGAGGGAGAGAATTTGGAACTCAAAATTTTTTAAAAAAGAATGTTAAACATTTTTTGCCTGTAACTGAGAAAAAAGTTGATAAGGGCAGGCTCCAATCAGGAGACTATTACAGTAATCCAGAGGAGGGGTGATGAGAACCTCAACTAAGGTAATGGTCTTGTGAGCAGGGAGTAGCGGATGGATGTGAAAGCCGTAGAAAAGGAATCAACAAGTCTTAAAATGATCTGATGGGTGAAGGAGAAAGACGAGTTGAGGATGACGCTGAGGTTGCAAACTGTGAATATGGTGGTGTCTCCAGTTGAAATAAGGAAGCTTAAGTTTTTCTTAGCAACACAATGAAGTAAAACAATTCCAAAAGAGTTGTGATGGAAAATGCTTATCCACATCCAGAAAAAGAACTATGGAGTCTGAATGCAGATCAAAGCATACTCTTTTCTCTTTTTTTTTCTTTCTTGTGGTTTATCCCTTTTGTTCTAATCCTTCTTTCATAACATGACTAATGTGGGAATATGATAAAAAAACAAAGAAATTAGGACTTGTGAGTGGAAATAATAGTGAAATATGTTTAATATGATTGTACATGTATAGCCTGTATCCATTGCTTGTCATCTTGGGGAGTTGGAGGAGAGGGAGGAAGAAAAAATTTGGAACTCAAAATCGTATAAAAGTGAATATTGAAAACTATTTGTACATGTAATTGAAAAAAATAAAATACTATTAAGTGGAAAAACAAAAGTAAAATTATTTTTTAAAAAATAAGGAAGTTCAGAAGGAGTAGATAGTGATTGAGTTTGAGGTGCTTATGAATCACCATCCCCAGATGGAGAGATTCAGGCAACAGTCATGGGGTATTGAAGGACTGAAGCTCAAGAGACAGACTGAGGCTGGATTGAACTCATGGGAGCTGATGAGATCACAAAGAGAGAGGGTACAGAGGCAGAAGAGAAGAGGGCCTTGGGGGGCACCCACAGTTACGGGGAAGGAGATGGGTGATGAAGCAGCAAAGGAGACTGAGGAGGAGTGGTCAGACAGGTAGGAGGAGAACCAGGAGAAAGCAGTGTCACAGAAACCCAGTGGGAGGGCACATCCAGCAGAGGGTGGTCAACTACAAGCATTTCAAGAGCCAATAAGCATGTGTTAAGTGTTTACTGTGTGCCAGGCTCTTGTGCCTGATGGTCGACAGTGTGAAAAGCTACAGAGAAGTCAATGTGGATGAATACTGAGCAATGGCTACTAGTACACTTGGAGAGAGACAGGGAGAGAGACAGAGAGAGAGAGACAGAGACACAGAGACAGAGAGAGACAGAGACACAGAGACAGAAACAGAGAGAGAGAGACAGACAGAGAGAGAGAGATGGAGACAGAGAAAGAGAGAGACAGGGACAGAGACAGAGACAGAAAGAAAGAGCAGTTTGAGGCAGGTTAGGGAGAGGTCAGAAGTCAAAAGATAAGAGGTTGAGAAAACAGTGGAGTGAAGAGGGTAGAGTCTTTTTCTATGATTTTTTGACTGTGAAAGGGAAGAGAGATAAGAGCGGAATGAGAAAAGCCAGTTGAAGCCTTTTAAACGAGTTAGAAGACATGAATTCAAGTCTCACCTCTGATAATTACTCCCTGAATGACCTCAGGCCAGCTTTTTAATCTCCCTGGCCTCCACTTCCTCGCCCAGCAAATGAAGTGGTTATATTAAAAGGCTTCAAGATCCCTCTACCTAACATCTTGATCTAGTATCCTATGGCAAATTTAGTGGCGTGAAAAGACCACTGGCTGTAGAGTCAGAAGCCCTGGGTTCAAATCCTGCTGCCCCTTTTCACCCTGTGTGATGATGGATAAGTCTGTGAGTTTTACTTCTTTCTCATCTATAAAATGCTAATAATAATCCCTGCAGTGCCCACCTCGAAGGACCATTGTTAGATGATGCCTCCAAAATCAGCCCCCACCCTTCGCCATTTCTCTATCCCAGGTTCATAGCCTTTCTTGATGCCTCCTAATTCTAGTGCTGTCTCTCTATTGGTTAGCTCTAATTTATCCCATCTTGTCTCTCCCATTAGATTGTAAGCTCCTTCAGAGCAGGGACTGTCTTTTGCCTTTCTTCTTACCTCCAACACTTAGTATATCCATAATAAGCACATAAGTAGGTGCTTAATAAATGCTTATTGACTTGACTGAGTGACTGACATTGACTTCAATAAATTGCCAAAGAGTCCATGAAACAAAAGTCAAGAACTAATGACCTAGTTCAATTGGCCATGGGGAAGCCTCAATTTTCTCATCTTTAAAATGGAGATAATATAGCATATTCTTCCTACCTCACAAGATCATTGTGAGGCTCAAAGAATTGGTGGTGAATTGCTTTCTATGCCTTAAAGTTCTGGATAAATGTCATTATTATTACATATCCTGTCCTTTATTCTGAACTAAGAGACCCATGAGCCCAAAGTCTTCTTGACCAAAGTAGGGGCCTACTAGAGATTTGCTGAATTGAGTTGTCATCTTTTCATATGTCTCCACTGGACTACAAACTCCTTGAGGGCCACTGCCATGTCCAATAACTTCTTACAACCCATTCCCTCTCCCCCCCCTCCCACCAACCCTGCACACTAGGAACTCAATAAATATCAGCCCTGGTGAAATGAGTCCTGTATTTACAGAGAGTTAGGAGAGCTGGGTTTTTCTAGCCTCCAGATGTTACATTTTAGCTGCATGGACCTTGACCAAGTTACTTAAATTCTGTCTGCCTCAGTTTCCTCACCTGTAACATGGGGATCATCAAAGCACTTACCCCTCTCAGGGTTGTTATGAAGGCCAAATGAGATAATACATCTGAAGTGCTTTGCAAATCTTAAAGGATTACATGAAGGCTAGCTATCTTTGCCTCCGTGAGCCTGAATTTCTTCATCTATATGGGATCCAGGGGAACTCCAAGCCATGGGGTTATGTAGAATGGTGGGTTCAGTCTTGGGGTTTCTACATAATAATGCTCATCATCCCTCTTTGGTCTGTTTGTCCCTTCTCAGATTTTCCTCTGGGATTCTCAGAGTAGTTCATATTGCTCTCCAGGGTCCTATGAAAATACAAAAGGTAGCCATGCTTTTGGGTACTAAACAGCCTTTATTTCATTTCACAGACAAAATACAGAGAACAAAGAATTCATCATAACCTATAAACAAGTCAACAAAATTCTTAACTCCCCATACCCCAGCAAGTCCCACAATAACCCCAGGGACCTATAAGGCTGTTCTTAAGTCTTATAGTAGAGGCAGCTAGGTGTCCTAGTAGATACTGGAGTCAGGAAGACCTGAGTTCAAATCTGGCCTCAAACACTTACTAGCTGTGTGGCTCTGGGCAAGTCACTTAACCTCTGTTTGCCTCAGATTCCTCAACTGTAAAAGAGGGGTGGGTAATAATAGTAACTACCTCCCAAGGTTGTTGTGAAGATCAAATGGGACAATGATAGTTGTTAAGTGCTTGGCACAATGCCTGAAACATAGAAGATGCTTAATAAATACTTGTTCCCTTCCCTTATGCTAAGGATTTGGACTCCCCTGGAAGGAAAAGAAATAAATTTGGGGTTGCTTGAGAGGCACCCCTTAGCATTCCATTAAATCCCTTCTTCACCCCAGGGACCCATATAAGACTCCAGACTTATGGTACTGCCCCAGGGACTTGCACCTGCCCTCGAAAGGGAAATGAGTTTGGAGATGCTAGAGAAGCCAGCCTCTTCCCTATCAGACCTACACTGATGTGCAAATAACTCATGGTTGTGTGGGAGAGCACAATTCAGGTTTTTACTACTCCCTTTCATGACTCAGTCCTCTTTTTGGCACTCGACACCCCTCCAGAAATTTGGAGTCTCGGGAATTCTCAACAATTCTCCAGAAAAATGAGACTCAGGATCTCCCACCATTTAGTGTGGTCCCACTATCTGAGAGCAAGAGCAACTGCAAGATGGCTCTGCCGCTGCCCCTTGGGGCTGGCTTCAGGTGCTCATGGCCCAGGAATTCCTGAACCCTTCGAATGTTCTCAGCAGCTGCCTTCTCTTGCGTTGGAGGGCTTGGCCCCACCTGTTCAACTCTGGAACTGAGCTGGAGCAGCTGCTGGTTCCTAGAAGAGACTCAAATTAGATTTCAGGCCTTTGATCTCCAATCTCTCTGGGTCTCCCTCTCTTAAAAAGAAAAAAAAAGGATTGGACTTGGTTCTCTCTCTCTCTCTCTCTCTCTCTCTCTCTCTCTCTTTCTCTCTGTCTCTTTCTCTCTCTCTCTCTCCCTCACACTATCTCTCTCTCTCTCCATTCTCTCTCTCTCTCTCTCCATTCTCTCTCTCTCCATTCTCTCTCTCTCTCTCTCTCTCTCTCCATTCTCTCTCTTGCTCTCTCTCTCCATTCTCTCTCTCTCTCTCCCTCTCTCTCTCTCTCTCTCTCTCTCTCTCTCTCTCTCTCTCTCTCCACTCTCTCTCTCTCTTTCTCTGCCTCTGTCAGTATCTAGGTCGAATATAAAGGGAATGTCTCTTATTCCCAGCAGCCCAATAAATTCATCTCCAATCCCTTATCCTCAATGAGATGTGACCATTACAAGTACCTCAGCTCAGGAGAGGTCCCTAATCCTCTCATTGAGCCCATCATTTATGCCCTCATAGAAACGGATGCTTCCAGTCTCCAAGGCTCACTTACCAGTAAATTCATCAAATTGATTAGCTTCCAGGAGGACTTATGGATAGAGTGCTGGAGCTGAAATCAGGAAAACCCAAATTCAAACTCAGCCTCAGATGTTTACTAGGTATGTGATCCTAGGCAAATGCTTTATCCTCTTTCAGACTGGTTCCTTATTTGTTTAATGAAAACAATAATGGTACTTCTTACAGGTTGTTGTGAGACAACATTTCAAATTGAGATATATGTAAAGATCTTGAAAACTCTGAAGTGCTAGTTAAATGTTAGGGGGTAGATCGTAATAGTAGTGGTAGTGGTGGTGGTAGTAGTAGTAGTAGGTAGTAGTAGTGGTAGTAGTAGCAGCAGCAGCAGCAGTAAGCTGTATGACCCTAGGCAAATACCAGTTTCCTCACCTGTAAAGAGGGAACGTTAATAGCATCTGCCTCACAGGGCTGTTGTGAAGATCAAGTAAGGTATATGTGAAGTGCTGTTTAGATGTTTTATGATCAATAAATATGAACATTCCCTTCCCTGTAAAATGATAATACCAACCCCTGCCTGTGTCATTAGGTAGTTATGATGGGCAAAGGAGCTAAAAACTTGTTTGAAAATCATACTTCCTTCCTTCGAAACTCCACGGATCTGTGCCATCATTCTAGTGAGTTAGAATGTAAGCTTCTCAAGGGCGAGGATCGTCTCACTTTGGCATCTGTATTCCCAGTGCCTGACTCAGTGCCTCAATGGATGCGAATGGAAACTCTGAAAACTGTAGCCTCTGTTACTGACCAGCAGGGGTCACTGGCTGTGCATATTAGAGCTCAAGGAAAGCTCCCCAGGCCCCAAATGGGAAGACCCCATTTCTGGTCTTTTTGGAGGGTTTGTAGACAAAAGCTGGAAGGTACCCCAAGGTGCTACTGAGCCCAACTCCCACATTTCCAGATGAGGAAACTGAGGCCCACAGAGAGAGGAAGTGATTCATCCCAAGGTCATGCAGACAGAAAACAGAAGGATGGCTTCTTCCCCTGGCTGCTGTTTCTTAGGGTAAAAGCACTACAGACCACAGGGGCGTGACAGATATCCGTTTCTCCCCTCAGCTGTGCACATCTTTCTGGTATCATTTTGAGAGCAGGCTTTTGCCTTTCTATTACACTGTGGCTCCATCAGAAATAATGGGGCAGTGTGGTACAATGGAAAGCGCCCTCATTGTGGGTTTGAATCCTTCTCTGGGTCTCTTGATGCCTAGGTGACCTTGGATGGGTCATGTCAACACCTCAGTTCCTCCACTCTAAAACAAGGGGTTGGAACCAAATGGTCTGTGAGATCCAGCTCCAAATCTACGGCATCATTACAGCATCATTTTTAGTTTTGCATCCATATCGAAGAGCAGGCAGTCAACTAGCATTTATTGAGTGACTGTTGTATGCCAGGCACTATACTAAGTGGAGAAGGTGGGCGGGGAGACACAAAGAAAGACCAAAAAAGAAAAGGGAAAGAGCATTTATTGAGTGACTACTATATGCCCATGACTCTGTTAGTGCTTCACAAGCATAATATTATCTCATTTAATCCTCACAGCAACCCTGGGAGGTAGACGCTGTTATCATCCCCATTTAACGTTTGAGGAAACTAAAGCAAACAGAAGTTAAATGACTTACCCAGGGTCATACAACTAGTAAGCATCTGAGGCTGGATTTGAACTCAGGTTTGTTTGTTTTGTTTTTTCACTCCAAGCCCAATGCTGGCTCTATCCACTGGGCCACCTACCTATGATCCCTCATTTCAAGGAGCTAATGATGTAACGGGGAGACAATATGCAGATAGCTAGGCACAAACAAGCTACAGACAGGATGACTTGGTAATAGTCTTAGGGAAGGCACTAAGATTAAGGAGACCCAGGAAAGCCTTTTGAACTTGTAGCTTTAGCAGACCTGAAGGAAGCCAGGAAATCGAGTTGAGGAGGAAAAGCATTCCGGGCATGTGAAAAGGCACAGAGTTGCAGATGGAAAATCAATTGCAGAGTACGTGGAGGACAGTAAGGTGGAGGAAGGCTGGAAAAGGAGGAAGGAGAGAGCCAGGTTATGAAGGGCTTTAAAAGCAAACAGAGAATTTTGTACCTAGAATACAAAAGGTGCTCAATATATGTTTGTTGAAATGAAGGATTGCTTTCACCCTAATGAGGAAAAAAAATCAGCCCAGGGCACTTGATACATCCACAGTCCAATCCCTTCATGAGAACTGTGATTTCCCCAAAGTCCCAGTGCTGGTACCATGATCTTAGAAGCTGTGTGACCTTGGGCAAGTCATTTAACCTCTTTCTACTAACTCACATATACATACAACATTCCATGTAAGCCTCACAGCAGCCCTCTAAAGTCAGTTCTATATCATTAGCCTCATTTTACAAATGAGAAAATGTAGGTCCAGAGAGGTTAAGTGTCCCACCAAGCTAGCATCAGAGGTGGGACCAGAACCCAGGTCTAATGCTTTATCTTCCAAGCAATGCAGCCTCCTTATACCCCATCCCCTTGCATGAATCATAAATGTCCTGTTCCCCATGCCCAATTTATACAGAAAAGATGATCTCTTGAGACAATAAAAAGTGACCCAAATGTCCCTGAATGCCAACTATTAAGTCACAGACCATAGATTCAGAGCTGTGAGGGACCCAAAGAGCATTATATCCAATGCTTTCATTTCATGGCTAGAGATACTAAGGACCAGAAAGACTCATGATGGAAAATGCTATCCACATCCAGAGAAAGACCTATGGAGTCTGAATGCAGATAGAAGCAGATTATTTTCTTTTTTTTTCTTTTCTTTCTTTTCTTTCTTTTTTTTTTTCTTCCTCATGGTTTTTCCCTTTTGTTCTGATTCTTTTTTCACACCATCACTAATGTGGAAGTATGTTTTAAAAAAAGATACTAAGGACCAGGGAAAGTGACATATCCAAAGTCACGTAGGTAGCAAATGGCAGAAACTAGAATTGAATTCACATCCTCTAACTGCACATTTAGCACTCTCTTCTCTGTATAATTCTGCTGCCTCCTGGAAATGACCTTAGAAATCATCTAGTCTGCGTTTTTATTTTCCCAGTGAAGAAACCGAGGCCCACAGAGGCTGTGATCCCCCTAGATTCATGCAAGTACTTAGTAGCGGAACTGGAATTCTATGATAAATCCAGGGTCCGTTTCCAATGCACTTTGAGTCCCATCCTGGCTAGGTCTCATCTTAGTTGTGGGGAAGGTTTCTTAGGAATCTACACTGGGAAAAGAAAATGAGGTGACTTCCACAGGTTGTCAAGATACAGGCTGTTGCTCTGGGATGTGTGTGACAGGGTACATCATTCCTTTCTGGGGCTGTTTCCTCACCTGGGGGGTGTTCCATCAGGGATTTTTAATCTGGGGTCCATGAATTTGTGTTTTGAAATATAATGGGTTACATTTATTAAATTTAATGCATCTAAAAAACATAATTCTGATAACGGGTCCACAGTCTTTACCAGACTGTCAAAGGGGCCCATGATGCAAAAAAGGTTAAGAACCTCTGTTCCATATGGGGACACAGTTAGGTGACACAGTGGATAGACTGATGGGCCTGGAGTCAGGAAGACCTGAGTTCAAATCGGACCTCAGATCATTCCTAGCTATGTGACTCTGGAGAAGTCACCTAAGGTGTTTGCCTCCATTTCAATTGTTAAATGGGAATGGAAATAGCGTTTACCTCCAAGGTTTTGAGGATCAAATGAGATACAATCTGGGGCGCACAGTGCCTGGCATACAGTAGGTGCTTAATAAACGCTTGTCCCCTTCCCCCCCCCCCCCTCCGTAAGGAAGTGTTTTATCTCTGTGTTTAAACGCACCTGTGGTTTGGAGGAGTCACGTGTTGGTGAATTGCACTGATGTGAATGTCACTGATTCACTCACGCATTTACGGCTCAGCAGGAGAGCAATGACGGTTGGACCAGACGATCTCTAAGGTCCCTGGCAGCCCTCGGAGTCTTAAGTGGGGAGGTATTTATTTGTTGAGCTCCTGCTACGTGCCATGCTGCTTCTCAAAAGGCTGCAGAGGGAGCCTCCAACAGGGTCCCTGCCCCTTCTAGGCCAGGTTGACAGCTGGTCCTCCCCGAGGAGACAGGGCCTTTGGGAGACTCCTCGGGGTCAGCTCTGCTCCAGGGAGGGGGGGAGGCGAGCCCCCCGGCCGCACCCCTCCTCCTACCCCCGCGCGCCCGCCCCCCACTCTGCTGCTGGAGCTCCTGGCCAGCGAGGATGCGAGGTGCCCAAGCTGCATCCCCATATGTCCGCCGCCGCCCGGCTCATCCCCAGCCAGCGCAGTCCCTGGAGCAGAGCCCTGGAGCAGGGCCGGTTGTGCAATCCCTAGTTATCTTAGGGGCAAGCTCCACCCTAGGGCTTTCCTTTCCGAGCCCGAGTCAGAGTGACTCACCGTTCTGCACCAGAGGAAACCGGAGCAGCCGGGGGGCCGGAGCCGGAGCCGGAGCCCAGACCTCGCCTGCCCGCCCAGCCCTGCCCGGCTCCGATGGCGTCTCCAGGGTGAGTGCTGCTCCTGAGCGCCCCAGTTCATCCTCCTCTGTCTGACCCTCTCTGATGCCTGCAGCTGGACGGCCAGGGACCTCCCAGCCTAGCCAGGGCCCCGCGGAGGAGGGCCGTACTGGCTCCGGGAGACACTTTGGCCTGACTTTCCAGTTGAAGGGAATCTAATCCTAGTGGAAATTTCTGAGCTCACAGCTCAGGAGGCCTGAATAGCCGGTTTCTTTAACTGTTTCCCTGCTGGGTGGACGCTGAAAGGCAGAGCTGCTTCCCAGGGATCAGCCCCTTGGACATGGGCCTGGCCCAAGGCTTAGCCTTCCCCCACACACCTTTGTCCTCAGCCCCGAGGTAGAGCCAGAACCCAAACACTGGTGTGTCTCAGTCACCCCTGACCTTTGAGACTTAGCCTGTACATTGGGGTTCAGTCACTAGGAGGGGGAAACACCAAAAACAGCCGTCTTTAGGGAGCTGGGAAACCTGCAGGCGTTCAGAAGCCCAGGGCAATATATTACTCTTGGGAGGAGTGCTTGGGAATCTTGTCAGGGATAGCTCCCGGCCTGTGGGAGCAAACAGGCCTGCTTCCTTCCAGGTGGCCTTAAGGTCCTTTGGGCCAGAATCCTGGTGCTGCAATCAGCCAAGGTCTGTTTCTCTAGACTCCAAGGAGAGGGAAACCTTATGGCTACTGAGTGATGGGGAAGAACACTTGGACTGGCAGGGCATTTAGAGGACCCAGCTTCCGCTCTGGATTCTCACACTGTCCAGCAGTGTGTGGTCCTGGGGAAACTCACTTCTCCTGTCACTTGAATGTGTGATCTTGGGCAAGTTAGAGCATCATCTCTGCGCCTTATTTTCCCCTCCTGATGATCATTTTCATTCCTTCTAAGCTCTAGAGCAGGGATCCTGTAGTGTCTGGGCTCCCTATAAATTCTAATTCTGTTTGAGTCTAGCACCATCCCACCCCCACCCCCACCCCCAGCAACACACATACACACACACACACACAACACACAACACACACACACTTATACAGTGACCCATACATTTTGGCAGACTGTGCTTCATTGAGTAATACAACGTTAGTCATGTGGCTTTCAGAAAGACCCGGTGATGATGATGATACTTGGGGAAAGAATCCTGAACCAGATGAAGCTGACTGCAGTGTCCCCATTTTTGGTGCTGACCCCCTATAACAGCTGGGGTGGAGGGGGGGATTGGTAGGGAAATCTCTAGAGGCTTAGGGGGAGGAAGAGAGTGGGAACTATTCCCCTGGCTAGCTAGCTCTTTCTGGGAGAAGTCTTCAGTTCTTAGAGGTCCAGTGGTCTTACAAGAATTTGAAGAGGAATTTAGTTATAAAAACTACACAAAGAGCCCAAGGAACCCCACTGCCATTCTTGTGGCTCAAGGTAATTCTGCTTTTTTTCTGCTGTTTTTAGTGAAATTTATTAGCATTTCTCCTGATAGAATATTACCTGTTTGTGGGCATTTACAAAGCGCTCCACTCTGAAGCAGGTGGTCTATACATTGCCACTCCTATTTCACAGATGGGGAAAAGAGGCTCAAAAAGTTTCCGCTATAGCTAGTCATTGGTAGGTTTTTGAACCCAGTCTTCCCACCTCTGGAGCCAGCATTCTGTCCCCTATGCCCTGGTGCCTCTGTAGATTAGAGTTAGGGCCTTCTAGGCCGGGCCTTCTTAACTTTTTGTGTGTCGTGGAATCCTTTGGCATTCTGGCAAAACCTATGGACCTCCTTCTCAGAATAAGGTCCTTAAAGGCATGAGATACATAGAATTACAAAGGAAACCAATTATATTGAAATATAGTTACCAAAGCAGTGTTTAAAAGTTCAAATTTCTGCCTGAGGCCAACTCTCCCATTTTTGCTGCTTATGGAATTAGAGGCCTAGAGAAATTGAGTAATTGATGACTAAAGCCATGTGGCTTGTTAGTCAAATTGTTTAGACGTGTGTCATTTCAACAGCTTGTTGGAGCTACAAAGGCCTTTGAACATCATCTCACCCAACAAGCGCATAGCTCCATTTTATAGATGAGTAAACCAAGGTCAGGAGACCTATCCAAAGTCACATAGTAAACTAGGAGCTGGGATTCAAACTTGGGTCTCCTCCCTCTAACCCAAGGATTTTTCCATAGTTATTCAATTGTAAGTTACTTAAAGATGGGGACAAGGAAGTATAGCTGTCTATCTAATAGCCATTACAGGGCTACTCAGCATTTAACAAAAGGCTGGGAATCTCTGAAGCCAGAAGCATACAAATGGGGAAGTCCCCCAAGTACATCTGTGAGTTCAAGGCTCCATAGCACAGGTGCACCCCAGTCCACATGATCTGGACTTAGAGGAAGAGAATAGCCTCATAAAGGGTGAGGTAGGGAGGGGCCTAGCTGGGCAGTAGGGCAGAGCAGGACAGGGTGGGGCAGGGAGCTTCTTTCCTGTCCTTGTTCTGGAAGTAGGCCAGAATTTCCTGAGAATGTGGGAGGGAGGGAGGGAGCCTGCCTGGCAGGGCCCTAATCCAGGCCTATGCAATGCGGTGACCCGCTGGCCCCTATAGGTCTGCCAGATGTGTCAAAAGCCAGGCCCCTCTGCCATGGAGAAGCCAAGAATTCAACAAACTCTTATTATAAAAAGCACCTATTATATACCAGGCACAATACCAGTGCTGGAGATACAAAGTGCCCCCCTCACCCCCCACAAACCAATTCCTGTCTTCAAAGAGCTTATATTCCACTGGGAGGAGGGGAGGAGCACTAGCGGACAGAGATAAGTCCAAGGTAATTTGAGGAAGGAGAGAGAATTAATAGGCGGGGAGAACAAGAGAGCTTGGAAGGAAAAGGTGAGTTTTAAAGGAATGTAAGGATTCTGAAAGGAGGAGAGGGGAAACGAAATGTAGTGGGAGAAGGGAAGAAATACAATTAGAGATGGAGGAAAAAGATCATGGAGGGCTTGAAATGCCAGGCTGAGGAGTCTGTCATATTTTATCCCAGACTAGATCTTATCCAAGACCTGGCAATTGATTGGGAGAGGGAAGTATGTAAAATGCAATCAAGTTTTCAAACCTGGGCAGCTTGGAGGTTGGCAGTGCCCTCCGTAGAAGTAAGGATCTTTGGGGGCAGCTAGGTGGTGCCATAGTGGATAGAGCACTGGCCCTGGAGTCAGGAGGATCTGAGTTCAGAACCGACCCCAGATACTTACTGGCCAGGTGACCCTGGGCAAGTCACTTAACCCCTGACTGCCGAAACAAAGAAAGACTGACCGACCTTTGTGGAAGAGATGGAGTGAGGGCACATGATGAGCCTAGTTTTTGGACTTGTTGTAAATGAGTACAATAGCCAGTCATCAAGCATTTATTAAGTGCTTACCATAATTAATTGTAGCTAGCATTTATAAATCACTTTAAGGTTTGCAAAGTGCTTTACAGATGTTATCTCCCTTGAGCCTGGGAGGCTTGCACCTGTTGAGCCCAACAACCCTAGGACTTGGGAGGGGGGTGCTATTATTATCCGCCTTTTATAGCTGAAACTCAGGCAGGCAGAAATTAAGTGGTGTGCCCAGGATCAGCCGGCTACTAAGTGTCTGAGGCTGGATTTGAACTCAGGTCTTCCTGACTCCAAACCCAGTGCTCTTATCTATTGCCCCATCTACCTGCCTGTTAGGCACTGTGCTAAGTTCAGGGGATACAAAGAAAAGGCAAAAACCATCCCAATGGGGAAGGCGGGAGGAGAGAAGAGGCAGAAGCCTGATTTGTAAATGGTCACCATGTTCCTACCATGTCTACTGGTGGAGGTGGAGAGAGCCCAAAGACAGAAATGCTGAGGACCAGATGCTACCCAGACTGACAGCAATAAAGGAAAGAGCCCCTCTAGAACCCGGCTTTCTCCTCTGTAGGAGATGTAGCTTGTGGGAATCCCTTGGTCTGGATTAGTTAAGTATCTAGCCTGTGCTGGCTTCTGTGGTGACACAGAGTTTAAGACAGGTCCTTGCCTTCTAGGGGCTTTGAATCTATTTGGAAAGACTAAGCATATAGCAATTCAAAAAGGTAAATTATGGCGGGAACAGATAGGGATTGTACTTTGTGATTTCGTTAATTTGGGGAACTCCCAGGTGAGAAGAAGCCCTCTCCCAAAGCTAGATGGCAGCTTCTCTGCAATAGAGAGTCTTCAAAAAGAGTTGCCTAAAGCATAAAAAGGTTAGGTGACTTGGCCAGGGTCACTTTATGTCAGAGGCAGGATAGACACCGCCCCACCCGTCGTCCGTTCCCCCCCCCCCCCCCGCCCCCGCCCCGCCCAGGCTTCCCAGGTTCAAGGCCAGCCCCACTATCTACTACATCATGCCGAAAGAAAAATAACATTCCTAGCAAGGTAGTAATGTGGTCTGTGGTTAGTTACTAAAGGGATGTTACAGGCCAAAGGGCTGAAGTCCCTGAGAGGAAGGGGAGGCCAATCAATCAACATTTATTGAGTGCCTACTGTGTGCCAGGCACTGTAGACTGTACCTAGTAACCTCAGAAGCTGGAGGAGGGTTTTCATAGAATCACAGAAACTCTTTTTTTTTTTTGGCAAAGACCTCAAGGCTATTTCCTACAACCTAGATCTGAACCAGACGCCCTTCTATTATATCCCCAACAGGTTAATCTGCCTTGAATACCTCCGGTGATGGGAATCTCACTTTCTCTGGAGAAGCCCTCCAGCCTTGGATGGCTCTAATTATTAAAAATTTTTTCCTGACATCAAGCCTAAATCTGTCTCCCTACAACTTGCAATTAATTGTTTTGTCAAAGTCTAACGGGTCTTATTTTATTTATCTTTTTTGGGAGGCAACTGGGGTTGAGTGAATTGCCCAGGATCATACAACTAATAAGTGTCTGAAGCCAGATTTAAACTCAGGTCACTCCTAGGCCAGTGCTCTATACGCAGTGACACCTAGCTACTCCTTTTTTAAATTTTTTATTTTATTTTTCTAATCACTCTTACAAGGACTCCTAAATATGTGAAGGCAGCTACCATAATTCTTCCCCACACCACCCCCCAGTCTGTTCTTTTTAGTTTTTTAAGATTCACTGAAATATTTTGCTTGGACATACTTTCCAAGAAATCCTCTTACAACGTGCGCCGTTTATGAACAGATGTGGTGTGAAAGAAATGGGACCATAATAATATGCACAGTGACTACAGCAATGCAAGTGAAAAGATCTCTAAAAAAAATCTCAGACTCTGAGTAACTGAAAAATTAATAATGGTCCTGGAGAAGAGATGATGTCATGTATCTCCCTCCTTTCTGAAGAGAGGTGAGGAACCAAGAGGAGAGAATGTTGTCTATGTTATCAGCTTGTCAGTGTATAGATGATTTTGTTGGTCTTTGCAATGAGGGAGGGTGATATGGTAGGACCTGTGCTTCAGGAAGATCATTTTGGAGGCTGAATGGTGGATACTCTGGAGTGAGGTGAGACTGGAGGCAGGTAGACCACCCCCCAGGTGACAGCAATAGTTTGGGAATGAAGTGTTTGGGACCTGCACCAGGGTGGCAGCAGCCTCAGAGGAGAGAAGGGAGTGTGTTCAAGAGATGTTGCAAAGGTGAAATTGAAAGGCCTTGGCACCATATTGGATATTGGGGGTAAGAGATAAAGGGAGTTTTTTGGGCAAAGATAATGAATTTAGTTTCGGACATGTTGATTTTAAGATATTTATGGAACATCCAATTTGAGATGTCTAATAGAGATACAAGACTGGAGGTCAGGAGAGAGGAGGTTAAGGCTGGTCAAGTAGATCTGAGAACCATCAGCACAGAGTTGAAAATTCAATCCATGGGAGTTTATGAGATCACCAAGATAAGTGGTATAGAGGGAGAGGAGAAAAGGGTCCAGGAAAGAGCCAATCAAAAAGCATTTATCAAGTGCTTACTATGTACCAGGCTCTGTGCTAAGCACCGGAGATACAAAGAGAGGCAAAAACAAACAAACAAACAAACAAAAAACCAGTTCCTGCCTTCAAGAAGCTTACAGTCTAGTGGAGGAGACAATAAGTAACTAGGAATATACAAGATACATACAGAACAGATGGGAAGATAAGCTGAAGGGGGAGGCTTTGGTTGCTAGGTTGACTAGGAAATAACCCTTGCAAGATGAGCTTAAATTAAGGTTTGATAGAAGCCAGAGAAACTAAGGATTGAAGGTCATCCTCCAAGGGTCAGAGCATTCTAGGGATGAGGGCAAGCCAGTGCAAAGGCACGAAGATAGGAGGGGAATGTGAAATCAAGGAATTTCACGTAAGCCCGTGTAGCTAGACCATAAAGTGTGTTTCCACACACTTTATGGAGAGTCAAATGTTGAGAAAATTGGAAAATTAGCAAAGGTGTATTTTACGAAGAGTTAAATGTTGAACAAAGGACTTTATTTTTTTTATCTTAGAGGTAACAGGGAGCTACCTGAGCTCGCTGAGCAAAGGAGTGACATGATTCAGACCTGTGTGTTAGAAAAATCTCCTTTGTAGTTGAATGGAGGATGGATTGCTGTGGAAAGAGATTTGAGGCAGTGAGGCCAGTTAGACTGGCAAGGGAGAACAAGAAATCCAGGTGAGAGATGATGAGGGTTGTGGTTCTGTATGTAGGGAGATGCTATGAAGATAGAAAAGACTTGGCAAAGGAATAGGCATGGGGATGATAAATGGGAGTGAGCAGTCAAGGATATAGCACTGTGGCGGTTAGCCTGAGTGACTGTAGTGCCCTCAATAATAACTGAAAAGTTTGGAAGGTGGGGAGGCTTGGGAGGCAGAGGGAATCAGAAACTGTTTGGGGCATGTGGAGGTGGGATGTCCAGGAGGCTGTGAAGATATGTGACTGTTGCTCGGGAGGGAGACTGGGGCTGGATATATACATATATCTGTATATACACACATATACATATACACACATACATATACACACATATATACATACATATAAATGTATGTTTATGTGTATGTATATGTATATGCATATGTTGGTAAACCATCTTCGTAGAGATGGTAATGGAGCCCATGGAAACCTTTCAGCACTGTATGAATGGTAGCTATTATTGTTTCGTAGAATTCTGTCTCTGTTTTATGGTAATATAATTTTTTTTAAACTCCACGTGATACATCCTTGTCCTCTCTACCTCCCACCCCCCCCATCCCCCTCCAATCAACAACTATCAGCAGGGAAAGAAGGGCTGTATCCCTACCTTTGATGGTGTGCTTCTGACCATTATTTGGCCATGGTTTTGTTGCCTTTTCAAATTGACTCTATCTACCTTGTCGGCACCATTGTGAATATTGTTTCCTAAGTTTATTGTTCTCCCACCCCCCATGCCTATAAGTGGTCCTCCTGGTGATCTGAAGCCCTTCAGCATCCTGCTTGTCTTCCTCTGGGAACTCCCTCTCCAGCTTATCAATGTCTTTCCTAGAAGAGAAGTTCAGAATGGAATGTTACAGTCCAGATATGGTCTGATTACGGCAGAATGTAATGGAATTCTCCCTTGCTTCATTTTGGACATTCCACGTTCGAGGTAGCCACAGGGAGCATTAGCTTTTGGGGTCTGCCATGGCATATTTGGCTTTGTTCTGAATTTACTTTTTTATTTTGGTCTTCAGTGTTGTTGGGTAGGATTGAGACAGGCAGAGAGGAATAGGTTGGGTATGGGGTGATGGGAAGAGATATAGTACCCAGCATAAGTGTGAGGGCATGTTCAAGAGATGTCCATTTAGACCAGTTTCATGGGAGCTTAAGATCTGGGCAGTGAAGCAGTTGGCATAGGTTGGGGCCATATTGCAGAAGGCCTGGAGTGCCAGGCTAATAAGAAATCTGGACTTTCTCTTCTAGGCAATGAAGAGTCATTTAGGATTTTACAGCAGGACAATGACATAATGAAAACAGTTTTTTGTTTGTTTTAGAAGACAAGTCTGTCTTCATGGCATATTTCAGAGGCATCTAGGCAGCTCCATGGATAAAGTGTTAGGTATGGAGTCATGAAGACCTGAGTTCAAATCCAGTTTCAAGACTCTTGTCAGCTGGGTGACCCTGGGCAAGTCATTTAACCTCTTTTTGCCTCAGTTTCCTTATCCCTAAAATGGGGATGATAACAGCGCCTACCTGGAAGGGTTGTTGTGAGGGTCAAATAAGATAACAATCGTAAATGGCTTAGTACTGTGCCTGGCACATAGTAGCCGTGGGGTCATCTAATCTAGCCTCATTTTAAGGATAAGAAAACTGAGACCCACAGAGTCTAGATCAGAAGATTATAGCTAAGAAGGATGCATGAACTTTTTTTTTTGATAACTGTATTTCAACACAATTGGTTTCTTTTGTGATCAGTCGCATGCATTTTGTGCATTAGAAAACACAATTCTGAGGAGCCCATAGGCTTCACCTGACTACCCAAGGGGTCCAGGACATACAAGAAAAGGTTAAGAACACCTGATATCACCATCTAACCCATTTATTTACAGATGAAGAAATTGAGGCTTGGAAGAGTTAGGTGACTTGCCCAAGGTCATACCTTCCTTCATGAACAGGCCCCTGACATTGGGCCTGACCTTCTAAGTCATGGTTCTGGACAGTCCTCCTGGTATCTGCCTGACACTGAACAAGCTACATGATTGAGAGCAAGTCACTGAAAAGTCTACAGGTCTCAGTTTTCCCATCTGTAAAGTGGGACTAATAACATTTGTCCCACCTAGGGCACAGGGTGTACTTTTCCACAAATGCCCCAAGGCTAGTGCTGCTGCCTTCAGTTCCTCTTTTGTATTATGGAGGATTAAGCATTTTTCCTGTGTGGGCCCCAGATGTACCCCTTTGACTTCTGGTTAAGATCCTTCTGACTTCATTGTCCCCTCCCCCACCAACTGGGCTCATGGCCAACTGGTTTCTTTCTTTTCCTGTCTCCAGCTTTTGACATAGACTCTCTAGAGAGAGGTTGCCTTTGGATTCAAATACCATGAACAGTCTGTTCTTCCTCCTGTCTTCTTTCCTAGTTTGTCCAACAGACTTTACCTCCCACTTTCAAATTAGAGGTGGGTGGCAAGAGGCTAAGACTCAGACCAGGAAAAGCCAGGACTGAGAGTTAATCTAGATAAGAGATTCTTAACCTGGAGTCTACAGAGGTCTTTGGATAGATTTCAGGAGGCACGTGAACTTTGGATGGGGAAAAAAGAATGGCATCTTTATTTTCACTCATCTCTAACTGAAATTTAGCATTCTTTTCAATTATTTAAAAACATTAATCTGAGAAGGAGTGCATGGGCTTCATCAGCTGCGAAAAGGGGCGGGGAGAGGAGGGGTCTATGACACAGAAAAAGGTTAAGAACCCCTGGTCTAGATGGAAAGAGATCCGGATGATCAGTGCCCTCAGTCAGGTGGGGTAGAGTTAGTTGGAAAAGTTAGTGAAGGCAGTGCAAGGAGGGAGAAATCTGGGCTGAGAAATCTAGGCACGTAACAAGGTCCAAAATCTGAGAGGTCAAGTCAGGCAGGGATGAGAAACCAGAACAGAAGATGAGGGAACAAAGAGTCGGGGACCAAAGGAGAGAATCTGTTCTTTTTCTGGGTTCTGTTTATCTTAGTGGTTCCTATCTCGGGCCCCCCAACCTTCCCCCTTCACCTGTTCACCCATACCCCCCAGCCATCTGGTTCCCCTCCCTCCACCTTCCACCAGCCTTTGACACCACTTCCTTTTACAATATCAATCAATTAGTAATACTTATTAAATTCCTACTCTGTGCCAGGCATCATGGCAAGCACCACGAATACAAATCCCAAAGTGAGTCAGCCTTTGCCCTCTAGGGGCTCATTTTCAGTTTGAATGGGGTTACCTCTTGTCCACAGATAAGTAAAGGAAGGATATATGCAAAACAAAATCACAGAGGTGGAGGGGAGCAGGGGTAGACAGCAGGGGGTGAGAAGAGCAAAATAGTAACACCTGGAGGAATGAAAGGCTTCTGGCAGAAAGTGGCAGAGGGAAGGCATTCCAGTGATGGGGAGCAGAGTGTGCAAAAGTATGGAGATGGGAGATGAGTGTTGTCTACTCAGAGCACCAGTTAGAGCAGTTTGGCCAGGAGCAGAGTGCAAGGGCAGAAGTAATGTGTAATTAGCCAGCAAAGACAGGCTGGAGCCGGATTGTGATGGGCTTTAATTGCTAAATGGAGGAGTTTGTATTTTAATTCTAGGAGCAGACAGGTGACACAGACAGACCTGTACTTTAGGAATATCAGCTTGGCAGCTCTACAGAGGATGAATCCCCATTTGGAGATTTATAATGCATATTTGCATGTCAAAACGAATCCTACTGATTTCCATTAGACATTTACAAATAGTTAAGAGCTCACTTCTATATCTCTGGCTTTCCTGATATGAAGACAATTTCCCGATTCACCGAGCCAGCAAGCATCATTAAGTGCCTACTACGTTCCAGGCACTGCGCTAAGTGCTGGGATACAAAGAAAGGGAAAAACAAAGCAAAATAAAACCAAAACCAAACATGGTCGAATGGGGGGACAACATGCTAACAACTACATATAAATGAGAGATATGTAAGATAAATTGGAGATAATCCCAGGAAGGCATTAGCATTAGGGGGGATTGGGAAAAGGCTTTGTGTAGAAGGAAGTCAGGAGGGAGAGAATTCCAGGCATGGGGGGATGGCAATGGAAAATGCAGGAATAATGAGAAGGAGATGGAGAAGGGTAAGGTGTGAGAAGACCAACACTTCTGGTATTTAGAAACTCAGATGTCAGGCTAGTCTGGAGGCATCTCTTCCATCAGAGCAGGAAGGTATCCTCTCTTTGGAAAGGACAGGCTGGCCCAATGGAGACTTTTTATGGGGGGTGGGGTGGGGGGTGAGACTGGATGACTCTTTCAGGCTGAGTTGGACTGGACCAATCCATCAGGCACACTAAGAGGGACTGGATGACTCCTCCAGGCTGAGTTGGACCGGACCAATCCATCGGGCTCACTAAGAGGGACTGGATGACTCCTCCAGGCTGAGTTGGACTGGACCAATCCATCGGGCTCACTAAGAGGGACTGGATGACTCCTCTAGGCTGAGGTGGACTGGACCAATCCATCAGGCTCACTAAGAGGGACTGGATGACTCTTTCGGGCTGAGTTGGACTGGACCAATCCATCAGGCTCCATCAGGACACTCTAAATAGAAGGTGGAAGGATATCACTCTTGGAAGCCCAGAGTCAAAAGACTAAAAGCTGGAAGAGATCTCAGAGAGCATGTAATCGATAGAACCTCTTTATTTTATTCATGAAGAAATTAAGGTGAAGTCATTTGTCTAAAGTCTTATACGTAGTAAGTAGCAAAGCAAGGATTCAAACCCACATCTTTTGACTTTGGATCCAACATTCTTCTCTATTCCTCCATTGCCGTGTGAGGTTAAGGTAGCGAAAGAAGTTGTCTGTCCAAGAACCATTATGGTGGGAGGAGGGTGGGGAAGATAGGAATGTTCTTGGAATTTAACTGGATCGAATCAGAGAATATTTGTAAAGCGATTAGTACAGTGCCTGGCACACAGTAGGTGCTTAATAAATGTTTATTCCCTTTCCCTTCCCCTAGGGATATTAAGAGAATCTCAGAGGAACGCCTCCTATTAAGTAGAGGTGGTAAGGCCCAAAGGCCTTCCTTCCAGAAAATATCTACCCACATCAAGGATATATGGGTATAGGAATACTGCAATGGAATGGGGATTCTCCATTGGAAACAGGATTTCCAGTGAATCCCACTGGAGGAAATGGGGGATTCTGGAGTTTCACCCAGTGTCAGGGATAGGGCAGGCCAAGGGGTAGAAGTGGAATGAACTGAGGAGCTTCTTCCACACAGGTTAGTAGAGCAGGATGGGACTTAGTAGGATGGGCTATGGAATTTCTTCACTCTGCCCAGAGAGATAGGACTACTCGTTTTCCCCACCTAGAGAGTTAGAACAGCTGAAGGAGGTCCCTTGCCTAGGCATATAGAATATCTGGAGGTTCTTTCTACCTGGTTAAAAAGAAAACAATTTTTTTTTAAAGATTTATACTTTTCCTTGTTACAAGAAAATTCAAGGTGGCTAAGTTAAAATGTACAATTAATTAAATGCGAAAATGTAAAATAAGTTGAAATGTAAAACGAGACTGTTGTAGATTATAGAATTATAGATTTAGAATTAGAAATCAATCTGGTCCAACTTCCCTCATTTTACAGGTGAGTAAACTGAGGTTACTTGCCCAAGGTCACACAGGTAGTAAATGTCAGAGTCAGGATTTGAACCCAGGTCCTCTCAGTGCTAAAAGTAAGAATGGAATTTGGTTCTTAAGTTTCCTGGAAATTTATTAAGAAAGAAAAACAGGTTGGCTTATGTAGTCTTCATATCCTAACCAGAAATACAAAAAAAAAAGGATTCCTCTGAATGTACAAAATGGAACATGGTCCTAAACGCCAATAGCAATCAATTATGGATATGCATCTTAAAAAAGGGATATTAAGCAACCCAATCACTTTCCAAGATCATAGGGAAGAATCTTACAAAGAATCTTGTTGTTCAGTTGTGTCTGACTCTTCCTGACCCCAGTTGGGGTTTTCTTGGCAGAGATAGTGGAGTGGTTTGCCATTTCCTTCTCCAGCTTATTTTACAGATGAGGAAACTGAGGCAAATAGCGTGAAGTGACTTGCCCAGGGTCACACAGGCTATTAAGTGTCTGAAGTTGCATTTGAACTCAGGTCTTCCTGACTCCTTGCTCAGAGCTCTATGCACTATGGCGCCACCTAACTGCCCTCCCTCATTTTACTCATGAGCAAACTAAAATCCAGACTTGGCCAAGGTGACACAGCTAGCAAGTCAGTCACTAGCAGGCAGTCACCCAATAAGCATTTATTAAGACCTTCGTGCCAGGCCCTGTGCTGAGCACTGGGGATACAAATACAAAAAAAAAAATCCCTGCCCTCAAAGAGCTTACAATCTAATAAGGGAAGACACAAAAGGAAGCAGAAAGAGGGAGGCTGGGCAGGTAACAGATGTACATGATATACACGAAGTATATGAAGGCATTTAGTGATTGGGAAGTGGAAGAAGCCCCAAAGTAGTGCAGCCAGGTGAGAAATGAGATGTTCTGAGCTGGGCTCCCTCCTTAAATAGAGAGGTGTTGTGAGTTCATGGCTCTACCCTCCAATAAAAGGGACCGAGGGTGGTGATGACGTGAGGACCCAACCAGAGTGTCCTCAAGTTCAGCCCTTTGAGTGAATTAGGGCCACACTTGAGGACCTAGAAGGCCACATAGAGGCTGCGGGTTCCCCAACCCTGTCCAAGACTGATGAGATGATTAGGCTCAGACAAGATTTGAAGCCAGGACCAAATAAGGGTCACAAAGAGTTGGACCACAGCTGAAAAAGGGCTGAACAACAACAATCCCGGGACAACTCTGTAGTTTCAGAGGACAGCCCTGAATTGGTAGTAGAAGTTTCCAATTTTAATGAAATTATGGATCTGGTCCCCAAAACCCTGGGAAACAGAGGCAGTAGGAATAGTGGACAGAGGCAGGAATACCTTGGTTAGAATCTTGCTATGTGATTCTAAGCAAATCTCTAAGTTCCTTGGGCAGCTCCCTAGGATTTATCTGCTAATAGATGGGCTGTCATCTGTGTTGGAAGAGGGACTTTCCACATTGGACATTCCTTACCAAATTGTGACTCCTTCTCATAGTATCCTTTGTGTCTTTGGGTACCTGGGAAATAGAGTGAATTAAAAGTCAGTTATTGCTTTACCAAAGGATTCATAGTAGGACTTAAACTCCCTGGTGAATTCAAAGTACCAATAGATTCATATGAAGCATGCCCAGCACTTAGCTCCATACCTGGTACACAGTAAGCACTTAATAAAAGCCTGTTGGCTTACTGACTAGCCACATGTTGCATGCACTGGCAATGCATTTTGCTTGTAATGTTATGGATGACTCAGTTTACCTTGTTTGGGATTATCTGCATCCCTGCTTCTTTCCATTAGCATGAATAATTGAGAGTTGTAACTTGATCTAAATGCCTTTGTGATAGAATACCCTGGGAACAGGTTAGAGTTGTTGATCGGCTTGGCGTGGAACGTCTATCATACATTTCTCTGGTGTTACCTTAGTGGTAATAATAGCTAGTGTGTATAGGGTTTCTAAAGTGCTTTATATGTACTAACTTATTTGATCCTCACAAAAACCCTGTGAAGTAGGTGCCCCCCTCTTACAGATGAGGCTTTAAGAGATAAAGTGACTTGACCAGAGAGAGTCTTCCAGCTGGTAAGTAGCTGAGGCAAGATTTGAACTCAGGTCTTCCTGAAACTTAAGTCCAGGGCTCTAACTGCTGTACCACCTGGCTGCCTCCTAGTCTTCAAAGTTCCTCACTGGTCATATGCTCACACCCACCATGCACTTCTCCACGGCTCACTGTGTGATATTCATTTTAGGTTCTTCAGAGAATGTCATGTTCCATGTTTCCTAGTCATAGAGAAACATTGGTAGAATACGAGTATTTAAAAAGGTGGGCCTTTAATTCCTGGACTCTTATGGGATCATTTACCAAAAAGGGGTCAAATCGCAGTATAGCAGAAACCAGCAAAACTTCAAAATGTAATTGGGAAATGTTTAACAAAATAAATAAAAATACAATACAACATGATAATGTTAATTTGTAATTTTCTAAGCTACTGATCAGCCCATAGCCTTCAATTTCTATTTGAGTTCAACACGACTGAAAGAACTTTGCAATTTCCTGAAGGCGTTTAACATTGAGTCCAACACACTGTCCATTTGTACACCCTGTCCATTCTTAATGTGAAAGAAAAAAATCCTAACAGGATGGCACAAGTCTGCTAGAAATAACTTTTATTAATTTATCCTTATTCTAGGCCCAAGTCATTTCTAGCTGACAGACAGAAACAGGGAGGGAGGGAGGGAGGGAGGGGAAGAGAGAGAGAGAGAGAGAGAGAGAGAGAGAGAGAGAGAGAGAGAGAGAGAGAGGGAGAGAGGATGTCCAAACTGGTATAGTTCCTTCACATCCTTTCTACCCCCAAGACAATTTGAACAAGTGAAAAATTTTAATATGTTCAAGTATAGTTTAGGACTAATATTCCCAAACAATATTTACTTCCTGGACCTGTTCACCCAAAGACTGAAATGGGTCTCCTCTCACTGATCAATACACATGTCAGTCTTTTCTAGATGGAGGAGGGTTAAGTCCTAGCCCTTTCCCTTCAGGGGATGGAGAAAGAGGAGACCTTAGTGAGATGAGTCAATATCCTAATTACTTCATGGGCTGGAGAAAAGCAAGGATCTAAACCAGACCTGAGATTCTCTGTTGAAAGGCCAGTGTCCACTCTTCATCTGCTTCCTTAAAATTTCCCATCTAAGGAGACAAGTCTGGAAAAGCTTTTAGATCAAAGAAATGTTATTTCTTCACATTTTCAGTTAATAATAAGTGTCTAATATTTACATGGGACAGCTGCACAGTGGATAGAGCTCTATCCACTGGACCTGGAGTAAAGAAGACCTGAGGTCAAATCTGGCCTCAGACACGTCCTAGCTGTATGACCCTGGGCAAGTCACTTCACCTATTTGCCAAGAAAACCCCAAATGGAATCATAGAGAGATGGACATGACTGAACAAGTATTTACATAGCTCTTTAAGCTTTGCAAAAGTGCTTCAAAAATATCTCATCTGATCCCTACAACAACCCTGGAAGGGTAGGTGTGGTTACTATGATCCTCATTTTACAGATGAGAAAACTTATCTGTAAGGAAGTAAATTATCTGTTAAGTAGCAGTGTCACACAGTTATTGTTTAGTTGTTTTCAGTCATGTCTGATTCTTTGTGACTCCATGAGGGTTTTTCTTGGCAAAGATACTGGAGTGGTTTGCCATTTCCTTCTCCAGCTCATTTGACAGGTGAGGAAACTGAGGCAGACAGGGTTAAGTGACTTGCCCAGGGTCTCACAGCTAGTTAGTATCTGAGGTCATATTTGAACTCACATCCTCCTGACTCTGGAGCCCAGCACTTTATCCACTGCGCCGCTTAGCTGCCCTACTTCAGGTGGTGTCATAATAAATTATACAATACATTATCACTTTGTGCGATTACAAACAAGTAGGGCAGTATTAAGGATTTGTACTACACATTAATTTTTCAAATTATCCATGAGAGCATGCAATCCTTTACGTTAGCCTCCTAGGATTGGAGTTTAGAGGGGTCCTAGAGGTCACCCAGTCCAACCCCTTCATTTTACCAATGAGGAAACCCAAGTGAAGGAAGGATTCAAACCCAGGCTCCTGGACTCCAAATTCAATGCCTTCCCTCTGTTGATTATGTCTGATTTTTCCTGTCTGTACTCTAGCTGTCTGCCCTTTGGACTGCAAGCTCCTGAACTTAACAGATAAGTGTTACCTTTCTTTGTATCCCAAGGCTTAGCACAATGCCTGGCTCAGAGTAGGTTCTTAATAAATTCTTATGGACACAACTTTTCTCTATGATCAATCAAGCATTTATTAAGCACTTACTCTGTGCCAGGCACCATGCTAAACAGGGAAGATGCAAAGAAAAGTAAAAAACCGGTGCCTTCCTCAAGGACTTTATCCACTGCTGGTAAAGCAGGGTTCTGTTGGGGGACACATATAACCCTGCTCCCTCTCTTCATCTCTGTCTGTCTGTCTCTCCCTCCCTCTTTCCCTCTTTCTCTTTCTCCCTTTTTCTCTTCTCTCTCCCTCCTTCCTTCTCTGTTTCCTTCTCTCTCTTCCTCTCTCTCTGTCTCTCCCTCCTCTTTCTCTCTCTGTCCCTTCCTCCCTCTTTTTCTCTGTATTATATAGATATACATATATACTATATTTATACATATGTATATGTTTTTGTGTATGTGTGTATATGGATATTGTACATCATGCATGTAGAGTTAGATACAAGGTAACCTTGTGGGGGAAGGCTCTAACTCCTGGGAGGTTTAGGAAACATTCTTCCTGCAGAGGGTGATATTTGAGCTGAGGCCTGGGGGTAGCCAAGGATTCCAAGAGGGTGAGTGGGAGGGACAACTGGTGCAAAGACACTTTGCTAATGTCATTAGTAACACCATCAATTTGAATTACACAACTCTTTTAATTTTCCAAACACTTTTTATTGTTCAAAGTCATTCCCATCATTTAGTCTTGTCCTAGCTTCATAATACCCCTTTGAGATCGCCCCAGTTTTATTACAGGAGGTCCTTGGTTTTAGACACAGAACATCCAATTCAGTGTAATAAACTTTTATCAAGCATATACCATCTGTAAGGCACTGTGGGGACCTGGAGACTGTCTCAAAGTAGAGTCATAAAATGTTCTAGTGATGATCCAACCTGGTACTCTTGAAGATGAGGAAACAGGTTCCAGAGAGGTTATAGCCCTTGGCCGTGGTGCCACAGTTAGTCAGAGGCAGGGCTGGGACTAGGACTCAGGAGCCCTGGACCATTTCTCCTGCTACCACACCCCACCGCCATCTTGGATCTCCACAGAGTGTTGAGTTCTGGTTGCGTAGATGCTATTGCCTAGACTGATCCGGAAATCTGTGACCGTGAGCAAAAATATGAGTCAAGATGGCAAAGTGAAAGGCAGGCAAATTTTTTATTACCTTGCCAGTAGTGTTATATTGTATACGAATGAGAAGACAAACAACTGTTCCCTTCAAGTGTCAATATAATATGTGGCTATTATATCTACACCAGTGGGTGATGCCTGCTCCCAGTGATAACAGCTGGCATTTAAAGAGTCCTGGGAAGCTAACACTTTATCTCATTGGAGCCTCACAACAACGTATGCCCATTTTACAGATGAAGTATTTGAGGCCCACAGAGGTTGAGTGACTTGCTTTGGGTCACAGAGGGAATAACTGGGGCACTGAAAGAGAACATGACTTGAACCCAAGTCTTCCTGATTCCCAGGCCAGTTCTCTATCCACTATGCCACACAGCCTTTCATCCAGCTTTGTGGGGAGAGCCCTAGACTAGCATATCAAAAGTCCCTTTGAGAATCTTTGCTCTATACAATGTGGAGAATAAGGTGCAGGGCGTATAAGTGATGCACCAAACATGCCACAACTCAGAGGCTGCTTCTTTTTTCCTGGGGGACAGAAAGTCTCTAAGATAGTCCTCCATGGTCTCCTTGGGGACAAATGTTAGCCTCAGTTTTTTGGTCATTTGCCAAGCATAGAACAATCCAAATATGCATAATTTCCGATTGCCAGCTGTTTTTGTTTGTTTCTCTTAAACGAGGAGGGTATCACACAGCCCACAGTGATATCTCCCAACTTAAAGATATTTATTCCAAAAAAAGGTCTGCAGTTTCATGGTTTGGTTAAATTCTGTCTTTGCTGGATCATTCTTCCCCTTCTACCCTCCACATGTGGGCAAGCCCCAAGGCTATGTCCTGAGGCCTGTTCTCTTCTTTCTCTACCCCCTCACGCCCTCTCACTTGGGGAACTCACCAGCTCATTTAACATCTCTAGGCAGAAGATTCCAAAATACATTATATATTACATACACATACAGATATACACATATGTATTTGTAAAAGTATTTATGTTTATATTATAAATTATAGTATATTTATATATTATACACATATGGTATATACACATATATGTTTTGTGTGTGTGTGGATATTGTACATACATATGTATGTGTTTATCTATACATATATTATATAGTATGATTATATATTATATACACATATACATGCATATATGTGTGTATATAGATGTATGTATGTATGTATATACATACATATATAGTATATTTACTATATACACATATACATGTATATATGTATGAGTGTATATATACATACATATACATTTGTATTGGCAAGCAAAGTGGGACTTTCTGTAACAACAATGCTGTTAGCAGCTGTTGTGGAGGTGTAAGACCAACAGCAAGAGCACACAGAAGGGCTGTTAGCACAGGTTCGTTGATCTGCTTTTCTAAGGAAAGCAACTTTAAGGGGTTTACAATCTCATTTTAATCAAACATACATATATCATTCACTTAGTTCAGGGGGAAAAGTCAGCACCCTGAACTTCAGAGAAAACACAAACAGAAATTACAAGCAGAAATTATATAAACAGAGCAAATAACACAAATCAGCAGACAGGGCTTCTAACTGTCCATAGCAATACATACATAGTTAGCAGAGAGAGAAGCACCAACATCTGGGTGTCCAAAGCTGGAGGGCTCCTTAACGGCTATCCAGAGTCTCATCCGGTCAAATCACACGAACATTCCTCCGGTGAGTGAGCCCCCAAAGCAAAATGCTAACCTCAGAATATATATACACTTCTCCAGGGTCAGCCCGAAGAGGGCATCACAACCATGTGACTCAAACTCATGTGACTTAGGTTTTCTTGTGACTTAAGCAGGTCGTCAAAGACTCTTGATTCAAACAAAGGCAAGTCTCAGTCAAAGGCACTTGATTACCTTAGTGCTGAGAAGCATTCCAAAAGAAAAAACAGCAAAAAGTCCCACTTTGCTTGCCATTACATTATTATATAGTATGTTTATATGTTATATACACATATACTTGTATATATTTATGCATATACATACATATATGCATGTGTGAGTATGTGTGTGTGTGTGTGTGTGTATAAAACCATAAGGCTAAGGAGACCATGTAGAGCTATCTTGGAGACCTGCTTCTTAATATGTATGTATATATGTATGTATTTATGCATATATGTATGTACATATGTATATACACACATATATGGTGGGCATCACCATCTTCCCAGAGGGTGGATTCTTCCCTCTTCCTTACTCTCAACATTGAAGTAGTTTCTAAGCATTGTTGACCCTCCTTAGTCGCCATCTTTATTATCTATCCCCTTCTCTCTCTATAGGCTCTACCCTCCCTTGGCCTCATAAAATAGGACTTGGTCACTGATCTTCTTTTCCATTTTCCCTGGTTGGACTCCTTTGTGACCAAAGTTAATTCGACCATATTTATTTTCTTCATCCCCATTTTTAGATGACTTTCATTGCATCTTTCACATTTATGTAGAACCTTTCTCAAATACCATTGAAAATAGCATTTCTAGAGGGCCTTCTAAGTTTAATTCATAGAATATAGCTTTGCAGATAACTATGTATCAGTATGTCTATGGCCAGCAGTAAAGTACAATAATTTTATTTTTATTATCTTTTTAGCACTAACCTGGAAGGAGCGTGTGTGTGTGTGTGTGTGTGTGTGTGTGTGTGTGTGTGTGTCCATGTATGTGCGGGTGCATATGTATGTGTGTGTGCATGTGTGTATGTGTATGTGTGTATGTGTGTGTGTAGGGATTTGTACTAGTAGGATCATAAATTTTTCCTAGGAAGGGACCTTCACAGTCACAAATCCAAGTGCTCCCCACCCCTTTTTAATAGATGAGGAAAATGAGGTCCAGACAGAGAAAAGGGCTTGCCCAAGATCGTAATCATAGCTAAAATTTGTACAACACCTTAAGGTTTGTTTGCAAAGCACTTTACAAATATTATCTTCTTTTGTCCTCACAAGAACTCTGGGAGGTAGGTGCTATTATTTTCTCCCATTTTACAGGTGAGGAAACTGAGGCAGACATAGGTTAAATTACCCAGAATCATACAGCTGGTAGGTGTCTGAGGCTGTTTTTGAACCTGGGTCTCCTGGACTCAAAGCCCAGCATCTTCTCCATCTATTCTCCCTTCAACGAGGCTCCAGGTCCATGATGTTCCCTCGTCTAGGTCAGGAGACTTCCAGGATCCCAGGACCTTCCCTCATTATCTCTATTCGATTTTCTTTTCCAACTCTTTCAGGCACTCTGAACTGGGAGAAGTGGTGCTGGAAGGAAAGGATTCAGAGACCACACAGGCTGAACAGGAAAATACAGGTAGAGATTAAGCCCGGCCTTGGGACTGCAGTGAATCTCCACCCTCTGCCCCCTGGGATTCCTTTTCACTCTCCCCGGATCGGTTTCTCTCCTTTCTTACTGGGGCCAATAAGGCCGAGTGCTCACCTCCCTAGCCAGGTCCTGTTCACCTCTCACCTGGACTAGAGCAAAGCCTCTTAATCAGCCTCCTCCCCAGAAATTTCTCCTTTTTTTAACCCAGTGGTGTCAAACTCAAATAGAAACAGGTCCCTACCGGCTGCATGTTGATATCACCTCCTCCAGGAAGCCTGTCCAGATTCCCCTCCTTGCTAGTCCTCTCTCCCTCCCTTACTATGTGATCTGTTGCACTCCCTGCAGATAGGATGTAATGAACTCCTTGGGGGCAGAGATTACTGTGTACACAGCAGGCACTTAATCCATGCTCGTGGCCTTGAATTGAAAAACAAGTCCCCCTCCACCCTTATATAAAAGCTTAGGTCTGTATTACCTGAGGAAGGACGGCAGGCAAGGCCAACTTTGCAGCCTGATCAAACAGAAAAAAAAAAACCCTCTGCCATTAAGAATCTTTTCCACTTGGGTGACCACATTCTTATCTCTGAACTCACCCAGGAAGGTTTTTGTCTGCACAATCATTGACTTTTCATGATAACTGAGATCAATAGAGATTCATTCATTTTATTCACTCAACAAATATTTATTGAGCACTAACCCTGTGGGAGGCACTAGAGGGACTGTGGAGTAAGATGTGGCTCCTGACGTCGTATGGAGAGGATACAACATGGCAGGAGGACAGTTAGGGTAGGGGCTGGGCTTGGAGTCAGGAAAAGCCGGGCTTACCTCTTCCCTCAGATTCTCACTCTGTGGGTGACCCTGGGTGACCTCTGGGCCTTGTTTACAAACTGAGCTAGGGTTGGACTCCATGGTTGCCAAGGACCCTTTGACTGCTATCTCCTGGATGAAGCTAGTAGCACACGTTGTAGAGGTTTGTGATGAGAACCAGATGAATTAGGAAGCCATTGGGGTCACGTGGAAAGAAGAGAGGCTTGGGAATCAGAGGAGGTGGGTTCAGATCTTGCCTGTGATGCATCCATCCCCCCTTGGTCAAGCCCCTCTACCTCCCTCGATGGCCTCAGTTTCTTCTTCTGTAAAATGAACACAGTGGACTAGATGGCATCTGTCATCCTTTTCCTCTGTAGATCCAGAGCCTCGGCAAAGTGCTTCTCAAACCTTAATGTATATCAATCTCTTTTGTTATTATTAATTTCCTCCCCCCCCCCTTTTCTCAGGGGAGTCAGACTAACAGACAGGAACTATAGCTAACAGATAAATCTAAAGCTTTAAGCATTTACACATAATTCATCTCATTTGAACCTCACAAAAAAACCCTGCAGAGGTATTCGCTATTATTATCTCCATTTTAAGGATGAGGAAACTGAGGCAGACAGATTAAGTGACTTGCCCAGGGTCACAGAGTTAGGATCAGTGCTCTCTCCACTGTGCCACTGAGATGACTACTTAGATAGCCTCTAAGGTTACTTCCAGTTCTGAATTTCTGATCTAGTGACTCCAAATCTGACATTCCACCCCCTCCATGACACTACCTATCCCAAAGCCCCCCTTAGTTTTCTCCTGTATTGTGTCACACAATTCCTACTGAAGGGCTCAGATGTCATTGCCCCTGTCATGGGCATCTTAAGGGGCACCCTAAGTCATAAGATCACAGGTACAGAGCTGGAGGGGACCTCGGAGGTCATCTGGTCCAACCCTCTGATTTTACCAGTGGGAAAACTGAGACCTACAGAGAGAGGCTAAAGGATACACCGGTCACAGAGGTAATAAATAATAGAGATGACATTTGGACCCAGGTTCTCTGGTTCCAAATAAAGATGGTGGACAGGAGGAGAATGCTCCAGGGATAAGGCCTTAGGGAACAAACACACAGGAGTGAGAAAGGGTAGAATGAGAAAGAATGGCTAATGCCATTTGGCACAGCTGGAGAAGTTCTCTGAAAGCGTAACACACAGCCTGCCTTCTCCCTCTTGTTGCTCCCAGGATTCCTAGAAAAGGCTGGGAACCGCTACATGAACATTATCCAAAACACATTCTAAGATACCTCCACTCCAAATCTGAACAAACTCACCTGCTACTCACCTCATCCATTTGAATTTGCTTATTCATTCATTCATTCCTTCTAGGTCTCTATGCACTTCAGGTGAGTGAATTTTATGACTATAGATCAGAACCTGTTCCACATCCTGTGTATGGTCTTAGAATGTTGCCTGAGGCCCAGGATGGTTCAATGACTTCTGAAAGTCACACTTCCAACTTATGTCAGCAATGGGAATTAACCCAGCTCTGGTTAGCTCTCACCCATTTATAGAAGCAGATAGTATCATATATAACTGGCTATCAACAGCTAGGTGGCACTGCAGTGGATAGAGTGCCAGGCCTAGACTCAGGAAGACCTAAGTACAAATCTGGACTTAGATACTTACTAGCTATGTGACCTTGGGCAAGTCATTTAACCCTGTCTGCCTCAGTTTCCTCAGCTGTAAAATGAGCTGGAGAAAAAAATGGCAAACCACTCCAGTATCTCTGCCAAGAAAACCCCAAATGGGATCAGGGAAAGTGGACCATGACTGAAAAATGACTAAACAACAAGAAAAACATGAGCTCCTTGAGGGCAGGCAGGGACTGTTTCAGTTCTTCTGGTGGCAGGCATTCGTAGAAACTTAACAGATGCCCAGTGAACTGTCATTGACTCCAACAGTACAACTGTGGCCAGGGACTGAGGGCCTTGGGTAGAGTAGAAACCGCTACAGAAAGCCACAGGCCAAAGGAGTATCCCTATACCTAGAGGTACATGGAGGCCCTGGATACGTCATACCTCAGGTATGAAGAAAGGGAGAAGCTTGTCTTTCAGGTAGGAATTTTCTTGACTTTTTTGTCCATCTATTGGCCAAGTTCCTACCAAGCTACTGCTGGACCCAGATGAGAAGCTGACAAAGAGAAGCATTTCTCCTTGCTCTGGTCTCTGGATCCACAACTCACCATTCTTTGTAGCCAGGGCCAGGGTGGGTAGGTAAGGGCCCTAGGCAGCCTCCCAAAATCTCAGGGATGCAGATTTGGATAGATCTGGCCTTTTTATAGAAAATGTCCAGTGAAGGGTCCCTGACTCCTTCCCAGCATAGTGAGTTTTTGACCACTGCCTCATAGGGTCAGAAAGGTTTCCCTTTTACATTAAAGTCTAAATTAGCCTTTCCACAATTTGCACCTACTGCCTGTGTTTCTGCCCTCGGAGTGCACGCTATTCCTGCATTGCAGATTTCAGGAACATGAAGATCCTTGCCATGTCCCTCTTTGAGTCTTCTCCATGGGAAACATTCCCATTTCTTTTGACCCATCCTCATTTAGCATGAACTCAAGGTCCTTTGCCATCCTTGTTGCTCTACTCTGGACACTCTCCAAATTATCCATGTTCTTCCTAAAATTCATTACCCAATTGTTTAGTCTGTTCAGTCCCATTTGCCCAGCAACCATTTGGGGTTTTTTTGGCAAAGATACTGGAGTGGTAAATATTTGAGGTCAAATTTGAACTCAGGTCTTCCTGACTCCAGGCCTGGTGCTCTATCCACTCTGCCACCTAGATGCCCTATTACCCAAACCTGAACACAAGAGACCAAAACAAGATTCTGCCAATTAGGAGGTAGAGGTGGGATGAGGTGAGATGTTTCTGCAGTAATTCTGAGTAATCCTTTTTTCAATATTCATCTCTGTTTTATTATTTCCAAAGGTCACTCATTTTAGGGGATGGTCTATATTCTGACCAATATGATATATTACAAATATACTCTCATCACAGATGTGGAAAAGAGTAGCTGATAAGAGCTCTGAGCTGGAAGTCAGTAATGGCCTGGGTTCAAATCCTTCCTCAGATGCACATTGGCTGTGTGATCTTGGGCAAGACAATGGGCCTCTCTTAGCCTCAGCTTCCTCATTTTATGAATTGAGGACAAGGACAGCACGTTGGGAAGGGTCGTTGTGAGAATCAGATCACATCTTTGAGGCCGCATCATGTCACCAGGTGGAAAGGAAGTTGGTTCTAAGACAAAGGACCCAGGCTAGAATCCTTCCTTCTGACCTTCCTACCTTTGTGACCTTGTGGCAAGTTGATTGACATTCCTGGGCCTCAGCTCTCTCATCTGTAAAATGAGAAGTTGAATAGTAGACGGCCTTTGGTGTCCCCTGTACACCTATAAATCAATAATGCATACACAGGTGAGCCACTGGTATTATCCACTTTGGTTTGCCCCCGGTTAATACAATGCGACCCCAGGAGAACTTACTAAGCACCTACTATGTGCCAGGCCCTCTGTATGTGAAATGGACAGGAGACAAAAATGAAGGTGCTTCTAGATGAACTTCCATTCTACCTTGTAGGTCCAATGGGGATGGAAGGAGCAATAAAGTAGGCAGAAATTCATTTTAAGAAAAGTTTCCTAGAATGTCTTGTAAAAGGGAGCTTCTATTTTAAGTAAATTGTTAAAGGGCTTTTCTCAACTTAGTCAGCTCTGACATATGCATGCTTGTCACCAAAAGTTGATAATCATCACTGGGTCAGTTAAGCTGCCTACTAGACTGGAGAAACAAAGAAAGGCTAAAACTAGTCAGTCGATAACCATTTATTAAGCACCTACTATGTGCAGGCACTGGGCTAAGTGCTAGGGATACAAAAAAGGGCAAAACATAGCCAGTCAATAACTATTAAGCTCTTACCATGTGCCAGGCACTGGGCTAAGTGCTGGAGATAGAAAGACAAAAACTGGTCCATCAGTAACCATTTATTAAGCACCTACTATGTGCCAGGCACTGGGCTAAGTGCTAGGGATACAAAAAAGGGCAAAACATAGCCAGTCAATAACTATTAAGCTCTTACCATGTGCCAGGCACTGGGCTAAGTGCTGGAGATAGAAAGACAAAAACTGGTCCATCAGTAACCATTTATTAAGCACCTACTATGTGCCAGGCACTGGGCTAAGTGCTAGGGATACAAAAAAGGGCAAAACATAGCCAGTCAATAACTATTAAGCTCTTACCATGTGCCAGGCACTGGGCTAAGTGCTGGAGATAGAAAGACAAAAACTGGTCCATCAGTAACCATTTCTTAAGCACCTACTATGTGCCAGGCACTGGGCTAAGTGCTGGAGATAGAAAGACAAAAACTGGTCCATCAGTAACCATTTATTAAGCACCTACTATGTGCAGGCACTGGGCTAAGTGCTAGGGATACAGAAAAGGGCAAAACATAGCCAGTCAATAACTATTAAGCTCTTACCATGTGCCAGGCACTGGGCTAAGTGCTGGAGATAGAAAGACAAAAACTGGTCCATCAGTAACCATTTCTTAAGCACCTACTATGTGCCAGGTTCTGGGCTAAGTGCTGGGGATACAAAGAAAGGCAGAAAGTGCCTGCCCTCAAGGAGTTTACAGTCTAATGGGGAACACAACATGCACACAACTATCTACACATAAGCTACATACAAGATAAACTGGGAATATTCAACAGACAGGAGGAATTAAGGGGAATCAGGAAAAGCTTCCCAGAGAAGGTGGGATTTTATCTGGGACTTGAAGCCGAGAGGTGGAGATAAGGAGGGAGAGCATTCCATGTATGGGGGACAGCCAGAGAATGGCCAGCATCTGGTTTGAGGAACAGCCAGGAGGCCAATGTCACTGGATGGAAGAGTACCTTTTGGGGAGTAAGGTGTAAAAAGACTGGAAAAATGGGAAGGGGCTGGGTTATGAAGGACTTTGAATGCCAAACAGAGGCTGTACTTGTTTCTGGAGGGAATGGGGAGCCACTGGAGTTTGTTGAGTAGGAGGGTGACAAGTTCAGACCTGAGTTTTAGGAAAATCACTGGTGGCTGAATGGAGGGTGGATTGGAGTGGGGAGAAACAAGCAGGAACCCCTCACCCCCAGGCAGGCTATTTCAATAATCTAGGCATAAGGTGATGAGGGTCTGCACCAGGCAGGTAGCAGTGTCAGAGGAGAAAAGGTGGCGTATTATATTATAAAGGGGAAATCGACAAGCCTTAGCAACAGATCGCAGATGAGAGGCAAGAGCCTTAGGAGTCAAAGATGATACCTATAAAGTAAACCTGGGTGACTGGGAGGCTGGGGGAAGGGGGGAGGGTTTGGGACTAAAGATAATGAGGTCAGTTTTGGACAAGTTGAGTTTAAGCTGTCTACTGGACATCCAGGGTGTATCATCTGAAAGGCAGTTGGAGGTGTGATATTGGAGATGAGCAGAGAGATTGGAGTGGGAAAGGTAGATTTGAGAATCATTAGCAGAGAGATGATAATTGAATCCATGAAAGCTGATGAGATCACCAAGTGAAACAGTGTAAAAGGAAAAGAGAACTGGGCCCAGGACAGAGCCCTGGGGGATATCCACAATCTAATGGAAAAACATTAAAAGGTGTTAGTTCTCTCCCCCATCCGAAAAAGTTTGTTTTTATTTTGTACTGTAAGAGGGTGTGGCCTGGATGAAGATCTAGCAGAGAATACTGAGAGGGAGGGGTCAGATAGATAGGAGGAGAACCTAGAAAGAGTAACCCTCCGCCAAAATCTAGAGACAAGAGTTGTGCATTCTTGGGCAGAGAGATATATCATGGTGCCAAGTAAGTAAATACAAGTAACTGAAGGAGGAAGATAAGGCTTCCCAGTGCCAAGGTCTTGCCTGGGCTGAGCCTGAAGGATTCTGGGAGGAGTGAGCACATTCCAGGCACCAGAGACTGTTATAGGGATTCTCTGTGGCAGCAGGTAGAAGGCTGCATTCAGTCACCATCTACTTTGCTGGACCATGCAGGTCCCAAAGCCCAGGAGTAAAGAGAAATGAAACTCAGAAAGGAAGTCGGGGTTTTCAGTGTCCAGATGAGAGACTTCTATGTTCTTTCCTAGAGGTAATAACGAAACCATTGACTGATTTTGAGCAGGGCAGTGAATCGGTCACACCTGTGGCTTAGGAAGCTGGTTTGGGCAGCCGGTAGCACAGGGGGATCAGGTCGAGGAACTGGGACTGTTTAGCCTAAAGATGACTGTGGGGTTGGGGGGGTGTGTAGATATTTGAAGACCTGTTATATTAGTCCTATGATCCTTGGCTCTGGGTTGGTGTGGGGGGAAGGGGAAAGGAGAACTAGAACCTATGAGTGAAAGTTGCTGAGAGACAAATTTCTGCTCCATGTAAGGAAAAGAGCCTATTAACCATTAGTAATGAATACTTGGCTGTCACAAGAGCAGCATGGCATAGCAGACAGAAGGGCCGGCCTCAGAGCCAAGAAGATCTGGGTTCAAATCCTGTCTCTGACACGTGTGATCCTGGGCAAATCACTTAATCTCTCTTAATCTTCCCAGGCAATTCTGACTATGAACTGTAGTTGAGTTGCTGATGATCTACATGGGTTAAAGGTGTTTCCATACCTTGAGAGTCCCAAGTGATGACAGCACAGGACTAGGTGACACCCTTTACCTACCCCTGGGGGGAAAAATTGCAAAAATGGAATGTGCTCCCTCCAGAGGAGTATTGTATTTTATTCATTCATTTTTATTCATTTAATTTTAATTTGTTTATTTATTTTCTTCAACAGAAAGCTAGAGGCCCATAGCCAGATATGGTGAAATTGGTTTCATTTGATTGTGATCTCCTTGAGGGCAGGGATTGTTTTTGCCCCCTTTTTTTAAATCCTCAGCATGTGGGCACTATATGCAATAATAGGTGCTTAATAAATGCTTGTTGTTGACTTGATTTGGCTACCAAAAGATGCCCATTAAGGTCCTTTCCTATTCTGTAACTGTGAAGTATCCTAGATTCTAGAAGCCACGAAGGTGCCCACGACTCCTGCCCTGGCTCTTCACTTGCCCGTAACACCCCCAGGACCTATCAGCTGGCAAAGCAGCAGCTGCTACCTCTCCCTGCTATCCATCCTCCCGCCATGCTCTGGATCCCGAATCCCATCCCTGGAGTGCACAGAAGCTGATGAAATGAGGCCAACTTATCTCACACCATTGAGAAGACGTGGTTCCTAGAGCTCAAATACAGCCAGGATACCCTAACCTTTGTGGGGAAAATGAAGAGGAATTCAGACTGAGAAGTGATTTTCCCTGCCAGCAGGACACCCCTGACCTTTTGCTGCTGAGGATCCACTTTGGAATTGTCAGAAAGGCAGAAAGTTATCCTGCTCCAAAGACCAGCCTGGCTGAATTCAGGCCCGTCCACCCCCATGCTGGCTACAAGCTGATGAATTATTTAGCCTTAGGAATTCATGAAGCCTGTCTCTTTCTATCAGGGTCAAGTCACTCACTGACACACATGCCCCATGCCTCAGGGACAGGCTTCCCCAAATGGACCCGGAAGGACTCAAGAAACACCCAACTGCGAAAAAAATCCATCAGCAAGTGTACAATAAGCAATTACTGTGTGCCTAGGGATGGGGATTCTAAGTCGTCCCAGGCTTCTTGGTGCTTACATTCTCTTGGGGGGAAATAAAACATAAATAGGTCAGAGTAAATGGAAGGTTACCTTATCTGATTAATAGAGGAAACCATGGCAGCAGGAGCTAGAGGGAAGGGAGAGGAGCATTCCTCCTAGTCACTTTCCTTCATCAGTCAATAACTATTTACTAAGCACCTACTATGTCCTAAGTGCTGGGAATACAGAGAAAGGTAAGCTCACAAGCTTAATGGCTATTCTGTTTCTGTCTCTCTCATCACTTACTAGCTGAGACCCTGGGCAAGTCACTTAGCCGTGTTTGCCTCAGTTTCCTCATCTGCTTCTCTGTATACTTATTTTATCCTCAAGTAGAATGCAGTCATCTCAAGGGCAGTGACTGTTCTTCAACTTGTGTTTGTATCCTCAGCCAGAACATAGCACACAGTAGGTGTTTCCTAGCTACTTACTGAAGCTAGATTGAAGAGGGAGGGCCCCCCACTCAGATCAGTGTCCAGTGCAGAGCTAGGACTCACCAGCTTTGCCCTAGTCCACGTACTCTCTCCTTTCTGGCCTCTGCCCGCAGGCTATTTCTTGCTGGCCGCTCCACGGGCTTCCAATTTCCCATCGGGAACCCAGGCCCAGCAAGACTGTCAAGTCAAACAAGTTAGACTCCACGGCAGTGCCAGGTGGCTCCTAGCTGCTTGCCCTCTGGCCTTGGACACCTCCACAGTCTCCATCCTCTCCCCCACCCCATCCCCAGCTCTTTTGGGTAATGTGGTCATCCTCTCCTTTGATGTTTTAGTCATTTGTCTTGCTGGGAGAATATGTCCAACAGATTATCAGTAGCAGGGGCTCCACAGAGATGGTCCTAGAGCTCACTGTTCCATCTGCATTTCATCATTTCCATCAGATTTGCTACCTCCCCCACCCAGAGCAGGCACTTTCCAGCAAGGGGTCTTCCCCACCCCCACCCCTGCCTCTGGGGCCTCTTGGCCTAGTTCTCTTTGCTTCACCCCCAGAACCGCTTCTAGCCTGCACACCCATCATCTCCAGCCCTGAGGCTGCTTCCTGACTCCCTTGAGTAGCTCCAGGAAATGGCTGGTGGCTAGGGCTTCCTGAAGCCTCAGGCATACTCCTGTACCTTGTGGTCTTTTTGACAGCCTGTGGCCTCACAGCCTCCAGGCCTCTGACTCCTGTCAGGCTGAGGAGTCACAATAATGTGGATTGGTGGGGGGAGAACCCCAGCTAGAAAATCACAGGTACCTGGAGTGTGCACGTGCTCCCTAGTAGCCTGCAAACCCCTTGAGGGCAGGGACTTCGTGGTTTGTGTCCCTGGTGAATATAAAGGGAGACATCTGGCACAAGGACTTTACATGTATGTTTAGAACAGGAATTGTTTTGTAGCTCACAATCAGGCTATGATTGGACTCAAGTTCATCTCTAGAGGGAGGAGGGAGGAAGAGGAGGAGGAGGGGGAAGGGGAAGAAAGGAGAGGGGAGAGAGAAGGGAGGAAGGAGGAGAGAAAGGAAGAGGAAGGAGAGAGGAGGGAGGAGAGAGGAGGAAGAGAAGGGAGGCAGGAGAGAGGAGGGAGAAGAGGGGAAAGGGGAAGGGGACGGGTAAGAAAGGAGTGGGGAGAGAGAAGGGAGGAAGGAGGAGAGGAGGGAAGAGGAAGGAGGGAAGAGAGAGGACACAGGAGAGGGGAGGGAGAAGGGGATTCTGACAGCACTCTGATGGGAGAAGTGCTGCTGTTGAGGCAGACTGTTCTCTAGGGACCCTGGCACTGCACACTACTCCCCCTGAGAGTGGGAATGGAAACTAATTGGTGGTACCAGGGTGGAGACTGACAAAGGGAGGCAGTGTGGTACAATGGAAAGACCAATTAATTTGGAGTCCAGACTGCAGCTTTGCCAGTCTGAGAGCCAGTGTGAGACCTTGGGCAAGTTTTAACCTCAGTTTCTTCATCTGCAAAATGATGACAGGTGGTCCCATGAAGAAGAAGGCCATTGGTTCTGGAATCAAAGGAGTGGGCCCACCATGCTTACTGCCTTAGTGATTTGGGGCCTGTCCTAAGCCTAAGTTCTCTTCTCCGTAAAATAATGGGGTTGGGCTGAATGTCCTTGGAGGAAGTTCAGATCAGGTCCTGCCCCTCCTCCTCAAGAAACATTGTCCATGGCTCCCTGTTGTTTCTAGGATGAAAACACAAAGTCTGCCATGGCATTTAAAGCCCTTTAAGATTCTGTTCCAGTCTGCCCTTCCAGGATCATTCCACTTCACTCCTCTTTGAGGGCCCTGACTATGGTCTAGTCAGACTGACTGGCTGGAATTTTGTTTTATACCACACTCCATCTCCTCCCTGCAAGCCTTTGCCCAGGCCATCTGTCATACCCAGAATGTATTCCCTGCTTGCTTCAGCCTCGTGGAATTTCTAGCTTCCTTCGAGGCCAAGCTCAAGTACTACGACCTATAGCAGGCCTTTCTTGGTCCACCATCCTCCCCCTCCAAGTATATTTAATTCAAGTCAGCAAACATTTAGTAGGCACCTACTGTGTGCAAGGCACTGTAGAGGCACAGAAAAAAAAACCTACTTTCTGTTCTCAATTCCCAAGTACATCATATACAGGGGGAAGGAAACAACCATTTATTAAGTGCCTACTTTGTTTGGGACCTGACAAATATTATCTTATTTGATCCTCACAGCAACCCTGTCGATGCTATTACTATCCCCACTTTACAGTTGAGGAAACTGAGGTTAAGTGTCTGATGCCATATTTGAACTCGGGTGTTCCTGACTCTGCATTACCAAGCTGCCCATCAGAACATATGCAAAGCGAAACATTTTAGAAGGGGATGTGGAGATACTTAACAATGTAAGAAAAGTATGATACAAGACGATAGTTATTTGTTAGGTTCCTACTATGGGCTGGACACTGTCTAGGCACTGGAAGAAAATTTAGAGAAGGCGAGAGAGTCCAATGTAGAGTGCTCTCGCTCTCTCTCTCTCTCTCTCTCTCTCTCTCTCTCTCTCTCCCCCTCTCCCTCTCCCTCTCTCTCCCCCTCCCTCTCCCTCTCTCTCCCCCTCCCCCCACCTCTCTCATCTGTGTGTGTGTGTCTCTCTCCTCCCTCCCTCTCTCTCTCTCTCTCTCTCTCTCTCTCTCTCTCTCTCTCTCTCTCTCTCTCTCATCTCTGTCTTTCTGTCTCTGTCTCTCTCCTTTGGAACCCTCAACATCTAAGGAAATGCAGGTGAATTTTCAGAACTAGGCACAACTGTTCATGGGGAAGAAGAAAAGGCTATGTACACCGGTGCTCCCTGCCTCAAGGAGATCTTGATAAGGGAGGCCCCCTTCTCTTCAGCCTGCCAAAGTCAAGGTCAGGCTGCCCTGAAGCAGGAGAGGGCTGACCTCGACCCATGGCCACAGAACTTGGAGTAAACAACTGGGTTGGAGTCAGCCTCACAAATCCTGCTTCCCAGATGGCTCAGCGGGAGTGAGAGCATGTCAGCCTTCCAGCAGATTAGGAAGGAAAAAAGGGAAATAAGTAAGTCCAGGCCATTGACCGACTTGCCAGAAGGGACTGTATTTTGCCTGATCTTTAGCAGGAGGGTGAACGTGTGTTGTGGGGGGGTGGTGGTAGTGGTGGTGTATGTTTTTAAGCTTATTCACAAACATTCAAGAAGAAGGCTTCTCCCGTGGATAGGGAGAGGGGGTGCAGTCTGTATTTTGACATTTTTCTTAACTATGAAGAGAGAAATGCAGTTTATTTTCAAGAAATATGGGGCACAATATATATTTGACTTTTTAAAAAAACATTTGATATCAAACACTGTAATCTCATGCATCTCTGTAATCTGGAGCTGTCTAGGAATTTTTTCACCCTAGACAAAAACTGTTGGGGGTGGGGCATGGGGAGAGAAGTGGGTGTGGTCAGACTGCCCTCCTACCTACCAGCAACCAGTCTAGCTTGGGAAGGATGGCAAAAACCTGATGGGACCCCAGGGACAGGGAGGGGGTGGGGAGTGGTGCAACCCCCACCCCCATCCCCCCCATACATAGAAACATTGGAATGTCAGCACCAAGAGGCCTGGGACCGCTTAGAATCCCTATCCCCAGGCACACAGTAATTGTTCAATGTACACTTGCTGATGGATTTTTGGGGAGGTTCGGTGTTTCTGAGTCCTTCTGGGTCTATTTGGGGAAGCCTGTCCCCAGGGCATGGGGCATGGGGCATATTCGGTCAGTGAAGCAAGTAAGGGGAATACAGGATGCCATGGGCAGAAATGTGCCCTCCCAGGGAGGAAGAGCCATGCTCCACCCCATGTCAACATCGTCCTGCTCATCTCATAATAATTGTGGCTCTGCTAGAACCCCAGAGCCAAGGTTCATTTTTATCCTGGTTTTCATCTCACTGGGAGGCCAGCTCTAGAAGCTTCCTGTCCTCTTTGAAGTGTTCTTCCTCAACAGGGAAGCTTCCTCATTTGCTGCCTTTTCATTGGTTCCTTTTGGGTCAGGTCAGATCTTTTGTTAGAATAGCTCTGAAGAGAGGAAACACATACAAATAACCGGGATGATGGACTTTGTGATCGGTCAGGCACATGCTCAGACTGAGAATCATGGGACCAAATGAGATAACCTATGGAGATCTTAAAGCTTCTGTCCTGGTTGCTATTCCTGTTATCCCAGACCTGACACCTTCATTTTTACAGATGAGGAAACTGAGGCCCAGAGAAGTTAGGGGACTTTCCCAAGGTTGCACCAGTACTGTCATGTTAGCCAAAGCTATCAACAGCTCACCTTTACCTTGCTTTTTTCACAGATGGAACAGAAGAAGCCCAGGAGAATGGACAGCCAATTGTGGCTGACTTCCTCACAGGTACTGCATTCATTCATTCTTTCCATTTCTATCCACCTGTGCTTCTTCCTAACCATTCCCTACCTATTCCTTCCTCAGTTAGGAGTTGCTTGGTCCAGTGGGAAACACATAGGATTTGGAATCAGAAAAATCAGAGGTTCAAATCCTGACTTACTGCCTATGTAACCTGGGGCAAATCAGAGTAGGTGCTTAATAAATTCTTATGGAAGGAAAAAAAGACCTCAGTTTCCTTATCTGAAAAAGGCAAGGGTAGGACAAGATGACCTCTAAAGTTCCATCCAGCTCCAGATTAATGAGTCTCTGATGATGATTTTATATTTTCCTGGGTAACTGATACCCTGAGAAGTCTAATAATTGCAATATTGGTTTATCCTGCAGGGGAATATTGGAGGGTTTACACAAATATGAGTTGACTTAGCAGTTTGAAGGGGGAGGGTGTCTGAATACAACAGAAGCTAGGAACTGGTGACAAATTTGCCAAGTGATTATCCTGGACTTGGAGTAACCCAGTCTCAGAGGTTTTCCTACTTTCCTTAAGGAGGAAAAAAGAAAGTCAGCATTAGAACCAGTAGCAAAGGGGAAAGAAATAGCTGAGACACAAGCCATGGAAAAAATGCTGGATTTGAAATCAGGGCCTGGGTTTATATCATAGTTCTACTATTTACTACCCATGTGACCTTGGACAGCTCACTCTATGGGCCTCAATTTCCTTACCTGTAAAATTAGGGGCAGTGGGAGGGAGAAATGATAATGGCTTATTAATTGCAAACAGACTAATTTTCTAAAAAACAAATCAAATAAGGGCATTAGACTTGATAGACTCTAAAATCCCTTCTAGTTCTGAATCTGTAACTCAGTAAGCAAATAGCAGAATGAATCAGAGAAGGATCTACACACACCCTCTTTTTCACAGCATGGGGCAAGGTTATGTGTACAGTGCTGAGTCTGGCTTTGGGGGAAATAGGACCCAGGCATCATAAGGCCAAGGCTGGGGCTTTCCTCCATCAGCCCATTGGTATGCAAAGCACAGCAAGTTAGCACTGATTTTTTCCCTTTTTTTTTTCCTACAGAGGAAAGGAGCAGGCTTCATGAAACGATGTCACTCCTGGGACTGGAGACATACTGCAACAGGAAACTCAGCCTCCAGGATGCCCGGCAGATCAGTTTTGACAGTATGAAGAACTGGGCACCCCAGGTGCCCACTGATTTGCCTTGGAGCTTCCTGAGAAAGCTATTGGCTCTCAACTCAGAAGTCAGAAACACCACCCTGCTATCGGACTTGCCCCAGGATGACAGGACAGGTGAGAAAGAAACGCAGGTGGATGAGCAAGAAATATACTGGGGTACCTCTGAGGACATTTATTCTCTCACCGAACTGGTAACAACCCCCGATGTCCCACTGAACCCCCTGGACCTCCTCTGTGCGCTTCTCCTCTGCTCGGACAGTTTCCTACAGCAGGAGTTGCTGGTCAAGATGTCTCTTTGCCAGTTTGCCCTCCCTGTAGTCCTGCCTGACTCAGAGAGCCAAAACCACACCTTTCTGCTGTGGGCCTTGCGGGGGGTGATGAGGACGTGGTGGTGGCAATCTCCAGGGGGGCCCAGAACTTCGAGAGAGGAGAGTTTGGTGCTCACGAGGGTACCAATCATCTCCTTTGCACGCATGGACATCAGCAGCCACTCCAAGTCTCACCTCCTCAATGCTGTCATGAGCCCCTCTCACCACCAACCTCATGACTATTTCTGCCACCGAGAGATGCCGTCGGCGGCCAATGCTCGAGAGATAGCAGACGGTTTGGTGGAAATGTCCTGGTACTCGCCGGGCAGTAGCAGCAAAGAGAACTCGGATGTCTTCCCAGAACCCGTTGCCTTTGCCAACCTGAGGGGTGAGATTGGAAGTCACTGGCAGCAGTTCAAGCTTTTGACTGAGACATCGTCGGCTGTTTTCATATTAACTGATAACATTGGCCAAAAGGAGTATGAACTGCTGTGCTCTCTGAGCGGGTCGACCACTCGGTATTACCTCATCCTTAGTCCCTACCGGGGCAAACGCAATGCCAACCTGAGGTTCCTGAATAAACTGGTCTCCGTCCTTCAAATTGACTACTCTCATGTGCTGGTGAAGGTCAGCAGCACAGATAGCAAACGCCTCGTCAAGAGACTCCAGGCCATCGTTGTGAATGTCATCAAATCGGCAAGTAGGAAGGTGTCCCTGGAGGACATGGCAGAAACAGCTCGGACCCTGGGGCTGAAGGTGGATGAGGACTGTGAAGAGTGTCAAAAGGCAAGAGAGCGGGTGGAGAAAATCACCCAGGACATCCAGGACGTGGAGCTGTATAAGAGGGAGAAGCTCCGGTTACAGGGGGACCCTTGGAGAAACATTGCTCAGGTGGAGAAGGAACTCTGCCGGCTGCAGAGGGCTGGGGACTCTTCCCCAGAGAAATACAAGTCAGAGCTCAGGCAGCGACTGCTGGCCCTAAGGATGCACCAGAATCGCTATGAGCTGGGCTGGGCCATGCAGGAGTTTATCAAGGGAATCGCCAACCCCTCCCTCGTGGAGAAGCAATACTTCCTGGGGTGGATGAAACTGAAACTGGAGGAGATGGCCAGGCAGACACGACGGCAGCCCCCAGAGGCTCTTGCCACCCTGGGACCAAAGCACAGCCGGCCCTCGGAGCTCAGTGAACGGCTCTGGCCCACTTCCTTGGGGGTGGAGCACTTTTTGAGGGAGATGGGGCAGTTTTATGAGGCTGAATGCTACCTCGTAGAGGCAGGAAAGATGGCGGAGAGCCAAAAGCGGTTCACGCACTTTGTTGGCCTTGCCTCGGAGCTAGTCCTGAGTGGCTTTCCTCTGGAATTGATGGATCGAGGAACCTGCTGTGTTCCCTTGCGGTGGGTGACGGGCATCCTGAGGGAGCTTCATGCCCGGCTGGAGGGCAGACCCCGACTGCTGGTGCTGTCAGTACTGGGAGCAGAGGGCACAGGGAAATCCACTCTGCTCAACACCATGTTTGGGCTCCAGTTTGCCACCAGCAGGAGCTACAAGCCCCATGGCACTTTCATGCAGCTCATTTCAGTGACAGAGGATTTTCGCCAGGACCTAGGCTGTGACTTCATTCTGGTGATCGACTCCGGGGGCTTGACAGGTGGGGCCATGGCTGCCAGGGGGGAGAGGTATGAGCTGGAGGTGTCTCTGGCCACTCTTGCTATGGGGCTCAGCAACATCACTGTGGTCAGCATGGCCGAAACCAAGGACACCCCTCTGGCCGCCCTCCATGCCTTTCTGAAGCTTGAAAAGTTGGGGCATGTTCCCAACTGTCAACTTGTGTCCCAGGACCTCAGTGACGGGCCAGTCCCCAGACCCAACCTGAGAGACAGAAAACAGCTGCTGGAACAACTGAATGACCTGAGCAAGGCCGTAGCTGAGCTGGAGAAGCAGGATGAGGAGCGGACCCTTTCTGAGACGGTCTTGTGTGACCCTGAGAAGCACATTTGGCACATCCCTCGCTTGTGGCATGGAGTACCTCCCATGGCCCCCGTGAGCTCGGGCTACTGCGAAGCCGTCTTTGAGTTAAAGAGATGCCTTCTCGAGAATATCAGAAATGGAGTGTGCCACCAACACAGAGACATTGTACATCTGGTAGAACTGGTAGGGCGGCTGTGAAGGCAGAGACCCCTGGAAACGAGAGCTGTTGACCAAGCTGCTAGGAGGGACCTGTCCTCAAGGGGAATGAAGAGTGAAGCTTGTGGTCCTGGAGAGACTTCCTGGAGAAAGAGCAGCTGGTGTCTGAGCCATTTGAGGAGAGAAAGATACGGAAAAGAAGAGATCAGAAGGTTTGCATCATCCTAGAACCTGGTTCAGAGAACATAGCATCCACCCAACCAGCTACTCCATTGACAAGCACAGGGAGAGAGAGAGAGAGAGAGCATTTTTGTCAGGAATACAGAAAGCCTCCAACATCACTGATCTGAGGACCCTGAAGACCCTAGGAAGGAAACACCCAAGCAGTGATTTTCTTCTCTGGCTTGGTGCCATTCAAGGCTGCTCCCAGGTCAGCAGGCACTTCATAAGGCCAAGCCCCCTCCATTCTGTCTCCTAGTGGAATGGTATGGTCCTCACCCAGGAGAGCCCTACCTGTCCTAGATGACTGCAGATGCCCAGGACAGGGGGTGGGAGGGTAGAGGGAATTGTGCAGAGAGAGCCCAGTGTCCCCTCTCCTCAGAGGAGGGTCATTCTCGCCTGGCCAAGGAGTTCAGCATGAATGATGTCCATGGCTAGAATGAACAGGATTGACATTTTCCTGATCCTGACATTTCTGCCAAGGGCCCAAGGGGTACAAAGCACTTTATTTATTGACTTCTCTGCTAATGAGTGATAACAGGCAGGTTCTTCTTGTTTGTGCCTTAATTTTCCTATCTCCTAACAGAGGACCCGAATGCCCACCTGATGTGTTAGGAGGATGAATGAGAGTGTGTCTGTAAACTTGGAATACCTCAGAAAGTCACCATAAAAATATCACACCTCACTGCTTTCTTGATAGCCAGGAGTCATTTTTTCCCCCAGGATATCCATGGGATATTCACACTGTAGGAAGGGTTGCAAATGACCAGGGGGGCAGTTTGGGCAGTGGAGAACACTGGAGAAAAAGAAAATGGGACAAAAATACCGAGACATAATGGGCAAATTCCCAAGACGTGGGTAAAATTCTGTTAATGTTTGTAAAAGGAACTCATCCAAGGGTAAAGGAAATACTTTTCCACTTGATTCAACATAGGCATCAGTTCAGACTTCGCCTCTAAAGTGCCATCCAGCCCTAAATCTATGCCCGTTTGGGCACAGAAGAAGGTAGCATGGCTGAGGGGGTGAGGAATGAATGAATGAATGAACGGATGAACGAATGAATGAATGAGCCCTTATTAAACCTTTAGGCCAAGAGCTCCAGAATAGAGAGAAAAATCAAGACAGTCTACTCTCAAGGAGTTCCTATTCCAGTTGGGTTCAGGTCCTACCTGTGACCCTGAACTGGCTCTGTGGCCCTGAGTAAATCACCTAATATCTCAGTGCCCCCACTTATATTTAAGAATATAAATGACCTGTCTGCATTGGTGGATCATTCAATTAAGTGTTAAATGTCTACTATGTGCCAGGTATTGTGCTGAAAACACAAAACCAAAAATGAAGCAGTTCCTGCCCTCAAGGAGCTTCCACTCTAACTGGGGCAGGGGGGAACCAACACATACACACAGATGAGTCAGTACAAATGTAAAGGGAGCATCTACTTTGGGATTGCCTTACACCAAGCCTGGACACTCCCAAAAATGTGTCTAGAGAACAGATGTATTTTAATGGATCTATAACTTCAGTGGGTCAGTTGTGGGAAGGGGGTGTTTCCACCCCTTGTAAAGGCTGTACTTCCTCCATAACCACTCATCCTGTTTGAGTCTGATCTGTCAGTCCATTAATCCTTCAGTATCAAAGTACCTACTATGTGCCAGGCACTGTGCTAAGCACTGGGGATACAAAGAAAGGCAAAGGACTGTCTCTGTCCTCAATGAGCTCACAATCTAATGGAGGAGATAATATGCAAACAAATATGTACAGACATGGTAGATACAGGATAAATAGGAAATAATCAACAAAGGGCAGGTCCTAGAATGAAGAGGGATTGGGAAGGGCTTAGGGTATACCAGGAAGCACTCAAGATGTTCACCTGTTAATTCTCATTCTTATTCTATGATCAGCACATTTCCTTTTCCATTTATACCTATTTTCAATGATGTCCTTTATGCTTACTTTGACATTCAACTCTGTCAAACTAAGCATTTATTATGTGCCTACTGTGTACTAGGCACTGTGCTAAGCTCTCGGGGTTGGTCCCAAGCTGCATTATACATATTTTCTCTTTGGTTACTTGTAATTTTGATTCTTCCAAAATCACATTAACATGATAGCATCACAAAGGGAATAGGGGTATGAAAGAGGTGGATTTGCACCAGAGTAAGTAGTTTGGGATCATGGAAAAAACATATCCATTTCAAAAATGCAGCACAGCCTAATCTCCTCCTCCTACTCAATTCCAGTCCAGCCAAAATACACATATTGGTGGGCTTCATTCAAAAAGCAGCTACTAAGTAACTACTATGTATCATTTCACTGGACACTAGAAATACAAAGACCAAAAAAAAAAAAAAAAGAAACAGCCCCTGCCCTCAGGGAGTTTACATTCTACTGAGGGGAAGCAACATGTACACAGATTAAGTCAATGCCAAAAGTCTATCAAGTGAATACAAAATAATTTCCAGGGGGGGAGGGTAGTGAGAAAGCACCAACAAAGGGGGGAATCGGGAAAGGTCTCTTAGAAGAGATAGTCCAGAAAGAAGCCAGGGATTCCATAAGGAGGGAAGGGGCCCAAGGCATGGAGGACAAACTGTACAAAGACATGGAGTCAGGAGGCGGCATGTCACGTACGGCCAGAATATCAACTGCATGAAGGCAAGTAATATGAGACCAGACTGGAAAGCTCAGCTGAAGCCAGGCTCCAAGGAGGTTTAAGAGCAGGCAGATGAATTTGTCTTCTATCCTAGGGGGATTATACATCCCAGCAGCCGGCTGATCTAGCTCCTTGTCATGACTTGGATGCTCTACGTATATGTCCACTTTCCAGCTTGAATTCTTTCCTATGGCTGGAATTCAGAGACTGTAGTGTCCTGGGGCTCTGCCATTAGTCCAATTAGTCTCCTGAGAATAGGAGCATTTATATCCCATCTTTACTTTCACACAATTGACTGGGATAAGAGGGGCAGAGGATATTGGGTTCCACCATGTCTCGTTGTTTTATTGATTTTTTTTAAAAAACCATTTAAGTCAGTGGAACCAAATAGGGCCTGAAGTTCTCAAACAATGAGTCTCTCACAGATGCTGTAGAATTAAACAGGAATCGGTGACATATTCAATTACAGAGATAACTTTGTTCAGTGATCCGCTAAATATTGACACCAGCTGATATGTACAACAGGGAGAGAGATACATGGAGGTAGATTTAGAGGCAGCAGGCTTTTCAAAGACAACTAATCCAACTCCCTCATTTACAGAGCGGGAAACCGAGGCCCAATGATGGCCCTCAGATTTGTCCAAGGTCACAAGGTGAACAGAAGAGGCAGGTTTAGAAACCAGGTCCTCTGACTTCAAGAGCTTTTCCTATTGTTCTCTGGTGCCTCATTTAAGGGAAGATGTCCCAAGCAAAGGGCAAACAATGGAAGGATTTCCTAGTTGTGGTGAAGTTCTCCAAATGCTCTTATTTCCTGGGAAAGGCAAAAGGATGGAATAATATATGGGTCCTGAAATCTAATAATTTATCTGAAAACACATTCAGTACTTGAAATTCCCAAAGTCATATAAAAAAACACGCTCAAAATAAAAAAACAAAAAGGCAACCCTCCTGAGGTTGCCTTCTCCTTCAGACATTACTGGTTCCAGTTCAGGCTCCCCTGCCCGAGTACCTAAATAACCCAAACACTTGGAGGCCTGGCATCTCAACAATCCCAACAATTAGACAAACACCAGTCTATGATTAGGTCTAAGTGGGGTGACTTTGTTAGTGCAGCAGAATTCGCTTGTCCCCACGTCATTTTTCAGTGGTGGGGGTGGCCGCGGTTGCTGGCCAATCTCATCAAGTAATCTTGTGTTGCCACCCCAGAGTTACAGTATCAAAGGACCTTAGATTGAGAGCTGAAGAGGGCATTTGAGGTTGTCTAATCCAATTCCCTCATCTTCCAGATGAAGGGAGAGCCAGATGAGTTTACGTGCCCATCCCCCAAGGTCACAAAGCAGACTGAATGGCAGGGACAGGATCTTCGAATTTCAAGTCCACTTTGGATTTCATTTTCCCTTCCTACTCTGATTATCCAGCACCACCTTGCTTTCCGGCCTCTGGACACTCACTTCGGCCAGGGAAGCCTCCTCTCTTCCACTGTGGACTCACGCCCACCTATACTCCAAGAGCTTCTCTGGCCCCGGGAGGAAATAATGCATAAAGGGATCCTAGCTCAGACAGCTGGGGGCTTGGTATTGAGCTCCTCTCACTGCTGATGCCCTAAGGAATCTGTCCCCTTCCTGCTGTGGTAGGTGGCCCAATGGATAGAAAGCTAAGCCCTGAGTTCAAATGCAGCTTCTGACACTTAAGAGCTGTGTGACCCTAGGAAAGTCACTTACTACTCATTTGCCTCAGTTTCCTCATCTGTAAAATCAGGACAATAATAGCACTTACGTCCCAGGGTCGTTGTGAAGATCAAATGAGATAACTATAAAGTACAGTGCCTGGCTCATAGTAGGCACCATAGAGATGTTAGTTATTATTATAATATCATTAATATCATTACTATTCTTTTCCCCTGCCTGGGTTCTGTTGCATCTGGTTCAGCTAGGTGGTGTTGGGTTACATAAACCCAAGGCTGCTGGTGGGGCTTAGGAGGTATTGATCATTAAGAGTCCTGCATATCTAAGCTATGAGAGTCCTCTCCCAACTCCCACTTATGGTGGCAAGCTGGGTCCCAAAAGGAACCTCCATTCAGAGTCTAAGGGTAGGCTTGATGGAATGGGAGTGTCCCGGGGGGCTACACTCGGTTATCAGAGTTTGAGGCTCTTCTCAGCTTGCCTCTGTTGGCTATAACAACCAAGGGAGGTCTTGGGCTGCAGTCGCTCCAATAGCTGCCTAAGGGGCCTTGCTGCCTTTTAAGCAGGAACAGCTGAGGCTTCTCTGCTTGAGCTGGGCTCCATATGACCAGTCTCCCTGAATTTAAAAGGCTTTTCTAGTTTGTGATTAGGATCCCTCATTCTCACCATCCTCAGGCACTGGCACCTTCTCTAGGCAGCATTGTCTAGAAGGCAATTCCTTCCCTGGCACTCCTGGCTGCCATTGTTCTCTGAGGGTTAGATGCAATACTCCATGATCTCTGCTATCTGGCTATCTGTTCTTCTAACTTCCCACCTGCCTCTGCCCTAGGGAATCTGTTTAATCTTCCATGCCTTGGCCTCCAGAACTCATGCCTGGCTCTAACTATTGGCACCTTCTTTGTTGACTGTCACCAGGCCTCAGAGCCACAGTGACCATTGATGTTCAGGCCCAACCCTAAAAGGCAGTGTAGTGCAGAAGGCAGAGCACAGGGCCTAGCAACAGGAAAACCTGGGTTCAAATACCACTCCTTATATTGACTAGCTGTGTGACCATGGGAAAACCACTTAACGTCTCCAAGCCCCAGTTCCCTCATGTATAAAATGAGAGGATTGAAGTAGATGCCCCTCAAAGTCACCTTCCAGCTTGAAACCTGATTCTATGATTCCATCTCTCCCAAGTCAACTCTTCTTGTTTTTTCCCCCACTTCAGTTCTCTTGACCCCACTTCTTTTCCTGGGTCCATAAACCACTGGCAACCAGCACTGATGGTACAGTGACCCATTGTCTCAGAGCTCGGCCCAACCCTCCTGGATCTCACCCTCCGTGATCTAATAACCAAACACTGCCCTGTGTCTGGATCTCTGGATCCAGAGGTTTGATAAAGGGCCTCCATTCTCCATCTTCCTGTCTTTGGGTTCCTTCATCCTTATCTGAGTTGAGGAGTCTAAGACGAGCCCTAGAGATGTCTGAAAGTGGAATGGACTTCCCCTTCTTGGAGTTCTATGGGAAGGAGCTGAACTCCTGTTGGATATATTATAATGGGGTTTTTGTTCAGTCATTTTTCAGTTGTGTGCAGCTCTTCATGACCCTGTTTGGAGTTTTCCTGGCAGAGATCCTAGAGTTGTTTATCATTCCCTTCTCCAGCCAATTTAGTAGACCAGGAAACTGAGGCAAACAGGGTTAAGTGACCTGCCCAGGGTCACACAGCTAGTAAGTGTGAGGCTGAATTTGAACTCAGGGAGATGAATCTTCTTGACTCCAGGACCAGCGCTCTGTGCACTATGGTGCCCCCTAGCTGGCCGTTATAACGGGTATTCCTTTCCTATATGGGTTGGACCAGAGGGCTGCTGAGACCCCTTCCCACCCTGCGATTCTGTGATATCTTCAAATTTGGCTCCCTTCCTGTCACCTGGAGCTGAACCATCTCCAGTCGTCATGATCTATATCTTGCCACTAGACCCAGATGACTCTGGAGGAGAGATGTGAGGCTGGTAATTTTGCACAGCTCTGCCTCACTGAAATCCAATTCATTCATAAGTCAAGACACCATCTTCCTGATATCATTAGTCCTCTCCCAGAATGAAGGACGAACAATGACAACATCCATGGAAGTTTCCTTTACCATCTAGGTTTCCAGAATTCCAGAAGGCTGGATCGCAGAGCTCTGAAAGGCAGCTACCATGTTTCTTACCCTCTTTCAAAGCCAGAAGGGTTCCCTGAACTCCAGTTTCCAAGAACACCCAGTGTCTACAGATCTGAAAAAATTTACCCTGAAACAACAGAAGCCCATAATGGCTTCTGAAGGGCATCAGAAACCTTCCTCTATTGACTTCTCCAGGTCCTAGAGACCTTCCCTTATTGATCCCTCTCATATCTGGTAAGCTTTCCACCATTTTCTGTCTCCTCTCAGACTTTGAAGCTGGGCCCTTCTCAGCTACTTGAACCCCTAAAGCTAGCCTCAGATCTCAAAAACCTATTGCGACTGTTGATGGTTTGTCTGGGAAAACTCTTCTCCCTGAGTCCCAGAAAAGAATTTCTGAGACTCTTGAACTCTACAGACCTGTGATTGCTTAAACCTGGGCTGTCTGTATTCCCTCAGGTACAGAAGACTTCTTCTTAACAGTTAGGTGCAATGGGTAGAATGCTGGACTTCAGTCAGGAAGACTGGAGTTCAAATCCTACCTCAGACACTTGCTAACAGTGTGACCCTCTATAGCAAGTCACTAAACCTCTGTCTGCCTCAGTTTCCTAGTCTGCGAATGGGAACAATTAAAGTTCTCAGGTCTCAGGGTTGTTGTGAGGATTGGAGGGGATTACATAGATAAAGTGCTTTATAAACTTTAAAAGGTCATAGAAATGCTAGATGGTAGCACTGTGATTGCTACAGAAACTCCCAAACCTGCCCCTGTTTCTCTAGGACACAGAAACCTCCCCAGTTCCTTCACCAGCATCATAGGAAATTATTTTCTTAAATCTTTGGAACCTCCAGGCACTGTCTGGTTTGTTCCAAGACCCAGAATCTTTCCCCTTTATAAAATCCTTGAGCCAAACTGCAGCTGATTCCCCTGACCTGTCAGGACTAGTTCCAGCTTCTCTACCTGAGCCTTGGAAGAAGTCCACAACCAGCAATAGAATCCTGAAAACCAGTCCTGGCCGTGATTCTCTGAATGTCTAGGAAGTTAGCCCAGCAAGCTCTCCTTAAGGTGGTAAGTGAGCTATTATCTCATCTGATGTTCACAACAACCCTGAGTGGAGGGTGCTAGTATTATCCCCATTTTACAGGTGACAAAACTGAGGAAGGCAGAAATTAAGTGCCTTCTCCAGGGTCACACAGCTAGCCAGGGTCTGGGGCAGGATTTGAACTCAGGTCTTCCTGACTCCAAGTCCAGTGCTCTCTCCAATGTCCCATCTCACAGCCTGTCATATTATTATTCCCATGTTATAGATGAGGAAGTTAAGTGACTTGTCCAGGGTCACACAGCTAACAAGTGTCTGAGGCAGGATTTGAATTTGGGTCTTCCTGACTCCAGATCTCCTTGCTGTGTAACATCAGCGTTCTTTCCACTGTATCAGATGATGGGCCACCCCCTCTTCCCATTCAGGATAACCTATTGTCTGGCTTCCTCTCCATTTCACCTTCTTCCCTTCAGCCTCTGGGCTGACCTTTCCTCAGGGTCCCTCTCCTTTCTTACTTCTTCAGCAGGAAGCACATGAAGGTTTTCTTGTCTGAGGCCTCGGTTTCAAGGCCACCTTGCCCCTGGTGAGTTGGTCTATTTCTGTTCCCATCATGGACCTTGCTTTCAGCTGCTGCTTTTGCTTTGCCACCTTGTTCTTTCATACTTTCAGCACAGAACGGGGGGGCCCTGAAGGATGGGGGGCAAGTATAATGGGGGTGATTCATCTTGGGACACAGCTGAGGTGCTGGGACAGATGGAAATACCCAAGTCAGAGGAGGGTGAGGGTATCGACATGAGCCAGACAATAAGAAGGCAGCTGGTGTACCTTGGTACATGGTAGTGAGTGGGGCAATAGGACAGGGTCCTGGACTCGCTCCTCTTGTAACTCTACTGGGGTGAGTGTGTGTGAGAAGTGTATTCAGGAATGACTGCATAGTGCAAAAGGGAGGATGCACACAGAGGGGCATGCCCCCAAATTGGAGGTGTGAAGTCATAATGATGCTGTGTTCTGGGCCAGCTTACCTGAAATGTACCTGCTGGGCTGACTCTTTAGAGACAGGCTGCCTGAAAGCAGGTACTTACTGGCTTCACCTGGCACCACTGGGTGCCTAAGGCCCAGAAAGAAGGCACTACAAAGGACCAAGCCCTTCTTTCCTCTGGCCCAGCCCACCTGATGCCCCATGCCCATCAGGCATGGGACATCCCCTCCTTGTTGGATACTAATCCCTTATCCCCATCCCTATGGAAAGTAATCCAGAATTCTGCTGTAGTATGCATCTGTAGACTCCACTATACCCTTCCCAACAGTCATGGGTTAGGGCCAGTGTATGGACTGCATGAGCAGGGAGGCAGCACCTATAATCCTTTGGTAAGTAAGATGGTAGACCAGCAGACTTTACCATCTGCTCTGACACAGTTCACTAAGGTCTATTAAATTTTATGATTTGGGAGATCAGGAAAACCTCATGTAAGAAGTGATAAGCTTTGAAGAAAACTGAGGATTCTAAGAGACAGACCTGAGAAGAAAATGGGGATAATTAATCTAAATGCCACTGATTCAGTGTGACCCTAGGAATCTGCCTTAACATTTCTAAAATTCAGATTTATTCTCTCTAAAATCAAGGAACTAAAATAGAAATCAATTGTCAAGGAAGTCATAGAATCAAAGACTTTTAGAGCTGGAAAGAACTTTCAAGGTCACGTAGCCTGACCCCCTCATAGCACATGGTACAATAACAGAAAAGAATGCCAGACTCAGTCAGGAGACCTGAGTTCCAATCCTACCTCTCCAAGAGCTATTTTTTTTATCCTTTCTAGGCCCTAGCCTCCTCATTTTACAAATGAGATGACATCTAAAACCCCTTCCAGCTCTAAGACTGTGTGATCCCATCTATGACTGGGAGATCCTGTCTATGACTATGTGATCCTATCCTAAAGTGAAGCCCACAAAGCTCAAGTGACTTGCCCAGTCACATACATAGGAAATGTCAAAGTCAAGATTTGAACTTGTGTCCTTAGATACCAAATCCATTGATTTTTTCACTTTTCCATTCACTGTCGATGCCTGGACTATCATGGTTGAAACTGAGAGTCTTATAATGCAATGGATGAACAACAAAGTCATGATGAGGTAAATGTTCGGTCCCCTCTTTCCCTGAGGTCAGCCTCCATGGGACATCAGGAAGTGGACAGATATCATGTTTCAGGCTCTAGTAGACCCTGGAGGAGTCCTCTATTCCAGCACATGGTACCACTTTGTCCATAGTACAAAGTTTCCTCAGGATGATGGGAAAATTCCAGATCTACCATTCAATTTCAGATGGTGCAGATGGCCCCAGAGAAAACTGGACACAGGCGCTGGCCATCTTGGCTGTATCCATAGCTACAGGGAAATCCCAGAACTGAACTACTTTCTCAGACATTCACCAAAATTAGAGTTTCACAGTCAATCAATGAATAATATTTATCACAATAAACTTTGTCAGAGGTGAGGGGAATCTTTTGAAGTTGGGGTCAGGAAAGCTGGGTTCAAATTTTAACTCTTATTTCTTACCTATATAACCTTGAGTAAGCCCCTTATTCTCACTGGACTTTAGTTCTTTATCTAGAAAATGAAGAGGCTCAATTAGATAACCTCTAAGCTCCCCTCTTCCAACTCCAAGTCTTATGCTCCTAGGTTCAAATCAAGTCCCTTTCACTTATTAACTGCCCCCATGGACTTATTTGCTAAGCATGGAGCAAGTTCCCTTACTGAGACCCCATTGAATTTATAGCTCTTTCTTGTATCTACATACTTCATATGAAGTTTTGTTTGGAGTTTTGTTGAGAAGGGACTGCTGTATCCAAAAAAATAAAAGTAGCTATAGCCACCAGATGGAGCTGTCTAGCAAGGTTTGGCTGAGACACAGAAAATTAAGCCTCTACTCTTATCTCCTTGGAAATTTGCCCATCATTACTGGCCATATATGACCATACCTATGTTTTTTCTCCCTTGGGTGGCTATGTGGCTTGTCACCCCTATCCTCAACTCTTCCCCTACAGGGTAGAGGGAAAAAACGTAGGTGGAGGAAGGGAGGTATGAGGATAAGGGATCTGACAGCCCCATCTCTAATGCAGAAAGCAAAAGATGGTTCTTTAACTTGTTTTCAAAGGAGGGAGGTAAGGGTGGATCTAATTTAGCTCTGTTTTTAGGAAGTTTATCAAAATTAGAAATAAAAATCATTGAAATTCTCAGTACTTTGCTCTGGGCCCCCCAGTAAGGGAAAATTCGAACATTTTGGTCTAAGGTTTAGATCTCTGTCCATGAGATTCCATGTATTCTCATCTGTTCGTTCATTCCTCCACTGCAATTTCTCTACAGAAAACCAACCAAGAATACATACAAATCAAAATATGTCAGATTTTATTATGAGTTGACCTTGAAAAATACTACTTTAAATAGTAAAACTTTAAAGGAGAGAAAACTCTGGATTATATATATGCCCTCTTTGTCAGAGAGGAAGAAAAATGACAGCCTGAATTTTTAGCCATGGGGAAGTTCACCAATGCTAGAATCCTGCTAAGGCAGTCAGTCAATAAACATTCATTAAGTACCAATTATGTGTGATAAGCACTATAGAAAGGCAAAAGACAGCCCCTGCCCTCAAGGAGCTCACAATCTAATGGGAGAGACAACAAAGAAACAACTATATACGAAAAAGGAAATAATTAAAAAAGGGAAAGCCCTAGAATTAAGAGGGGTTAGGAGAGGCTTCCTGTAGAAGATGGGACCTGAAGGAAGCCAGAGAAGCTAGGAGGTGGAAATGAGGGAGAGAGAGTTCCAGGCAGGGGGGAAGTCTAGAGAAAACTCCCAGAATCCACAGAGTTGGAACGTCTTGTTCGTATGACAGCAAAGAGGCCAGTGGCACCCAGCTGAAGAATACATGGGTAAGGAAAAGTCATAAGAGGGTGATATTCTTCACATTTACAAATGAGGAAACTGAGGCCCAAGTTCTTTCTCAAGGTTATATAACTGAGAAGTGTTGGAAGGACTCATTCATTCTTTGTTCATTCGTTCAACAAGCAGTGATTAAGTGCTCAGCATGTGCCAGTCCCTGTGCTGGGTGCAGGAGACACAAAGACAAAATGATGAAATGGTTCCTGCCCTCAGGGAGCTTCCATTCGACAGGGTCTCCTAACACTAAGTCTGGTAAGTTTTCTACCACACCACACATAGGGTGAGGGGGAAGGTAAATGGTGTAAAATGGGTTAGGTATAAAAAAAAAGACACTCTGGGAGGAAAGTAAAGGCAGAAAGGGAACTGAGGTGTGAGCAAGAGCTAAGAAAAGCCCAGGGAGTGACCAGAAGGGACCAAAATTGTAAACTGGAAGGAATAAAAAGGCAACTGGGAGGATTTTTCGGAAGAATGTCCAAAGTTGGAAAAAGAAAGGATAATAGGATAATATTGCAGATTAGAAGATTTTTGTCCTTCCTAGGCAACAAAGTGATGCAGTTGACAGAGTGCTGGGTCAGGAGTCAGGAAGATCTAAGTACAAATCTGTCCTCAGACTTTTGCTAGCTATGTGGCCTTCGGCACATCTCTTAACTGAGGGTGTCTGCCTCAGTTTCCTCTACCGTAAAATGAGTATAACAACAGCACCAACCTTCCAAGGTTGTTGTGAGGATCAAATGAGATTATTTTGTAAAGCCCTTAGGGCAGTGCCTGGCACATAGTAGGTGCCTAATAAATGCTTATTGACTGGCTGAAGACTCAGGAGAATGACTTGTCCCAGGACCAATTCCGTCTGAATCTCCATCAAAAAAAGATGAAAAGAACAAGAAAACAATAATACCCAGAGTAGACAAGTCATTATACAGGGGACAGAGCACCAGGTCTGGAGTCAGAAAGACTCATCTTCCTTATTTCAAATACAGCCTCAGACACTTCCTAGCTGTGTGACCTTGGGCAAGTCACTTCAACCTCTTTGCCTCAGTTTCCTCATCTGTAAAATGAACTGGAGAAGGAAATGGTAAACCACTCCAATATCTTTGCCAAGAAAACACCAAATGGGGTCACAAAGAGTTAGACACTACCAAACAACTTTTCCTAAAGGAATTTACTACACAAAAGAAAACATTTTAGATATGCTCATGCCTTTTGTCAAATGCTTTAGATAAAAGTGTCCAGTTTTCTTCATTTTTTACTCCTCCTACAGTAATTCTTGGGAGTTAATCATGGTAGCTTACACCAATTTTGCAGGTGATAGGACATCACAGAAACATAAAATTTGAGCTAGAAGCAATCTCTTTTTTTCTCTTAATAAACTAGAGAAGCCAGGGTCCAGGAAGGTTGTCACCTCCCTAACATCACAAACCAGTTAGTGGAAAAACTGGGCCAGCCCCCAAATGTCCTGGGCTCCAAGCTCAGTGTTCTGGTTTCTACACTAGAGTGACCAGCAGGTGGTGCTAAGGAGCAAAATCCAGCTGCGCCTTGGCATTTTTTTTTTCCTTTTTTTTTTTTTTAACTTCCTCCTTCCCTATAAAAAAGGGACAAAGCAAATTGTTTCCAGAGCATGCTTTTCTCTTGTCAGGGGCCCAGGGCAGTACCTTCCCTTGACCCTTCCTCTGCCTTGCTCTTCTCTCAGAGAGGAGAGATTTGCCTAAAATGCTCACGGTATTGTCTCTAACGACAATCGCTCACTGACTTCGGCCTGGTGTCAAACTGCTCTGGGTGTGCATGAGTCTCTCCTGCCATCTTAGGAGCTTATAAAATTATTAATAAAATCATAACTTTAAGAGCTCATGTTTAGCTTGTGGAATCCCCAGTGAGGGAGGAACCCTAATGTTTTGGCTACATATGTAGCATGGTACCTGTTACTTCATAACCTCTTAATAAATCTTTTCTGGGTGTTTCCAGCTAGCCATTGGCTTCCTCCATTTTTGTCTTTCTTAGCTTGAAATGAACATACACATATGTAACACAAAGTTGTTATGATCAATTTTAGAATTGTAACAGACAAAAATTGTAACAGACAAAACAATTGTAACAGACAAAACAATTGTAACAGACAAAAATTATAACTTGTAACAGACAAAACTCTGGAATAAATAAACAAATGTCTAACGTTTGGTAGGCAGGTATGAGACAAGGCAGGGCGGGGGAAGCATTGAAGCCTTTCCTGTAATTCCTCAGTTCTTAAAGGGGGCAGCAGCTTCAGTCTGAATTCTTTGTTCCATTGAGTGGAGGCCAGGCCTGAAAAATTCCCTCAATGGCCTAAATTGGGGCATCTGCTGCTCCCACTGAAAGATCATTCCCTTGCCTGCAGTACTGAAGTCTGCCCCGCCCTCCCCCTTTAAAAACTACCCCCACCCCAGTTTCCTTTTGGAATTGGGAGAACTCTGTCTCTCCTAGAGTACAGACCCCCAGCATTCCAGCCTCTCAGCCCCCACTCTAATCTAAGGGGAAATCAGTTTGATCTCAAGGAAATGCACATCCAAAGGCCCAGTTCCACCAGGAATCTCCCTCCCTCATTTGGCTTGGTCTAACATTCCTCCTGCAGAAGGGGCTCACCATTCTGGAACATCCTGGGAAGGAGGAAGTGGGGAGGAGAGTCATGGAATCCTCATACCACAAGAACTGGAAGGAAGTCGAGACATCATCCTCCCTCTGTCCAGTAGCCGCCATTATTTCTAATATTCCGGATGGCTGTAAAGCCCACGCTCCTATGATCTAGAACCCAGATTCTAGACCAACCCCCTCATTCTAGACCAACCCCCTCATGCCTAGAAAGGAGGAATCTATTGCTGAAAGTGTCATCGGTATTAACTGGCAGCCTCAAGTCCAGCGTTCTTCTGGAGGCTGTGCAGTCTAATAGAAGTTCCCTCATCTGTAAATGGGTCACATGAATACATTACCCATATCACGAGGTTGTGGAGAAAGTGCTTTATTAACCTTTGTTTTTGTTCAGTCTCAGTCACATCTGACACCTTGTGACCTCATCAATGGGGTTTTCTTGACACTGATACTGGAGTTTTTTATTTCCTTCTCCATCATGTCCCCATTTTAAAGATGAGGAGCTGAGGCAAATAGGGGTGAAGTTACTCTCCCAGGGTCACACAGCTGGTCAGTATCTGAGGCTACATTTGAACTCAGATCTTCCTAACTCCATGCCTGGCGCTCTATCCACTGAACCACCCAGCTGTCCTTATAAGTCTTAAAGTAGCATAAAAAAATGAGTTATAATCATCATCAACTATTGTGATTCTCATTTCTATAAGAGGCAGGAAATCATAATGGATAGAGAGCCAGGAAGACCTGGCTCCAGCCTCTAATACCTCTAGGCTGGATCACTGGTGGTAACTCTCTCTGTCTACAAACTGCAGAGAAGGGTCAAGGTTTAAAGTATGTGGGGATGGGGGTGGGGGGGTTCTTCCTGGCTTGGTGGGGACAGGACTTCAGTAATTCCCTAAGACCTGCCCTGGCAGAGATGGCACGGTGAGCAAATTCCAGATACTCCAATTCATGGAGCCCTCCCCCAGCCTGGGCCAGTGAACTGGTCAGGGCTTCTCCGGCCAATGACCATTGGATGCAGGTCAAATTAGCACTTTGCAAACTGCAAGTCTCTGGGCCAATGGGAAGCATTAGAAAGTAGCTTTCTTAAGAATAAGCTGAGACGGCTCCTTTTTTTTGGTGGTGGTGGTGGTAATGATGATGATGCCAACAACAGCTAGCATTTACATAGCACTTTAAAGTTTGCAAAAGGGCTTCACAATTATCTCATTCGACCCCCTATAACCACCCTATTATACCCATTTTGAGGAGGAGGAAACTGAGACAGGCGGCGATTAAAATGTCTTGCCCAAGGTCAAACAGCTGGGAAGTGCCCGAGGCTGGATTTGAACTCGTGTCTTCCTAACGGCCTAGCCGGCTGCAACATTGTATCCCAGGCACTAGCACATACATAGTGGGCAATTATTCACAGGTTATCTTCTGGGTCATAGATCTAGAATTGGAGAAGACTTTGGAGTCGAACTCAAAGAAATCGAGGGAGGAACTGTGGTTGAAGAAACATCTCAACTCAGGACTTCTAGCCAGGGCGACATCTACCTTTACCATAAAGCAAAACACTTCGCAACTCGTAAGAGCGTAAGTAAATGATAGCTACTATTGTCCAGGCATAGGACGGGGCTCCCCCGTTACGTCATCATTAATAGCCTTTCGCTTGAGGAAATAGAAGCCACGCCTAGTTCCCTCATCCTCTCGCCGAGCTGACAGTGCAGGGTCTATTTCTGAGAATCAAAACCGGGAAATAGAATGACCCGCCTTTATCCCCCCACAGTTCTGTACCAATTGGTCTCGCCCGCCCTTGGCCTCTCGCTGACTCTAGACCATACCTCTCGCTTCCAAAGACAGGGGAAGACGTTCCACTAAGCTCTAAGTCGACGAGGCTTCAGGCTATTGTAGGCGTTCCTCTCAGCAAGATACCTCTTATTTCTAGGACTTTTCCCTCCTGGAAACATTGCTTACTCCTTGCCAGCCCAACACCGGGAGCGGTGGCTCCTCCAGCAGGGTTTACCCCCCCCATCCATTTGGTATAGCCCCAACGTCCTCCTCGCCTCCCGCCCCTCGCCGTCCGATGCCTGTCCCAAGATGGCGGCGCCCTTGTGCGGCGGCCGGTTCGGCCTGCGGGTGAGTGGAGCGGCGCGAGGGAAGGCGCGAGAGGCGTGTTATCTCTCGCGTCCTGCACCTCACCTTTCTTCTCTCTTCCCACCCCAGGTGGCCGTCGCTGGGGTCCCACAGCTGCTGTATACCTGCGGTGTCCACACTACCGCTGTTTGCTGTAAGGTGAGCGCGCGTGGGGGGTGGGGGGAAGGGGGGCGGGCCCCTGGGGGGGGGTGGTCTTTCGGGAAGAGGGCGGGGATCTAGCATCTTGGGAGAGGAGGGGTGTGTGCTCCGTGGGGAAGGGCGAGTGCCCACGCGGGAAGGGGCGCGAGTGGGGGGCGGGGCGTGGAAGCTCCAGTTCGTGATCTCGACCCCTCCCCAGAACCGAGCGGCTCGGGTCCGAGTGGGGAAGGGGGACAAGCCGGTGACCTACGAGCAAGCTCACGCCCCTCACTACATCGCTCACCGCAAGGGCTGGCTGTCCCTGCACACGAGTAAGTGGGCCCCCCCAACCCACCCAGAGATCACAGGTCTGGATACCCCTAGAGGGGGGAGGCGGGGTTCAGCTCCCACCTTCTACGCGTGGGGTACTCCCCCCCAAGGCCAGGTGCAAGGCTGGCCTCTCCTGCTAACCCCTCTCCATCCCTACCGTGACCCCCACCCTGCAAAAAAGACTCCAACAAACCATGACCCCCCCCCAGTGGGGAAGAGCCTGTGGAGACCCTATCTTGCCCTCCCACTCATGGCGCTTCCATGCCGAGGTCCAGGGCCCTTTTCTCCTGGGACTGCCCCCGACACTAGGGGGACGGGGGCGGGGCGGCATCTTTTTCCAATCAAGACTTGGGGGCTGCCCACCCCCCAGGTGGTCCATGGGGCCGGGGCGCGAGTGGGGGTGCTCAGAGTCCTTCATCCCCAGGTAACCTGGACGGAGAGGAGGGGGCTGCTGAGAGGACAGTGGAGGACGTGTTCCTCCGCAAATTCTTGTACGGCACCTTCCCGGGCTGCCTGGCCGATGAGGTGGTCATTAAGCGCCAGGCCAACCAGCTGGTCATCTGCATGCTGCTGCTGCAGCGCCTGCCACCCTCCAAGCTCTACTTCCTGGTGGGCTACAGCGAGACTTTGCTCTCCACCTTCTACAAGTGCCCTGTGCGGCTGAGCTTGCAGACTGTGCCCAGCAAATCCATCTACAAGTACATCTAGGTGCCCCCTGCCCGGCCCTGAACACCTTGGACAGGAGTCTGGCCTCAGGACCCACGGACTTGGTCATTGCTGCTATTGGAGAAAGCTTCCCAGGTCAGGCAAGAGGGCAGTGGTCTTCAAAGTAGGGAGTGATTTCTTGTTAAATTGTGTGTATAATAAAGCTTTTTGTTTCTGGTATATTCTTGTCTTAAAGGAAGAAATCTGGTCCTGTTAGATGAGGTGGAATGAATGAAATTACATTAGGCGTTTACTATATTCTAAGCATTAATAATAGCAATCAAACATCGAGTCAGTCCCTGCTTTCCACATCGAATATAGGAAAACCCTGCAAAAGGGCCCAGTAGCTGAGGGTACAGCTGCAATTCAGGCAGAGCCCAGGGGCCCTTGTAGGCACTGGTGGGACATATGGCAGGGCCTGGGGGGTGTGGAGAGCATAAAGAAGGGGCAGGTAGTAAGGGTCAGCACTGGGAGGGGCCGCACTGGGAGGGGCCTTGTCCCCAAGGATTGAGGATTAGAACTGTGAACAGTGGTTAAACATTTCAGTGATAACCCCTTGATGCCTCTGTGGACAACGGGCTGGGTATTCATCTTGAGAGGGATGGTCCATTCCAACCCTTCATTTAACAGATGAAAAACTGAGGTCACAGACAATTATTAAATAGCTGAGCCAGTGCCTCTTTTTTCAAACAGTACTGGCTTTCTTTCCACTGTATTGTGCATTCTCTTAACAGCTTAGGGTACACTGAGTTTTTCCTTCATCTCTACATACTTCCACCTCCCTCTTTCCTTTGTCCACCCTGTCTTGTGTTGCTTTGTCCCACGTCCTTGTCTCTGACCATGGCTGAATACCAAATAAGGGTCCTTTCCTTTTAACTGTACATAATTGGAATATTCTTTAGTTGGTAGGAAGTAGGAGATGCCACTCACTTCCTAACAGGATGGAAGCCACAATAGTCATTAGGGAAGGGGTGAGTCACTTCGAGAATCATTCCCTAAAGTGTTGGATCTGGAGTGTGGTCATTTCCTCTAGAGAGGTGGTGGGTGTGGTCCAGTGGAAGGAGGCTTTGGAGGCAGGAGCTGAATTTGAATCCAGGCTCTGTCGCTTAACTTCCTTTCTCTGGGTCTCAGTTTTTCCCCCGTTTAGAAGATGAGTGAGTTGTCTATGTGAACTCTCAGATCCCTTTCAGCTCTAAATTTGTGACTATAATCTTGGGAAAGTCAGTCAACTGATCATCTGTGAAAACAGGAATAACAGTAATACATGTGTTCCCTGTTTTGGGGAGGTGATCACTTTATGAATTTCAAAGATCTTTTAACAGAGGTGAGCTGATAAACATCCTTTGCCCAAGAACTTCAGTGTGTGGTATGCATTGTTTTTGTCCAGTGTCTGCATATTTAGCAGCGAATCACAGAGAAGGATTTGGGGTTGATTCATAGTGGGAAATGCCTGGTGTGGTAACCATTAGAAAAGTCTGAGGCATAAAAAGGTTAATCAACCTGCCTAGGGCAGCAAAAGCAGAATTTGAACTCAAGCTGAGCCCATCACCTTCTTCTACACCATGTACTGCCTCTTAATGGATCTCTTAGACATTTTCAGAAAAAGGATGTGTTATTCCAAGCAGGAAGGCTGGGCTTTGATGTGAAGGGCTGGGAGATGAGTTATTAATCCCCCTGATGAAGGAACCAGTCTCTCTTTCCCTCTAAGATTGCCTGTAGCTACTTTATCAAAATGAAACTAGCCCAGACTCCTGGGCTGGTCTTCCTACAATGGGCTGTCTTATGTAGAACCAGGTAAGGCTTTGTTGTGACTGTGACTGGCCTGAGATTGAAGAGCCGGGGACTTAACTTGTGGCCAAATGAAAGTTCCAAGGCCTTCTTTAGGTGGTGAACTTGAAGGCAAAGCATCATCTTTGCCCAAATGGAAAGTGGGAGGAAGCTGACATTTGCTGTGCTGCATCTTCACTATAGGGAACCAGTATCCCTGACGCTTCCCTGCAGGGGGCAGCCTAAACTAGGGGATCGTTCCAATGGCTCCCCACATGGAAAAGGCAGTACTAGGGAACTGTTGAGAGTCATCTAATCATAGACAGAAATGGGAGGGACCTTAGAACACACCCAGCCTCAGTGGTCCCCTATAGCCCCTGGGATACAGTATGAATCCCTCTCTTTGCTCTTTAAAGCCTATTTTTCCAAGCTGATTTTACATTGTTCCCTTCTATCCCCAGCATTCCTGACAAAGTGCCCCATTTCCTATCCCCCATGGGTGACATTGCTTCTCCTGCCTGCGTACTTTTTGCACAGGCCACTGTTCCCTGTGCTTGGAATGCCCTCTCCTCATCACCTCACTCTCTTAGAAGCTCTGGTTTACTGCATGGCAGGGCTTCCTTCTACAAGAGGTCTTTTCTGATTTTCCAAGTCATTGGTCCCAACTTGACCTGCCCCATTCTTCCATCGTCTGCCCAAATTATTCTGTTTACTTATCTGTGTGTGTTTCCCACTTCCCAGGGATTTGTAAGCTCTTTGAAGGAAGGGGCCAATTCCTTTTTGCCTCTGTATCCCCAATGCCTGGCACCTAACCAATTGCCTAAAAACATGCTAGTTAAATGGAATCTAATTCAGTTCGCTTATTTTACAGATGAGGAAACTGAGTCCCAGGGAGGGTCAGTGACTTCTGCACAGTCACATGGCTAATCAATTTCAGAAGTGGGTTCCAAACCTAGATAGCTTGTAACGCCCAAGTCCAGCTTTTACACCATGTTGCCTCTGCCCACTAAGGGATGGGCACGGTGCCCACTGGCTGGCGGCAGCAGCTCTATGGAAACAGAAAGAACCAGGAGGCTTTAAAGAGCTGTTTTGAGTTTTTCCTATAGTGTCATTTCTGTTCTGGCAGATGCTCAACCGTGGCACCCTGCTGTATTTACCCTCTCTTGGATTGGCTGGGATGAAAAAAGTATTTTCCTCTCCTCTTGTTGCAGGCTGACATTCTACCCTTTCCTCCAGAATTTGTTTTTCTAGTTCTAGAATCCTAGAGCTACAAGCGATCTATTAAAATTGGGAGGGGGAGGGAATATCTATGTCCAATGGTTTCTGCTTCCTCATTGTCCATTCTCCCTAATCCACTGTAATCTCTACCACTGTAATAAAATTGTACTCAAAGAGATCCCCAAGGACTTCCTGATGGACCCATCATAATGGTCTTCCCCCCACCCCCGCCCCACCCAGTCTTTATACTTTTGGACCCCTCTGCACCTGTCAACATTGTTGGCCATCTTCTCCTGGAAACTCCCTCCCTTGACCTCTGAACTCCCTGTTCTCTTTTTATCTCTTAGTCATTATTCTTGTCTTCCTGGGCAGTCTTTTCTGATCCTTTATTTGGTATTTCCCAAGAATCTGTCCTTGCTTTTCTTTTTACCTTCTCTGTTTTCTCCCCCTTGCAATCACATTCACTCCCATGGCTTCAACTGCCAACCCTACAGAGATGATTCCCAAATCTCTCTCTCCAACCCTGACCTCTGTCCCAAGCTCCAGGCCAACACCACATTTTCCCCATCTTAAAATGAGGTGATTTAGCCTATAAGGATAAGCCTGCAAGGACCCTTCAGCTCCATACAGACACGTCTACATGGATGTCCCAACAGTAACTCAAAGTCAACATGTCTAAAACCAACCATATTTTCCTTTCTTTACATATTGACTCCTTCTGACTTTGTTATTTCTCAGGACTACCTCCATTCACCTAGTCTTCCAAGTTTGAATCTTAAGCGTCCTTTCTTTTCCTTTTGTCTACCTCCCATAGGTCCAGTCATTAACCAAATCTTGCCAACTCAACTTCACAATTGTTCTGACCTCTGTCCAGATGCATGTACAGAGCAGGTAGTAAACGCTCTGTGACTTCACTCATGATCTCCATCACTTTCCTGATCAAAACAGCCCTCTCTGGTCACCCACCACTCCCCTGGTGTGTTGTCTTCTCTTTTTAGAATGTAAGCTTTTGAAGGACAGGGACTGATTTGTTTTTTGTAATTAAATCCCAGGTGCCTAACACACAGTAGACAGAATAACAGATGCTTTGTTTTTTAAATTCATTCAATCTGTTCCCCTTCTATCTTCCAGGCTTCACGGACTGCCCCTCACTGCCCCTTTGGCAGCCAGATTTATCTTAATGATGCACAGAACTGCCCATATGACTCCTATATTCACTTCAACCCTTCCAGCTCCATACTGGGAACAGCTAGGTAGTTCAGTGGATAGAACATCAGGCTGGGAGTCAGAAAGACTCATCTTCCTGAGTTCAAATCTGACCTCAGATACTACCTGTGTGACCCTGGGCAAGTCACTTCACCCTCTTTGCCTTGGTTTCCTCATCTGTAAAATGAGCTGGAGAAGGAAATGGCAAACCACTCTAGTATCTCTGCCAAGAAAACCCCAAAGGAGGTCACAAAGAGTAGGACATGACTGAAATGTCTCAACAACAAAGTTCAAGTTCCTTTAACCTAATTTTCAAAGCCCTCCACACTCTGGTTTCACCCTGATTTCCTCAACCTTGTTTCTTTGTTTCATACCACTCCCTTCCATATAGTCTACATTCTGGCCTAACTAGGCATCTCATTGTCCTTTGTATATTCCCACCTCCATGCCTTTGCCTATGCTGTGTTCCCTATACCTGAAATCACCCTGCTCCCTATACAGCCTGTGGAATTCCCAGCTGCTGTTGCTTCCTCAAGGAAGCCTTTCACTTTTGCTAACCTTTCACCTCTTCAAGCTGCTCGTAGAATTTTTTTTTTGTATTTCCCTTAAAACCTTTATAATGAATTAGTTTTTATGTATGGGGTGTGTGTATGTGTGTGTGCGTGCATGCACACACACATGCTCACACGTACAATCTTCTGATTAGATAACTCCCTGAGAGCAGAGATTGGATTGTCTCTCAATCTCGTTTGTTTCTCTCTAATCATAGGGTTCTGCTTACAATAGAGATTTAATTAATGTTCGTTATTTGAACTGAATCTAGTTCAAACCAGCCCCTCATTTCACCAGTGAGAAAACTTTAGTCCTGGAGAAGTTAGGAGCTGCCCAAAGGGGACCCAGTGCCCCAACTTGATGGTATCTAATCTCTTAGCTATTTGGTACTTTTACATGCTCTGGGCATCAACTATTTAGCATCAGCCATTTTAAAAGACATGGACATAGGCTGTAGTGGTGAGAAGTACTGTATTGGGACTCAGGAGACCTGGGTTCGAATCCCAGCTCTGGCCAAAGCACTTAACTTTGCTGCCTCAGTTTCCTCATCTGTAAAAGGAGTTGTACTAGATAATAATCTCCAAGGCCTCTTCTAGTTCTAAGTCCTAAAGTCTTTTAAAAAGACAAACAAATGCAAACCTGGATTTATAGGCCTGCCTTCCAATTGCCAAACTGTCCTGATTGCCTCATTTCCTTCCTCAGCCTCTGCCTGGGACCCTGTGGGGGAAGACAGCCACCCCCAAGAGACAGGGCCCTCCTTTTCCTTAGAGTGAGTCACAGACTCTGGACAGGTCCGTGGGCAGCTTGGCTCCAGGATGGGGCCCTCCCTTCCTCCTGTTTTTTTTTTTTTTTTTCCAGTGATCAGTCCCAGAGCTTGCTTCCCATTTTTTCCTTCTACTCGTCATTTGCCTTCCTCCTATGACCAAAGAATTAAATGTGCTTGGTTGTTCTTTGCTTTAAAATTGAGGTCCTTGTGAAGGACTCATTTCATAGAGTCGTCTTCTTCTTCTTCTTCTTCTTCTTCTTCTTCTTCTTCTTCTTCTTCTTCTTCTTCTTCTTCTTCTTCTTCTAATTCTCTTTTCCTCTCCCTCTCTCTTCCTCTCCTCTCCTCTGTCTTCTTTTCTCCCTTCCTCTTTCACTCCCTCTCTCCTCCTCCTCTTTTCTCTCTCTCCTCTCTCTCCTCCCTCTCTGTCTATCTGTCTCTCACAGAGCTATGCACTTAGCTGGAAAGTTAGCTCTGCAGATGTCTATGGACACCAACAATCAGGCTTGTCATTTTAAGTGTTTTTTTTTCCGGTGATCAGGATATTAATGATGATAATGATATCCAGCATTTATAGTGCCTACTATGAGCTAGGTACTTAATAATTATTATCTCATATAATTATTATTTATCAACATGTGCTATTATCATCCCCATTTTAAGTTAAGTGACTTGTCCAAGATCACTCAGCTAATGATTGACTGAAGTTAAGTCACTCAAGTCTTCCAGACTGTAGATGCAGCTGTCTGTCCACTGTGCCTCTAGCAGATGGTTTTCCCTGAATCTACCCACACTCTTTCTTCCGTCTGGACACAAACACACACAGAACTAGATTTTCCAAGGTATCTTGGTCAGGCTTAGCAATGTGGTCTGTGGTCATGGCGTTGGTCCTTCTTAGGATGAAGCTGATCTAGGGAACAAATCTATAGTCTTGACATCATTGGGTTTCTACTCCATCCCATTGTATCAGGATATACAAGTAAATGTGTTCTAAAGATATCTGGAATCACAGGATCATTGATTTAAACTGGAAGGGCCCTTAGAGGTTTCTGAGTCCTTTTCAGGTAAGGAAACTGAGGCCCAGAGAGTTTAAATGGCTTGCTCAAAGTCACACAAGAAGGAAGTAGCAGAGATAGGACCAGAACCCTTAGTTCAATTCTGCAGCACTCAGCCTTCCTTGTAGTCCAGCTCTTAGAGCCATACATTGCTATTGGAAAAACCATAGCTTTGATTGTATGGGCCTCTGTCAGCAAGGTCTTGTCTCTGTATATGCTGTCCAGATTTGCCAACACTTTTCTTCCAAGGAATAGCATCTTTTAATTTCGTGGCTGTGCAGTGCAGTGATCGTGCAGTGATCTTTGAGCCCAAGAATATAAAATTGGATACTGCTTCCATTTCTTCTCTATTTGCCAGGAAATGATGGGACTAGTTGCCAAGATCTTAGGGTTTTTTTTTTTTATGTTAAGCTTTTAGCCAGCTTTTACACTCTCCTTTTTCACCCTCACCAGGAGGCTTCTTAATTCCTCTTCACTTTCTGCCATCAGAGTGATATTATCTGCCTATTTGAGATTGTTGGTATTTCTCCTGCCAACCTTAATTCCAGCTTCTGATTCATCCAGCCTGGCATTTTGCATGATGTACTCTGAATATAAGGTAAGTAGATAAGGTGACAATATACTTGCTTGTCATACTCCATTTCTGATCTTAAACCAATCAGTTATTTCATTTTTGGTTCTGTTACTTCTTGGCCTGAATACAGATTCCTTGGGAGACAAGTAAGATGATCTGGTATTCCCATCTCTTTGAGGACTTGCCACATTTCGTTGTGATCTACGCAGTCAAAGGCTTTAGTGTAGTCAATGAAGCAGAAATAGATGTTTTTCTGGAATTCCCTTGCTTTCTCCATAATCCAGTGAATGTTGGCAATTTGGTCTCTAGTTCCTCTGCCTCTCCAAAAACCAGACTGCTGAATCTACTTCCTTTACATCTTTTTTCCTGGTTTCTTTGAAGTTCCTTACATTTTGTTCTTCCTAATGAACTTTAGTGGTTTCAGCAATATCAGACCTTAAACTATATTATAAGGGAGAGCATTGTTGAAGTGTAAAAAAGACAATTTTGATTATTTTTAATTTAAATTTTCTTGGATAAATAAAACCTATGTAGAATAGAAGGAATGCAGAAAATTGGGGGAAAAACTTTCATAGGCAGTCTCTCAGATAGGATGTGATTGGGTTGGAATATTGCTGTGGTGTAGGAAATGATGAGCTGGCTGATTTAGAAAAACATGGAAAGGCTTGGACCTATGAAGGAAGATGCTGTTCTCCTTCAGAGAAACACGGTAGGAGGAAATAAGGATGGTACAGTCTTAGATATATATGTATGAGTGTATATGTGTATATAGGTGTATGTTTATAGATAGATATCTGTGGGTGTATATGTATACATATGTATGTATGTATGTGTGTGTGTGTGTGTGTATATATATATACATATACATATATACTTAATCGTAGCTTTCTTTAGGGTTAAGGTGGGGAGGGAGGGGAAAAAAATAAAGTATAAAGTGCGCAGCAGAGAATAAAAGAAAACTAAAAAGGAAGTAAAGCTGGGCAGCTTTGAAAACAATGTGTAGTATTTATTACATAGGTTTTCTTGAAATAGAAATTTATTGTTTTATATTGAATCCTGTCATATGGTCTGCTATGTACATGGCAATGTTTTTTTTTCCTTTTCTCATTTTGTATTTAATTTTAAAATTTAAAAAAAATTACAAAAAAAAGAAAAAAAAACCAGCCTACTCTTCTGGTAATTTTCAGTTCACACACTGCTGAAGCCTAGCTTGCAGAACCTTAAGCATAATCTTGCTGGCATGTAAAATGAGCACAAGTGTTCAGTAATTTGAACATTCTTTTTTATTGCCCTTCTTTAGGAGTGGGGCTTAAACTGATCTTTTCCAATCCAGTGTCCACTGTTGAATTTTCCAAATTTGCTCAAATATTGAGTGAAACACTTTAACAGCATCATCTCTTAGGATTTTAAATAGCTGGAATTCCATCACTGCCACCAGCCTTATTGTTAGCAAGGCTTCCTAAGGCCCTCTTCATTCTTTAGGATGTGTGGCTCTAGATCAGTAGTAACCACACCATGGTGGTTATCGGTGATGTTAAGATCTTTCTTCTTTAGTTCTTCCAAATAGTTTTGTCACCTCTTCCTAATCTCTTCTGCTTCTAAGTCCCTAACATTTTTGTCTTTTATTATACCTATTTTCTTGAAGAGATCTGTTGTCTTTCCCATTCTGTTTTTTTCTTCTATTTCTTTGCATTGCTCATTTAAGAAAACCTTCTTATCTCTCCTTGCTATTCTCTGGAATTCTGGCACGTAGTAGTTCATTAGCAAATGGTTTTTGGTTGATTGTTGGACAAATTTTCTGAAAATAAAAAGTATTAAAAGATGTTTACTCTCACCAGCAGCTTAACCAACCAGCATAAACTTATGACAACTATATTAGTTTTTTAATCATTTTTTTAAAAAGTTTTACATGTTTTGTGTCTCAGTCATTTCCTGATATAATTCTGACCACTATTGAATCCTTCCTTCGAACAAAATTGTTAAGCAATCTCACAGATACAGTGACCTTGTTTGACCGTGAATTCAGCATCCTACACCTGGAGACCACCACCTTTCTATTGAGAGGAGGGAGGTGAGTTTTATCATCTGTCCCATCAAACCACAGCTGGTAACTGAGCTTAGATAACTTTCAGAGCTGTTTCCATTTACTTACTGGAACAATTGTATCTATTGTTCTCTAGCTACTTTGTTCATGGAGGAAGTGGCCTCTGAGTTCTGACCTTTGAGGAGAAGAAAAATGTACACAGGTCATTATGAGTGGGGAAGAGGTATCTGGGAGCCTTTGTACTTCACGCTGTAGGCAATGGGGAGCCACTGAACATTTTTGAGGGACAGAGTGACACGATCAAACCTGTAGATTAGAAAGGTTATTTGGGCATCAGTGCTAGAAGAGAGATAATAGAACAAGTAGGCTAGAGACCAGTCAGGAAGGACACTATTACTCTAATTCAGAAAAGAGCAGATGAGGTCAGAATAGGGGAGAGGTGAGGGGTGGGGCGGGAAGCACATGGTGGCTGGAGGGGAAAGTACTGATATGAAACAGAACTGACCTAAATGCCTAACTGGGCAGATGGAAGTATCTGGTGATGCTACTGAATGACAGAGAAGCCACTTTATTGATCCAGAAAATAGAGGTCTTACCAAGACATCCATAGTGGGGAAAGGATGTGGTGTGCTGAATGGATGGATGGATGCTCCTGCCCCCTTATTGAGGCTCTGACACGAGATCTCAGATGTTCGGGTCAGAGGTTAGTCCTTTTTCTGACAGTGGGTCTAGATCCACCCTGGAAAATCTGTAGTCCTGAGGACATCATGAAGAAGGCAAAGTAAGGCAATGAGCATTTGTTAAGCACCTACTGTGTACCGTGCACCTTGCTAAGTGCTCAAGATTGTTGTTCATCCTTTGTTCTGAAGAGGACCAAAAACATCCCGGGGTGTTATCTTGATTTGCATGTGAATTGGATTTAAGTGAGGCAGTTGCACAAAGTTGTCAGCCTCACTTTCTCTCCCAGAGTCATCAAAGTCCAGTGGCAAGACAAAAGTCAGAACTGGCAATGGCCCCAGATGCGGTGAATGACCTTGACGTCTTTGATGTCTGACCAAGCTCTAAGGGTCTGCTTCGGCCACCTTCATGGCCATTTAAATAAATTGTTCCCATCTGCCCATGCTACTGGGGGGAAGTCTTCACATGTTTGGTGTGGACACCCCCCTAACTCGCTGACCTATCTGAGGCCTGTTGATCACCTTCAACCTGGTTTAGCCCGTATGTAGAGATGGTTTTACCAGGGTGTGGCCACCGCACATGCCATAGCTTCTTGGAATTATAGGTGAGAGTTGGGCACCAAGGGACGCCGAAGGTGGATACATAGATAACCTGAACACTGATAAGCTAAGAGCCCGTTTGGTTTTAGTTGTGAGCTACGTTATAGAATATTTTGAACTCAGGTTAAACTTAGGGGTTGAGGAGAGAGGCCCAAATCTGCTCTTTTATTGGTCTGGGGACCTCCCAGATGATTTCCTACCTGTGCAGGTTGGCACCTTCTTAGAAAGTTGCCTAAAACCCTAAGAGTGACTCACCCAGGGCCACATGAGATAATGAGATAATATTTATAAAAGCACTTGCTTATCATAGTACCTGGCACATAGTAGGCTTTATTCCTTTCCCTCACAAAGTGCTATGTGTCAGAGGCAAAACTGGTTATAATTAAACAGGAAGATAGTTGAGTGATTGTGAAAGTGAGAACCAAGGTCTGATGATGTTGCTTCCTCATTTATAGTGAGACTAGGTGGGACAGCAGACTACATGGGCAGCCCTGTCCAGTTTGACTGGAATATAGAAAAGGAAGCAATATGAAACAAGACTAGAGAGGCAGGTGGGAACCCAGTGGAAGAAGGCCTTAAATACCAGGTTAATGAGTTGGTGAAGGGCAGCTAGGTGGCACAATTGATGTGCTAGGCCTAGAGTCAGGAAGACTCATCTTTCTGAGTTCAAATCCAGCTTCAGATACTGACTAGCTGTGTGACCCTGGGCAAGTCACTTCACCCTATTTGCCTCAGTTTCCCCATCTGTAAAAATGAGCTGGAGAAGGAAACAGCAAAACCACTCCAGTAGCTTTGCCAAGAAAACCTCAAATGGGGTCATGAAGACTTGGACAAAGTGACAAAAAGACTTGGAAAGACTGACTGAAAATTAGTTTGTATTTTATGGACTAGAGAGTTGTTGCAGACTTTTGAGCAGGAAAGTGGAATGATAAATCTTCTACTCCCACCCACCCCCTGCCTCGATCTTAAGGGGATAATAATTCAGGCAATGAGCATGAGGGTGAGGAATAGGGAAGGGAGTATGTAGGAGTGATGAGAAAATGAAGATAGAAAAACCAATGGAGAGGTAAGAGGTAGGGAGGTTAGAATCAACAGAACTCAGTGACTTGGAGGATGAGAAAAAGAGAAGTGAAAAGTGACTAAAATCCTTGATTTAAAACTTTAAACAAAACAAAACCAAACCAGTTCCTGGAAACAATGTTGATCAATTGGGGGGTGGTCAAACAAGTTGTGGTATGTAAAGGTCAAAGAGGAGTAACATAGCAATGTTGTAATTATGAAAAGAGAATATAGAGAAGCAGGGAAAACATGATCGAATGCTCAGTGAGGTAGGTGGAACTAGGAAAACAACATATAAAGTGGCTACCTCAACATAAAGGGAAAGGACCACAAAAGAATCCAAACTAAACACGGTTTTGAAGTTTGATGCCCTGAATTTACTTCTTCACAGAGGTGGGGGTCTATGGGATGAAATGCTGCAAACCATGTCAGACTTTCCCAATGTATTGGTTAGTTTTGCTGGACTTTGGTGCCTTCCTCTCACTTCTTTATCATAAGAGATGATTCTCTGGAAAGTGAAGGAAGAAAGGAATACATTAGAAATTATAGTATAAAAATAAAGATAATTAATAAAAATTTACTTTAAAAAGTTAGTCCCCTACCCTTACTTCAGCTTTCATGTTATGGAGCTGAAAGACTCAATAATTAGTTACCCTAAGCAAGGACTTTGTGTACAAAGACTTCCCCCATGAAAGAGAAATTTCTAACTTTTGATATTCTGTCTGTCCCTCATCAGAATCTTGATTCTGGGGAGGGGGTGTGGCCTTGTTCTTTTCTGGGTGCTTTGGGTTTTTACTTCAGTATGGAGGTACCACCCCCTCCTCAAATGTTTCTGTCTGGATCTCCTTTTTTTCCAGTTACCCTCTTTCCTGGAGTACTTGGAACATAATAAGTCCTTAATAAATATTGATTGAGAGGCAGCTAGGTGGCACAGTGAGTAGAGCACAGGCTCTGGAGTCAGGAGGACCTGAGTTCAAATCCGACCTCAGACACTTGACACACTAGCTGTGTGACTTCGGGCAAGTCACTTAACCTCAATTGCCCTGCCTTCCCCCCTCCAAAAATATAAATATTGAGTGATTGATTGTACTGATCTGGGTACATCATGGATCCAGCCCCCCACCCCCTTCATCTCAGCAGTATATAAACTCCTTGACAGAGCTAGGTGGTGCTGGGCCTGGAGTTAAGAAGACCTGAGTTCAAATTTGGCCTTGGATGCTCACTAGTTGTGTGACCCTGGTCAAGTCACTTAACCTCTATTTGTCTCAGTTTTCTCATTTACAAAGTGGAGATCATAAAAGCACCTACCTCCCAGGGTTGTTGTAATGATCAAGCGAGATAATATTTGTAAACCACTTAAAACAGTGCCTGGTCCATATTAGGAGCTATATAAATGTTAGCTATTATTTCCAATTATTATTATTAGGACAGCCACTACTTTCAACTTTGGCATGGGACTTTGTAGTGTTTGAAAAATATTTGTTGTATTCAAAGGTTATAATCCTTCCCATAGCTGTAGAAATGAGCTAAGTCCAGCAGATTTGAGAAAATCAATGTCAGAGGCCCCCTAGGTCAGCTCCTTCATCTATCAGATGAAGAAACATGCATGAGGAGGCTACTTGATTGCCCAGGATCATACAGAGAGTAAGTATCAGAGAGAGGATTTGAACCCAGAGCCACTGTGCATTTCTCTGTACCAAGCAGCTGGTGGCTATGCTCTAAAATCTCTTTTATTCTGGGAAAAGATCAGCGCTATACCTTGGGAGTTTGGGGGGAGTAGAAAAGGTCTCAGAAAAGAGTGTATAGTCCTCTTCCTTTGAAATAGAGGCTTCAGAAGCTAGGTGAATCAGAAGGGCCTAGGCATGACCACTGATCTATATGTGTCTGGTGGATAGTAGGTACTTTAATAGATGCTTGTTGATTGATTGATCCAGCGAGGATAGGGATGCTACCGTGGGCTGCCTTTATTTGAATGTTTTTCCTGGCCAGGAATAGAAGTGAGAGGACCATATGTGCTCCAGGAAGAGAATCAGAGAACTTCAGAGTGGGAAGGGGCCTTCCAAGACATCTAGTCTATCCCTCTAACCTGATTTATGAATCCCCTCTAGTCTCCTAAAAGCCAGTCCCCAGAAGTGGGGAGAACTGACTTGAATCCAGATTTGTTATTTAATAGAAAAGTGAGAAAAGTTGTTTTTTTCCTTGGAGTTGGTGAGAAGACACAATGAGCCATCACCATGTGGGAGCACCTGACTGAAGCTGCTGAGCCTTCTGGGCCAACTTGTGAAAGGAAGTGTCATTTCAGGCCTCCTGTCACCTCCCCCCACCTCCACTTCCAGAGAACCAGGTCATCTCTTCTTCCATACTTATTAGCCAATCAGCTTAGGGGAGCAGCAGGCACATGTCTGGGAAGAGACACCGAAGATTTATTAAATAGCTATATCAGGGCCAGGCATTGTGCTGGGAGCAGTGAGGAAGGAAGTCGGGGAGCAGGGGGAGGTGGAGGGAGGGAAGGTATTTAGCTCAGTGTAAAGATGGATCTTTGTAACAGTTAGAGCTGTCCAACAGTGGAAGGTGCTGCCTTGTGAGGTCGCATCACTGAAGGACACTGGATGGCTGCCTCTCTGGGTTTCAATCAATCAATCAACCAACCAACCAACCAACCAACAAGGGTTTTTTAAGTGCCTGCTCCACACCAGGCACTGGGAATACAAGGATAAACTCCAATGAGCTGACATTCTAATGGAGGAAATAAATCCATATAAAAATGTAATGGTCATCTACTTCCTGACCCCTTTATTTTACAGATGAGGAAACCAAGGCAAACAGGTTAAGTGACTTGCCCAGGGTCACACAGCTAGTAAGGGTCTGAGGCTGGATTTGAACTCAGAAAGATGAATCTTCCTGACTCCAGGCCCCGAACTCTATCCTCTGCCCCACCTAGCTGACCTCTATCATCCTGTTGTATCCTTTTATATCCTATCCTGTCCGATTATAAAATATATCATTATATCATATATTACTTTATATTATACCATACCGTATTCTATTCCAGGGCTGTCCAAAATGCGCAGGCAGTACGATTTAACAAGCATAGAAATTTACATCAATGCTTTAGTAAACAAAGCTGAGCTACTGCAGAGCTCTCACTAAAATGGCAAATCAAAATATATTGTCTATTGTTTCAATAAAAGCTAAGGTTGGACAACCCTGTTCTATTCTATTCTATTTTCCTCCATTGTAAAATGGGAATACTGATATCACCTGCTTCCCAGGGTGGTTGTGAGGATCAAATAAGATTGTATTTGTAAAGCACTTAGTGCAGTGCCTGGCATGTAGTAGGTGTGTATAAACTTTAGCTGTTATTATTTCAAACCATGAATGCTGGAGGAATTGGGCAGAGGGAAGAATCTTTTTCAACCAGAAATAGTGAAGGAAGACTTTTTAGAAGTGGTGGGATTTGATGAGGCCTTGAGGCATGGAAGCATTTGGATGGGCTGAGGGGGAAGCAGGCAGGGAAGGCATTTCAGAGTGGGAAGAACAGCATTAGCCAAAACTGGAAGCTCTTTCAGGAGACACTGAGTAAGCGGCTTGGGCCAGAGCGGAGGCTGTGTGTGGGTAGAGGATGGGAGACCAGGCTGCCAAAGTAAATGGAAGCCAGACTTTAGAGGCCCTGGAATGCCAGGCTAAGGAGGATGGGGGAGACGTGGAGGCAGTAAAGCAACCAGACAGAACTAGGGGTCTGGAGTCTGATCAGCAGGAAGAAGGCAAAGAAAGAGATGGCAAGTAGCTAAAAGCTGGATGTCATTTAAAACAATTTTTTTGTTATTGATGCCTTTTTGTTTTATGTTACATTCATTTTCCAAAATGCCCATCCCCCTCTCCTAACCAAAGAGCCTTTCCTCACTACAAAGACTAAAAAGGGAAAGAAGAAAAGCAGTTCAGCAAAATCACCACACACTGAAACCACATCTAATACTGTATACAACAATCCACACCCATGGTCCCCCACCTCTCCTGTGAAAGGAAGAAGGTGCATTCTCTCCTTTCTTCTCTGAGGCCAGGCTATGTTATTATAATTTTAATATATTAATATTATCATAGTATTAATATTAAATATGTATATGTAAATGTATTAAATATAAGATAATATAATTCTAATAATTACTCAGTACCCAGCTAACTTTATTGTTGGTTCCGTTTATATTACTGTAGGCATTTTCTTTGTTGTTTTCCTGTTTCTGCTCACCTAACTCTGGATCCTTTCAGATAAATCTTCTCATGAGGATTTTTCCTCTTAATTCTCCTTCATTTTTTCTTACAACACAGTAATGAATGTATCACGATTTGTTTGGCTTCACCTGCAAAGGATAGAAACCAGCCTCTTGTCCAGGTATTTGTTAGCATTAAAAGTGTTGCTATAAATATTTTGCCACATATGGGGAGTTTCTTTGTTTCTTTGACCATTGTCTTTGGGATATGTCAGTGTCTACCTGGAGTCAGGAAGACTCCTCTTCCTAAGTTCTAATCCTGCCTCAGACACTTACTAGCTTTGTGACCCTGGGCAAGTCACTTAACCCTGTTTGCCTCAGTTTCCTCATCTGTCAAGTGAGCTGGAGAAGGAAAATGGCAAACCACTCCAGTGTCTCTGCCAAGAAAACCCCAAATGGGGCCACAGAGAGTCAGAGATGACTGAAAAATGACTCAACAACAAATGCCTACCAGTGAGATCTCTGGATCTCATCACCTTTTAAAAGTCTAATTCCTTATAACTTTCTAGAATAGTTAGACCAATTCGCAGATCCACCAAGAATGTATTAGTTTACCTCTCAGCTGTAATTATTTTTGTCTGTCATCACCTTTCTCAATTTGTTAGGTGTAAGGTGAAGCCTCAGATTGTTTCAATTTGCATTTCTCTTATTTTGTTTATATTTTTATTTCTTAATTCAGAGCAAGTTTTGCATATAGGATCATCGATTTAAAGCTGGAAATGACCTCAGAAGATATCTAGGTCAACCCTTTCATTTTGCAGATAAGAAGACTGAGGCCCAGAAGTTTAGTGACTTGGCCAATTTGTTGTTCACTCATTTCAGTTGTGTCCACCTCTTCATGACCCCATTTTGAGTTTTCTTGGCAAAGATACTGGAGTGGTTTGCCATTTCCTTCTCTAGCTCATTTTACAGATGAGGAAACTGAGGCAAATAGGATTAAATGACTTGTCCAGGGTCACACACTAGTAAGTATCTGAGGCTGGATTTGAACTCAATTCCTTCTAACTCTGGGCCCCACCCTCTATCCACTGTGCCACCTAGCGGCCCAAAGCTACATACAAAGTAAGTGTAGGATTTGAACTCAGGTCCCAAGTCCAGAGCCCATCCTCTTTCTACTGCATCATGTTGCCTTCCCAGTGGTTGTCAACATTTTGTAATTCTTTTGACAACCATTTGTTTGTATTCTTTGACCACTTCTATATTGGAAGTGCAAATTGAATTTCTTGAACCTCCTTGCCTTTCCCAGTCTCTCCTAATTCTAGTGCCTTCGGTCTGTTGATTATTTTCTATTTATCCCCTTAATAGCTTATTGTATATATTTGTTTGCTTGTTGTCTACCCAATTAGTCTGTGAGCCCCTTGAGGGCAGAGATTGTCTTTTGCCTTTGTTTTGTATTCCCCAGTGTTTAGCACCTTTTCTGGTACACAGTAGGCACTTAATAAATGCTCATTGACTGACCTCTTATAGCTAACACCTGATTGGATGAATGCTTGCCCAGGGGAGGAGAGGAAGAAATCAGAGATGATAATGACTGTAATAATGTTAATCATTATAGCTAGCATTTATATAATGCTTTAAGGTCTTATGGACTATTTGTGGCCAACCTGTGGTAGAACATTCTGAGCTCCCATTGGTCTGATCAGTCACAGTCGGACACACTGAAACTTGACCCTGGCATAGTGATGTCATTTTGGTCCTCTTCAGAACAAAAGACAACCAAGGTCTAAAGAATGCTTTTCATACATAATCTCATTTGAGCCTCACAACAGTTCCAGGAGAGGGACTCTATTATTGTTAGCCCCCATGGGAAGAAACAGAGTTGGGTTGAAGTAACTTGTGGAAGATCAGGCATCCAGTAAGTGTTAGAGGCAGGATCTGAATCCAGAACTTTCCTGATTCCAAATTTTGCAACACTGCTTAGTTTTAGCATGAAGGATGACTTCTTTTACAGTAATAGGGAAGTTGAAAGAGGGAACTGGGTTCATGGGTGTGTGGGATGAGTGAAGACCTCTCATAAAAGGGAACAAATTAGATAAATAGAAATAAGTAGGATAGTGAGTCCCATTTCTCTACTTAGATATTTTCCTTTCCACAAGCCTAGCTAATGACCATAGGCCCCCGAGGTTAAGAACAGGTCCTGTGTATTTACCTAATGGCGAGAGGCCTGAAAGAAAGAAGGGTTGAGGTGAATAAGTCAGCAACCATAAAATTCTCTGATGATAAGGATAAGACACAGGATACTCACCCCCTGTACATTGACCCCAAGATAAGAGAACCTCCATTTGGGGAAGAATGGATGAAAAGCCGAAAAGCCAGGTGCAATATAGATGTGCAAGATTAGTTAGGTATAAGAATGATGGGAGGCAAGGTGTAAGGATACTGGGGATATCCGCCATAGCCACAGATGTGAAGATGAGGTAACTAACAACTAATTCCTTCTTGTCACCGATAACCGAACTGTTTGTTCAATCGTCATTGTCATTGTTATTAAGACAGATTTACTACCTTGAGATTGATAGTAGAATGAAACAAGGATGGTGGGAAGTTTATGACTGTCACCTGCTTGTAAAAAATAACCATACTGTTTGTTCCTTGCCATCGTCCCTGGGTAGATTTATCACGTCTAGATTGTACCCTCAAAGCTTACATCTGCAAGCTGAGAGGAAGGAGGTTGGGAGGGGGAATTGTGGTTAGGGACCTATATAAACACCCCAATTTTCTGTGTCCAGTGCGCTCTGACACTGAGAGGACCCCCAGTCCTTTCAATGTCTGGGTTGCCCTTTCCTGCAGGATCGTAATAAATTTTCCTTTCTACTTTCACCTTGAGATGCCTCTGTTGTTAATTTTTGGATTCGTAAAATCCATCCCACACATGGGGAAGGTGGTGAGGCCTTCACCGATGCTAAATTTGGGTTGACAGCAGTAGATCTTAGAGGAAATACCTTAGGGCAATAGAAATGTGGAAGTGGAGACAAATTTCTGAAGGAAATTGATATTTTCCCCATTTGATTGTAAGCTCCTTCAGAGCAGGGAGTGTCTTTTGCCCCTTTTTGTATCCCTAGCATGTAGCGCAGTGCCTGGAACATAGTGGGTGCTTAATAATTGTTTATTAGTTGGTTAATTGAAGGAGAAAGTGCAAAGACAAGATCTGAGATCTGGCAAGTAAACCATGAGGAACAGCCACATTTAGGAGGCAAAGGACCTTAGATTTAGGTCTGGAAGGGACCCCAGAGGGAAAACTGAGCCCCAAAGATGAACCCCAGAGCACACAGCTAGGGTGATCACAGTGCAGAGTCCTTTCCCATATGGATTGGCCTAGATGGCCACTAAGGACCCTTCAATTCCCAAATTCTTTGGTTCTCTGAAGTATTAGGGCGAGGATTTGAAGCCAAAAGGGCCAAGGGATAAGAAGCGGTTCAGAAGGAGACAGCCAAGACTCTCAGATATAAGAGAAGAAACAGGTGTGTACGTGAAACAGACTAATAGAGGAGACATACAAGATGGCAGCAGCGTTTATCAATGTCAAATGTTACGGAAGAGTCGGAGGGAATGACTAGTAAGGAAAGGCTGCTGAATTTAGGTTTGAGTTTCAGTAAAATGAGCAGAGGAAGCCACATTACAGGGAGTGGAGGAGACAGTGTAGGTGGTAAGTAAATAGGGGCAGTGGTTGCTGTTCATTCTTTACAGAGGTTTGGCAAGGAAGGGAAAGAAAGAAATGTGTAGCCCAGGCATGGACCAGGAGAAGCATTTCCTTCTATTTCTGTCTCTATGGTAAGGTATGGAGTTGCTAGAAGAGATGTGGAGAGCCCTCAGTACCTCACTGGTGAGACTTTTAGCCTTGTAACTCCTGAGCTATATATCTTTGGACTTAACTCTTCAAAGGAGGCTCCACAGGGATTCAGGAGGGGTGAGGGGATGAGATTAAGCAGAAGGGAAAGAGCAACCAGACATACATCCACAATCAGTTCCCAGAGAAATACTTGGCATAATCATGAGGCCCCTCCAGGGAACCATGGGGCCTTAGAGATGGCTGAGGAAAGAGACAGTAGTGGAGGGGCAGAAAGATCCTGGGCCAAGGCAGAAACTGCAGGAACTCAGCTGGTTAACAGAGGACTGTTTGGATCCAGCCAAGGAGCTGGTGCAATCTGGGAGTTTCAGGAGCTGGGACAGAGGAACCATAAGATATAGACCTACAAGCAAACCTCTTGGGAGGAAAGGAAAGGCTCTCTAAAGATCCCCCCTCTGTCACCTTGGGCTCAAACCTGGAGGATTGACCTAAGGCTGTCCTCACTGGTGGAGAGAATTATAGTGGTTCTCTTTCTCCCTGAAGAGACTCTGGAAATCTATGTGTCCTCTCAAAGCAGGAGGAAGGTTTCTTTTCTCTAAAGCTTTCTCACCAACTCCACCCCTCATGAAGGATTACACTGCCAACTCTTCCCCTCATACCATCATCATCCTCTCCATCAATGAGAAGAGTCTTATGGAAATGCTCCAGGAGTGAAACCTGGGCTGCGTGCCTTATATGAGGGAGCCCCAACCCCAGGGTAGTATTAGAAGTCTAGAAACTACATATATCCAAGAAAGGAGGAGAGAGACAGAGACAGAGAGAGAGAAGAAGAAGGAGAAAGGGGAGGAGGAGGAAGGGGAGGAGGAAGAGGAGGAGGAGGAGGAAGAGGAGAAGAAGAAGAAGAAGAAGAAGAAGAAGAAGAAGAGAGGAGACACAGAGATAGGGGAGAGAGAGAGACAGAGACACATGCACAGAGAGAAAGAGAGAAGAAAGAATGAAAGAGAAAGAAGGAAGGAAGGAAAGAAAAAGAATGAAAGATAGAAAGAAAAGAAGGAAACTACATAAATCCCTGGAGAAGGTGAGACTCCCCATAAGGGATGGGTTGTTCACCTCTAGCAGCCTCAAGTCCTTTTTCCTTTCAAAGGGGTCCTACCGTAAGGACTTTGAAAAGTCTAAAGGACTATCTGGGTCCCAGAGAAAGAAGGTCTTCTCACTGGAGAGGGAAGCAGAGTTATCCTCACTGTTCACGCTCTTAGTTGTGAGTTCTTTATGTTTTGTGGTTTTGTTGAGTGAAATAAAGTCTAGCCCATATTTAATGTAATAATAAATGCCTTTCATGGTAGCTCAAGTTCTAGAGGGGAAGAAAGGACACAAGCCAAAGAATATAGTTAATGAGAAGCCTGCAAGATTGAACCTAGTGCACATAAACTCTGAGCTCTGATTCCGGGCAATAGGTTCCATACAAATATGACCATGTATATTGTATCTAGGTGGTTCAGTGGTTAGAGTGTTGGACTTGAAGCCAGGAGGACCTGAGTGCCAGTCCTGCCTCAGACACTTGCTAGCTGTGTGATCTTGGGCACAGACGTACTTAATCTCTGTCTGCTTTAGCTTCTTCATCTGTAAAATGGGAATAATAATCCCATGTGCTTTCCAGGGTCATTATGAGGATAAATAAAATGAGATGACATTTGTAAAGCACTGTCAAACATCAAAGCACTATAGAAATGCTCGGTCTGATTGCTATTGTATCTCATTTGATCCATGCTGTCTTCTTGTCCCTAATGTGCAAACAAGAAAACAGGCTCAGAAAGATTAAATAAATGGGTTAGTGTTGGAGCTAAGACTTGAGGGTAGGTCTGACTCCAAATCCATGATTCCTTCCATATTGGTCAGGAGAACAGAAAGGATGCAGTGGGATACTGAGGCAGGAGGGTCAGAAGTCAGAAAAGCTGGGGTGGGGTGGCTAGGTGTCGAAGTGAGTAGAGCACCGGCCTTGGAGTCAGGAAGACCTGGGTTCAAATCCAACCTCAAACGCTTGACACAATTATTAGCTATATGACCTTGGGCAAGTCACTTAACCCCAATTGCCCTGCCTTCCCCCCTCCCCCAAAAAAATGTGTAGCAGAAGGCAGAAAGGGTGTAGAAAGAAAAAGACATTTCAAGGTGGGGAGGAAAGAAGTTTCAGATCAAATACCAACTCCTCCGTTTAGCATTTAAAACCCCTCCCAACTTTACCAGCCTTATTGTTATTATCACATCATCATCACCATCATCATTATCATTACAGTTATTATAATAGTAACCAGGCTGTATTATATTGTACATAATCATAATGTATCATAATTAATATAACAGAGTACCATACTATTCCTGTCCTGAATACTTAATGAATCATTACATTAATTACATATTATATCATGTAATTATTATTATATTAATGTTGTTCTTGCTCTAATTCTACATCACATATAAATTATTATATGTGACTCCCTTTCCTGCATTCTGCAGCCTGGCCAAACTGGCCTTCACTCTGTTCCTTTCTGAATCTGCCCAGGCAATCCCCTCCAGAGGACCTCTGCCCCTCGGAATCCCCAGTGTTCCCCCACAACGTCAGGTGCCACCTTTCCTGGCTCCCACCCACCTATCTCCACCCCTCCTCAAAAATTATCTTGTATTTAACTTTTATAAATTTTTCATGTACATATGTGAACGTATCGCCTCCCTCTATAGATTATAAGCTCTTTGAGGTTAGGGAATGTTCATTTTTGTTTTCATATCTTCAGCTCCTACCACCATAGTAGGTACTTAATAAATACCTTGATGCCTGAGTACCTTGACATTCTCAACAAGATGAAAGAAAAGGCCATTTGTGGACAGAGAGGATGTTGGGGAATTGGGAGTTTCAGAAGAAAGGAGATCTGGGAGGGCTGCCATGGAGAGTTCAGTCAGAGATGACTAAGGTTGGCTGAGTAGCAGCCCCATTAAAGTTAAAGAGCTTTTGGCCTGATCAGAGATGACCAGCTTAGTCCTTGTCTAGCTAGGCTTGAGGTTTGTGGAAACCTCAGTCCCTAAACATGGCATTGGGAATCTTGGTGCCTAGTTTAAACATCCTGTGTGAGGGGATAGGGAAAGGGTATGGGCTGCGTGGGCAAGTGTGTTGACATCTGTCTGTATCTCAGTGGAGGAAGTGGCATATAGGGGAAAGAGAAGGAGATTTGTTACTGTTTCTGTTTCTTTTTCTTTTTCTTGATGGTTATGAGGTTTAGGTGAAATATTTGAAAAAACAAGAAGAATTAAAAAATAAAGTCATGTATAAAACTACAAGCAGCACACTGATTTCAGAATCAGGGTTGGAGTCCTAGGGTCTGCTCTCTTAGTACCTGAGTTTCCCTGAGAAAATCACTCACCTTTTTGGCCATCACCTTTCTCATCTATAAAAAAGAGATACTTATACATTCTTTAGGAACACTGAATCACAGAGATTGAAAATGAGAGGGGACTTTGGTGGCCACCCAGTTTAACTCGGACCTGAAAAATTAATCCCTCTGCAGCAAACAAGGCTATTCCCAACAATGCTGCATCCATAACCTGATAGATTGTTAAATAAATTATAATAATAACTAATGATAGATAAATTATAATTAATAGATGGTAACATAAAAATGATATAATGTGAAAGAATCATGTTGGTCTCTGCAGTGACAGAGGAAAATCCAAGCCTACAAGTTACCTTTGTCATTTATTCTCCCTGAGACTCAGTTTCCCCTTCTGTAAAAGACAGGGGGTGGGGAGGGTCCTACTAGATGGCCTCTGAGGTCCCTTCCAGGTCTAGACCTTTGATTTAATACCTTTCTCTTGCCGATGACTTTCATCTACTGTCTCTCTATCCGATCTGTACCCAATTATGTATATATTGTTTGCTCTCCTTGGGGGCTAGGACTGTCTCTCACCTTTCTGTGTACCAGGCAGGTGAGAAAGCACTGATTGAAACCACTGCTTGTCGATTGACTGGTCTTCAGGAGAATCGCTAGCATTAACATAGCTTCAAAGTTCACAAAGCATTTTAACTGTGTTATCTCATTTGATCTTGAGACTTAGCAAGGATGCTTCAGTTTGCTTCCTCACTCTGTTCCTGTTTGTTGGCCCCTTCCACCACAGCCCAGTTCTTAGAACCTTCATTTCGGAGAAAGGCCCAGGTACCCCTCATTCTCTGGTACCCCCACCTCACCATTTTCAGCTCCCTTTTTATTTGTTGTCTCCACATCCTCCCCCCTTCCCTTAAAATGTAAGCTCCTTGGGGGCAAGAAATGTTTTCGTCTTTCTGTCTCCCCCATTGAAGGGCAGCTAGATGGTGGAGTGGATAGAGTGCCAGACTTGGAGTCCAGAAGACACATCACTGTCCTGAGACACTTACTAGCTATGTGACCCTGGGCAAGTCACCTAACCCTGTCTCAGTTTCCTCATCTGTAAAATAAGTTGGAGAAGGAAATGACAAAGCATGCCAGTATCTTTGCCAAAAAAGCCCCAAATAGGGTCATGAAGAGTTGGACATAACTGAACAACTCCCTCATTAGATTATAAGCTCCTTGGGGGCAGGCTGTCTTTTGTCTCATTTTGTATCCCCAGTGATTAGCACAGTGCCTGACACATAGTAGAGGCTTAATAAATGTTTATTGGTTGGTCGATTGATTTTCTTTTTCTCCCCATTGCTTAGCACAGTACTTGGCACATTGTTGTTGTTCAGTGGTTCAGTTGTCTTTGTCGGTGGGATTTTAATGGCAAGGATAGTGGAGTGGTTTGCCATTATCTTCTAGATTAAGGCATACAGAGTTTAAGTGTCACATAGCTAATAATCTGAGGCCAGATCGGAACTGAAATCTATCCACTGGGCCATCTAGCTACCCCTACATGGCACTATGTTGGTTGTTGACTGCTTGATCTTTACAGATCATAAGATTTTAGGATTACCAGCCTGGGCTTCAAGTCTTGCAGTGAGGGGAGCCCCACCTCTCCCCAAAGTAGTCCATTCTATTTTTGATTATCTCTTTTTTTCTTTTTTGGAGGGGGAGGGCAGGGCAATTGGGGTTAAGTGACTTGCCCAAGGTCACACAGCTAGTAAGTGTTTTAAGTGTCTGAGGCCAGATTTGAACTCAGGTCCTCCTGACTCCAGGGCCCAAGCACCACCTAGCTGCTCCTCGTTTTATCTCTTAATTGTTAGCAAGTTTTTTCCCAGACTCAAGCCTCAGTTAGACTCAATAACACTTCCACTCATCACTCCTGACTCTACCCCTTAGGGCCAGAATGAGTCCAATCCTTCTTTTTTATATGACAACCCTTTAAAATACTTGAAAAGTTGTCATGTCCTTTTCCTACCCTTCCAATCTTCTCTTCTCTGGCTAAACAGCCCAGTTCCAGTTCCTTTGGCTTCTGCTCATATGGCATGCATTCAAGACCCTTCATAATCCTGGCTGCCTTCTTTTGGACTTTCTCCAGTTTATCAAGGCCCATCCTGAGTGGCTGGCCAGAACTGAATACAACACTCACTGGAGACTGATCTGATTAAGGATTAAGGCAGCACAAGCTCCTGGTTCTTCTTCTTTTTTTTTTTTAATTTAATTTTTTTTTTTTGTTTTCAACATTTACTTTTATAAGATTTTGAGTTCCAATTTTTTTCTCACCTTCTCCCCCCTGCCCAAAATGGCAAGGAATCTGATGTAGGTCATACATGTACAATCACATTAAATGTATTTCCACACTGCTATTTGTCTTTCATTCTCAAAGAGGACCATGACATCAGGGAGGTGATGCCATGATGATGTTGAGGTTTAGGGGTGCTGGGACCCTGAAATAGCAACACACAGCTCCTGCCCAAATGAATTCAATTCAAGCCTCTTTCAGCCAAAGAAAAACAAAGTTTATTGTAAAAAATCTACCATATTGGGTAGGCCCTTAAGGAATATGAGCATTTGTGATGCTTGTATTGACAAGTGGACCAGATAGAATCTGAGTACCTTCATGGAGGCAGACAGACTGTGGGAAGAATCTAGGCGCGGCCAAGTAGTCTGGGGTGATGGGAGCAGGAGTCCAGGTGATGGGGGTACAGTCTCTGGAACCCCCCCTTGAACTCTCCTTGAATCTTTCCACTAGATCTGGCCTTCTCCTGAGGCTGTAAGCCTTTCCTTATCACTAGGCCCAAATCTCTGTTACCCTTAAACTAGCCTAGCTCTGTATAGTCTGTTATCTCCAGGTGGCCCTCAGATATTTCCTACCCTTAATCTCACTCCTGGAGTCTTGACTTCTAGTCACCCCAGTCCCACCAAGATCCTCCTTAGACCCCTCCTCAAGACCCTCTCTAAACCCCTCCTCTAGTCACCCCAGACTACTTGACCACTCCTAGATCCTTCCCACAATCTTTCTGTATACAAGATCCATCTTGCCTCCATGAAGATACTCAGATTCAATCTAGCTAAGTTCAGATTCAATCTAGCTAAGTTCAGATTCAATATAGCTAAACTCAAATTAATCTGGCCTGCTGGCATTAGCTTCACAAATGCTCAGGCTCCCTAAGAGTCTATCCAATGTGGCGAATCTTTAATAAACTTTGTTTTGCTTTGGCTGAGGAGGCTTGAGTCAAATTCAATCAGGAGGACTCGGTGCGTCGGTATTTTGGGGTCTCGAGCCCCTGTAAAAACCTATGGTTCCCTACCCTCATCATTTTCTTTAACCTCATCACAGGGAGGATCTTGAGGAAGGGTCTAAGGAGGATCTTGAGCGGACTGGGGTGACTAGAGGTCGGATTCCAGGAACCAAGAGAATGAGATTAAGGATGGGAAGTAGCTGAAGGCTACCTGGAGATAACAGACAATGGAGGGTTGGGCTAGGTTAAGGGTAACAGATTTGGACCTAGCAATAAAAAATATGGCCTCAAGCAAATGCCAGATCAAGTGGGAAGATTCAAGGAGAGTTCAAGGGGGTTCTCAGATCCTGTACTCCATCAATAACATGGAAGTGAATTGGATTTAAGTGAGGGAGGGCTGTGCAAAGTCACCAGCCTCACTTTCTCCTCCGGAGCCATCTGTGTCCAGTGGACAGATATGGATCCGAACAACTGGAGATGGCCCAGGATGCAATGAGGGACCTTGGCTTTTTCAGGCTAAGGTCGTGCCTTGGTCTCAATTTAACTGAGGCAGTACCCATTCAGTGATTAAGGCTAGGTAAGAAATGAGGCCAAAAAAAAAAACAAGATCTAGGAGGGAGACCCTCAAGCAGACCTAGTAGGGCTTGGCCTGGGACCTATTGTTGGCCAGCCAATGAGAGCACTGTGATTTGGGGTTAAGGCTGGTCTTTCTGAGAAGAAAAAAATTTCAGAGATTAAAATTTACATTCCCTTGGGGCAGAGCACCCACAGTTAAGGATGTTGATGGAGTCCTAATAGAGTGGCCCCCAGCCCCAATATTCTAACTTCATTATAGGCCTTCTGTACCCATTGTACCTACCTACCTCCCCCCCCATGTCCTAACGTAGGCCTCACTGCTCACTAGAGCAACAGGTGTGTCCCTGAACTCTTAGTTCCCAGAGAAACAGAAACCCAGAAACCCAGCACTGTCCTACACTTTCCCACACAAACAGGTGTGCAATCACAACCACATCCATCCATTTAGCCCAAGATAGGACCACAATACCTAACAATCTATCTTGATCAGACAAGACCACAATAGTTAGCCAATAGCTAGACCAGAATGCTTGACCTTTGGCTGCTTTATCTCAGTTTGTGATATGGTGGTGTCTGTGGATAGCTTTTCTATCAACAAGAAAAAAACAAGCCAATGACATTGGTGACTCACAGTGAGCTTGGAGTTGACTGTCTAGACATGCTACTGGAGATAACAGATAATACAGAGCTAGGCTAGTTTAAGGGTAACAGAGATCTAGCAATAGGGTAAGGCTTATAGCCTCAGGGGAAGGCCAGATCTAGTGAGAAGATTCAAGGAGAGTTCAAGGGGGGGTCCCAGAGACTGTACCCCATGTACCCTTCAATTGAAGTCAATATCATGAACATATGCTGGACTTGCTGTCCAGAAGACCTGAGTTAAAATCTTTGAACACAAGTATATACATATGCTTGTAAAATTTCAACCTATTTGAAACATTAAATTTCAAACCAATTTTCTACTCTTCTAAAATCTTGAATCTTGTCACCCATTGGGTCAGATATCCTTACTAGCTTTGTGTCATCTATAAATTAGATAAACATGCCATCCCCACCTTTATTCAAGGCCATGATAAACACATGCGCGCGCGCGCGCGCACACACACACACACACACACATTCAGCAGGACATGAGTATAATACTAGCAAAGATCTTTAGAACATTCTGGTGGACAGCTTCTTCTAAAATGAGATGGAACCATTAATGAGGACTCTTTGGATCCAGCCATTGAACACATTCCAATCCAGTTGTGTCATTATCTAGTCTTCCTCTCTCCATCTTTTCCAGAAGCGCATAAGGTAGCCAGGTGGTAGAGTGGATGGAGTGGTGGACTTATTGTCCAGAAGACCTGAGTCCAAATCTAATCTCAGACACTTACTACCTGTGTGACCTCAGTTCCCTCATCTGTAAAATGGGAATAGTAATAGATAGCCTCTAGCTCCATGTTGGCTCTTCCTTCAATCTCTACTACCTTTTCTCAATGTTCCTTGATCCTTCCTCTAATGATATATTGGAAGATTTTGCCAGCGTCTACTTGCTAGAATGAATGTAGGTTAATCATGTCGTAACCTTAAATTTCCACATAAATGTAAGCTGTTATTATCTTCCTTCTCCAAGATCTTGTTCTTTCAATTATATATTCTACATAGTAGGAAGTAAAATTATGTTCTCTATCAACTGTGTTTTATAAAGTGCAGAGCATTGCAGAGATACGAGCTGTGATTATCTTTTTATCTGCCTCTTTCCATCCTGTAGTGAGTCTGGTCCTTCCCTCATCCCTTATTATTCCATTGTAAGAGCAGCTAAGTGATGCAGTAGACAGAGTATTGGACCTGGAGTCAGGAAGATGCATCTTCATGAGTTCAAATCCAGCCACAGATGCTTCCTAGCTGTGTGACCCTGGGCAAGTCACTTTACCCTGTTTGCCTCATTTTCCTCATCTGTCAAATGAGTTGGAGAAGGAAATGGCAAACCACTCCAGTATCTCTGCCAAGAAAACCTCAGATGGGGTCACAAAGAGTCAAACATGACTGAAATGAATCGACAACCACAACAACAAATTCCAAGCAAGTACCCTATGCACTATACTTCATTGTAAAAGCATATAAAAAAACCTTTCCTTTCAGTTCAACTGAAAATCTTAATAAATATCTCTCTAGTTTAAAGTCCTTGCTAGTTTGAGTTCAAATCCGGCCTCAGACACTTGACACATGTACTAGCTATGTGACCTTGGGCAAGTCACGTTACCCCAATTGCCCTGCCAAAAAAAAAAACAAAAACAAAAACAAAACAAAACAAAAAAAAAGTCCTTGCCAGTCTTTCCCCTTTAGGCAAACTTTTAAAGCTAAGGCTGGGGAAGATGGATTAAAGGTGGATACCAAACTTAGAACTAGAAATACATTTTGTCTACTTAAGATATGGTTCTCCTTCCCCAGGAGGAGGTGGAGACTTACGACTCACCCCATTCTTTCCCCATTCTGAAGGGGTCAGGGTTAACATCACCAGGAAGAGGAAGCTAGGCTTATACCTTTGATTACTCTAAGAGAACACTTTGAGTGAATGATCCAAGGAGGAGTTGAGAAGTTCTAGAAAGACTATTGTTTTGTTAGTTGGAGTGGAATGTTAGTCTCAAACTGTATTTTAACATTTTGTGACCTTTTCCTTGTTCAAGATTCATATAAATTTGGCTTCAAATTACCTTGTGTTAAATATCTAAGGGCATGAGGGTAGGGGCTGGGGTGGCATGGGGACAACAATATCAGCTTGGACATTTTTCTCTAAAGCAGAAATTATTGTAGAATCTTAAATGTGACATTAATGAGAAACAGTTATTTCTGGCAGACATAACTAAAACATTGAGTCTGGGATTAACACTTTTTCTTTGATTTTATCCATGTTACTTGGTCAACCTCTATGAATCTCTGTGAATCTCCAACTCCATTATGATTATTTAGAATAGTAATTGCTAGAACTTATATAACACTTTGAGGTTTGCAAAGTGCTAGGGAAATGTTATCTCATTTTATTCTTAATAACCTGGGAGGTAAGTGCTATTATCCTAATTTTACAGATAAGGAAACTGAGGCAGAGGTTAGATGATTTACCCTGGGGCAGCTAGGTGGTGCAGTAGATAGAGTGCCAGACCTGGACTCAGGAGGCTCATCATCCTGACTTCTAATCTGACGTCAGACACTTACTAGCTCCAGTATGTTTGCCAAGAAAACCCCAAAGGGGGTCACAAAGAGTCTGACAAGACTAAAAAACGACTACAAACAACAACAAACCTGAAAAAAGAAAGTTCTTATGAGAGGTAGCAGATCCCGGTCTTCATTATCTATGAACACTATTTGTTCTCCTGGAAGGGGATCTCCAGAACTTATCATCCTGCAAGGTCTCATCCACTGTGAAACTCACATCACTTCAATGCTCCCTGCCTCTGGGGTCCTACCTTCAGCCTGGTTGGAAAGGGTGGAGGTGGGTCATTTCCTAGCCCAGGCTGCAGGGCTTCCCTCTGCCCTCACTCCAGGTACCCTCTCCCCCTTTCCCCACCTTTCCAGCTTCTTTTTGTGCATTTTCTTCCACCATTACACAGTGATCTCCTCTAGGGCAGAGGTTGGTTTGTGCCTGTCTTTCTATCTCCAGTGCTTTGTACATTATATGTGCTCAATAAATTTTATTGACTATGAAATAGCATGAAAAAATTAACTTATTCTATCTAGAGCCAGAGGTCAGAGATGCATGTTGTTTGTTGTAGAGAGACAAAGTTAGGTTTGACATTAGGAGAAATTACCCCAAAGCGGAATGGGGCTAATCCTGGAGGTGGTGAGTTGCTTGGAGATCATTAAAAATGAAACTAGGATGACTGTTGGCCATGGACAAGTTGGAGATCTGAGGTTCCCTTCCAGTTCTCAGGCTCTGCATTCCTACTGTTAGGTGAGCTGGCTTGGCCCAGCCTGTGAATGACAAGGCTGTTCCTTGGTGCTGGAACACTGTGCTAAAGACTGGACTTTAGGGAATTACCTGGGACCCAGAAGAAAGGTCATTTATCTCCCCCTCCCCTTGCTATGTATGCCCCTTCCTCTATTCCATATAAGAGTCCCTTCTCTGAAGGTCCAAGCATTAGCAATGGTGGGTAGAAATTTCCCAGGAAGGAGTGTCAACCTATAGTTACACACCACTGTCAAGACAGATCTAGTCCTTTGGTCTCCAAGCATAACTAGACAGACAGGAAGTGAGAGTGGGTAACCACAGGTAAGTTCTGGAAGTAAGGGCCACCTCCGCTATTAGTCACATCGTCAGGATACTTCCAATACGCCTTCAGAGAGACGTTTCGTAACTTCTTTGTGTTTCTTCTGTGTTTTGCTACACACCCTGACCCCCATAATACCAGCCATGGTTTTGTGGTTTCCACTAAAGAAATATTGACAATAGATATGGTGGTAGTAGAAAAATGAAGACTGAAAACTGGTCGAAAGGATATTTGGGCAGGGTTATTCTAGATGTCAAAGAAAAAAACATTAATAATATACTTTGCATTTTAAGCATAAATCTGTCAAAACATAATATAATATATACTTTGCATTTTAAGCATAAATCTGTCATATCCAATTTAACTTTAACATCCAAATAATTTCTTACAAAGAAGTCTAAAATAACAATGTTTCTCATGCCCTCTAGCATGTCTCTGTCCCAAGACAATTTTAGGTAACAGTTACAGGACTCTTTAAGAAGAAAATCACAGTAGGTAAAAATAGAATTTGGCATCAACATTCCAAGTATCCAAGGCACCATCCCATTCCCTTCTGGACCACTCCTCCTAGAGCAATCAAAGGGACTCCTCCCAGAGGTCTTAACTAGAATTTCTTCTGAATAGGAGGTGGAGAGGGTACCTCCCTTTGAATGGAATGAAAGACTGTTCCCGCCCTGGGTTTTAGGTCAATCTCTTCTGGGGATAAAGAAGAGGAGACTGCCCTTAGAATGGTCAATATTCCAGTCACTTCTGACACGAGAAAGGCATAATCTTATTTAGACAAAAGACCTCTTTTTTTCCTCCTAAGCTTTGTTTGCCACTGTATTGTTTTGTTACCAATCTATTGTTATGAAAACTCTTTCCCTACCCCCTACTTGACCTACCCTCTATTCAAAATCTGGAAAGAACCCTTTATTAGACCAGAAAAATATTATTTCCTAATATTCAGCTTAGTAAATAAGGCTACTAAAAATTTAATATGCTCCACACATCAACAACCAAGACTTTTCCCTCTCCCTCTGAAATAAGAGTGAATCACAGATTTGCAGCTCGAAGGAGTCTTGACTAGCCATCTATATATATATTTATTTTATTAAAATATATACGTGTTAATAATTATATTATTAAGAAGCATTATTTTACTACACTATTATAAATGCATATTTTATATATGTGTATATATATATATATATATATATATATATATTTGTCTACATTCATAAGCTCATCACTTTCAAGTGGGCCTTTGAGATTCTCTAGTCCAATTTCAATGTCTCCCCCATTTTACAGATTTACCAGAAGGTAAGTGGCTTGCCTAAGGTCACTTGGCTAGAAAGGAGCTCAGCCAGGATACTGCACCTGGCCCTCTGATTCTAAAGCCTTTGCTCTGCTTCCCCCAATGAAGAGTCGAAAAGATTGAAGAGGGGAAGAAGAGAGGAAGGGCCTCCCAAAAGGCAGCCATAGGTAACACTAGAAATTAGATCCAAAGCAATGACCAACGTTGGGTCCAGAGGACAGATGGTAGAAAGCACCTCTTGCTTTTACGTTGGTAGGTAGAAACCAGATGGCCTAGGGGGTGTGCCTAAAGTATGTTAAGTACTTTTTATCAGTCTGTGTTACTGCATTGAAAAATTTCCTTAACTGTATTTTGGGTATCCTTTTAAGAGAGAGTGCTATGGGGGAGGGGCAGTATTGGAAAGTTATCTTGGCATAGAAAGATGCCTCAGTATAATGGCAATCATGTCTAGCCAATGGAGTTCCATCCAAACATGCGGGATCTCTTCCACTAGAATGTTACAATTTTTTTTTTCCAGCTGGAGTACCATCAATTTCTTTCAGCTAGGACAGCCATCCTCTGACGTTTACATTCTTAAAAATTATTGAGAACAACCTTCTCCCACCCATTGCAAGAGCTTTTGTTTTTATGGGAATTGTATTATTTACCATATTAGATATTAAAACATCTTGGTATTATGAAAATCACTTTGATAAATATTTCCCTTCTGGCTGCACTAGTTTGGACTTCCTTGGACATCTCCATATTGTCCCCAGAAATTTCATCTTTGGAAAATCTTATCATCCTGTCAGTACTCACGCTTCATCCAGTACCTTTTGTCCCTCTGATTGGAAGGTGGAGCCACGAGCTCTGAAACGTCTATTTGAGGAGGGAGCCCTTGGGAGCTATCTCATTTTCCACCTAGCTGCACTCATTTGGACTTTGGAGAGCTCTATCTTGCTCTTTCTTAGGATGAGGCTGTGCCTTGGCTTTATCACAGAGATGGATCACATCTCTGCTGTCTCTTTAGTTAGGTCCCTTACCTGGGATACGGTAAGTAAATATTAACCACCTTTCTCTATAAGCCACAGGTTCTATCTTACACAAAGCCCCATGGCCTCCAAATAATGCTGACTTATTTTCCTCAAAGCTATACAGTTTCACCACATGGAGAAAGAAACCTGACCTTGTCCTGGTACTGTGTGCTTTGTGGGCTGTGCAGGGTCTGGGGAAAACAGTTGATGTTTGAGAGCTAAAGTTTTTCTCCTGGGTTGGGGGGCTGTAGGGGATCCAAAAGACTATAGTCTGGGCATAGTACTGTAAGTATGGAGGACCCCACAAGAAGGTGGAGCTCATCAAAAGAAGAGGTTATTTGATGCCTTAGCGACCTAGGTGCATTTCCCTTGCTGGTGACAGAGGCCTCAATCCCAGGTTGTTGTTGAGTCGAGTCCAACTCTTTGTGACCCCATTTGGGATTTTATTGGCAAAGACAGTAGAATGGCTTATCATTTCCTTCTCTAGCTCATTTTACAGCTGAGGAAACTGAGGTAAACGGTTAACTGACTTCCCCATGGTCACACACCTAATAAATGTCTTTTTTTTTTGTAGTGACCTAGACATGAACCAAATTCTATGGTCCTGGAGGACCCCCTAGGTGGGGACAGGGGCAGTATTGGAAAGCCAAAAGAAAATTTTAGACGGGAAGGGAACAAGCATTTATTAAGCACCTAGTATGTGCCAGATACTATGCTGAGTGTTTTTACAAATTTTTCAAATCCTCACAGCAACCCTGAGAGGTAAGTACCATTATTATCCCCATTTTACAGTTTAGAAAACTGAGGCAGATTGCAGTTGTTAGTTGTGTGTAAGGCTGCATTTGAACTGAGATCTTCCTAACTCTGGGTCTAATCCTCTATCTACTGCGCCACCTCCCTGCCTCCAGATGAGAACCACAAGTCTTTTTTTTTTTTTGAAGAAGCTTTGTTTTTATTGGAGAGGGGGAAGGCACAGCAATTGGGGCTATGTGACTTGCCCAAGGCCATACAATTTAGTGTCCAGTGTCTGAGGCTGGATTTGAACTCAAGCCCTCCTGACTACGGGACTGTGCTCTACTCTCTGCACCACCAAGCTGCCTCCAGATGAGGACCACAAGTTTGCCAGATATTCCCATTGCTTCATTCCTGGGTCTTAGGCTACAAAGCTTCCAACCAACTCTACTTACTGAGCCCTGAATCAGCTACCGTGGGATGTAGGAGTAGGGGTGTGACTGTAATCCTATTAAGGTACCTGGCTCAACCCATCGTTGGATTAGGTAGGTAAAAAACTCCTGCTCTATCAGGTGAGGAAAAAACAGGGTCCCCCCACCTGACTCAGGCCTGGTGGTAGCCTAAAATTAAAAGTGATATTTAAGTGGAAACTTGGCTCATCCAATTGACCTCAGCCTTGGGGTTTTCTGGCTCCCCAAAGGGTTTTCTGCACAGGATTTCAGATACAGAAGAGCAGGGCCTGGGGTGGTAGATAAACAGCCCTGGTTAGGCTGAACCTTGGGAGAGTTTCTAATCCTCAGGGAGGTAAAACTTAACTCAGCAGCCATTGTGGCTTCACAACTTGGAAGGTCCCTCTCAGCAATAATATTCTCAGACCCAGAACTCCTATATGTAGGAGAGATTCTGGCCCCCCAACAGGCTGTTGTTGGTTGAGCAACTGAACACCCAGGGCAGAGGATGAGGGAGCTAACTGGACAATAAGCTGGGAGGGGGCGGGGCGGGGAGTGGAGGGTTGGAAGGAAAAAAGGAGGTCGAACAGGCTTGGAATTCTGCTTCCCTGAGACTGAGAGGTCCTTGTCAGTAAATGTGAGGCCAGCCCCATACCCATGGCTATTTATGTGAGCCAGCCAGGGGAGGGACATTTGCTCTCAAAGACTGGTTGTTGTTTTAAACTGAGATAGTTGTCCCTGCTCTCCTTAGGAAAAGCTGCCCAGGGTGGGGACAGGAGGTGGAGTCTCTCCTGACAGTTTTTGACCCCCTATAAGAGCTGAGTTACAAACTGTTCCCTTCCCAGAGAGGCTTCCCTTTCTCACAGTAGACAGTAAGGCTTTCATTGCTCCAAAGCAGCACCACACCACTTAACCAGGGGTATATCCACTTTATTTCTGTAGAGAGAGTATACTCTGGGTGTTCCCACCCCACCCCTTTCCTGGCCCCTTGAGAAGTGGGCTGGGTAACTGAAAACAAGGCTGTCTAAGAAATGTTGGGCAACCCTTCTCAGAAACCTGAGCCAAACGTGGTGTAGTGGGATTTGGCACCAGAAGGATCATGGGTGCAATCTAGGCTCTGCTCCTTCTACAGGTGTGAGTGACTTGGGGGAAGTTGCTGGAATTTCTAGGGCCTTAGTTTCCTCACCTATAAAACGAGTCACTTCTGATGAGGTGCTCCCTAAGGTTTCTCCAGTTCTACAACTCATGGCCTGCCCCTAAGGCTGGACATTATGTTAATTTCCCTTCTCCAAAAATGGCTATAATGTAATAGAGGGAAATCTCCCTCACCCACATTCAGTTTTCTCCTTTCAATCTCCAGTCACTAACAGCTGTTCACTCAGTCTTTATGACATCTCTTGAATCTGTCCCCTTCTCTCCTTGTACATGTTGGAGCATTCCTTCTGGGTTAAATCTGCTTACCAGTTTCTTTGTTGAGTCACCCTGGCAATGATAAATGTTTAATAAATGGCTTTTCGAAGGGAAAAAAATGTACTCATTACATTTTCTCCATCACTTTCTTGAGTCTAAATAATCAACAAAACAATAAATCAAGCTCTGATTTGTAACAAACTGATTTCTGAGGTGTGAATGATTACACTCAAAATTTAACAATCGTCCCTAGAGACCTTTGGAGTTGGATCTAGCATACCTTTGCCCTATCCCCACCGGGGGATAACAACCTCAAACTTAAGGCATTCCACTTAAATCCAGTTTTCCCAGTGATGTCATCCATCCCATTTGAAAACCAAAGACAAACAACTCCTAAAACTAGCTCAGGAGCACCCCCCCCACCCCCAATTGTGTTGACCTTTTATCTAGGTAGCCAGAGGACACAATTACCTCATAAGGAAGGTATCTCCTAAAATGGCATAGTCAAGGGCAGTGACAAGGCTCCAGAAACCTGGAGCCCACTCTCCCACAAATACACGTCAGTGGGTAGAGTGGACACAAGTGGAGAGACATATGTTGCGAACCCTGTTAGCTAAGGCACCGCACACACCCTGCACCACAGAGTTGCTCTGATTCCCTCTCCTCTCAAGGGCCTTGAAATACGCTTCTCAGGGCATGGTGTACCTCTTCTGGGCCAATGATCCAAGACAATTCCAAAGGACTCATGATGAAAAATGCTGTCCACATCCAGAGAAAGGACTCTGAATACAGATTGAAGCATATCGTTTTCATAGTTTTTTTTTTTCCTTTTATTCTGTTTCTTTCACAACTATGACTAATATGGAAATAGATTTTACATGATTGCACATATGTAATCTATATCAAATTGCTTACCATTTTAGGAAGAGGGGAAGGGAGGGAGAGAGGGAGAAAAAAATTGGAACTCAAAATTTTGTAAAAACAAATGCTAAAAATTGTCTTTACATATAACTAGGGAAAAATACTATTATAAGTTTAAAAAAAAGATTGGAGAACCAAATTTGTGATTGTAGTAAATTGTGTTTGTCTGCTAGCAGAAATATCTAGGAACCTCTAGATTTGAAAGCAGAGAAGCAGAGACCACTTCAGAGGGCCTCCTGGTAGGGGAAGGGGACCATTTTCTAAGACAAGATATCTAGGAACCTGATGACTACATAAGATATTTGAGACTCAAAATTAATCTGATTAAATGGACATTGAGAATGGGTTACTAAGATAAAAAGAGACTTGATTTAGTTAATATCGGTGATAATTAGTGTATTGCTTTGGTCTTTTGTTTCATGATGCGTTGGTTATGTTGGTGATGTGAATCTCCCTTCTCAAAACTAATCCATTTTGAGCCCTCTAATTTGAACCATAACTTGACATTAATGTAACCTGACTTAACATGATTGTGATTTATGAATTTGTGAAAACCTTATAGATTTGGCTTATAGATAAGTGATCCATGGAGGGAGTGGGTTGCCTACTCCCCCATAAAGCAAAAATGAGGGAAAATTGAGTGAATTAAGGGAATTAGGACAGCAAGTGGTTAATAGTGGGAATAGAGTGAACCACACTGACTCCATCTTGTGATTCAATCCTGGAACTAGCTTAGTATCCAATTATGGGTCGAGTCCACCTTTTGACTTGGGAGAAAATGTATTCAATTGTGGGAATTGGGAGAAAAACTTATGACATTGTTTGAATCTAGCCCTGCATGGCTGGGAAACTGGGCCACCTCTACCTACTGCTTAGAGATCCTTAACCAAGGACCTAGGTTATGCTGACCAGAAACTCAGATCCAAAGATTGATGCAAATTTTCTCTCAATTGTACATCTCAAGTGACCTGTATGTCTTCTCTGAAAACTGGCCCTTTATTAATCAATCAGTCATTGTTTCTGTGTTACATGGCAAGTGGGACACCTTTGCTGAATTTAGAAGATTGTGCCTGTTCACTTTCCTCTCCGCTACCCCCAGGCCCCCCAAGGGCCCCTTACAGGTTTTTCTAATTACTCCCACAGCTGCCAAACTTGTGAGTGTGGACTCCTGGATCATTTGAAGAAAGACCCTGTTCCTGAGTGGACGGCAGAACCCTCTGATGACTTCAAAGTTCGTCTAGTACAGACCCAGAAGCGGCTGACATCCAGACAAGACAGCTGTCCCAAGATTCCGGACAAGGGCTAAGTATGTTTTCCTGAGATTTTTTTCCTCTCTCTTTTTGTTATGCGTCCAGTCACCAAGGCCTTGATTTAAGTGTGTTGGCATTTTCTCCCTCTACATTCTTGGCTTCCCTGTACCTTTTTTCCTGTTTGTAACAGATGATGGCTAGACAAGACCTAATGCTCTATCTGCTTTACAATCTTCTTCGTTCTATTGGGAGCTTCCTCACAGCCTGGCACCTAGAGCCTGCTGTCTCTTAAATAAGGAACTCCACGCTAGGGGCTCCTTTCCTGGCTTCACTTGACTTCATCGCTTCGACACTCCATCGATGATGGGGAGAGGGAAGGAGCGAGAAATCCCCTCTTCCCTTTGCTGTAAGAATCGCCCCCCTCTGCCCCCACAAGCTGGCTCTCTCAGCGCTCTGCTGCTGGACTTTTAGCAGGTTTGGCTACTCTGATTATAAACCCTTCAATCTCTGGATCCCAAGGCAGAACAGGATCATACCAGTTACAGGAGCTCTCTGCTGTTTGAAATTACTTTGCTATAATTTGATGTGATTCAGTTTCTCCTTTGTATTTTCTCTGTGTTCCTGTTATATCCCTTATTAGAATGTGAACTTGAGGGCATCAATTTTTATCTTTTGTCTTTGTATCCCCAGTAACCTTCACAATGTCTGGCACATAGTAGGAACTTAGTCAATGTTTGAATGAATGGAGATACTCAGTGGATAATAAATCCAGAGATGGAAAGGACTTTAATGGTCATCCTTTCCAAACCACTCATTTTACAGATGAGGAAACTGAGCTCCAGAGAGAAGTGATTTGCATGTAGTAGGCGCTTAATAGAGGTAGCTAGGTGGCGCAGAGTGCTGGCACTGAAGTCAGGAAGACCTGAGTTCAAATCTAGCCTCAGACATTTAGTAGCTGTGTGACCCTCAGCAAGTGACGTCACTGTTTGCCTCAGTTTCCTTATCTGTAGAATGAACTGGAGAAGGAAATGGCAAACCACTCCATCTCTACCAAGAAAACCCTGATTGGGGTTATGAAGAGTCCAACAGAAATGAAAAACAACTGAACAAGGTGCTTAATGGATCCTTGCCAAATGGAATAGGTAGAAAGGCCACCCCCAGAGATCACCAGGATCACAGACAATGTCTAAGCCAACAGCCAAGATCCTGGCGATAAGCGCTAGATACTTGAGTGTTAAATTGAAATGAAGCAATTACGGCAGGGGCTGAGGCAAAAATTAGCCACAAGGGGGGCATCTAGGTGGTGTAGTAAGTAGAGCACTGGCCCTGGAGTCAGGAGGACCTGAGTTCAAATCCGACCTCAGACACTTGACACACTTACTAGCTGTGTGACCTTGGGCAAGTCACTTAACCCCAATTGCCCTGTCTTCCCTCTCCAAAAAAAAAATTAACCACAAGTCTCCTCCCCCTCAGCTGTTTGTTCCCTTTGTGGAAGGAGAATAGTTGGAAGAAGGTTGAGGACAGAGATTGTTTTCTTTTCCTCCATGGTCCCATTCTTGGACTCTTATTCCTCGTCAGACACAGAATTGAGAGCTATGGAAAAAAGAATTGGAAAGGGATTTAGTGGCTTGAAACAAAGAGATACAAAACCTTGCCCAAACATCAAATTCCCAGAAAATTATAAGATATGACTCCATGAGACATCAAGAAATACTAAAACAAAGTCAAAAGGCTGAAAAAAGAAAAGACAATATAAGGTATCTCATAGCACAAATAAATAACTTGGAAAACAGATCAAGGAGAAAAAAAATTAAGAATAATGAACTACCTGAATGCATTTCCAAAACAAGAGTGTAGACATCATACTTCAAGAAATCTTAACTTAAAAGAAAACTGCCCAGATCTCTTAGAACCAGAATTCAAAGTGAAAATAGAAAGAATCCACTGCTCACCCCCTAAAAGAAACCTCAAAATGAAAACTCAGGAATATTATAACCAACATCCAGAGTTTCTGAGTCAAGGGGAAACAAATGCTGCAAGTATCCAGAAACTAGGATAACACATGATTTAACAGCCACCACAATAAAGGAGCAGTGAGCTTGGAATATGATAATCCAGAAGGGAAAGCATATAGGTTTACAGCCAAGAGAAACTTAACCAACAGAACTGAACATAATCCTACGGGGGAAAAATAGACTTGATGAAATAGAAAACTTAACATTCCTGATGAAAAGAGCACTGCCACAGAGAAACTTTGAAGTACAAACACGAGTTAAAAAAAAAAAGAGAACACAAGAAAGCAATCATAAGCAATAAGGATAAATGGTTTATATCCAATATAGGGGAGGTGATGCATGTATCTTCTTAGAACCCTATCATCATCAGGGGTCATAGAAAGAGTCTGGGAGTGGTTCTATTATGTTTTGATTATCTTAAAAGAAGCATAAAAAGGGAGGGGAAGAGGAAGGAATTATCTTACATAATATGAGAGTCCTCAAGTAGAAGTCTTTTCAAACCGAAAGGGTGAGGGAAGTGACTAATGCTTGAACCTCATTCTCATCTGAACTGGTAAAAGAAAGAATACTCACGCACTCACAGATTTGGGTATAGAAATACATTTCATTCAACAGGGAAACAGGGAAAGAAGAGGGAACAAGATCAAGGGTAGATTAAGGGAAAGATTAGTTATAAGTAAAACAAACGCTTAAGGATGTACGAAAATAATTGTAGTGGCTTTTTTGTAGTGGCAAATAATTGGAAATGGAAGTTGCTCATCGGTTGGGGAATGGATGGAAAAAATGTATATTAATGCTATGGAATTACCATTGTGTTGTATGAAATGATAAAGGGAAAGATTTCAGGGAAGTTGGGAAGAGTGATACAAAATGAAGTAAGCAGAACCAGGAGAACAATTTATGTAATTGCAACAATATTGTAAAGATAAATAACTCTAAAACACTTAGGAATTCTGATCAAGAACAGGTAGGTGGTACCATGGATAAAGCATTGGAGTCAGGAGGACCTGAGTTCCAAATTTGACCTCAAACACTTACCAGCTGCGTGACCCTGGGCAAGTCACTTAACCCTTGATTGCTACCAAAAGATATTCTGATCAGTCCAACAATTAGTTATGATTCCAGAAGACTCATAATGAAACATGCTCCCTGACAGGGAGGTGAAGGACTTCAGAGTGAAGATTGACAATTATTTTATTCTGTGCACAGGGACAGTGCAGGATTTTTCGCTTGACTATATATTTGTAATGTAGGTTTTCTTTTTCTTTCTGTCTCAAGTAGAAAAGGACAAATTTTTTGCTGATAAAAAAGTAAAATTAAAAAGGAAAAACCCTTCGAGCAGTGAGAATTTTTCTAGCAATGAGAATTTCTAGCAACTGATAGAATGTCAGCTTCTTGAGAGCAGAGATTATTTCCTTTCCTTTTTTATCGTTTTATGCTTTTGTCTAGCACAGTGCCTTGGTGTACAGTAAGCACTTAAAATGCTTATTGGTTTAAAAGGAAAACAGGAGAGGGTATTTTGAAGGCAAGTAGATGATAGACAACTGAATTAGGTTAATTTAATTAAGTTAAATTAATTAAGATAATAGAATTAAGTGAGATATAAGTGGAGTACTCTTTTGAAATCCTATACAAATATAAAATATTTTAGTTGAAGGCATCGCTATGCTCCATCACTAAGGCTTGCTTCTTAGGTGCTATCTTGGCCACCATCCTTACTCTTGCTCTGCCTATATCTAGTCTATTGCCAAGATCTATAGATTTCACCTGCCAAACATCTCACATATACATCTCTTTCTCTCTTCTAATACTAATATTTCCTCATGCCTGCCTGGACTATTTCAGTAGCCTCTTGGTTGTTCCTCATGTTTCTCACCCTCCAGTTCATCCTGCACTTAACTGCTGAAGGAATCTTTCTGAAGCCCAGGTCTCTCCTCCCTCCCCTTACTCAATAAACTCCAGTGGCTCCCTGTCACCTCCAGGATCAAACATAAAATTCTCTGGAGTTCAAAACCCTTCATAACTTGGCCTCCTGCCACATTTTCCGCTAGTTTTTTATTTTCTGCATCTCTCATCTGTTGTTCTTCTTAAACCTTATACCTCCTGTTTCTCCCAACCCCTCTCCATGTACTCTTTGATCCAATACCACTGGCCTCCTTGCTGTGGTTTGACCAAGATACTCATCTCCTGCCTCTGGGCATTTTCACTGGCTGTCTCTCCTTATCTTGGCCTCCTGACTTCCTTGGGCTTCCTGTGAGTCCCAGCTACTATCCCACCTACAAGAAGCCTTTTCCCAATCCCCTATTACCTTATCTCTGTTGATTTATATCTAATCTATCCTGCATTTCTCTTGTTCTTAGTTGTTTATCTGACCTCTGGTTTCCTTGAATCCCAAGTCTAGTACCCTATCCATTATGCAACCTAGCTACCTCTTTGGAGGGGTTTAGGCTGTGCTTTTCGAATAAGTCTGCCCATGTCATCTTCATTATAGAAGAACTCTTGTGTTGATCAGTTCCTATGACACAAATATGAATTTCTGAATGTTCATCGTGGCTTGGTGCTGTACTGGTTCTTACCTGGAAGAATTCAACACCACCCAGAGATGTCATATGGGAATGAAATAGTCCTAATAATAGGGAACATTTATAGAATTCTTTAGGTAAGGTTTGCATGTGTCAGTGCAGAATGAGCAATAGGACAAAGCACTATTGGAGTTGGCAGAGAGAGGAGATTGTTGTGGGCAGTCATATGATCCACAGGCAATTCAACACAGTTGTTCGAGCGGTTATAATGTGCACTCGATTAACAGGTATTTATGGGCTGTCTACTGTGGGCTGGGCACTGTGCTATATGCTGGAGGATAAATCTATGAAGAATGAAAGCACCCTCATCTGTATGAATGTTGATTCTAATGAATAGTAATGTATAAGGCCTTCTGTTGGACATTGAGAAGTATACCTCTCTGAGCCTCAGTTTCCCTTATCTATAAAGTGAGGATAATATTTCCACCTATCCTACAAGGTTGCTAGGAGGAAAGTATTTTGTAAGCCTTATGAAAATTGTACCCATATATGTGTTATTATTTGCTTATTACAATACAGGTCAGTCAATCAACAGCGTTTATTCAATCGATGACTTTTATTAAATACCTTCTACATGCTAACCCAGTGCTAGAGAAGGAAAGCAAACAACTCTTTCCCTCAAGGACCTCACTTAACAAAGGAAACAAGAGATACATATAAATAAATACAAAATACAAAATAGAAGGTACAAAGTATCTTCTAACAGGCACTAGCAAGAAGTATTATTTAAACTGATCTTCGTAGAGATTCTAAGAAGCAAAGCCGAGGAGGAAGAGAATTCTGAGTGGGAAATGGATTGTCTTTTATGAGGACAATTCCATTGGAACATAAAGTGTGAAAGGGAATAATACATAATGAGCCTGGAAAGGTAAGCTGGAGCCCTACCAGGAGGGACTTTAGATGCCAGTTTTAGTTGATAGCTTTTATTTTTATATTCCTTCTCTCTCTCCTAATCAGGGAATCATCCCTTGTAACAAAGATTTTAAACGTAAGAGACTAAAAAGTAAAGATCTGTAAAACTAACCAACATATCAACAGAACTGGACAATATGCACAATTTACACATTATCCCATACCCATGATCCTCTGAGAATAATTTTGATATCTTTACTCAATTTAATCAGCATTTGCTCAATTCATTGTGATTTAAAGGGTATCAGTGATTTGTATTAGTGGATTCCATCCTTTGATGAGACTAATAAACTTCTTATTGCTTTGACTAAAGATCACATTACTGAATGAACCTTTCCAGCTTGAATCCTGAGTATCTTGCTGTCTTTGCTGATCTTAAGAAAGCATAAATGTCTGCTCCTGACTTAGGACTCCCAGATTACAGTAAGCCCATCATTCTCTTTGTACATGAATGAAGGGAGCTGGCTTCTGGGATCCTAACTCAACCATCACACCCTGTGGCTTATTCAGCCCAGCTGGATAATGTAGCAGTGAGCCTCCTGGCTTCCTTGGATTTCCTTCATGTCCCAACTAATATCCTACCACCCTTTTAGAGAAAGCATGTGATCTAATCCAAGCATGTTCCTTAATGGTGCAGTGCTCCTCACCGCAGATTGAGGCTCTATTGTGGTGCCATCAGACCTAAGCCTTCCCATCAGAGGTTTGCAAGGTATGAAGTGACTTTTAGGGGAAAGAGATCACCCCAAAACATTGTTCTTTTCTCAATCCTGCAACACTGTTCCCGGACCTACCTATCTCTCTGGTGATCTTCATATGACTGCACCTCAGTTGCTGATTCACTTGAAAAACCTTGCAATAACTTTGCTGATGTGCCTCCATGCTGTTTTCTATATTGATGGCTCTTCCTTCATGAAAGACAGTGAATATTACACTGGAGACTTTGTGGTCTCAGACCCTAAAACAGTTTGGGCGTTTGGGCAGCTCCATTGCTCCCTAACCTAAGTGCCTAGGCTGCTGAGCTGATCCCCCTCACTGAAGCCGTCACTTTGCTGCTGAAAAGAGTGCTACCATTTACACTGACTCTCATTACACTTTAGTTATTTGTTATGCCATCAGGATGTTGTGGTTGCAACGGAGATTCTTCACTTCCTCCAATGCAGGCTAGGCCCAGGCTGTTCATTGTTCTGCTTATGCCAACGGAACTGGCCCTGTCTTTCTCTCTCTCTCTCTCTCTCTCTCTTTCTCTCTCTCTCTCTCTCCCTCTCTCTCTGTCTCCCCTGGGCAAACGTGCTACAAAGTTAGCTGCTCTAGAAAGTCCTTCTCGAATGCTTTGTCTCAATGACTTTTCATACCCTACTGACCACTCTCTCTTCTCCAACGGCTCCGATATCAAGCAATGGCATCTTGTTCCCTACACCGATACTGGGGTTGAAAAATGGAAACAGCAAGACAAGGCTAAAAAGGTTTCAGGGGTCTGGGTGACTGAGGAAGGTAAGCCACACCTCCCCGGACTTTCTATCGCCAGGCATGCCTTTTCATTCATAAGGAGGGGGCCATTATGGCACACAAGGGATAATTGATTCAATTAGGCAGGAATGGATTGCTTCAGGCATTTCTCCCAGTAGCCTACAAGTCCAGCTTGTCTGGCTTTCAGTCAACATGCATTTCAAGCATGCTTTTGGTGGCTGTCCTTTAGCTTCTATGTCTTTTGAACACTTGCCAGTTAATTTTGATGCCCAAAGCAGGTCATCATAAACACTGCCTTGTTATTCTTGACAAGTCACAACTTTGTAACCAAAGTTCTCATCAAGGAAATTGTGCCCAGGTATGGCCCACCTGCCTGCATGGACTCTGATAGAGGATCTCATTTCACTGATTCTGCTCTCTCTCAAGTATGTTCTAATCTGGGCATCTCTCCACATTCCATACTATCCTCAAAGTTCTGACCAAGTTGAAAATACGACTAAAGAGCTTAAAGGATGTGATTGGTAAACTATGCTTTGAAACCCATGTGAGAAATGGCCTGATGTTCTTTCTCTCTTTGGCTTTGTACTATCTGTGTAGCAGACCAAGGTAGGAATTACATATTTCTTCTTATGAAATGCTTTTTTGGTCACCCTCCTACAAATGCAAAACCTTTTCCCCTGGTGTATACATCCTTGCCCAGTGGATGCTTCCTGTATGAATAGATTTGAAAGAGCCTCACGATGAGCAATAGTTCAAAGTGGACCTTTAGACTTTTCACTGCATGATTTTTGTCCTAGTGACTTCAGGAACATAGGGGTGAGGGCACTTATTTTTTTTTAACTTTTATTTTGGTAATCCTGTTTAGTCTTTTGCATCTTTGGTTTATGATGCTAGTTGAGACAGTATCTGAATATAGATGAGGATTTTCTTTTTCTTTTTTTTTAATTTTTAGTTTTCAACACCCACTTTTATGAGATTTCGAGTTCCATATTTTTTTCTCCTTCCTCTCCCCCCTCCCCAAGACAGCAAAGCAATCTAATATAGATTGTCCATGTACAATTATATTAAACATATTTTGAGGTTTTTCTTAGGCACTACTTTCACTTTTGATTTTGCTGCCTCTACCTTTTACCTTGGGGACACTCCTCCTCCAGGGTATATCTGTATCTGCTAAAGGAAGGAGAGCTTTGCTTGTAAAGCTTATGCTAAAGGAGCCCTTTGTTTCTCCCCAAATGGTTGGAGATTATTTGCTATCTGGTGATTCTAACATTTCTGCCTATTGCCATTATGGTGTGGCAAATGAGAAAGGTTATAGAAAGATGTAGGTCATATCCTTGTGCCATCATAGTAAATGAGCGGACTATACCTTTTCTTTTGTGGATTCCAGTGTCATGATTGATCATTGTACTAACTCCATTGGGAGTTTATCATTGTTGGGATGATGATATTGCTGACCCAAGCAGGAGACATATGTTCCAAGAAAAGAGACTCAATCTGATGTAGTTCTTATTAATTATAGCCAAATATATAAGTGCTGTTCCATAATAAATATATTTTGAAAATAGGACAGATGGCCCTGGAGTCAGGAACACCTGAGTTCAAATCCAGCCTCAGACACTTGCTAGCTGTGTGACCTTGGGAAAGTCACTTAACCCTAATTGCCTCCAAAAAAAAAAAAAGAAAAAGATGAATGTGTAGAGACAGATAAAGATGATGCTGAAATAGAGAAATCAGAATGTAAAACTCTGAAGCACTTTTGGGCATGAGTTATTCAATTATAGTTGAAGCATATGAAAATATGGAGGGATCTAAGTCCTGTTCAGCTGGGGAATGTACACAAAGGTGAAAGGAAGACTGCAAAACCACCTAGCAATATAATCCCTGTTATGTTATCAGTTTATTTTATTGCTGTCTCTTGTCCTTGGGAAAAAATATCCACCCACCCCAAAGGACTGCTTGCAACATGCATTTGATTTGAATACAAAGAAGCCAGCTCTGAACTTAGGGGAGAGCGAGAAGGTAATGGTTGTAATAATGAAGAAGGCATTGTAGAACAGCATCTCTTTGACTCTATCATACCTATCTGTGCCCCAAAGAATGCTGAGGGCCTCACCTGTGCTGGCATAAGTCAAAGACATAAAGCCCTCAACTCCATTCAGAGCAGTTGTCCCAATAGGGCAGGAATTGTTTGGTGGTTAAACTCTAGTTCTGAGGCAGGAATGTTTTATTAGACCAATTTTACCTAAGTGGGAAATTACTCATTGTCATGGATGGAAGTCTTCATCTAAGAATGAGTGGGTTTTGAATAATGCTATTATTGATATGCATAGCCAGATAGGTCATAAACTACATTATGCTAAGGTTATAGGGCCACAGGGGTGTTGGATTTGGCAGTGACTTCATAGACTCATTCCTGACTCTTGGTTTGCATTTCCTGTTAATGCTAGCAAGATCATGTCAAAGTGAGAGGCAGTAATCTTTCTTTTATTGGGCCATCTGCATCTTTTGTTTCTGCTAGATGTATTATAAATAGCAGTTCTTGGGATCCAACTAACTGAGCCACCCCAGGCTCTATGAAAATTAAGCCCCTCAGATATTTCCAGGTCAAATTTTATACCTTATCACATAATGTGACTCAAGCAAAATTTAAATCTAGGCTTCTTGCCGTGACCAATCCCATACCAAATTTCACTCTCTGTGCTAAAAAAGTAAAACTAATGACTCTAAAATTAATGCAGGACACTCAGTAATTTTATTTTCACCATTCTGAATGTCAATAATATATCTTCCTTTATTTGTGCTTTAACTCAACTTTTCAAAGGAAATAGTGGCTCTCCCTCAAATCTTTCCTTTGCAATGGTCATCTACAATGGCCAGATATTACTAATGGTACCACAAGAATTGCTGAGTTACTATAGGGACTGGTGACCCCTGGGCAGTTTTTTGTTTGTGCTGGAGTTGTTTCCTCTTCTCTCCTACCAGGATGGTATGGAATCTGTGGGATAGCCTAAGTGCGCCTGTGACTGTTACAGACCAATCTCTGGGGTTAGCAGGAACAAAAACTACTCAAAACATGGGGTCCTGTTTGGATCAATCAAAACATTGATCCAAAAGAAGCACAATGTGGGTGGGTGATAGTAAGCCTGTAGCACACCTTGGTGTACTATAGACTATTGCTTTTTGTGGACTCTAATTCCTAATCTGGGAATGACTGCAGTGATAGATTCTGGCAAGAATTTGTCTGGTGACCTTGAAAGACATCCTCAGCATACATCTGCAGACATTCAACTCACCACAGCTGCTGTTTTTGGCTAACAGTGGAACTTGACTTGGTAGCTCCTATGCCTACAAAAAACTGCATGGCACTAACATTCTAATTGCTGCACAAAGGGGAACCCATGACATTATTAACCAACCCTGTTGTTCTTCAGGTGATATCATCAGGAATGTTCATGAGCTCCAAAGAATTGTGAATGATACTTAACAAATAGCCAGCCCATGAAACCCATGGCACCCCAGGTAGTGGGAATTGTTGGGACTTTTCATCTTGGTTTTTTGTGCATCACCAATTTGCTCTAAGACAGTAGAATTTTCTCCTTTACTCTCAGATAGACTTTCACCATTCTGGGTATTATCATCCTTTTCTGGCTGTGTATTAACTACTGTACCACATGTACCTCTAAATTGATCTCAAGGTTGGTTTCGATATTCAACTACGAATACTGATTATTTCTTTTTATCTCCAAAGATTCTATCTACTATTTGCTATGATCTTGCCTGCTATGGCTGCGGATTGTGGAGAGCTTCAGCTATCTGAATTCCAGGAAAATCTGGTAGAAGTCATTACCTCCTTAGGACTCTCCTCTCCAAGGTTGGAATTCATGAGTCAGCAGGGTGCTTTCTCTTCCTCATATTTGACTGGACATCCTCACCTAAGTGCTGTTCTTTCCAAGCCCATGTATAAGGACTTTGAGTTGCTCCAGCAGGACCATTGTGTAGTTTGTGGTGACAAAGCTACCAAAGGACACTATAAGGGTCCTGCATGTGCTTCCTGTAGATGCTTTTTTGGTAACCAGATTTTAAAAGGAAGCGGAAAAAGTCAGTTTTGTAAGAGTTCCACCAATGACTGTAAAATTACAAAGTCCAACAGACAAGCTTGTCCATCTTGTCGCCTTAAACAATGTTATCAAGCTGGTATGGCTCCCCGAGACACTGAAACCCATCTGGGGATTCTTCGGCGGGAAATTGAGTTTCTTCCTCAAGAGAAAGTACAATTTATTTCTTCACTTGTGCAGTCACAAATTAATGAACTGACTCCCTTCCTTAACCTTTTACGATTCATATATTCCAAAAAAGAATAGTCTATGACTTCTTTAAGATGTCCTTGTATTCTGACTAGTTGTTGTTGCTCATGTTAAATTCTGTATTTTATTTTGTTCTTAATAGCATGAGCTTTTCTCCAGTACATCCAGAAATAGCCCTGTCAAGACATGCCACCATCTATCTAAGAATTGGAAATAGAAGGGATGCCCATTGATTGAGAAATGGCTAAACAAACTGTGGTTTATGATTGTGATGGAATATTGTTGTGGTATAAGAAATGACAAGCAAAGACTTACTTAAACTGATGCAAACTGAAGCGAGCAGAACCAGGAAAACACTGTACATAGTAACAGCACTATTCAACAATGAAGAATTGTAAACGACAGCTATTCTCAGCAATACAATGATCCAAGACAATTCCAAAAGACTCATGATAAAAAATGTTACCCACATCCAGAGAAAGAACCGATATTGTTTGAATACAGACTGAAGCACACTAATTTTCACTTTCATTCTTTTTTTTTTTTTTTTTGAGGGGGAGGGCAGGGCAATTGGGGTTAAGTAACTTGCTCAAGGTCACACAGCTAGTGTGTCAAGTGTCTGAGGCCGAATTTAAACTCAGGTCTTCCTGACTCCAGGGCCAGTGCTCTATTCACTTCACCACTTAGCTGCCCCTTTCTTTCATTCTTTTTCTTTTATTGGAGTCTTTTGACTAATTTGATTATTTGACTAATATGGAAACGTTTTACATGACTGTACTTGTATAACCCATATCTGATCACTTACCCTTCCAGGGAGGGGGGAAAGATAGATTTTGGAACTCAAAACTTTTTTTAAAAAAGTTAAAATTTGTTTTAACATGTAATTGGGGAAAGTACTATATATATGTATAAAATTTTTTAAAAGACATTCTATGGATGACAGGCCATCTGTGGATTCCTCCTGCTTCCAAGGGGATGCTGAAGGGTCTATCTAGCTCTTCAGTATTTGATTCCAAGGAGCTGGCCTACACTTTAGTCTCCCTACTGCTTCTGTCTTTTCCTTTCTCTCAAATTATTCCTGTGATATTTGTGGAGATCATTATGGGTATTGTCATGGAGCTTTTACTTGTTATAGGAAAGAAGCCTCTTCTTTAATGTAGTATCTGGACTGGTAATTGCATTACTAATAAGAGAAACCAGATGAAGTGTTCAGCATGCCATTTGAAAAAATGTTATTGGCTAGGTATGAAAAAAAAGGGATAAAGAAGGTTGAGGGAACTAATTCAGCAGACCTTCTGAAAAAGTTCGTTAAACAAAAAGCCACATTCAGGCAGCAGGAACTTCTACATTAATGAAGACTGCCACCAATCTATCCCCAGAAATAGAGAGATAAATGGTAGCTCTAGGGAAATTCAGTGTCTCTCTTACAACTCAGATTGATTACATTTCCCGGTTTATCCATGATTCTATTAACTCTTTTCAAAATCAAAGAAATGCTTTAGTGCAATTGGTTATGCAAACTTTGGAGCTATGGAAAGACTTTGATAGCCTCTTTACCAATCCCTAGGCTGACCTGTTACTCTACCATTGCCTTATGATGTCTAATGTTTTCTTACTAGTTTTAATCTCTGACTGTTTAGTTATCCTAGCATGATGGCTGCTCCACTCTTTGGAAGTAGTCTGCAGGCCCAAGATACTCAAGGAGATCAGTTTGCTTCTGTTACAATCACCTGGTAAGCTTTCATACCCATCTATCACCATGGCCCAACAATCCTTCATACCTTTTGGCTGTGATGTATATTGCCAGTATACTTTAACATCTGATAGGAGAGAAGAGGAGAACATTCATCAGGATTCCTTAATTCCTGTGCCTTCTACATCTCAATCCAAATTTACCAAAAGCCGAGAGTGTGAGGAGTTCCCTGCCAGTTGTCATTTGGGGATTTTTAACTGCTAAGCCTATGCCACTTTTTTGGCCACCACCCATTGAGGAAAAACTAATTCCCATGTTTGCAAGGCAACAACTACCCTATTAATCTCTTTACTAGGAGACCAGAAGACAGTGCTCAGATTGCTATCTGAACAAGTGCCTTTATTTGAGTATGAGCTTTGCTGCTAGGAAGCTTAACTGCTCATGGGTTCATCAGTAGTGATAGTTGTTAGACTATCTTAATACCTCAGGCTTTCCCTTTACTATGTCCTCTCTGTGAAAGTTTAAGAATAGACTCTTATTGCCTTTGTAGGATTTGATTATGGTTTGCTCTGTCCATCTGTCCCAACTGCCTGAGTCTAACACAAAGGAGAATGAAAGCCCTGTCTTCCTTTATCTATCCTTCCTCCCCCCTCACCTGTGTCCCTCCTTTCTTGTCTTGCCTGACTTACCATGTTCCTGGATCCTCATCCCAATAGGTTACTGATTCTCCTTCAACATTGGGACCATCTCACCTTGTGCCAATGAAACTCTCCCCAACACTTACTCTTTCTTTTGTCTGGTCTCTGGTGGGTTACTGGTATGGGGCCCTGTGTTGTGACAGCTGTGGGTATTTCTTTAAAACTGTAGCAAAGAAAAAAAAATGGTTTCAGGTACAGGAATGTTAATGACTGCACCATCATCTTGACTATCTGCCTAAATTGTCCAGCATGTGACTTGAAGAAATGCTACATCGAGGATGGTGAGTATATGATTATGCAAACATTTCTCAGCTGCCAAGTGTCTTCCACATCTAGATGGGCTTGTTCATAAACAATTGCCTATTCATGAACATAAGGAAGATAGCTCCATTTCTGCTCGCCAGCAGCCACCACAGCTTGGCCTTCGCCCGCCTGAATCTCCACCTCCACAAATGACTGCAGATCCACCTGGTACCAATACCCCCATCTGCACCTCTGCATCTCAGTCTTCTGTGTCTACTTTTCCTTCATATACACCAGCTATGACTGAGCTGTGCCATTCCTCCACTCAATCTGTTTCCATCTTTACTTTTAGTTCACAAGCTTATGAAATGTCCTATACTCGAATGATATAACCCTTTTGTTGCTCAAACTTTTAGAATGCCTTACTATGATGACTCCTAGCATAAGCCCATGATGTTCTGTGTTGTCTGTAAGAATACCCCATCCTACCACTATGATAATTTTGTTTGCAAGAACTGTTTCAACTTGTTCCTTGAATGCCAAAGAAGCTAGCCCATGTCTCTTTTGTGCAATGCAACATGTGTATTGGATCCTTCTCACCCTACCTATATACAAGCTTGCTTCTTTTTTTAAAAATTTTTATTGATATAATTTAGTGTTACATTGACTAATTTCTTCTAATACCCCTCCTTTCACAAGAACCATTTCATATAACAGAGGCTATTTTTTAAAGGGAAAAAAATGAAGAGAAAAAAAAACTTAACAAAACTGATAAGCAACAGATTTGAGGGGTTTGTTTTCTTATTCAATTTGTAACTCTTTTGTTTTATTGGATTATTTAATTCATTCACTTGCAAATTTATAAGAGTTAGGTTTACATTTTTATCCTTGTCTCTAATATATGGCTTTCTTTTTATGAATTTTATGAATTTGGAAAATATTCATCCACTTTAAAGATATTATTGTTTCTTAAGTTATTTTTGATTAAGCTATTTTAAGGAAACCTTATTTGCACAGGTTTTCGTCTCTTCACCCTTAAATTCCTCCCTCCATTCTCCAATTGACAAATGGCCAAAGGATATAAAGCAGGAGCTCTCAGGAGAAACCAAAGCTATTGTCAGTTAAAAAATGCTCTACATCACCACTGATAAGAGAAATGCAAATTAAGACAATTCTGAGGTACCACCTCATACTCATAAGATTGGCCAATGGGTCAGAAGATGAAAATGACAAATGCTAAAAGGGATGTAGAAATATAGGGGCACTGATACATTGCTGGTGGAGTTTTGAACTGGTCCTGCCATTCTGGGGAACAATTTAGAACTATGCCCAAAGGGCATACCCTTCGACCCAGCTATATCACCACTAGGTCTACACCCCAAAGAGATCAAAGAAAAAGGAAAAGGAACCAAACACAAATATCTACAGCAGTTCTTTTTGTGATGGCAAAGTATTGGAAATTGAGGGGATGTCCATCAACTGAGGAATGGCCTAACAAGTTATGGTATGTGATTGTAATTGAATACTATTGTGCTATAAGAAATGATGAGCAGGATGCTTTCAGAAAAACCTGGAAAGACTTATATGAACTGATACAAAGTGGAGTGAGCAGAACCAGGAGAACAGTTGTACACAGTAACAGTAATATTGTGCAATGATTAACTGTGTAAGACTCAGCTATTCTTAGCAATACAAAGATCCAAGGCAATTCTAAAGGACTCATGATGAAAAAGGCTATACCTCCAGAGAAAGAATTAATGGAGTCTGAATGCCAATAAAATTATGCTATTTTTTCACTTTATTTTTTTCATTTATTCCTTTTGGTCTGTGTCTTTCACAACATGACTAATTAATAACCCAGCTAGCAGCTCCTGTGGGGGCGTAAGATCCCCCCACAGCCAGCACCCAGGAGGCTGCCGGGACCCAGGAGGCTGCCAGGATCCAGGAGGCTGCTGGAAAAGCACAGGTTCTTTTTATCTGCTTAAACAAGGAAAGCACGGTGAAGGGGTTGACCAGCTTACTTTAATCCAACATTCAGTTAGCATACAGACAACATTCATTTAGTTCAGGGGAAAAAATGCCAGCATTCAGTTAGCATTCAGTTAGTTCAGGGGAAAGAACCAGCACCCTGAGGTTCAGAACATTCATTTAGTTTGGGGGAAAGGAACCAGCATCCCGAACCTCAAAACCAAAATACAAATAAATTACAAATATCAACAGACAGACCCAATACAATTCATAGTTACCAACATCTGGGCTCGGCCCGAGAGCAAGGGCTGGCCCAGAGTCACGCTCCCCACTGCTGCCGTACCAACCGGAAAAGGAAAGAGGGCTCTTCAAGCAGTCCTCTCCCCTCTTATAGAGTTTTTGACATCATCAAGCGCTGCCTGAGATCGGGCTGATTGGTTCTTGAGTTGGCCCCTCCTCCTAGGGTAGACCAGGTTAACACCCAATAGGGAGTGGCTCTGGAGTTAACACCTCCCCTCAGCCAGCCCCATGGCTCATCACACAGGAAGTTCTCTGCTCGCAGGCCATGAGTCTCTGGACTTCCTGCCCAAGAAGAGGTCACACAGGAAGTTCTCTGCTCCCAGGTATGGCCCAGTGAGGCTCAATGAGGTAAGCTGAGTCACTCAAAGAAAACAAAAGGCCACTCTGGCTACACTAATATGGAAATATGTTTTGCATGATTACACGACCTATATCAAACTGCTTACCATCTCAGGGAGAGGAGAGGTGAGGTAGGGAAAGAGAAAATTTGGAACTCAAAATTTTGAAAAATGAATGTTAAAAATTGTCTTTGTATGTCATTGGGGAAAAAATAAAATATACATATTTTTAAAAGCTAAAGCTATAGCACAAAGGAGAACATGAAAAAAAAAAGTCATGCTCTTCCCCCCCGCCCTTGTTGTCACTCAGTAGGGGACTACCTACCTTGATATTTTGCATCATCCACAGAGGACTGCCCTCTATGTGTCCTTAGGCCTTAGTGGAGAGGGGAATTTTGAGTCTAATTTTTATACTCCTACTCAATTTAATCAGTACTTACTAAATCATTATGTTTTAATGGGTATCAGTGATTGTCTTACTGAGTTAAGTAGAATAGAATTTAAGTTTGATTTAGTTATGTTAACGCTGTGAGAATAAGAGCCATTATTCACTATGTTCTTCCTAATATTTCCAAGCTCTGCCTCAGTTTCCTTTTGTTGCAGATTGGATTTTTTGTGGCCCATACTTCCATCTCTGCAAAGAGCAGAGGGAGAGGCCAACCTGGGCTATTATAATTACATAGTGCTCAGTGATGTTTAATGTCATCATCATTATTGTTTTCTTTGGCGTTGTCACATATGGATATTGATTCTTTGGCTCTGTTTACTACACTCTGTACTTTATGTCTTCCCATGTTTTTCTGAGTTTTGCATAGTTGGCAATATTTCATTACATTCATGACCCACAATTTGTTTAGCTATCCCCTAATTAGGAAGCACCTACTTTGTTTTCAGCTTTCTCCAAAAAGTGCTGTTGGGAATATTTTGGTGTAATATGGGATCTTTATTTCTTTGACCTCTTGGGGCACATGCCTACTTTCACAGGTGACCAGATTGCTTCCCACTACTGGGTGGTCATAATCAGGTGGTCTAGCACTAGAATCAATGTGCTTGGGATCCAAAGTTACATATAAATAAATATGTATAAATTATTTGTTATAATTATTTGTTTTTATCCTCTCTACATTCCATTTCCATGTTCCATTATCCCTTAACACTGAGGATACAAATAACTTATGTTATAATTGGAGAAGATGACATGTAAAATCCAGGACTTGAAGTATGGAAAGTCTAAACTCACTGGAATGAAGGTGGGAGGATTATCATAGATGTAAGCACTATCTAAACATTCCCTTTAGTTCTCCCTCTAGCCCAGCACTCACCTCTTAGAGGCAGGAATAGATCATTATCTGAAGGACTACAGAAGAGACTAGAATGAGAGGCAAGGGATGCTGCAGTACCCCTGAATACATACCAGTCCATTAGAAATTATTTTGAGGGCACAGATTGTATTTTTTTTTCTGTTTCCCCAATGTCTAGCACAATGCTTGGCAGTCAACAAACATTTAAGGGCACACTATGTACCAGGAACCATACTAAGCTCTAGAGATAACAAATAAGGACAAAAGACAGACCTTGCCCTCAGGAAGCCCTCTGTCTAACCCCGGGAAACAATATGCAAAAAAACCATGTGCCAAGTCAGTTGGTCAACAAACATTTATTAAATGCCTCCTATATGCTGGGCACTGTGCTAAGTACCAGGGATACAAACAGGGGCAAAAGACAGTCCCTGCCTTTGAGGAGCTCATAGTCTAATGAAGGACACAATAAGCAAACAAATATATAGAAACAAGCTATATGCAAGATAAATAGAGAATCATCAAAAGAGGGAAGAGTTCTAAGAGGTATGGGAAATCCCTATAGAATATAGGATTTGAGTTGGGACTTAAAAGAAGCCAAGGAAGTGAACAGGCAGAGATGAGGAGGGACAGCATTCCAGGGATGGGGAACATACAGAGAACATGCAGCTGAAAGATGGAAGGTCTTATTCCTGAAATAGCTAGGAGGCCATTGTCACTGGATAGAAGAGAGTACATGGGGGTAGTGGGGGTAGTGTTAGACATAAAAAGGAAGGAAAGGAGGGAGAGGAAGACTTTAAAGGCCAGACAGATGATTTTGTATTTGATCCAGGAGGTGATGCTGATATTGGGTGAGTTGGAATGAAGTGAGGCAGAGTTGTACAAAATGGTCACTGTTTCTTCCAGAGCCATAGGAAGTCCAGTGGAAAGACAAAAATCAGGATGCCTGGTAATGGCTGGGGATATGCAGTGGATGACCTTGGTGTCTTTAATATCTGACCAAGCTCAAAGTGCTCCACAGTGCCTGCTTCAGCCACCTTCAGGGCCACTGGAACAAATTGTTCTCATCCACCCATTCTGCCTGGGGGGAAGCCTTCATGTGCTTGGGATAGACACCTTACTAACTTACTATGGGTTACTCTCAACCTGGTTTATCCTGTCTGCTGAGACATTTTACTAGGGCATGGCTGCTTTCCCAAGCTACAGCTGCTTGGAGCCACAGGTGAGAGTTGAGTGTTAAGTAGACAACAAAGGTGGATGAGCAGCTCTGGAAAGGACTCAGCAAGCTGTCTCACCAAGTCCTCCTTGAACACCCATACAACCCAATTCTGGAGGTAATAGGGAGGCAGTGGAGTTTATTTAGTAGAAGAGGTGACAGGGTCAGAACTGCTTTAGGAAGATCACTGTGGTGGCTGAATGGAGGATGAAATGGACGGAGGAGAGCCTTGAGGCAGCAAACCCACCAGCAGGCTATTGCAACAATCCAGATGTGAGGAAAAATGTCGCAAAGATGAAAGTGACAGGTGAAATTGGACAGGTGAGAGATAAGGAGGGGTTGAGGATGCCAATAAGGATGTGAGCCAGAGAGCCTAGGGGATGCTGTTACCCTCTACAGTAATAGAGGGGTGGGGGAAAGATAAGTTCAGTTTCAAATGTGTTGAATTGAAGATGTCCACCGGACATCTAGTTCCAGATACCAACAAGATTAAATATATATATGTGTGTGTGTAGGTATATATACATACATATATTCATGTGTATATATATGTTTATATATACAGGATAAGCTGGGAGTAATCAACAGAGGGAAGGATTGAGGTGAAAGACCTTATATTTCCTATCATCCAACCCTCTCATCTTACAGATGAGGTTTAGGTTAAGTGACTTGCCCAAGGCCATGCAGATAGTAAGTGGTAGGTTCAGATTCAGACTTAAGTCCCACTACTGGAAATCCACTGTCCCGTGTTGCCTTCACAGCTGGTGCTCAGGAAATGTCTGTTCAATTGAATGATACAGCTAAGCAATACCATATACTAGGATGATAGTAACAACTTGTTTCTAGAGTATTTTATAATTATAAAGAAGCAGTGTAACAGACAGAGGGCTGGTTTTAGACCTCTGCCTTGGAGGCTTTTATGTGGCAGTCTTGGGTAAGCTCCTGGAGGGCAGGAAAAGTTTGTATTTTGCTGGTACATTATTTGTATTTCCAGTGCTTAGAGACCCATATCTCACACAGAACTTTGGGAAGGGTTTTGAGGAGACAAAATGAACTGATGTTAGAGGAGTAGTGGAAAAATTGATAGTACCATTTCTCAGCTGTGTGAATCTTGGGTTTCTTTTTATGAAACTTTTATATCTATAAAATAGGGATATGTACCCAAGCTCTATCAGGAGACAATACAGGTGGAAGTACTTTGCAAAATCAAAGTCTTATGCAAAAGTAATGTTGGTTATTATGTTAAAGATTAGGGGAGAGGATTTATTAGGATTCTCCCAAGGTATGTCAAGTACAAATAGTCGGGGTCAGTTCAAGGGAAGAAAAATTGAGGTATTGCACAGAGAAATGATTTATCCAAAGTCTCAATGCCTTGGGTCAGAATTAATTGGGAAGAGTGGATAGTGTAGTGGGAAGAACACGGGTTGGAAGGTTCTAGGTTTGATCCTTGGCTCTGAGATTTATTAGCTGTGTGACCTTGGGCATATCTTGGAGGCAGCTGGTGGCTGGGCCTGAAGTCAGAAAGAGTTCCACTGTCACCTCAGACAGTAGCTGTGAGTCCCTGGGCAAGTCATTTCACCTGCTCCCCTCAGTTTCCTCGTCTGTAAAATGGGATAACAGCATCCACGTTGTTGTGAAGACCAAATGAGATAAAACTTCTAAAACGAGCTTAGCATAGTGCCTAGCACACAGTATTCGCCATTCCTTTCTCTTATTAACTAACTTTTCTATTGTGATAGGGTTATCCCAAGATTCCCCACGATCAGAACTCCTCCATTAATAATTCTTTCTCCAAAACTCCACCAGAACACTGCAGAATCACAAGGTCCCAGGTTCAGTGGACCAGCATTTATTAACAGCTCAAAATTCTAAGCTAAGTGAAGTGTACACAAAGAAATGAAAGCAAACAAAAAAGCCACAGTCACTGCCTTCAAAGAGTTCCCATTTTAATGGGGGAAGAAGTGCAAAAAACTACACATACAAGATATGGAAGCAAACAAAGCATTGAGGGTGGCGGCAGAGAGAAGTGCTTTGAAGAAAGCTATGGAGAGAGGAGGTGGGGCATAGGGGCAGCCGGAGCAAAGACACGGGGTCAGGAAAACGTCATTTTGTATTTTTTTTCTTTATTTCGTCAGTGGCCACCGCCAAAGTACTCAGCTCCAAGTGGGGAGCCTCAGGGAAGATGAACTCCTTCCTCCGCTGCTACACCAGTCCTAGAAAAGCAGATAAGATCTACTTCCTGTACTGTATTCAGAGGTAGCGCTCCGGGGCCCAGAGCCACCTCCAGGACTCGGATCAGGCGTCCCGAGGAAGGAGAGGAAATCGCCCAGCGGGCCTGGAGCTGTCAATTTCTCAGGGCCCTCCCCGCTTCCTCCCTGGTCCGCCCAGCGACCTCGGGTATGCGGGACTCTGACCGCCGCGCCCCTGGACTAGCACAAACCCCTCGAAGCCCCACCGTCCGAGCCCCTTTTTTATGGGGAGGGTCAATTGCCCTCTCGGATAAGGCACCCCCACCCTCTTTTACGGGGGGGGGGTCAGTGCCTCTCGCGAATAAGAGACCCTCACCCTCTTTGTTACAGGGGAGCTTAGAGGTGTAAGGCGGCCGGGACAAGCGGCCAGGTGTCTTCTCTTCTCCTGAGGGCATGGCCAAGATTCCATGGTCGTGAACCTTGGCCTGGAGGAGAGGCCGCCCCCCCCCCCAATCCCCCGATCCTGGGATCTGCCGGGCTACTGCCCCGGGGAGGAGAGCAAGGCGCCTTTTGGGAGGGCTGCAGACGTCAATCTTAGCCAGGTGAGGGGAAGGGCAGGTCCGGGGGTCGGTTTTCCGCCGACAAAACCCCAAAACGCGGCCAGGAAACGGGAAAGGTGATTCACCGGCCTCACGTGGGAAACACCGGGTCCTGGAGGGGGCGGGGGATCCTTCCCAGACGGGGCGATGCCCGCAGCTCGCAGATCTCCAATCGGGAGGCTCGATGAGATCACGTAGTGCTGGATCGCTCCTGCGCTGGGAGGGGCGGACAGGGTGACGTCGATGGAGGGCGTGGCCCCCCGGGAGGAGGGCGGGGCGGGCGCGCAGGGTCACGTGGGGGCGCCCGGCCGGTTATAAGAGGGGCAGCCGGCGGCGTGCGCCGGCTAGGTGATGGCTGACGGGGCGCCGCGTGTGGCTCTTGAGTAGCAGCTGCGGGCAGCGCCGCGTCGTCGCTCGCTCTCGGCTCGGCCTCGGCTCTCTGGGCGGGAGGCTTCGCTTCTTTGCACTCCGTGCTGGGAGTTCTGACCGGGGCCGTCCTCCCGCCTCCGCCGCCGCCGGTTCCCCTTGGTGAGTAGCGGGGTCGGAGGGAGGAGGATCTGTGTCTCCGCAGAAGCCCAGACCGCCGCCCATCCCCCTCCGGGCGCTTTTGGCGGCTCCCCGCCCTGGGCGGCGCGCGCGGGAACCTCGGCTTCCTGGCCGGTCCGCGCGCTCTTTCTCTGCTTCTCGCGCCCTCCCTCTTCCCGGCTCGCGCGCGCGCGTCGCACAACGGTCGCGAGGGAGGCGCGCGCGGGCCTCCCCTCCCCCTCTCCCAGGAGCGGGTGCTTCCTGCCGCCGCCACGTGCCCGCGCCGCCCCCACCCAGGGGGTCCCCTCGCCGCCGCCCCCCCCCCTTGGAGGAGAGATGGTGCTATCGTGGGTTCTCGCCCCGCAGGATGCCCTTGAGCCTTCGCTGAGGTCCGCCATGGCGCTGTGCCCCCGCCTCGGAGCCCCCTGGAGCCCCCGGAGCCGGCAGCACCCCGAGATGCCCCTGTGCCGCGTATAGCGGTAGCCCCACCACGCGTGCCCGCGTTGACACTATTTAATTGTATGTAATATATATTATTTATTATAGCATCCTCATACCTCATTCACGCAGCCCCGCCCCAAGGAGCCCCCCAAGTCAGGCACCCCCGGGGAGCGGGAAGCATGGCCACCACCCTGGATCCCCTCGTGACGCTGGTCACGCCGCTGGCGCCCGCGGCCCCAGGGCCCCTCACCGACTATCTGTGGATGCTCATCCTGGGCTTCGTCATCGCCTTTGTCCTCGCCTTCTCCGTGGGGGCCAACGACGTCGCCAACTCGTTCGGCACGGCTGTGGGCTCAGGGGTCGTGACCCTGCGGCAGGCCTGCGTGCTGGCCAGTGTCTTTGAGACGGTGGGCTCTGTGCTGTTGGGGGCCAAGGTGAGCGAGACCATCCGCAAGGGGCTCATCGACGTGGAGCTGTATAACTCGACCCAGGCCCAGCCGCTGCTCATGGCCGGCTCGGTCAGTGCCATGTTCGGTGAGTGCTGGCCGGGGCTGGGTCCGGAGGGGGTCCTGAGCCCGGGCGAGGGCGCCGGCTCACCCGGCTTTCCCTGTGTTTCAGGGTCTGCCGTGTGGCAGCTAGTGGCTTCGTTTTTGAAGCTTCCCATTTCCGGTACCCACTGTATTGTCGGCGCGACCATCGGCTTCTCCCTGGTGGCCAAGGGGCAGGAAGGGGTCAAGTGGTCAGAACTGCTGAAAATTGGTATGTGCGGCACCGGTGGGGGCCAGGGGGCTGGCGGGTCTGGGAGACAGCCTGGAAGAAAAGGCTCATCCCGCCTGCCTCTTGTGCTTTCTCTCCAGTGTTATCTTGGTTCATCTCCCCGCTTCTTTCTGGCATCATGTCTGCAATTCTCTTCTTCCTAGTTCGATCCTTCATTCTCCGAAAGGTGAGTATATTCCGCTCTGTCATTGTGTACAGGGTTCACTCAGAGGTGCAACAGCTAACTCCAGATTGGGGTTAACAGGTAGGCTTGTGGTCTAGGGGCAGTGGAATCTTTGTAATTTTAAAATAAGGCAGAATCTGATTGGAAACAGGTTTAGAGGTCAGGAACCAGTGTTGCCAATTAAATACAAAAGGCCTGGCTATCCTTCCCAAGATATGTTTAGCAACATGAAGATTATCTTTTTTCATACTTATAGTGGATTGTGACCAGAGCATCATAGAATAGAAGATGGTCATTCTAATCCAACTCCCTCCTTTGACAAATAAGGAAATTGAGGCTAGAAAAGGGCCATATTACCCGCGACCAGGCCTGGGGGATGGGGATGGACGAATTTGAATTTGGGTTTTCTAACTCCCAAGTCCAGTGGTTTTTTTTTTTTTTTAAACTTGAACACACAGCTGCCCCCCACCCAAACTCTTCCAGGATTGAGATTTGTTCAGTCTTGAATCCAGCTTCCAATGGAGTTAGTTTCCAATAGGTCTGATTATAAAATCTGTTGCTGTCAAATCAGACCCCAAATTAACAGAGACAGTTGGGGATTGTGGTTGGCCCTGGTCTGCAGTTACATTTCCTTGGTGAACAATGTTATCTTCCCAGAGTATTTTGTGCTCTGGAGTGAGGTACCAAATCAGAAATTAGAGATGGAGAGAATAAAATCTATTAGGTCATCTAGTCCCTTGGGAAGCAGGGCTGTGAATTCTGTTTGTCTGGCCTGAAAGTAACTGTAGGGAAAGATCTTGTGTCACTTTCCTATGGAAACTTTGTAACTAGTAGAAGTGATTGTTGTCACTCATTTCCCACACGAACCTTGACTGTCGTAAGTGTTAGGCTGCTGGTAACAACCAGGGTAACTTAGCAACTGGAAAACTAGCACATGCTGACTTGGACTGGCAGCCAGCTTCACTTAGCCTGGTTTCCCGGCATGTCGCATGGAATCCTGGGGTACTTTGATGGGTAGAGTCAGAAGGGATCTGGGACTATTTTATTGGTTTTTCTTCTGTCCTGATACAAAAATACTGAACATTTCCCATCAGCTCCCACGTTTCCCTGACCTGCTTTGTTTTGAAGGCATTCTGAATGTTGTCTCAGCATGTGAGTTTATTCTTCAAATGGGACAGATCCCCCTGCTCCACAGATATAAGTATTGTCTGATAATTGCTTTACTGTGATATCAAAAGAGACCAATCTTGTAGTGAGAGTCTGTGTCTGAGTAAATTAGGGTTTTATTCTGAGATGGAGCCTGTAGTTGCTGCCTCCCAGAGTAGCGTCAGTTTAGTTTTCAGTGCCTGTGGTTTTCAGTATGAAGATATCCTGGGTTAGGTTTCTTGTTCGTTGGAAATTTGGAGTTAGTCATTTCTCATTCTCCAGGCCCTTTTCAAAATACATCAAAAAGGGGGAGCTCTGTTGGATTACAGATTCACTTTAGTGGCCATTTGGAGACGTGAATACAGTGAGGTGTACAGCCCTTGTGGACTTCGTGGGATTGTAGGAACTTTCATAGAATGTCTAGCACTGTCAGGCTGTCCTGTCATGGTCAGGTAGCAGAGACTGGCAAACTGCTCATCACTACCATGGTGAAGCTTCATAGTGTGGCTTAAGGATCCCTCCTTCCCATTCCCAGCACAACAGCCCCGAGTTAGTTGCCGAACTGGGCTTTCTTGAATGTCCAAGGCCATGTCTGTAGATGAGCATATTTAAAATCCCATTCCAAATGATTACAGGAATAATAAATAGCCCAGCTGTGGTGGGAAAGAGAGGGCAGAGATGGCATTCTCTGTGTATGATTTGGGAAAAATGTAACCCTGTGTTTTACCCATATTTTGTAGCTAATCTGAGGGATGACTCTTGTCTTTGAATAATACCGGAAGGCTTAAAATTGAGACCTCAGAATGGTCTCAGGTTAATTAGAAGCTTCCACTGGATATGAATTCTGGCTCTTCTTTGTCTTTGAGACCCCCAGGCTTGGAGGAATAAAGTCTGCTTGTGCCTCTTGGATGTCAGAGTGCTGGTGTACTGGACCCTTAAGATAACTGATTTTGTTTTCCTTTGGGACACACATTTCTGCTCATCTGACTAGTTCCTGAGCCTGTTTGGATGCAGTGGAGTTTACATCAGGCAGCTGGCTTAAGTAGTTTGCAGGTTGTTTTCTGCTTGGTAAGAGGCTTAAAGTTAGACTTAATTCCAGCCTCAGAAAATATTTGAGTGCCTACTATGCCTAGAGTAATATGTTAAGCAGCTAGAAACATGCTTCAGTAGTAGTTCAAGGGCAGTTTGGTTGTAGAAGTGCCTTTATTTTACATTGTGCCTTTTTCTTTGGAACCTTTCCCCCTGGAGTGGCTTTAGAAGTGCAGTTTTAACATTTCTGTTATATTGACGTGCATAGAGAACATTGTACCCCAGGAGCAGGGTTGTTGACCATTTTGTGTCGTGGATCCCTCTGGTGGTCCAAAGTCTAGCAACCTCTTCTCAGAAAATAGTTTTAAATGCATAAAATGAGATACAAAGGACAACTATTAAATCGAAATAAAGATGTCACTTTTCCCTCTTTCCAAGTTGATGGCCCCCCCCCCCCCCGCCCCATGGGGGGTCAGGGTGTAGACCCAGATTACCGCTGTGCATAGTGCAGTTAACACGATAGCTTTCTTAGCATGTGTTCTTGTGGTACTTTTCCAGGTATTATGACAAGAAGGTTAGTTCTTAGGAGCTCACATTCTGAAGCCATAACAAACACACTGGACAAACCTTAGTCTGAAATGATGGTTCCAATGCATATTAGTTTCCTTCAGTGCATTTAGGAATTGGGGGCCTTGGATATGGCTGCCTGTTTGGATAATTACAAATTGGTTTAGATGTAGGTTTCCTTCTTGTCTAGATATATTTGGCAGTGCGAGCAGAATAGGTGAGTTGGCTGCTGCCACTGCCTCCACGTGCCCACATGCCCACTGGCACTGGGGCTCCCGCACAGATCTTGCACAATCTGGGGAAGGTTGAGAGGTGGAAAGAAAACCTTTCAGCACCTTACTACCTTGTGAGGAAGAAAACACTCCTCAGGGCTTGATTAAGAAGCTGGTGAACTAGAGAATCCATTTATTTTTCCTTTCTGCTTGTTTGACTTCTGGGGGAGAAGGGGTGGGGGTGGAGATGAAAAACTTGAGGTACGGAAACTTTTTAGAGTTTTTAATAGAAAGTAAGCTTGCATGTTCAGGGTTAAGTAAGTTAGGAATTCTGTTCACATCATTCATGATAGGACAGGAAAATAGTTAAATTATTGGAGGAGGAAGCTGAGACCTGGGTCCCTTGCCTGAGTCTAGTGTTTGTTGAGCTCCAGCCACAGGAGAGGCTTAGGTCCTTTCCTTTAGTACCAGCTCTGTTAGGGGAAGATTGGCCCAGATGAATTAACTGGTAGGACACACTAGCCTGACACAGCTCCGTTATGATTGACGTTTGGGATACAGCCATCACTGCTGGTGCTGCTGCTGTTACCCAGAGAATCTCCCTCTGAACAGAGTGGCTTCTGGGATTATTGACCTCGTGCTGGTCTCCCTTATATGCCATATCTAGAACACACCTATTTTGAGTTGTTCTGCTGCATTTTAGCATGTGGATCTCAAGGTACAAGCCATATGTGATAACAAAGGATGAAAACAGAGACTTGCAGTTGCTTCCGTGTGTCACACTATGGTGTTTTTATTTGTAACCTTAGCCTTGCTGAAGTTCTTACAGTTTTCTGTTGTCTGAAGAAGTCTTTGCTCTGGGACCAGGGTCCTCCCAGCTTTTAAGTCTTCTTAGAAGCACCTCACCACCCCCCAAATCTGGCTGTCCTAGACCCAGCCCACAATCTAGAACAGGGCTGGGAAAGCCTCTGACTTTGCCCTTTTATTTTTGTGCCTTATTAGCCACATTTCTGTGTAAAACTCAAATTCTGTCTGAATGTTTGCAGAACTTAATCCTTTCTGAAGAGAAAAGAAAAATTGGGTTCAGTTTTTCCAGTCTACACCCTAGTGTTTCCTTTCCACAAAGTGGCATAGAGCTGACCCTGGTCTTATTTGTTGTCAGACATTGCATCTAAAACCCAGCTCAGATGTAGAGGAATGAAAAAGCTAAGAAGGATATATAGAAATTACCATTTTGAATACTTTTTACTAATAGAATTTGCTTTTATGCTTCGGATTGGTTGGTTCTATTTCCAGGTAGCAAATTCTGAATTCTAGCCAATTCTGAAGCTCACCTAGTAAAAATCAATACAAGAGAATATCAATACTAAAATAATGCACAATTCTTGGGGATATATGGTCCATTTCATGACTCTGCCACATACAGAATGAAGAGGAACTGAGGAGAAACTCACCTGGAGGAGGACTTTGGATATATCAGTCTCTTTGATGTACCATTAACAACAGTTTTTGCTGCTGCTTATGCATCTTAGAAAAAGTGAAGGAAAGTTCTTCAAACTGAGAACCTTTCACAAAAGCAAGGAGCATTCAGATGTTGTGCAAAAGGATTCTTCTCATTCTTGGCAGATGGAGTTTCTAGTCTAAAATTGTGGATTTCTGTGTTCATGATGATATTTGAAAAAGTACCTTTCCACGAGTCAGAAGTTCACAATGTGTTTTGTAGTCCAGTGGCGTGAACTTGGCTGTTAGTTTTTACTGTTTTATTAGGATAAATTCTTGAGCTGTTTTCTTGAACCATTTAACAAAGTATTAGATTAAGGTCCCCTTTCTGATTCTGATGCAATGGTTACTGTAGATAATTTGACATCATCATCTTATTGTATGATGTATAAATATGAAATCATTTTGGGGAAGGAAACAATAGTTAGCAAAAATGAACATGGTATATCTGTTCTTCCCTAGTTCAAAATCAAACTTCTGCATTTATTTTTTTTTAAATCCTTCATCTTGGTTCATGATCCAGTTATATTCAGGCTGGGGGAAATAGCTTTGTTGAAATCAAGAGAACACTAGAGAGTAATCACTGGGTGCATCATACTTCTATGGCACTTAGCAAATTTATTCTATGGCTCAGAGAGTTAATATAAGCTAGAAACTAATGTCTCTAGGGTAGGCATCTGCTAGGGACATGCATAGAAAAGAAAGGAACCTGCTTACTGGGAAGCATGGTTAGTCTACAGTCTTATTTTTTTTTTAACAGTTTTAACACATTGTATGCTAGAATGATTGTGTTCCAAGTGTAAGCAGAGGTATTGGCTAAAAACGCCTACTAATTCCAGGTTCTGTCCTGCTTTTTCATCTTTAATGCATGAGAATAGGAAGTGGAGATTGATGTTCAAACTCTCCTTCAGTCTTGTAACTTGGTCAGGTCATTGAGAAAGGGTAAAGTGAATTGCCCACTTGAACCTGGGTCTTCCCAAGGTTTCTCTCCCCCATGCCCCACATTGTCATATCTGGCTAGGTAAAATAATGCATACTAAATGTTCAGCCTTAGTCTCAGGATGAACAGCCCACGAGTAGGCCTTGACTTTCATGCACTACTTAACCTTAAAATTTGTCTTTCAGAGTGATCCAGTTCCTAATGGCTTACGGGCCCTGCCAGTTTTCTATGCCTGCACAATTGGAATTAACCTGTTCTCTATCATGTACACTGGAGCACCCTGTAAGTTCAGATTAAAATATTTAAATGTGAAATTTGAACTTGGTTACAAACCTTGCATTAAATGCCCAATTTACCCCTTTTTGCTTTACAGGGCTGAAATCTCCTAGAAGGTGGCTGGCCTGTGCCCATTACAGAAGGCTGCAGGCTAGTGTACGCTGAGTTAACCTAGATAGTTTCCCAACCAGAGACCTGCTCAGATTCTAAATCACTCCAGACCTTTCCTCTTTAGTCTTCACAGGAACCACCGATAATATGATCTTCTCCCTCCCTTTCTCCTCCTACCTATACTAAAAGTACTGGAATTGATCAGGATCCTGGCTGCTTGCTTGAAGAATCCTTAGCCTTACTCAACCTTGGATAATCAGTCTTAAGACTTGAGGTGTTGGATTTTTTCATTTCGGCCTCAAGTGGAATTCAGTTACCTTGGTTCCGTTCCCCAAATTTTAAATCACTCCCCTGAATCTACTTGACTGAGAAGAGTTGGGATCTTTGACAGCTGGTGTGAGTGCACTTGGAAGAGGAATTCATGCAGCTGAGAGGAAAACTATTGTGAGCCTGCAAAGATTGGAATGTTGGCTATTTTGTTTTGGCTGAGGCAGAGGATGAAGCTGGAATGCCTAACTTAAAACATCCTAAAGGGGTCATATTGGGGTAACTATCCCATAATGAGATAGGGAGAGAGGATGTTTACAAATCGGTTTTGCTAAATTCACGGATCCACTTAAAAGATCTTAAAATAACAAGGCCTTGAACAAAAATGTGAGAACCATGATGAGTATCCTTTAGAGTGATTTCTTGTTTCAAATCACTGCATAAAATTTTTTTTAGATGTACAAGGCAATCTTTTTCATAGATAGCTTTGGTCACAAACTTGGGCAATACCGCTGTTACTGTGTATCACAGTTTTAAAATACTGCTAGTAAGTAGCAGAGACAGAATTTAAGACTGGAATGGAAGAGAAGTGGAGGTAGTTCAATCCAACCACTTATTTTTCTAGATGAGGGCTTCACCCACAGTCACATTGAATTAGTGGCAGAATTCTAAGGCTTAGGAGAGAGGGCTTAGAATTTGAACTTGCAAGGACCCAAGATGGGGAACATCATATTAGTGAGATTTTGAGAGCTTAGACCAAAAAACCAAGAAAATTAAAAACAAAAAATAGGTAATTTAATGGACCATCATCTTGTTTTCCTTTAAAAAAATAAATCCTTGAAAATTCAGATAGATCTGACAGTTGTTAGATATTAGATGATGAAACGTGCTTCTTGAGGTTAAACAGAGTGGAAAGGTAGAATTGCAGGATGTCATGGCCCTTCAGCCATTTTGATCTCAGTATTGCCAGCACAGGCATTCACTTCCCTCTACCATCACTTCCCTGCTAGCTGCAGGTCATCCAAATTCTTGCAGTTCTTGAATCTGTTTTGAAGAGGGAAAACGAAGAATGAAGTTTGTTAGGCATTTCCTTAGGTTTTTAAGACTTGAATTGTCTTTTTTCCAGAGGTCAGTTCACTTGTCTTACTGCTAGCAGAGAAATTCACACTGACTGACCCTAGGCTGGTGAAGATCTAGAAGAAGCCTCCCGTGGAGGGTTCCCTCGGTGTTGCAGGGGGCTGTTGCCCTGGGGTTTTCAAGATCCCTTATTTTATCTCCTAGTGCTGGGCTTTGACAAACTTCCTCTGTGGGGTACCATCCTCATCTCGGTGGGATGTGCTGTTTTCTGTGCCCTTATCGTCTGGTTCCTTGTCTGTCCCAGGATGAAGAGAAAAATTGAACGTAAGTAATCTGACATGAAGTGAAAAATGTAGCTGTTTGGACTTGTTGAATTTTGAAATAATTTGAGATCCATTTCCAAATCTGATGTTTGTTTATGTTTTGAAGAGCTTTATGTAGTTGTTTCACATCAATTCAGAAATTTTGAAAGGTTCATAGGAAATTCCTGAGTGGTGTAAGAGGATACTTAATTTCTGAAGGGTGGGCTGGGGAGGGGAGAAGCAGGTTTTTCTTGCCTTATGAATAAGGTTTAGTGTTAGGAAGAGAGAGACTGAAAGGGAGTCCAGGAGATGGGGACACTTGGGAAAAGGGGAGATCTTCCTTGGTGGGTTGGAGTCTTTTAATGCTACTGGTGATATAGGACTGGTTCCATCCAAAGAAATTAAATGGCACAAAAATTGATTAGGAAAAAACAAGTAAGGGATAATGTATTTAGTAGCAAACATTTGCAATAATTAGGTATTGTGCCATTGCTTACTTGGGCATGCATAACTAACCATCTTGTGATGCTCATTTTTATTTAAGTGACAGCTTACCCTTGAAGATACCCACAAACCCAAACCTTAGATTGGTAGCACATATCTTTAGAGCATAAATTTTAGGTGGTATATGAAAACTACATTGTCCTGGGGCAGGGGTATCACAATTTTAAATAGTTCAACTAAATACTTAATTACATGACTAACCTCTATTAAGTTTTTAGTAGTTTTAAGGTCCTTGGTGTTCTTTGCCAAGCCGTTGAGGTTTTTCCTTTTTTTTACCTTTGTCAGTTCCAGAATTTAAGCTGTTGGGTTTTCAGAGCAGTTTACTCCTGTCCAGAAAGTACATGACGCAGACTGCAGTAGTGTGAGCGCTGCGTCACTCGCTGCTGCAGACCTGAGGAAGTCCAGGGGGAGGGCAGGCTCTGCTCTCGGCTGGATTCCTGGCCAGGCCTGGGGAGCAGCATCTTAGAGCTTTACCACATGGATGTTCAAGAACATAAAGTAGTTGTAGTCATGGTATCCGAATGAGAATAGGGACTTGAATCCCTCTTGTTCAACCTCATTTTAAAGATGAAGAAAAGAATTTCTTAGAATAATTGGTCCCCTGTGTTAGTGCCTGAGGTTATTGCTGTTGTTGGAATAAAGCTACTGGTTGGTAGTTCGTTATCTTTAGAACACCTCCCCCTCCCACGTGCCAAACATTTGGATTTATCTGAGACAGGAAAGCATTCCTCTCTCCCCCCCATGATGTATTGGATGAAAGGTGGGCTTCTTGAACTACAGTACAAAAAACTGAATAATTGGAAGGGGATGGACAGAGCAAAATATGTGTTAGGGAGTGGAAAAAGTTGATGTTCTTTAAAATGACTTTTCTCAATGTGTAGGAGAAATCAAATCCAGTCCTTCTGAGAGTCCCCTAATGGAGAAAAAGAGTAGTTTGAAAGAGGATCATGAGGAAGCCAAGCTGTCCCTTGGTGATGCTGAAAGCAGGAACCCTGTTTCTGATGGGGGAGCTGTTACTGTGCCGCTGCGAGCGGCAGTGGAGGAGAGAACTGTCTCATTCAAGCTGGGAGATCTGGAGGAAGCCCCAGAGCGAGAGAGGCTTCCTAGTGTAGACGTGAAAGAAACGAATATTGACGGTGCAATGAATGGTTAGTTTTGTGGTTTCAAAAGCAGTTGTTTTTTGGTGGGGTAAGGGGGTCTTATGTGTTAGACATTGTTCTAGGTACTCTGGAAGCTTTTACAAGTTTAAAATGGGAGGGGGTGGTGATAGGGAAGTTTGCATGTGTACACATATATTACTTGCATCCTCCATAGGCACCGTGCAGTTGCCCAATGGGAACCTGGTCCAGTTCAGTCAAACAGTCAGCAACCAGATGAATTCCAGTGGCCACTATCAGTATCACACCGTGCATAAAGATTCTGGCTTGTACAAAGAGTTACTTCACAAGCTGCACCTTGCCAAGGTGGGAGATTGCATGGGGGACTCGAGTGACAAGCCCCTGCGGCGTAACAACAGCTACACATCCTACACCATGGCCATCTGTGGCATGCCTTTGGATTCATTCCGTGCCAAAGAAGGAGAGCCTAAAGGGGAGGAGATGGAGAAGCTGACAGGGCCAGCCTCGGACTCCAAGAAGAGGGTGCGCATGGATAGCTACACCAGCTATTGCAATGCAGTGTCCGACATCCACTCAGTGTCTGATGTGGACGTGAGTGTCCAGACTGAGCGGGGCCTTGGCGATAGGAAGGGCAGTGGTGACTCCCTGGAGGAGTGGCGTGACGAGGACAAGCCGGAGGTCTCTCTGCTCTTCCAGTTCTTGCAGATCCTCACGGCCTGCTTCGGCTCTTTTGCCCATGGTGGCAATGACGTAAGGTCAGTTGGCTATTAGTCTACCGCATGTAAAGACATGAGAGATGTGAAGAAAAGGTTGGTCTTGGCGATCTTGACACATTTTGTTCTCTGCTTACCTTCCAGCAATGCCATTGGACCTCTGGTTGCTCTGTATTTGGTCTATGAAACTGGAGATGTCTCTTCCAAAGTAGCAACCCCAATTTGGCTTCTGTTGTATGGTGGTGTTGGTATATGTATTGGTCTCTGGGTCTGGGGAAGGAGAGTTATTCAAACCATGGGGAAGGATCTCACCCCAATCACACCCTCTAGGTAAGTGGTTATAAGACCAGAGTTATCTTCTAGAGATGTTCAATTTGGGTAGTGTTTTATTTTATTTAAAATAATTTTAGAATAGCAAAACCATAAGCATGTTTTCAGTGTTCATTGCTGTTGCTTAGGGTTAAATTCCTAATACATCGTCTCTGCTAATACTTAGAATAATCTTAGTGAGCAAGTTGGCTCCACTAGCCAGGTGACCAAATAACTGTCCTGTGAACACACCGAGACCTGAGACTTGGTTGATGTGCCAAGAGTACATGACTTTTAGCTTGGACAGCTGTGTGTCCACTTGGGTTTCTTTTGTCCTTACCTGGGAGCTAGAACAGAGATGTTTGCCAGACGTTTTGAAAAGCATATGAGTTTGCAGTAGCATCCGGCTTCTGGTAGAATGTAAAATACCTTTTAGACACATGCTGTAATACAAAGTTCTTCTGTTGAGGGAGAATACTGAGGTCATTGCGTTATGCTAGTTTTTATATGCAAATTTGAATTGTAACAAAGGAAGGCTACTTTGCCTGTGGAAGCCTAGCTTGTTATCTGATAGGGCCTTATTTCAGTCCAGAGCTGGGTAGCTCAAACTGGTCATTGGAGAGAAGTCTGGGTTTGGGTCAGTAGGCTCTTTGACAAGCAATCATTTTGTGTCAACAGTGGCTTCAGTATTGAACTGGCATCAGCCCTCACGGTAGTCATTGCGTCAAATGTTGGCCTTCCCATCAGCACGACTCACTGTAAGGTACGTATGGTGCTAGTTAACCTTTTGAGTCACATCTTAAATCTTCAGCTCAGAGTCTAACAGTTAAAGTGAATTCATCCACCCTGGCATCAGAATCATTGGCAAGCTCTGCCTTTGTATATAGTGAGTAATGATAGGATGGCCCGTTTTTGGCTGTGACTTCTGGACTTGCTCGTTCTTCTTGGTGGGTTTGCTATGAGATCGTAGTTGGCCTGAGGTGACAAACACATCAAAAGTACCCAAGTCATTGTAGGAAGAGCTCATACTTGTCGCCGCAGTAGAAGCACTTTGCTAGACACTGTCTGATAGGATCTTTGCAGTGGATGCTGTTATCCATCCCCATTTTGCAGATAAGGAAACCAAGGCTCAGGGGGTGGTTTGCCTCTGGTGACAGGAGGAATTCAGATTCCAGCCCTTCACTCTCCAGCCTCTGGGCTCCATGGTCTCCCTGAGGTGGTAGAGAAGATCGAATTAGTCGTCTTAGTAAGAGGAAGTGTTGCACAGCCCCTGCTGTCCCAGTGTATTACAGAGTTCATTAAAAAGTCCACGCGCTCTTTGCTTGAATCATTGGTTAGCCTGTTATCAAAGGTATGATGGCTGACTCAGCCCAAGAGAGTTGAGCTCTTCATCCGCATTTGCTACTTAACTACTTCGCCTTGGGCTTCCCTTTCCTCATATTCTTAGACTCTCTGTCTTCTGGTGGACTAGATAGGATGTTAGACCCTCAGACTTGGAGAGTGAAAAAAGACCAGAGAGGAGTGTAGATTTCCAACTGGAAAGGACCTTCAAGCGTGTCATGTCATCCAGCCCCTTCATGATACAGGGGTAAGATTGGCCCAAGGTCCTGGGTAAGCCAGTTGTGGTGGGACTAGCCCTAAGGCAGTGTGCTTTAGGACTGCCCGTGTTGTTTGGAATATTAAGAATCATAGTTCTGGAACTAGAAAGGGACCTAGGCAGCTATTTATTCTAATTTTTAGATGAGGAAACTGAGGTCCAGAGGATAAATGGCTTGTCCCAAATCACATGGTGAAAACTGTGGGGTTTTGTGTGATAGAGAGAGGGCCTGACTGTGTCAAGGGTCTTGGCTGTTGTTGCTCATCTGTAAAAGAACAGTGGTGCTCTGCGTGCCCTTGAGCTCCCTTACCAGTGGCATCTCTCATTCTAGACAGTCGTATGGGTTCTAGACAACGAACTAAAGCTGTGGGCTTTTGCAGGTGGGCTCTGTTGTTTCTGTTGGCTGGCTTCGATCTAAGAAAGCTGTGGACTGGAGGCTCTTCCGGAACATCTTCATGGCCTGGTTTGTCACTGTGCCCATCTCAGGAGTGATTAGTGCTGCTATTATGGCCCTCTTCAAATATGCCATTCTCAGAGTGTGAAGCCGATCAAGTTCCTACCACTGCTTGGGACCACACTTACACATTCCTGCTCCCCGAAGAGTGACTAACAGTGTTGCTGAGGACTCCTGAAGAAGTCTTTTTAAAGTTTGGGGGGCAGTGGGAGGGAAGTGTCACTTGTGCTATAATTGCTTTTGTGCTAAATATGACTTGTCTCAAAATTAGCTATGTAAAATAGCCAGGTTTCCACTGATTCTCATTAAGGTCCCCTTTCCTTCTGGGCTGTGAATTACTGTACATATTTCTCTACTTTTATATCAGGCTTCAATTCCATTATGTTTTGATGTTGGTTGTCATTGATGATAATCTCTTGTCATTTTGAGGACCATTCAGAGCCAGCTGATGTATGTATCAAACAAAATAATAATGGTATGATCTGCTCTGTTAGGTTCACCAGACGTGAACAGGGGCCTCCCTTAAATATTTTTAAATGGAAAATTCCCTGAGGAAATTTTGCAGAATAGTAATTTGTATTCTGTATTCTGTCTAAAGTAGCGGCAGATTCCATGGCATATATGGGAACCACTTCTGGACTTGGGAGAAATGAGGTGGCCTGCCACTTGTCCTTCATTTGTCAAAGTTTCACCAACTTTGTTATTGCTGAGGCGCAGGAGAGAGCCTTCACAGTTCCCTTGAGGCAAACTTAGCATTTCTTGAACCTGTTCTAAGTACTTTTTGGGTGTCAAAGTTGGGGAAACACTGAAAAAGAGTATTCCTGGTTTTTGCGTTGAGTGTATGTAATTATATATCCCTTTTTCCAGCACCTCCCATCTCAAAATGATCTCCTCTCATTAACCTTGGTTCTACCTGCGGCGTAAGATGGATGAATGGGGTTGAATATGAATGACACACCAGTTAAATGGGACATACTACAGCAGTCCATGCTCATCTGTCTACCTCTAAATAAAAATGCCTATGATTTTTCTAGAAAGTTGCGTCTGTCTGGCTAAATACGTGTCTTTGTTAATGGGGATTGGTCCCCACTCCCTGTGGTGCAGTGTACTGTGCACAAACTTCACTCATTGAATGCCTCTGGGCCTCACTACCAGGTGTCCAATGAACCTGGGCTTACGTGGGGGTGGTTCTCCCTTCCCTGGAAGACTCAGATTTGACCTCCAGATCAGCGTTAACTTTGGGTTTGATTTTGCTCTGGCTCTGGAGGAAGGGTGTACAATTTGAGTTATTTGTAGAGGTGGCTTTTCCCTCACCCTTTCTGGGGGTGTTCTGGCTTATGTTGGGTCTTTGTTTTTTTCCTCTGTCTCTCATGTCTTTGTCTTGAGTGTGTATGTCTCTCTTTTTCAACTTGAGACCTTCCATTTGGCCAGAGCTGCAGAACCCCTGGGGGTTCAAATAGTCCACCTGAGTGTTGCTGGGCTGATAAAGGCTTTTAAAAAGTTTATCTCCTGACTGGTGGGAACTGAATGGCTAGATTTTTCACTTACCTCTCTCCGTCACCTACAGGGTGATACGCAGCTGCTCGAAGCTAAAAGGGATGAAGCTCAGGCTCATTTAAACATGGGATTTGGGTGTACTCTTTAAATCTCAATGGGATAATGACCTGGTTACAGCAAAAGCAGGCCTCCTGCAAAGTATCTGTTCGTTGAAGACAAGCATGGCCCAGGCCATTTGATTGGGTTTGCCCTGTTTGAGGGCACTACTGAACATCTTTAACAAAGCTACTGGTACTGACTTTTTGGGTTGTATGTAGCAGAAACTGCTAGGTGAGGTTCCCCATTTAATGGGGGGATTGGTCATTTTGTGACCAAATGTGAATGAATTATCCCTTTCGTCTTCCAGAACCACCACCCCCTGCCCCCTTTGACCCTGGCCTGGTGTTAGGCCTAGGTAGCTTTCTTGAGTTATCATTAGCCAATCTAAATCCTATTGTGAAAAAAACAGGAACTGTGTTGGTGGTTTCTGGAACATGTCTGCAAACCTATCTCCTGCTTTTGGTGCTCACACGAATATTTGAAACGTGGTGGTGGTAACTGGTGACCTTATTCGTCAAACAGATACCAGCTCTGACAATAGTATGTGAACATTTTTAATGGACTTGGCGGGGGGGGGCGGGGGGGTGTCTTGGGGCTGTGGTCAGCTGGTCATACGCAGAGATGAAACTAGTCCATATGTCCTCTATAAAGGGTGCATGCCTTACCAGGAAACTACTCTTAGGGTGAAATATTTCCTGAAGAGTATTATGCTCGAGACCCAGATAGACTGGGAGATGGGGGCCTGCTATTTCTAGAAGTAAGCAAATGCTCACTAATTGCAGGCTTGGGCTGAATGTCTCAGCAATGTTTCCCGCTGTGATAATTGGAAAAATATAATTTTCAACTAATTCTGTGTCCTGCTTTGCAAAATACCAGCTGGCAGCTGGGCTGCCAGTTTGTTTCCTGAAGTGACTTACCCTTTTTTAGGCTTGCTCCCAGGACAGTAGGTCTTTAGCTATGGAAGGGAGAGCCTCTATTGATGAATAAAGGACAATTACAGAGAATAGACTAATGGAAACATTCAAGAGACCCTAAACTCCCATGGCTGTGAAGACTGACTAGCCGGCTGAACTAAAGGCCTTTCTCTAGGAGTCTTATTTCATATCTGCCTTGGGCATCTTCCAGAAAGTTGATAGGGATCTAAAGTCTATGCAAACTTTTTCTTCCTGTTTGGAGGTTAAGGTTATTAGGCCTGAATCTGTACAACAACATAGGAGTTATGTGCTTTCTATCATTAAGGAATACAGCTTTTAATACATGATATTATATAAAGGCCAAATGGACCTCTGGCTAGCTTGGTCATGAAATAGCTCAAGGAATCTTAGAAGGCATTGTCGTTTACCCCACTTACATTTTCAGGTGTGTCCGACTCTTTGTGACTCCATTTGGGGTTTTCTTGGCAAAGACACTGGAGCAATTTGCCATTTCCTTCTCTCATTTTACAGATGAAGAAACTGAGGCAAACAGGGTGAAGTTGGCATGCTCAGGATCACACAGCTAGGAAGTGTCCAAGGCTGGATTTGGGAGATTGGGAGATCAGTCTACCTGACTCCAAGCCTGGTGCTCCATCCGCTGCACCACCTAGCTATGCTCCCCTCCCTTTTTAGATATATATTTTATAAATAATTTTATATTTTATAGATTTTTTATATAGATTTTTAAAATAGATATTTATTTTATAGATAGGCAAAAACTAATACTCAGCATAGGGTATAGGACAGGTAGTAAGCAAAGGTTTGAACCTGGGCCTCCCCTGATTCCAAGTGATAGACCAAGTTTTAGATTTCTATTCCAATACAACTCACATGATCTCATGGGATATTAAAATAGCCACAGATGCTGGGAGTTGAAGCTTTTTGCTACTTGGGCACTATAAGGAAGTGGCCCCAATTTCCAATCACCAGTGCCCCTAGAATGGTACATTTCTTTGGTGAGTGACAACAGGTTTTGTTTCGTGCCATGTATCTAAGGAGACAGGCATTTTGTGTCTAACCAGGAAAAACTTCCCAACCATTGGAGCCATCCAGAAGTGGAATGAAGCTGCCTCAGGTGGGAGTGGGTTCCTTTCCTAGAGAGAATTCGTGCAAAGAACAGATAACTATTCGAGGGTATTTGGGGGCCCGTTGAACTAGGGTTTTGAAGTGCAGCCCTGACATGGTGACTTCAGGTTTCTAGGTGAAACATCTAACTTTGGTGCGCCTTCATTTCATAATCTATAAAAAGGAAACTATCTTGGTTCCTGCCAGGAATGTCATGAAAATTTAAAGAAAAATTCTTTTAATCTGATGGTTCCTACTTCTGAGGGAGAAAATGTTGAGAGTCTTAAGTACAATATGTAAAAATGTGAAATAAAAATAAAATGTTGAAATGGGAGTTGGGGAGGTTAGGATTATACCGCCACTCTTTGTGCTGGTGGCAAATGACAGGATCAAAAGACAAGGGGGAGGGACAGGTTTGGGTCTTGGTGTTTTAGGCAGCTGTGCACACACTGGAAAGAGTAATAACATTCCTCTGGGGCAATTGATATCTCAGGAATCTGGAGATGAAAAAAAGCCAAAAGGGAATAGATAAATTAGTTATTCGGTAACTCTACATTGAGAATTGTCAGTAAGGAGGAGACAAGGACAGGAATGTCAGGAGGGACAAGCTATCCTCATTTGCCAAGTCTAAGAAATTCCATTGCTATGCATCAGTGCGACTGCCCTTTCTGAAGTAAACAGGGACACTAGAGGGAAGGCAAAACACTTAGTCAAAGCATTTAGGCTATCTGTGGTTTTAAGTAGTAGCTAGGGAAGATAGAGCGTATAGACTTTGTACCCTACAATGCTAAGTTTTTCCTTGCATGGAGAGCTATCCAAAAATATGAATGGGATTCCTTGAGGAAGTACCCTCCAGATAGAGGTTGTCAAGACCTACATACTCACTTCTGGGGCTTTTAGAGGGGATTCTTGGTCACGTTTGGTTTTAATTTGGTAGCTTCTGAGGTCCCTTCAAATTAATCAGATTCCAGGAGGAGATATGGGTTGGTAGGTCCCTGTCATCAAGCCTTTTATGTTTTTTGGGGTCCCCAAAGCCAATAAAAAGGTTGTAAAGTAGAAGACAGAAACCTCTTTCCCATGGATTTTGAAGTCTACAGATAGTAAGATTTATGATCAGACTCATATTACAAACAGGGGTATTTGTAAAACCTCCACATTTGTAAAAACAACTTTTGAGTCTGTATAAATGGCCGAAGTTAATGACCAGCATGACATTTGGTGGTAATTGACCAAGGAATCTCAGAAGTCATGTCCAACTTTGACCCTTGGCATCTTACCTGAGAGTGAAAGAGCCCACTACATCCCAAGGCCCTTGGGCTTTTAGAAACGCCTGGTTGTTGGGGAATGTTTTAATCTATTCAATTGAAGTCCTGCTCTGCACCAAGTGTTAAGACTTTACATTCATTCGTATTCATTTTATCTTGTTAGATTTGGCCCAGTCTATATATGGACCCTTTGGCAATCTAGTGAGGCCTATAGCCCCCTCTCCATATCAAATGCATAAAATGTAGAGAATTATTAAGGAAGCCAATTATACTGGAAGACAATTATAAAATTATTTAAAAAACAAACAAATTCACACACCCTGGGTTAAAAACTTCTCTACCAAAGCAATCAGGTTTTGGGTAACCTGAGACAAAAGGCAGTGAACACACTGGAACGGAAGCAGTGACCGGTATGGTACAGGCCTAGGCGGTTGTAGTCTTGTTGTTGCAATTAGCAGCGTTGGAAGAATGTTAGCCTTCCCAGGAGGTGGAGGGGCAAGTCCTCCCAGCTGAAGAAGAGCTTCCTTTGGATTCCTGTTTATGGGAAAAGAGAATACAAAGCAGAAATGGAAAAATGGATAGGAGAACTGGCAGTAGATAATACTTGGGAGGAGTGGGAGGTCAGATGGGAAATGATATTAACTTAGAAATCTTTCACTAGTATTTTATTTTGTCTGACTTTTTTTTTTTGGTTTTGTGGTAGCATGTGAGAGTAGCAGATAAACTAAATCAGCCCAGGAGCCCGTCCTATCTCCCCTGGAGCATGACTCCCAGCATCCTTTAGCCCAGGCTGTGGCTCAGATCACCTCAACAGGTGCCACCACCTGTCAGTCAAGGCTGTTGCTTTGATCAGTTCCTCCCTGCTAGCCCCAGGTATTGGTACAGGGGGCCAGGCAAGGCTTCCTGTGAAAGGTCAGTCACTATGGTAGCAGACCATCCTGCATCATCTGTGCCACGTACAAAGCTGGGTACTGTTCAACTTGTTGCTGTAATAACGACAAATTACTCCCCAACTAGAGAGCATAAAAAGGCCTTCTGTGTACTGTATAACCTTTGCTGAGAATCCAGCTAAGTGTTGGTCAGAACACATAATTAGAGCTTTAACCATGCTCCGCTTTAGGGCTCCAGTTCCTGATCACATGCCTCCTTTGTGCTTGTGAGAAAAGGCTGATTGACTAAGGGTCACCTTTTTGTGATCTTGGTGATTAGGACTGGGTTAAACCAATTGTTTTAGGCTTGAGTTAAAAAAAAAACAAAAAAAAACTACAGCCCCATGTCCCTTCTACTTCTAAACTTCTGCAGAGGTGAGTAAAGAACCCTACTTTAAGGAGACAGTGTTTCCTAAACAGCTACTGCTTTGTCCTCTCCAGCCCCCACTCATTCAATAGATATCCCTTTTACAGTTTACCAATCAACTCCCTCCCCAACTCCTTGGGGGAAAAGTGTGGTACAAATATTTCCCCTTCCTGTGTGGCTCCAAGGTTAAACTTGCATTATAAGTGGCAGAGGTGGGCATCAAACTGAATCTTGTTCCTGGTCCAGGACTCTCTGGCAGTCTCAGGGACTTCCAATTTTGCCCTTTTTGGGACCTCAGTTCCATGTATACCATCTATAGGAGAGTGCCAGCAGAGGCTAGGCAGGGCTAAGGAGACAACAGGATACTGAGGGACCTGCCTCATTCACTCAAGAGATGGATCTAGATAATTCATGTATTTGAGCCTCCCTTCATGATCTGGTAACATATTCCAGAAACCTTCAGTGCCTCAGCCTACCGTAGTTTATAGATGTGGCCCTATCCTTGGCTATCTTTCCCATCTTTCAGACTGTAAGGCTGCTGTCCAGCAGATAGAAACAGTCCCCTGGTTGGTGCAATTTTTGACAGACTTAGAAAGTCCCAACCCCTGACTAAAAATACCGTATTCCATACATAGTGCCTGAAATTCCTTCTTTTGGAGAAAAAAATCTATTTTAGTTGGATTAAGTCATGTAAACTGAGAGGGCCAAGAAATGAATCCTTATTTTAAAATCCTAACTTTTAAAAGCTCAGCTCTAATGATTGAGTGCAGGATGTCTAACATGCAGGAAGCATGGGACAAATCATAGATGAAATATTAAAAGGGGAGAATGGTACCGCAAAGTTTCATGTACATAGTTCTTTTTGCCCCAGAAGTAATTCTGCATCCCAGATGGCTTAAGTCATTTCTGTAAGAGTTCATAGAACTTTAGACCAAGAAAGGACTTTCAAGAGTTTGCCCAAACTGGTTTCCCAGGCCACCTTAGCCAGGCTCATACACAGTAGCTTCTTCTACCAATTCCATTATTCTTTCTCTCATCTCTCTCTCCCAAGCTCTGCTAACATGGGAATCTTGATCTCTGGACTGAGGGACAATTCAAGCAAGAGACTGGGAAAAGGGAAGTGAGAGTTGGGATGTGTATAGCACCAAGTGATGTAGAAAGTTGGGGTGGGGGAACTGTTAGGCATAAGTACAGAGTTCACTGTGGGCACAGCAGTACCATGGCCCATTCAGTCACTACAGGACTGACTAGCCTTGCCTACTGAGCGGTCTTTAGATTACAAGCTCCTTGTGGGTAGGGACTGTCTTTTGCTTCTTTTTGTATCCCCAGCACTTAGCACAGTGCCTGATATATACTAGGTGCTTCATAAACATTTACTGAATGATTCTGTATTACACTTTGTGCATGAGTCATATACTCGAGCTCCCTGAGAGAAGGGATTAGTTTTATCCAAACTTTGTATCTCCTATTTTAAAAGCCTATCACTCACAAGGCATTTTTACTCAGTAGTTCAAGTTCTAGGGAAGGGAGGGGAGGGGAGAAAAGGAAGACCCGAAGATTAGATCTGGTAAAGCTTCTCCCTTAAGGAGGTTAGTTCAGTAGAGGAATATGATACCTGTATAACAAGTGTAATTCCAGAATTAAAATAATTATTATATGAGGTCCTTGTCAATGCTGGAAAGTAGGGAAGATTCAAAGGGGTGGTGACATCTGAACTGGATTTTAAAGGAAGAGTCAAAAAGAATTCAGCAGTGACTAAAGTTACCAGGGCATGAGAACAGCAGGTACTTGGGAGGAATTTTTCTGAAGCTTAGAATTTAGTGTAGGAGGCAATTAGAGCAGACAGGGGAGGGGGCCATCCATTTATGAAGTGCCTACTATGTGCCAGGCACTGGGCTAAGTGCTTTATAAATATGGACACATTTGATAATAAGACTAAGAAGGTCAGGTAGTGTCACATTTTGCATGGCCTTGAACTCCAAGCCAGGGAAGTAGAATTTGGCTTAATAGACAACAAAGAGCCAGTGACAATTTTTTAGAGCAGAGTTCCAACTGGACATAGGCATTCGAAAGACTCTCCTAGTAGGTGAAAGACGGGATGAATTAGAGTGTGGCATCAGGAAGACTGGAAAGAAGTTATTTAGAGTTGAAAGGGTCCTTGGAGGTCCCCTGGTCCAACTCTCTAATTTTACTGGTGATTTTCCCAAGGCCACCTCTTTGACCTTGGGTAGGAGTCAGGATTCAAACCCAAGACTTGTTGGCAGCAAATCAAACGTAGTCTCTCCTGCTATATCACATGGCCTTTCCAAGTAGGAGATAATAGATAGTCTCCTGACTGTGCTTCTCCTGCTTATCTTCTTGCTTTAACCTTCAGTCTCCTTTCTACTTCTTATCCCAGGAAGAGAAATCAAATTATCAGGACCATTGTTTCTGGAAAGGGCAGCTGCTGGCTGCTGGTGACTTCCCAGACCCAAACCCCCTTCCCCAGTCCTTCCTCCCGACTAGGTGTTAGCTCCCTTTGTTGGAATGTAATACTCTTGAGGGCATGGACTGCCTCATTCTGATATTGGTACCACTACTTTTAGTTCAGTGCCCGGTTCTTCTTCATCCATTTATTGAAAAACCCTGGAAGGAATGTGAACACAGAAATAGAAAGGAAGAGACTGATGTGATTTGAAAGATTGTGTAGTACATATATAACCTATTTGGAATTGCTTGCCTTCTCAGTGAGGAGGGCTGGGGATGGAGGAAAGGAGAGAATTTGGAACTCAAAGTTTTAAAAACAAGTGTTAAAAATTGTTGTTTACATGTAACTGGGGAAAATTAAATACTAAATCAATACAAAAAAAAGAAAGATTGTGTAGTAAAATAGACCAATGTCCTCAGACAACTCTTCTGAATTTGAAAAGCCCCTCATCATTCAAGAGGCCAGGGATGGAGTGGGAGGTGTTGATTATTTGTTTTGGACTCTTTGTGACCCCATTTGGGGTTTTCTTGGGAGAGATACTGGAGTGTTTCGCCATTTCCTTCTCCAGCTCATTTTATAGATAAACTGAGGGGAAAGTGAAGTGACTTGCCCAGGATAGCACTGGGTTTGAACTCAGGCCATCCTGACTCCAGGGCCAGTGCTCTATCCACTGCTCCACCTAGCTGCCTGGAGGTGAGAATGAGGAGAGTAATTAGAGACAGTTTTATCCTGTCTATTCTCTACCCTCCCCCTTCACACCCCTGCTACCAATAGCCCCAGTTTTGAAGCGTTAACATCCAAAGAGCCCTTGGGTCTTTTCCTCTTCCTATTTTTCGTTTTAGGTACTCCTTACCCATTCTTCCATCTGGTCTGAGGAATGGGCCCCTCAGTCCTTATCAGGGTCTCTTTCTGCTATCTGCCTCAAGCAGCAGGCTGACCACCCCACCCAGTGACATGGGGCCCTCCTAGCTCCTTCACTTCCCTGGAGTGTTGCTGTCCACTGTTTACAAGTCTATACTGAACGCTAAAGATCGGTAGCCCCAATTATACTGAAGAACAAAATTTTGGTGGTGGTAGTAGTAGTGGTAATAGTGGTGGTAGCGGTGGTAGTGTTACTAGTAGTAGTAGGAGTAGTGGTGGTGGTGGTAGTAGTAGGTAATGTTTACATAGTGTACACAATTCTCATTTAGCAACTATAGCTGCTACTTGACAAGCCTTATGTGATTTTTCTGTGTAGACATTTTAGCATGTCTACTTTTTCATCTTACTTGCTGGGTATTTTTTCTGGATGGCATAGTGGTCAGAGCACTGGACTTTGAGTCAGGAGGATCTGAGTTTAAATCCTGCCTGAGACACTAACCAGATGTGATCCTGGTCAAGTTGCTTTACTTCTGTCTGCCTTAGCTTCCTCATCTGTGAAATGGGGATTATTGGAAGGCACAAATGAGATAAAAGTGCTAGATAAATAACAACCATTTCCCCTCATCTTTCATCGCTCGACCGTTTAGTGACAATTCAAAGCATCATCGTTTTTTATGATCTCACCACATCCTCATCCCACCCTTCTAAGGTACAGAGGACACATATTCCTATTTTATAGATAGGCCACTGAAGCCCAGACAAGGTAAGTGGCTTGTCTGCAGTCACACAGCAAGATAGAGGGGAAAGCCAGGACTGAGGTTTAGGTCTCCCCCCTGACAACCCATGACTTTTTATTAGATTATTTAGAGGTAATTTTGTTTAATGTTAATTTATTAATATTTCATTTAGAAATTTATTGGAGATTATTTTGTTTATCTCCCAGGGGACTTTTTCCTATTATGAGATGTGTCACCAGGGACTACTGGTCTGCCTGTCATCAAGGCATTGCCAGAACCTTCTCAGAGCCAGGAAACAGAGTGGGGAGTCTGAAAACCCCTAGAAAAAAGGCTTTCCCCAAAGTAACAGCTCCAGCAATGCAGGGGACAAGTTATCACACTTGAACTTGAGGTCAGAAGACCTGGCTTCTCATCCTGGTGAATAAGCTGGTGGGAACTTGGCCAAACCACTGAACATTGTCTGGTCTCCAGTTTTCTTATCTGCAAAATGGGAGAATTGGGCCCATTGTGGAGCTAATGTTCATTCATAGTTTTGAGCACCTCCTCTATACCCGGCCTAAATGAGGAGGTCTCTAGACATGTGACAGCCTCCTCTTGCCTCCGGTATAGCCGGGGGACGTTGAACTGATTCAGGTAAAGAGATCCCAGGTGCAGACTTCTAGGAATTTTAGAGGACACCCCTCACTCCCTCATTGTACAGAGGAAGGACTGAAGACACCATCTGCTGGTTTTCAAATTTAGCATTCTTTATTTCTTGGGACAATCATTGGATAAGCCCCAAGCCCTTTGCTCTCCTGTGAAGAGAAATGTGTAATAGCCACATATCCTTGGGTAGCATATTTGTTTTTCTGTGTTGTTGTTGTTTGTCCTTCATTCTCAAAGAGGACTATGACATGCCCCGTATACCCATTTGGTTGTAAGCCCCATGAAGGGAGGGGCTGTGAACTTCCTTGAGCACTTCTATATGTGTGTGCATGTATGTGTATATAATGTATGTCTATATGGGTGTATATGTATATTTGTGTGGATGCACGCGTGCATACACACACACACACACACACACACAGACACACACATGACAAAACTGGAGAGAAAAAACCCCAACAGGAAGGAAACCCCATTCAGAGGGGGATGAATGGCTTGAAACCTGGTGAGGCTGACTCACAGGCCGGGGGAGCCCAGAGAAGGTCAAAATCAGGGGACACTGGAGAAGGGTCATAGAGGAAGAGGAGAAGACAGGGCAGATTTACCGCTCAGCACTAAAACAGCCCCTGCTTTGTCTCTCTAGCCCTGGTTATGTCTCCCTGGTGTGCTGTCCTAAAACCACACTGCAGTGCTGGGGGGGAAAAACCTACTCTGACCGTCTTCAATGTCCTCATTCCCTAAGAGCTCACTTTCAGTCGCAAACATTTGCTTCAGGGTCACAGGAAAAAATGATGTGGACAGGAGCTACTTAAATTTGCCCAGTAATGGTATCCAAATTGGCTTTTAAAAAAAGAAAAAGCTATTTAGGCATCTTAGAAGCAGGATTTGGACCTGGAAGGGATGTTGGTGATTGTTTAATAGGGGGCCGCTTAAGCTTTGTGTGAAAACTACAGATCCTTCTTAGAAAAAATACTTTTCAATAATTAAAGGAGATGATACATTTCAGTTACAAGTGAAAGTGATGATGTCATTTCCCCCATTCAGGTTCACAGACCCCTCCCCCGACAAAACAGTTTGTTTCCCTGGGTTGAGAACCCCTGATTTAGTTCAACCCCCTCCCCCCATTATGTTTTATGCATGAGGACACTGAGACCTGGGGGAGGGGGCAGGTAATTTGCAAGGGAGGTTATCGTTTGTCCTCCGGCGTGCTTGCTCAAGCTGGGGAGTGAAGGGGGAGCTGGAATGAGCCCCTTGATCTGGTTCTGTCCAGATTTGCCTGCTTCAGACTGGTCCTGGCTGCCAATCTCTGCTGCTTGCCCTAGCCTGTCCCACATCCGTTGTTGACTGTCCCAGGAGCAGCCCCTGCCCAGGCCTGATCCCTCTGGCCAGGCCTAATCCTTCATGAAAGCTGCTACCTCGGCCAACCTCATCCTTTTTCTCTGCTGATCACAGCCAACCCTGGCCCCTGCCTCTGTCACCACCTCCTCACAGAGCTCCATGTGTCCTTAGCTTAACGGCGGAGCTCCTGCCAACACCCAGCCCTTTCCTCGGCTGCCAATCCCCCCCCCCACCCCCAGTCCATCTGCTGCCAAGGCTAATGCCACCCCCTGAGGCTTGGCGTGCTTCTGGGAATTCAGCCTGAGGACACCCAAGATCTAGAAAAACAGACCAAGAGCTCTGGGGAAAAAGGCAAGATTCTCTGGAGAAGTTAGGGGAGAGTTTAGGCTAAGGAGCAGGGTAAAGGGGCTGAGGCCTCTCCCAAGCTCCCCCACCCAAACCCTTCCCTTATATCCCTTCTGGATTGCCTTCCATCTACCAAGTCTATTGCAGACCCTCACTATCTCACACCTGGACCATTGCTAAACTCTGTCCTCTCTTCAGACATCAAAGTGATCTGACCGTGTCACATCACACAGATCCCCTTCAGTCCCCCAGTACGCTCCAGGGGCTCCCTATCACCTCTCAGATCAAATATACAACCCTCTACTTGGCATTCAAAGCCCTTCATAACCTAGTCCCCTCCCCCTACCACTTTACAGTCTTCTTAGAGTTTACACTGTTCTCTGCTTGCAGTAACACCCGCCTCTTTGCTATTCCCCCCAAAAGAGCCTTTGCTCTCGCTGTCCCCCACTCCTGGAGCTCTCTCCCTCCTCCTCTCTGCCTCCTGGCTTCTCTCGTTGTTCTTGTTGTTCCGTTGTGTCTGACTCTCTGTGACCCCATTTGGGTTTTCTTGGCAGAGATACTGGAGGGGTTTGTCATTTCCTTCTCCAGCTCATTTGACAGATGAGGAAACTGAGGCAAACAGGGTTAAGTGACTTGCCCAGGCTCACACAGCTAGTAAGTGTCCTGAGGCCAGATTGGAACTCAGGGAGCTACATCTTCTTGACTCAAGGCCTAGCACTCTATTCACTGTGCCACCTAGCTACCCACCTAGCACATAGTAGGTGCTTAATAGATACTTATTGACTGAGTAGGCCCTTAAAGGTCAAGGAAGTGACCTAACTAGTTGTTAATTCAGAGGCCTTAAAAAGTACCCCTTTCCTCTACTTAATTTATTCATTCAATAAACGCTGATGATTCACCTACTTTATGAAAGGCATTATCAGTAGGTAGAATAAGATGGTCTCTACCTTCAAGGAGCTGATAGTCTAATAAAGGAAAGAGACAGAATTATTTGTTTAGAGCTGGGCAAGTAACTTTTTGCACACAAAGGACTAATACAATGCAAAATTAGAAAGGATAGGAAGATACAAAGGTCTAGAGAAATTTAGAGGCTGGAGAGATCACTTTCAGTCTTGGGAAAATCTGGCCCAGTGGATATCAAGGCCTGGAGTCAGGAAGACCTTAGTTCTAATCCAGCCTCAGATACTTCCTATCTGTGTGACCCTGGGCAAGTCACTTAACCCTGTTTGCCTCAGTTTCCTCATCAGTCAAATGAGCTGGAGAAGGAAATGGCAAACTCCTCCAGTATCTCTGCCAAGAAAACCCCCCAAAAAGATGTCACAGAGAGTTTTATACGACTGAAAATGACCACCCAACAACAAACTGAAGATTCATCGGGCATTGGAAAGGGGAGTCGTGAGAGCAAGGAGGACCTTCCAGACAAAAGGAGTTGTGTGAACAGAAACAAGAATATGTGGGCCCTGGTGGATAAGTAGTCTAAATTGGTTGGAGGAGGGGCTATCTGAAAGTGACCTCTCTGACAAGGCTGGGACCCAAAGGATGATTGAAAGCTTGATTTGTTGGAGGTCCCTATGAAAATACAAACATGCACCTGGGAAAGTGTTTTAGAAGCAAGGGAACATTCCTGATTGTGACTTGACTGGACAGAGCCCCACTTCATCTCTCAGTTTCCCCACCTATAAAATCAGGAGTTTGACAAAAGGTCCAGAATATCGAAGGAATCAGTGAAAAGAAATGCAAGGGAAGGTGGCCTAGCCGTACCAAGATCTTAAACCGTATTATAAAGCAGCAATCATCAAAACTACCTGCTACTGGCTAAGAAACAGTGGTGGATCAGTGGAATAGGTTAGGTACACAAGACTCAGTAGTCAATGACTATAGTAATCTACTAATCTACAAAGATTCCAGCTTCTGGTTTAGAACTCACTATTTAACAAAAACTGCTGGAAAAAATGGAAAATAGTATGGCAGAAACTAGGCATAGATCACCATCTTATACTGTATACCATGATAAAGTCAAAATGGGTACATGATTTAGATATAAAGGCTGATACTACAAGCAAACTGGGAGAGCAAGGAATAGTTTACCTGTCAGATCTATGGAGAAGGGAAGAATTTATGATCAAACAAGAGACAGAGAACATTATGAAATGAAAAATGGAGGACTATAATTACATTAAATTGAAACAAAGCCAATGCAACGAAGATTAGAAGGGAAGCAGAAAGCTGGGAAACAATTTTTACAGCTGGTGTCTCAGATAAAGGCCTCATTCCTAAAATACATACAGAACTGAGTCAAATTTATAAGAATACAAGTCATTCCCCAATTGATAAACGGTCAAAAGATACGAATAGGCAGTTTTCAGATGAAGAAATTAAAGCGATCTATAGTCATATGAAAAAAACGCTCTAAATCACTATTGATTACAGAAATGCAAATTAAAACAACTCTGAAGTACCACATCACACCTATCAGAATGGCTAATATGAAAAAACAGGAAAATGATAAATGTTGGAGAAGATGTGGGAAAATTAGAACACTAATGCATTGTTGGTAAAGTTGTGAACTGATCCAACCATTCTAGAAAGCAATCTGGAACTATGCTCAAAGGGCTATAAAAATGTGCATACACATTGATCCAGCAATACCACTTCTAGGGCTGTGTCCCAAAGAGATCGTACAAGTGGGAAGAGGACCCACATGCACAAAAATATATGTAGCAGCTCTTTTTGTGGTGGCCAAGAATTGGAAATTGAGGGGATGCCCATCAATTGGGGAATGGCTGAACAAGCTGTGGTATATGAAGGTAATGGAATACTATTGTGCTATAAGAAATGATGAGCAGGCAGACTTCAGAAAAACCTGGAAAGATTTATATGAATTGATGCTGAGTGAAGAGAGCAGAACCAGGAGAACATTGTACACAGTAACAGCCACACTGTGTGATGACTGACTTTGATAGACTTAGCTCTTCTCAGTACAAATGCAAGGATCTAAGACAACTCCAAAAGACTCATGGTGAAAAATGCTATCCACATCCAGAAAAAGAACCATCAAGTATAAATGCAGATCAAAGCAGACTATTTGCTCTCTCTCTCTCTCTTTTTTTTGTTTCTTCTTTCTTGTGGTTCCTCCCATTGGTTCTAATTCTTCTTTACATCATGACTAATGTGAAAATACGTTTAATATGAATGTATACGTAGAGCCTATATCAGATTGCAAACCATCTTGGGGAGAGGGGAGGAAAAGGAGAGGGAGAAAATTTAGAACTCAAAATCTTATAGAAGTGAATGTTGAAAACTAAATATAAATAAATTAGTTTAAAAAGAAAAAGGAAAAAAAAGAAACCAGGGGTTTGTATCTCAGTGCACCTGAAGGAGCACCTTCTCCCTGAAGAAGACTGTCCCTAACACTGGCCCTTGAATCTTTGTTCCTAGTTCTTCCCTGTGTGACCAAAAGGACAAATCTAAATGGTCTTCGTGTGACAGCACCCGAAAAGATTGGAGGGACGTCCTCTTGTCCTTCTTCAGTCTTGCCTTCTCCAACCTGAATATTCCCAGTTCCTCCCACCAATCCTTGTAATGCCTGACCCTTCAGCATCCTGATGACTCTTTTCCAGTCATCCTCCAGCTAGGTGGGGTCCTGATTAGGGCGTGGAAATCAGGAAGAGCTGAGTTTGAGTTCTGTCTCCGACATGTGTCATCACTGAACGTCACTTGCCTCAGTTTTCACACCTGTATCACAATAATACTAGCCAGCATTCATCTAGTGCTTTAGGATGTTTTACCAATACTATCTCATTTTTTCCCCCTCCACAACAACCTGAGAAAGTATGAGGAAACTGAGGAAGAGAAAGGTTAGGGTTAGGGTTAGCACCTGTCTCCCAGGGTTGTGATCATTCAGCAAGGTAGATCCCATATCCCCTCGACCTCTGAAGATAATGATCGTTTAGAATCCTGGGATGTGAGAGCTGGAGGAAGTCCTTAGAGGTCTGATCCAACTCATTTCCAAATACGAGACCTCTCCATTATGTGGGGGCAGCTGGGTGGTGCAGTGGATAGAGCGGAGGCAGGAAGACTCGTTTTCTTGAATTCAAATCTAGCCTCACATACTTCCTAGCTATATGACCCTGGGTAAATCGCTTATTCCTGTTTGCCTCAGTTTCCTCATCTGTAAAATGAACTGGAAAAAGGAAATGGCAAACTGCTCCAGTGTCTCTGCCAAGAAAACCCCAAATGGGGTCACAGAGAGTCAGACACTACTGAAAAACAATGGAACAACTATGACATTCCAGACAAGTGGTCATCTCTTGAAGACTTCTTGTGATGGAGAACTCACTACCACCAGAAGTAGTCCATCCCACTTTTGGATAGCCAGAATTGTTAGGAAATTTTTCTTTCTGTTGTACTGAAGTGCTCCACTTTGCAACTCCTTCCCATTGTTTCTAGTTTTCCTGCTGTGGCTAAGAAAAACAATTCTAATCCCTGTTCCGCACAATGGTCTTTCAAATACTTTAGGCAGCCATCACTTCCCCCCCACCCCGCCCCCATTTTCTCTTCTCCAGACTAAACTCACTCAATTCAGTAAGCACTTATTTTGTGGGAACCCGGGGTGGGGTGTGCGTGAGGGGGAGGCATCTCCGATTGTTCTGATCTATATTTGGTCATTGGCCCCAGGTGGCTCTGGAGGAGAAAGTGAGGCTCGTGACCTTGCACAGCCCTCCGTCACTTAAATCCAATTCACCCGGACGCCAAGGCATCACCTCCCTGATGTCATGGTCCTCTTGGAGAAGGAAGGACAAACAACAACACCTTTGTGGGAATCGCTGTGCTAAGTGATGAGTGTACGGAGACAAAAGCACAACATTCTGTGACCTCGGGGGGGCTTGCATTCTATATGAGGCAGGGTGGAGGAATAACATGTGGACTGAGAAGTGAATTCAGGGGCCCCTCAATGATTCTTTTCTAGCATGGCTCTTCTGGGAGTCTTCCGTCCAGTGGAGGCATTTCTGCTTGTCCATGTCCTCCCTAGGACGTGGTTTGCAGAACTGATCACAACGATCTAAGGACAATCTGACCAGTACAGAGCGCCCTGACACTATCTTTCTGAGTGTGATTGTTTTATTGTGGCCAAAGGTGATACTGAGAATCTGCATGTCATAGTGGGATATCAGACTGACTCTGCAAGTCAGGGAGACACGAATATCTGCTGGCTGTGTGACCTCTCAGGGCCTCTGCTAATTAATTCCAAAAGACAAATTAGGGAGGATTTGAAAAGTCAAATCAACTTGATTGCTGCCTCCAATGTAGTTGACTCATAAAGAGCTTGCAGTCCACTCAGACTCTCAGAGCTTTTTCTCATAAACTTGTCTATCCGTACCTCCTCCATTCTAATTTTTCTTAAAGCATTGGACTAAACGTTTTGATGAATTAAACTTTGTTGTATTGAATTCAGCTTACTATTCTAAGTTCTCAAGAGTCCCAGCTGTGTTATCTACTAGTTCACCCTCTTGGCTTCTTCTCTTTCGCAATTTTTTTTTGGAGGCAGTGTGGTTAAGTGACTTGCCCGGGGACACACATCTCCTAAGGGTCAGGCCCAATTTGAACTAAGGTCCTCCTGACTTTAGGGACAGTGCTAAACATTCTATCTATGCCTTCATCCAAATTATGAATAAAGTTGTTGAATGCGCCAGTCAGTCGATAAACATTTATTAAGCACCTACCCTGTGCCAGGCACTGTGCTAAGTGCCGGAAGAGTATATTTGGGGAGACAATGAGCCAACAACTACAGAAGAAACCAAGAGTTGAACTCTGTGGCACTTCACTGGAGACCTTTTTCTTCCCGCCCCCCCCCCCCCCCCGCCCCGGGCTGACACTGATGTAAGATTTTGATTTGCTTGACTATGAATTTCTGACAAAGTTGCTGTTTTTCTTTATTTTTCTTCCTTTATCCTGAGGGTTGGGGTGGGATGGGAGCGAGGAAAATAAATGCTTGTTAGTTGAGAAAATAAAATGAAAGTCAAATTGACATTGTCGTATTAACAACTACTCTTTGGGTCCAGTACTGAATGGGTCTGATTGTCCTATCATTCATCTCACATCTTAAAACGATCAGTTGACCAACCAATCAGCATTTATTAAGTGCCTGTTTTCTCTCTGCTACGTGCTGGGGATAGATAGAGGCAAAAGACAGTTGCTGAGATCACTTAATTTAGAATGGGGAGGGCATCTGAGATCACCACATTCAGCTTCCTCGTTTTGTTGATAAAGGGGCTGGAGGAGGCAAATGTGGAGAGCCTCTTCTCTGCAAGGTTAGTGTATGAAACAGAGTGTGTCAAATGTTTTCATGAAATCAGGCATACTTTGGCGCAGGCATTCCTCTTTCTTTTCTTGTCTAGTGACCTAGTTCAAATAAGGCAGACCGGCTTGCCCTAGGTCTCAAAACTAATTAATATAATTGCAATTATGCGGTTGTGATTTGATGTGCTATAATTTTCATGCAAGGGGCAAAAATCCAAGTGAGTTTCAGGAAAAGAAAATCTTTTGGGGTTAGATTCCCCAGACCCCATTTATCTTGACCTGCCACCACCCTGACATGGAGGGACTGGGAAAAGGCTAGGCCCCATTATAGTGCCCCAACCTCAACCTTCTTGAGAATGAAGATGAGAAAAGAACCTTCTCTTTAAGAACTTTAATCAATGCAGTGACCAACCTTGACTCTTAGTTAATGAAGGGTTCTGCTCCCCTAGATTAATTACCTACTGAGGTGATGCACTGGATTGAGTGTTGGCTCTAGAGTCAGAGTCTTGAGTTCACATCAGACTTCTCTCTGCCTCAGTTTCCTGAACTGTAAAATGGGAGTAATAGCAGCGCCTAACTCACAGATTGTTGTGAGGGACAAATTAGATGATATCTGTAAAGTGCTTGGCACACAGTAGGCACTTAATAGATGCTTATTCTCCCCCCCCCCCACCCCTGCCTTCTTACTCCTTACAGATAGATGGTGGACTCATGGTGAAAAATGGGTACATTTTCAGGTACTGCAAATTTATTTTGCTTGACTAGAGATACTTGTTATAAGAGTTTGTTTTTTCTTTAAAAAATGGTGGAGAGGGGAGGAGAACATGGGAGCACAGAGCACCTGGCAACAGAGTTGTCTTAAGAAAGAAAAGAGAAAAGAGGGTCATTGAAGCATTTGAAAAAAATCACAAAAGAGAATGGGAAGAAGACCAGAGGGAAGCACAGACAAGCAAGATAGTTTTGAAATCACATGTTGATTTTATTAGGTACTTGTGTAATGGAAGCTTTGGAGCATGCCAAGATAGTCTAATGTGGAGGCCCTGCTTCTGGGGAAAAGTAGCTTGTATTTTTCTGCTATGTGGATGAGAATAGCCTTTTTTGATTGGTGGCATATCCAGAACAGGATGCCTCTTTAAAAATGGCAAGACTTGGCATCTAATCAGTCTCTTAATAATAAACACTAAGTACCTACTGTGTGCCAGGCACTATGCTAAGTGCTGCAGATTACAAAGAGAGGCAAAAGACAGTCCTCACCCTCAAGGGGCTCACAATCAAATGGGGGAGGCAACACACAAATATCTCTGTACAAACAAGACATCTAGGAGATACATAAGAATTAATCAACAGAGGGAAGGCCCTGGAATTCAAGGGGATGTGGGAACACTTCCTGCAGAAGATGAGGTTTTAGCTGGGAATCCAAGGAAGCCAGAGAAGCCAGAGGCAGAGAGGGAGAAGAAGAGAGTTTCAGGCATGAGGGATGGCAAGTGAAAACAGCTGGAGGCAGGAAATGGAGGGAGCTCCCATCCTACCCCCATTTTACTAGTTAGAAAGAAGACTCCAGGAGGAATGAAGAAACTTGGTTTCAAGAGTCAGGACATCCTGATTCCAGACCTGGCAAAAATTAGCTGTGTGACATTGAGCAAGTAACAACACTTCTTTGGGCCTCAGTTTCCTCATCTGTAAAACAGGACATTGCTCTCACTGATCTACAAAGTTCCTTGAAGTTCTAACATGCCATTCCTCTGTGTTCCAAAATGGCACCCTCTCCTCAAGCCAAACTCCCATGCCTTGGTTTCAGATAGTTGGGGATGAAATGGGACCAGACCTATGATTTCATTGCTAGGAAGACTCATGTTTAGGAAACTTCTCATGCCAATGTAAACCTACACCCTCTCTGAGACTGATCCAGTATCACTCAGTCAGTGTATGCCACAGTTAGGACACGAACCCTGGTCTTCTTGACTTCAACCGGCTCTTCATTCACTAGGGGACACCTGTCTCTCTTCCATGTAGGTATTAGGAATTCAACAATCTGACTAAAGCAATTAATACACAGGTATAAATGGGGCTTTGGCCTTCTCATAGGTATTTGAATTTTTAAGAAGGAGTTCTTAATGAAGTTTTAATTAGATCTGTTCTAGGTACCTTCTTGGCCAGAGCCAAAACTAGGGTGGACCCACAGAGACTTTCTCCCGGTGCTCCTTCACGGCAGGCACCCTTCCAACCTGTTTGCCTGCTATATGATCTAAATTTGTCTCTTACAGCAACTGTGTGAGTTAAGGGCTATTATTACTCCTATTTTACAGTTGAGGAAACCGAGGCAGACAGAAGTCTGATGTGAACTCAGGACTCTGACTCTGGAGAGCTGTGGTAGCTCAGGGATCTCACTCTTCCAAGGTCATCCCACCACACATCCCTCCCATTTGGACTGCCCTCCAGTTCCCTGCTGCTCCCCCTCACCCCATTTGAATTTGCCCCAGGAGTGAGAACTCCAAGGTATAGCTCTGCCCTTGGCTCTCTACAATCCCAGTGCCCTCCCAGGTTAGAAGAACTGGACTCAGCACCTTGACACCTCCTTCTGAAAGGCTGCCAGCTGTAGTTCTAAGCCAGGGTGGAAGAAGGTGTGCCAACGCCAAGAAGTTTTGCGTGTCTTTGCCCAAATCCTGCCAATGAGTGACCTTTAACCAGTCCATTCCAAAAGGTGGGAGTAGCATGGAGCTGTTGTGGTCCCGCATGCCCTTCTGCTTGTTCAAGCTGAGACAGAAGGTTGATCAGTCCCCAGATGTGCACCTGTGCATCCACATGCAACCCCCTGACACAGAGAGACTCATGATAACCAGGAGGTAGGCATGCTGATAGGCAGACTTGTTTTTGTTTCTTTAGAAATGGGAGGGAGACAGGTCCTATTAACCTTTCTATCCCACCTCTTGCCTCCTACTTTATCCCATTTCCATTTGCTGGATATACCCATCCATGGACACTGGCCAGATTGGAATTGGAGGGTTGGCTTGGTCTTTGTCCCATGGATGAGTTCAGGGCTCCATTTAGGGTGAGGTGGCAGATGACTCTGACTCACCCTCTGGGCTAGACTGGGTTACAGGGCAAGGCTCTTCCCCTGCCAGTCCCAATCTTTCCTCCCCATCCTCTTGGCTCTTCTGCCAGGATTGTGTCACAGGGCAAAGCTCTTTCTGTATCCTCATTTCCCCTAGCCCCAGTCTTTCCTTCTTGTCTCCCTTGGGTTCTCCCCCAAGTCTGAGTTTAGTTCTTTGTAACACCATTATAGGAAGCTGGAGAGCCTCCATAGGAGAGTTGCCATGATGTTGACCATCTTGGAGGAATTTGAAGGACCATCATGGATCTAGAGCTTTAGAGGCCATCTAGTCCAATACCCTCATTTTTCCACATGAGGAAACTGAGCCTCAGAGAGGTTAATTGTCTTGCCCAGGATCACACAGTAACCTTTAGAATCTGATTAAAAATCTAGACCTTCCTAACTATAAGGCTGGCACTCTATCCACTAGGCTACATTGCTTCTGAGGATATTTGCCCAGAGAAAAGAGAAGGGTAGGAGTTGAGATGGGCATGTTAAGATGGCTATTTCCAAGGAATGGAAGGACTGTCTCATAGAAGAAAGATTATATTTGTTTTGTTTGCCCCCCAGAGGACAGAATGAAGAGCAATGGGTGGGAAATTAGGCGCAATGGATGGGAGGGTAGAGAAGCAGATTATTTCAACTTGATGTCAGAAAAATGTCCTGGTAATTAGTTATCCCAGAGCAAATGGGCTGCCTTGGGAGGGGGTGGGTTTGCCCTCCTTGAGCAAAGACTGAATGTCCACCTGGGAATGTTAGAGGGGAGCTTTGGGGCCAGGTACATTGCAGGTTGAATAGATAATAAATGGTATTCTGAAGTTTGAACTGATCTCGTCACCACCCTGTGAACTAACTACCACAACTATTATTATCACCACTTGACAGATGAAGAAACTGATGCCTAAAGAGATGAAGGGACTGACCTGTGGTCACACAGCTAGTAAGTGGCAGAGGGAAGATTCGACCCTGGCTCCAACTCCAGCATACTATCCACTTGGCCATAGCCCTCCTTTCCAGCTCTGATTCTTTGGCTCCTCCCAGGCATCCCGTTATTTGTTGGAATCCTGATTCCATCTACTGTGTCAGGTGAGTCAAGAGGCCGGGACTATTTGCTGAGCCACAAATAAGTGGAATAGATGTGGACCTTAACCTGTAGGGGCTTACAACCTCACCCCCTATTCCAAGGGTGCTGTTTTTTTTCCAGAGGGTTGGACACAGGGAGCCAGACCAATGGGTGAGCAAAAAGCTGGGACCTCTCATTTTGTTCTTCCATCTGTCCAACTTCTTGGGTGACTCTGGGCTCATCCCTGCCTTTCCCTTACCTTTCCCTTGAAGTCTGAGACTGGACTATGTCTGGATGTTAAAGCCTTCTTCTGGGGAGCAGCCATTTTGACTTCTCAGATGGGCCCAGCAAGAGGAAAACTCTGGTTGCCCGTGGGGTTGGAGCATGATGAGGGTGTTCAAATCCTGCCTCAGATGCTTACCAGCTGACTATGTGCACCCCTCTCCTCATCTGTTAAGTGAGGCTAATGGTAGCACCTGCCTCATAAGATTGTTATGACCCCTCCTCAAACCTCGAAGAGGTTGTCCATGCAAAATGTAAACTTTATGTGGCATTAAGATGGCTCTCTAGGTAGTTTCGAAATATATATATATATATATATATATATATATATATATATATATATACACATATATATATATGCTTTTGTATCTCACTTCTTATGGAGGTGGGAAAGGAAGAGAGGAGCTCATAAAAGAGAGATACCCTGGAGAAGTGGGTAGAGTGCTGGATGTGGAGACAGGAAGGGCTGACCTTGAATCCAGGCCCTCATTTTACTAGCCATGTGATCACGGACAAGTCACTTAACCTGTCTGAGCATCAGTGTTCTCATCTGTAAAATGGGATGGTAGCTGAAATGGAAGGCCTGACCAATAAAGGCCTAGTCTGTGGAGTGTACACAATATTCTCTGCCTATTGCTGTTTCACAGGGAGACTTAGTGAGCCTGCTTTCAGAACTGCAGGAGGGAAGGGCCCTTTCCCTCCCTGTTTCAGAACAGGTACAGGTAGTCTCTGATAGTTTCCTGTTGGCTTACTGAGCTAATGAAAGGTCCTTAAATTGGCTACTGAGATGGAACTGAGTGTACAAACACTAGGCTTACCCTGAGAACTCTCTCTTCCCTGGAGGCAGGTGAGGTAAAAATACTGCTTACTGCCTTATTTTCCCGCTTGACCTGCTAGGTGGCCATGAATGCATGGGGTCTCTCTTTTCTTTCTGTTGTGTTTATTCTTTCCTGATCTTAGGTGAATGAATATGGAGGAGGAATGGACCAGCTGTGACCTCATGAGCTTATAAAGGTCAGGAGAACCATCAATATTCCCCTCAGTGACCAGAGCTTGTAGAGTATAGTGAGGATCCAGGCCTGAGGAGAGACCTGCTTGACCCAACCCAGCAGCCAAACAACCTTGTCACACTCAGAAGTGACTTGGTGGGGAGAATGTTTCGTGGCAACCACTTTGTATTTAATTTTATTTATTTATTTTTCTCTATTGCATGTAAACAAAAATTTCTAACATTCATTTTAAATTTTTTTGAGTTCTGTATTCTCTCTCTTTTCCTCTCCTCTTTTCTCCTTGAGAAGGCAAGCAATTTGATATAAATTATATATGTCCAGTCATGCAAAACATTTCCACTTAAGCCACGTTGCAAAAGACAATGCAAACAAAAAACCCCCAAGGAAAATAAAAAGAAGCATGCTCCAATCTGTATTCAGACCCCATCAGTTCTTTCTCTGGAGGTGGATAACATTTTTCATCATAAGTCCTTCAGAATTGTCTTGGATCATTGTATTGCAGAGAATAGCTAAGTTATTCATAGTTGATCATTATACAATGTTGCTGTTACTGTGTACAATGTTTTCCTGGTTCTGCTCATTTCACTTTGCATCAGTTCATGTCTTACCAGGTTTTTCGGCAAGCATCCTGCTCCTCATTTCTTATATAACACAATAGTATTCCATCACAATCATGTACCACAACTTGTTTAGCTATTCCCCAATTGATGGACATCCTTTCAATTTACAATTCTTTGCCATCACAAAAAGAGCTGCTATACATATTTTTGTACATATAGGTCCTTTTCCTTTTTTTGTTTTTTATCTTTTTGGGAATATAGATTTTTGTCTCTTTGGGATACACATAGGTCCTTTTCCTTTTTTTAAAAAATTCTCTTTGGGATACAGATTGCAGGGTTCAAAGAGTATGCACAGTTTTATAGCCCTTGGACATAGTTCCAAATACTCCCAAGAGGCCAAGGTGGCAGAAGAGAGTGTGCTCCAGGTTTGAGAGATTGCTACATTTGGGTTCTTACTATACAGTTTTATACTATACAGTCTTTACATTATATACTACACATTTTTAGTAAATATCCTTTGGTAAAAGCTAATTAATGTTAATTGTTTCAATGATATTGGAGAGATATTAACTGGGTAATTGATATGAGAGCACACACTGGATAGGGGTTCATGAGTGATCGTATTAAAAAAGATACCCCTAGAGCTAGCTCCAAGATGAGAAGTGGAAATGTCCTTGAGTTCTTGAAGGGTGTGCCACAGAGACTAACCTGTAACTGATCTGGAAAAGTTTTGAGTGTTCATCTAGTGATGTCTGTCTTGTGCAGAATGGTTTCGCTGAAAGCCTCATTCCCATATTATTACAAGATGACAGATGAATTTTTCATCCAGAGCAATTCATGGAGCAAAGTTAACCTTCCATCTTCCCTATATGTATGTTGTATGCACCTATCACATGGAGTCTTCTCCATTAAGATGTAAACTTCTTAAGCAGTAGTCATCAAAACAATTTGGTTAAGAAATAGAGAAGTTAATTAATGGAATGATTAGGTACAGAAGCAAATAAGCACAGTAACCTAGGGTTGAATAAACACAATGATCCAAGTTATTGGGGCAAGGACTTACTATCAACAGAAATTGTTTGAAAAACTAGAAAGCAGTCTGGCAGAAACAAAGTATAGAAAAGCGGTGGGGAACCTGTGGGCTTGAGGGCACAAAGTGTAGACCAACATCTCACACACTGAAGAAGATAAACTGCAAATGGTTACATGACTTAATCATGTCACCTACCTTGCAGGGTTGCTGTGAGGAACGAATGAGATAATATTTGTAAAGAGCACTTAGCACAATGTCTGGCACATGGTACATGTTAGATAAATGCTTGTTCTCATCTCTCCTTCTTCCCCTATGAAGCATAACGTCATAAACAAATTAGAGGAACAAGGAAGAAATCACATGCCGGATCTATGAATAGATGACCAAATTTCATGACCAAACCAGTGATAAAGAGATTCACAGGAATTACAATGGACAACTTTGATTAAAAAACATTAAAAATGTTTGTACAAACAAAACCAATGCAGGTAAAATTAGTAGAGAAGCAGGTAAATGGGCAAAAAAAATCTTTGCAGCACATCTCATTTCTAAGATATATAGGAAACTGACTCAAATGTATGCAACAAAGAGCCATTCTCTAATTGATAAATGGCCAAAGGATATGAACAGTAAGTTTCAGAGGAAAAAATCCAAGCTATCAATAGCCATATGAAAAAATGTTCGAAATCACTAATAATTAGAAAAGGGCAAATCAAAACAGCTGTGAGTTTCTACCTCATACCCATCAGATGGGTAAAACTGGACCAAAAAAAAGAAGGGAAAATGACAAATGCTAGAGAGACTGTGGGAAAGCATCCACATTAATTAATCCACTACTGGTGGAACGTTGAAATGGGCTGGCCATTCCAGAAATAATTTGGAACCATGTCCCAGAACATAATCAAAGTATGCACACACTTTGACCCAGCTATACCACTACTAGTCTAATAACCCTGAAGAAAATTAAGAGAGAGGAAAAGTAGGGAGGAAGGAAGGGAATAAGCATTTATTAAGCACCTGCTATGTACCAGGCACTGCTAAGTGCTTTACAATGACCCTCACAATAACCAGGGGAGATAGATACAATTATTATTCCCACTTTGCTGTTGAGGAAACTCAGGCAAACAGAGGTTAATTGACTTATCCAAGATCATGCAGCTACTAAGTGTCTGAGGCCAGATTTGAACTCAGATCTTCCTGACTTTAGGCCTGGCTCTCTATCCACTACACCACCTAGTTGCCCCTATGTGCTTGTGATAGTCATATGGACAAAACTATTTATAGCAGCTCTTTTTGTGGTGTCACACAACTGGAAACTTAGGGAGGTGCCTATCAATTGGGAAATCGATAAACAAGTTATGGTACATGAATGTGATAGAATGTTATTGTGTTGGTTTCAAAGAAACTTGAGCAGACATATGAACTGATGCCTAGTGAAGTGACAAGGACCAGAAAAATAATTTATACAATAACGGTGACATTGCAAAGGCAAAGAACTTTGAAAGAAAAGAACTCTGTTCAACGCAATGACCAACTAAGATCTCAGAAGACTGATGGTAAAACATGATACCCCACCTCCTGATAGAGAGGTAAAGGACTTAGAGTGCAGGTGGAAACATAGACTTTTTTGGACATGACCAGGGAGGGAATTTGCTTTGCTTGACTATACATATTTTGAGGTAGCTAAGTGGCATGGTGGATGGAGTGTTGGCCTGGTGTCAGGAAACCTTATCTGCCTGAGTTCAAATCTGGCCTCAGACATTTATTAGCTGTGTGACTCTGAGCAAGTCACTTCACCCTGTTTGCCTCAGTTTCCTCATCTGTAAAATGATCTGGAGAAGGCAATGGCAAACCATTCCAGTATTTTTGCTAAGAAAACCCAAATGGGGTCATGAAGAGTGGGACATGACTGAAACTAATGAACAACAAATTCCTAATTCTAGACCTAGCACTCTATTCATACCCAGAAAAATAACTCCAGAGCTTCTGGGTCTAAGATAAAAACACCACAAGCAAGAAACAGATTACATGCCATGCAACCATGGTCAGGATCACTCAAGATTATACAACAAACACAAGAAAATAAGGGAAAAGGGAAAAGATAAACAACTACGAGCAATAATAACTTATCCTACAAAGATCAGCATCATTTCATAGGGACAGGGATCGTTCTACCTGTAGCATAGAGCAGTGGTAACAAAACCAGATAGTAATGTGTGTCACTAAATTGTACATTGATGTACAAAACCACCTATTAACATTATCTATGTTCTATTATATTTTTATTTATTTTGTTAAATATTCCCCAATTATATTTTAATCTAGCTTGGGCCCCACTCAGAAGTATTGCTGGCTACAATGCCATCTAGGGGAGGTATGTTTGATACTTCTGGGGTAGCAGTATCTCTCTCTCTCTCTCTCTCTCTCTCTCGGGAATCTGGGGGATTGGAGGCCACAGCCACCAGTATGCTGGAGATGCCAAAGAGACCTTCCAGGGAAAAAGACAGAAATAATGAAGCTGTCAGATGAGTAAAGATTGAGGATGGGTGTGGAAGGAGGCAGATAGCATATGGCAGTTCTTAGGAAAAGAGAATATTTAAAAAAAAGCAAAAAAAAAAAAAAAGAAAAGAGAATATTTTCCTTGAAGTTGAGTCCTTTGATCAACAGCTTAATGAGCCACATAGGGTGTGATGAGACAATATATTTCACCATTCTGTGATTTTGATATTTGGGGGGAGGGAGGAAAGAACATTAGCTGTCCTCTGCCAGTGACTTCTGGTAGCATTCTTTGCCTTGTGAAAAGCAAATGTATGAATTTAACCATTGACTGGGCACTGGATGGTAGCTGTTGCTGGGTATGAAAATGGCAGATCTTTTACCTCAGCCCTATGCCATCATTGACAGTTTTATTATTGTCTTTATAATTTCTTGCAGTAAAGATATTCTGTACTGTAATGGGGGGTGGGGGGCAATGTTTCCTTTTGGGTCATGAGAAATGGGAAAAGAGATAAGCATCTTAATGAGAAATGAGACACAAGCTATAGTTTTGGACATTTTCCTGTATTTCCAGATGGGGGCAAAGTAATGAGCCAATTGTGACAAATTTATGGAATTTTGGATGAGAATGAGATTACATTTTAAACCTCAGAATAGACAGAGCTGAGTGGAACTCAGTCCAAGTTGGGGGAGGCAGGTGCATGCTGCAGTTAGGACAAATTCCCAAGATCATAGACTTAAAGCTAGAATGGACCTCAAAGGCCTTTTAGTCTAACCCCCTCATTTTGCAGATGAGGAAACTGAGGCCCAAACTGGTGAAGTGAATTGCCAATGGTCACACAAGGTATTAAGTGTCAGAGCTGGGATTCAAAATGAGGTCCACTGACTCCAAATCCAGCGAATTTTCTCCCTTATAAATTCAACTTCTTTGTAGTTCTAACACCAGTCTCTTACCCTTGGGGTTATTTATACAACGAGGACTGGTGCATGCTCAGACTGCATCAGAATGCTTGAGTAATATGAATTCATTGCTTGTAAAATTCTGGGGAGCTTGCTTCTGGGATAATCATGATGACATGCGATGGGAAGTTCCTTGGAGAGACTTTGGAGCATGCACAGGCAGGTGTAACAAACAGATGTAACAGATCCCTTAACATATGTTCAGGAGAACCCGGGCCATTATCCTTCTGTTTAGCTAATCAATTTTGACCCCTTCATTCCTTCAGAGCATCCCGTAAGAGACAACTAAGGGAGACTTCTCTCCTCTGAGGCCCTGTGGCCCTACAAATACAATCCTGTCTTTGCCTACCTCAGCACTTGTTCCTTCTCATTTTAAATGCAGGGATTGCAACCTCAGATCATGAGTTTTGAAAGGTCAGTAGAGTGAGCATCTTATCATCCTGGTACCTGGGTTTTGCAGCAAGCCTAGTATTGACACCCAAAAGAATAAAGAGTGACCATTAGGACCCAGAGTTCAGGGTAGCTGAGAAGGGGATTTATCTGTCAGTTAGTCATTCCATGTCTGGTCTTTGAACTTGGTGGGACCAATGTTATATAGTGTCTGAACTAAGTTTGAGCCCACTTTCCCTAGAGACTGGGGCAGTGTTAGTAGAGCTTGCACCACTAATTGTGTTGGGGGAAATGTTTGTACTTTGGTTCTTGTTACATCTTTGAAGTAAGTCTCTCTTTATAAAAGCTAATAGATGTAAAGTTGTAAAATAGAACTTGGGGCTAGTTACTGATATCTAACTAAAGGGAGGGGGAAGAACATAACTGGTGAGGACTCAAGCCAATGGCATCGGAGAAGAGGTGTCCTCAGACCTCTCGCGGAACCCCTAAACCACTTGGGGGGTAATGTAGTTTAGCAACCTAGCTCTGGGATAGTAGGACAGAACATTCTCACTGTATTTCCATAATTTAAATTGGGGACCAAGTTAACCCTTGAAGCAATGGTCCTGCACGGTAGGTGGAATATTCTCTACTGTCTTCTACTCTTAGGGATGTCAGTTCCCATTTCACTAAAATGTAGTGCCCAGGACTGAAGACCCTAGATAAAGTGATTGGGGAAAATGACTTTTTCGCTGACAGGCAGAAAGATGGGGGTGGGGTGGGGGGCAATGGGGGAGATGGGAAGGATTGGGTGTGGCCTTCTGGGTCAGTGCTGTCCAGAGTTTCTGATGCAGAGCTGACCGGCTGTGCTCTGCTGATAGTGTGGAGGTAGCAGGCAGAGAAGACGGTCAACTCTTGCCTCGGCTCTGGGTAGGAATGGCCACTTCGAACCAGGGAGAAGTTGGTTTAGAGCCGGAAAGCCTGGTGTCTTCCTGGGGGCTGAAGAAAGACTATAACCAGCGGTGAGCATATACCTTCTTTCTACTTGACAATGCGCCTCATACATACTGAATAAGACGAACACACATGCCTCTTACATCCACATATACCTAGGTGAGGTTACACTTTCACACACAGATACATATGCATATTTCCAGAATGCCAGCTCACCTTCCGCAACTCATGAACATAACGATACCTTGGCTAACACACATTTATAGACACCACCATATCTTAAGGGCTACACACCAGAATTTTACACTAACAGGGCCCTAGCAACAGTTATGATTACATATAGAAATACAGTAACTGAGGACAGAAAAGGGACTTCTAGGTGGGACCTAGACATCAAAGTCATCATAGAGCTGAGAGGGGCCATAGAAAGCTGTGAGTCTAATCTCTTAATTTTAGGGAGGGAACTCTGAAATGCAATCAGTCAAAACACATTTATTCCTTCAGTCAGGGAACTTGCATTCTCTTAGGAAAGATAGTAAGTGTGTGTGTTGGGGATGGGGGGTATTAGGGTGCCTGGGATAGACTACAGTGAAAGTCGTCAGGGGCCAAAACACCAACACAAAAGGGGAAAGCCAGAAATAGTGAAAGAGTGCTTCTAAAAAGGATGGGAGGGAGGCTTGAAGACCTCAGAGCTGGCTGAAGTAGCTGCAAGTTCCCAAAGATAACTCCAGGGCAAACATTTGCATACCTGCCTTCATCTCCCCACCGAGCACCCCCCCCCCATCCCCCCAAGGAAAGGAGGCTGAGAAGTGAAACTGACAAAATTGAAAGTGATTGCTATATGGCTTCAGTGAAATGATTCATCCAGGGAAGGGGCTTTTGAGGCTGGAAAGAGAAGAAATGGGAGGAAGCTTATCTCTCCTATTTGACACATTCTTGTAGATTCGAGAGCCCGGAACTCAGATTCTCCCGGTGTTGCCCTAAGGGGTGATTAGTTTTAATTTTCGGGCTTTGCCTCCCTTACTCCTTAGGTGATCTTATGGAAGTAACAAAGTTCCTCCAGGGGCAAAGGGATAAGTGTATTCTATGCCCTAAAGGCAGGTCCATTGGCTTGTTGGTTTTTTAAATAAGCAATTGAGATATCCAAAGCCTCTCAACCGTTTCTAGGCGGGAGAATGCTACTGCAGACTTTCAAACCTTTTGCTAGGGGGTGCCGTGGATAGAGGTCTGTGCCTGGAGTCCTCACTTATCTCCCTAAGTTCAAACCTGGACGAGTCACTTGATTGTGTTTGCCTCAGTTTTCTCATCTGTAAAATGAGCTGGAGAAGGAAATGACAACCCACTCCAGCATCTTTGCCAAGGAAACCCCAAATGGGGTCACGAAGAGTAGGACATGACAGAACAACAATAGGGATTCTAAGAGCTGAAGGTGAGGAAGAAGTGCATTCAAGGGGGGAGAGTGTGTAGGAAGGAAAGCCTGTATAAATGAAGATGGGAGATGGAATATCATGTGTAAGGAAAGACATAGGCATTTATTAAACACCTCCTATGAGCCAGGCACTGTGTTAAGGCCTTCACGATTATCTGATATTCACAATAACCTGGGAAGGTAGGAGCTATTATCATGCCCATTTTAGAGTTAAGGAAATGAAGGGGGACCTGTCCCAGGTCACATAGCTAGTAAGTGTCTGAGGCTGAATTTGAACTCGGAGCTTCCTTCTTTCCTTCCTTACAAAGTTTGGATTCAGTCAAAGGGCCGCACTTGAGGACCTAGAGGGCCACATGTGGCCTCGAGGCCGAAGGTTCCCCACCCCTGCTCCAGATCCAGCAGTTTATCTATGGTTCCATCTAGCTATAGAAAGTAGGCCATTTTAGCTGCATTGTAGAATTCATGAATGGGGGTAATGTATAACAACCCTAAGAAAGGTAAGTAAGAGAGAAAGCTGGTCCCTCCAGCTGACTTAGAGACAGCCTCCATTGCTTCCTCCCACCCATGGCCCTGGATTCCCTCTAACATACACCCTTGTGTATACAAGCACCAGTGCTCTGCTCCCCCAGCGTTCCTGACTCATCTTTGGAGAGAGTGGGATATAGGGAGGAAGTCACCGAGGGGAGAGCTGGGCTAGTTTGTGGCAGCTGGACACCCACACACTTCCTTCTCCCCCTAGGGTATTTGTGAACCGCAGCCTAGCCCTGGGAAAGATCAGATGTTTTGGATTCGACATGGACTACACCCTGGCTGGTAGGAGGAGCTCAGGGGCTGGGCACTGGAAAGAGGTTTAGAGGGGCAAGGGACCTCAGAAGCCATCAAGTCCAATGCTTTTGTTTTATAGACAAGGAAATGAAGACTGAGAAAAGTTAAAATTACCCTTGCAGTAAGTGGTAGTGCCAGCATTTGAATCCAGGTCCTCCTGACTCAATCAATGCTCTTTCCTGCTGTTCCCTTTCTTATTCCTACTCTGCCCCACCCTGCCCTTTGGTGCCTTCCACACAGTAAGTGCTCAATAAACATTTGTTGAATGAATGAACATAATTGAGACATCATCTATTGGCTGCCTGTAGCGAAGAAAGTGGTGTGGTCCACTAGACAGAAAACTGCTCTTAAGAGCCAGTTCAAGCCCAACCTCTACCTTGTGACCTTGGGCAAGTGACTCAATTTCCCTGTGTTCTAGGCAATTCTGTAATAAGACTCTTAACTTGTAGATTAGGTGCCAACCCGTATTGGTGGAGGGAGTTTCCTCATTTGAGACTTCCCTATACTAATGGTATTACAGGTCTAGTCCCTTTGCAAAAACTGAACTAATTATACCCACTACCAGTTGGGTAGATGAGTGAGTCTCATGTGTGTGGTCTGGGGGACCAGTCATTTAACACAATTCTGCCATCTTGAGGGACTAGAGATAGAAGTCCAGGCGTAGAAAGAACTGGACACTAAGGAACTTCATCTATTGACCTCACCAACTGAGTCAGTAGGGTAGGGTAGAATGGTCAGTCAGTCAACTAGCACTTACTAAGCTCCTCCTGTGTGCCCGGAAGATCAGTCAGCCAAAGGCTGTGTCCTCTGACTTTAGCTTGGCCAAGGCTCTTGGGAGTGGGGTGGGGTGGGGTATGCTAGGAGGAGGGGATGGGCTTTCAGGGACCAGCACAGCTCCTTCCCTCTTTTCTCCTCTAGTGTACAAATCTCCTGATTACGAGGCCCTGGCATTTGAACTACTTCTGGAAAGGCTGGTCTGCGTCGGCTACCCCCACGAGATCCTCCGCTATGTCTATGACCCTTCCTACCCCACCAGGTACCATCCTTCCTTAGTTTCAGGGCCCTCCCCTCCACCCCAGACTTCTGATCCTGGGCCAGGACTCAAAACCCCACCTAGGGGAGTTGGGTTGGGGCAGAGAGTTTAGTAGGGGAGCAAGAAGGGGGAAGGACTGTGGTTTGAGGGAGGAGAAGAGGAAGAGTACATTTTCTGGGAAGAACAGGGACTAGGAGTATAGGGGAAAGGGCCAGTTTATAGGGAGTGGGTGAGGCATTGATTTTGGAGGAGGGACTGGGGGATAGATAGGAACATTGGATTTGGGGGAGAGGGAGAGAGAAAGATTGGAGTATTGAGAGGAACAATGGATTTGGGGGAGGAGGACACAAGTTTCAGCGATAGTTATAGACAATGGATTTGGGGAAGGATAGTCTGAGTGTTAGGGAGGAAGGCTCTGGATTTGAGGGACGGAGAGAGACAAAGGTTTAGTGATGGAAGAACCAGGTTAGGGAGAGAAAAGAACAATGGATTTGAGAGAAGACCAATTGAGTTTAGGGGATGGAAAAGGACCATGGATTGGGAAAGGAAGGAGGGCTTGGAGAGGGACAACCGTGAATTTTGGAGGGAGGGAAGGACAGTAGGAGGAAGAAGGGACAGGGAGCTAGCTTTGGAGGAAGGAGCTAAGACTTCTAGCTTTGCTCCCAGGCCAGCTTCTCCCTGCCCTTTCTTTTCCTTTCCTTCCATTCTTCCCTCTCCATCCCTTTGCTTGGTCCTGGCAGGGGCCTAGTGTTTGATGTACTCTACGGCAACCTGTTGAAGGTGGACACCCATGGGAACGTGTTGCTGGCTACTCATGGTTTCTCCTTCCTCACTGAGTATGTGCTGGGTGGTGCCTCTGGGGCCTTCATGGTTTAGGGATGAAGATAAGTTGTGGATTGAGTGGGGCAAGGGATCCTGGGATGGATAATGAGCGGGGGGGGGGGGGGGAATCATATTTTCTCTCTATGCTGAGGAGTGGAGAGGACAGTTGGGTTATGGGAGAGCTGCTCCCCTATTCCAATTCACTTCCAATTCACCCATTCCTACTCCCACCCCAGCACTGAAATCTGGAGTTTTTACCCCAGTAAGTTCATTCATCGGGATGACATGCAAAGATTCCACATTCTCAATACTCTCTTCAACCTTCCAGGTGAGTGGGAGCAGGAACAGATCGATCAGTCAACAGGCTTGCTACTAAGCCAGTCACCGTGTTAGACACTAGACATATGCAAAATAAAAAATGAAATAGGCTTTACTCTCAAGGAGTTCAGAGGGGAGGTAGCTGGGAGATTCAAGTGAGAAGGGGGAGGGAAAATCAGAGCAGTGAGGATGATCAAGAGGAAGAAGAGGGATCAAGAAAGAGCTGGGGGATCAGGAGAGAGGGAGGTGAGAAGTGTTTGGGAGAAGCTCCGGGAGTCAGAGGAGTGGCACTCCAAGAGGAGACGGCTGGGGAGGAGGGCAGTGAGAGTGAAGAAAACAAAGATTCAGTCATTCAACAAGCAAGTATTAGGCACTTACTATATGCCAAGCACAGAGGGGAGGTCTGAGGAATGCAAGCAGGGTGAATTTAAGGTGGGGTTGTTTGCCTCCTTCCTCTTGGATGTCTCTCCTTCTCTGCGTCCTTGGCTTTAGCTAAGCTGGGGCCTGCCTCATCTCTCCCAGGTGTGGGTGTGGGGCTCGGCAGGTTCCTAGGTATGACTGATTCTTCTGTGCTCCCTCTGCAGAAACGTATCTGTATGCCTGCCTCGTGGACTTTTTTACTAACTGCTCCAGATACATTAAGTGAGTCTCAAAACCTATAATCTGGTTTTTGCCCTTAGTCCTCAAGCCAGATCACTGAATGACAAATCTCTAGGTCCTATACTTTGAACTCTGTCCCTTCTGTGGGACACCTGGAGTGTGGCCCACAGTAATGTCTCTAATAGCGCAAGCTACAGTAGTCACGGGCATGGTAACTTAGAGGATAACCCATGGGGTGTAGCCTACAATAACCCCCAGTGCAGCCTCCAGTGTGACCCATGATGCATCCCATGGTGTAACTGGCTTTTGTTCAGTCCTGTCTGACTCTTTGTGACTCTGTTTGGGATTATCTTGGCAGAGATACTGGAGTGGTTTGCCGTTTCCTTCTCCAGCTCATTTTACAGATGGGGAAACTGAGGCAAACAGGGTAGAGTGACCTCACCAGGGTCACACAGCCAGTAAGTGTCTGAGACCAGATTTGAGCTCAGGTCTTCCTCACTCTGGGCCCAGCTTTAACTGGCAGTACACAGTGTAGCTCACCTTGTTGTGGTGGACAGCCCTCTTTCCCTCTCTCATCTTTTTAGAAGAAGTTGGAGGCTTCTTCATTTCCCCAGACACTCTCTTGTATCCTCATTAGAGTTAATAGTATCATTACTCTAGAAAGCTGGTCTGGAGCCTCCAATCCCATCTTCAGAATGTGTAAGAGAAAAGACTTGTACCTAGGTCTTGGGATCATGGATCATTGATCAGAGGCCATTTAGTCCAACCCCTTCATTTTACAAGTGGGAAGACTGAGGCCCAGGGAAATTGTGACTTATCCAAGGTCATGTAGTCAAGTCCAAGTGAACAAGCATTTATTAGGTGCTTACCTGGTGTCCGGCATTGGACCAAGTGCTGGGGATACAAATAAAAGGAAGATAGTTCCTGCCCTCAGGGAGCTTATATTCAAACAGGGAAGACAACAAGTAAAAACATTAGACTGCAGTCAGTACTCGCTCCCTTGGAGCACATGGTTGGTCTTTCACCTCATCTTCTTTCTCCTTGGTTTTCCTAGCTGTGACACAGGCTACCAGCACGGGAACCTCTTCATGTCTTTCCGTAGCCTCTTCCAGGATGTGTCTGATGCCATGAACAACGTCCACCTGTCGGTGAGCAGGTGCACCCCTTCCCACCCACCTCCCAGCTCTGACCTCCCTTCCCCCAACCTTGGATTTTTCCCATGTTTCTGAGAACCCAGAGCATCTGTTTCCCCTTTAAACCTTCTCTACTAGATCCCTCCCTATTTAATATCTTTTCTGAAGAAGAGCCTAGCCTGGGTTCTCTTACTCTGTCTCATTTCCCATGGCCTCCCTGACCCTGACCTCCCTTTGCCAAACCTCCTTTCCCGTACACATCTTCATTCCCCTTTGTCAGGGCTGCCTCAAGGAGAAGACCTTGGAGAACTTGGAGAAGTATGTGGAGAAAGATGTGAGAGTTGACTTTGTGCTTATTTTTCTGGAGGGGGCTGTGGAGGGTGGGCTAGAGGAAGACTTTTGGTCTTTCTTCCCAGTCCCAAGTACAAGGGAGGCTGTGCACATAGAAGACATTCAGTACTAGCATATCCATCCTGTGGTCTGATCCTTGTACTGAGGAAGCTGAGGTCTACCGATGGGGGCTCAGGGTGAATCTGAAAACCTCATCCTTTACACTTCCCCACCTTTTTGCCATAGGCCCGAATTCCTCTCCTATTGGGAAAGATGAAGGAAGTTGGGAAAGTGTTTCTGGCCACCAACAGCAATTACAACTACACCAACGTGAGTATGGATTGCTGTGGGGGAGGAGAAGGATGGCTGGCCTCGCCTGCCTGACCCTGCAGCCCCATTTCTGTGGGTATCCACACTCTGGATATGGAGTCAGCAAGACTGCAACTCCAATCCTCACTAGCTATGGGACACTGGGGAAATTATGTATTTGCTCTCAGCCTTAATTGACTCATCTATAAAATGGGGATAATAAAAGCACCTCTCTAAAGGAGGGTCAAATGGGATGATATGTGTAAATACGACTATTGTTGTGATCATCATCATCATCGTCATCTTTGTTGTCATCATCATAGAAATGGAGAGGTCACATGACATGTTTCAAAGAGAGATTACCTCGGCATTGGCTCTGAAGCCAGAGGCTCTGGTGTATACTCAATGTAGCCCTTCTTCTTATGCCCTTGGCCTCAGTTTCCTCATTTGTAAAATGAGGCCCCCAAGGTCTGGCCTAAAAAGACGTTGGCCCAGTTCTATTTTGCAGCGTCTGCTTCTGTGACCCATCATACCCCGTGGTCCCCTGCTGGTTATCGTCACCTCTCCTGAGGATGCTGACAATCAGCCATGTTAGACATGGACGGGCCACTGGGAATGGGTACCAAGCTCTGAAGTGGTACATCTGTGTGTTTATGTCTGTGTGGGGAGGCATGTGTGTGCATGTGTCCCCAGGAGGGGAGCAAGGCCTTGGCTGGGGTAGGAAGAATGGGGAGATAGCTGGGGTAGGAAGAATGGGGAGATAGTCTGGCACAAAGGCTATTGGAGTGGGAGATGGGGGGGTGAGGAGACCCGGGTGCTGGTCCTGGCTGTGTGACCGTGGGCTTTCGTTTCCTTCTCTTTGAGGGGCCTAGATTAGGATGGGCTCTTTCAGGCCTAAAAGTCTGACTTTGGAGATGTACTTACCTGGTGGGGTGAGAGGGGAGGAGGCAGAGGGTAGCCTTGGGCAATGGTGCTTGTGGGCTTATGATACCTGTAGACTCCCTGGTTTGACCCCTAGCACCCTGACCTTGCCTCCTGTCCCTTCCAGGCAATCATGACCTATCTGTTCGACTGTGGTCAGGTGAGTATTTTATGCTTTCCTGGGGTGGGGCTAGGATTTATTGGGTGTGTATGTGTGTGGGGAGGTGGGAGGTCTGCTGGGGAGGGCCTTGGGCCTTTCCTCGGTGCTCATAGTGATCAGACAAAGGGAACGTTCTTCCCAACACCTTGGGTGGTTCCCAACTTCCAGACCTCCTGGCTAGGAAGACTGAGAAGGTGTGAGTGCTGTTGTCATGTGGTGGGGGCAGCCAAGATGTGATGGACCAGGTGTAACAGGGACAATTATGTTGTAAGATCACTGGTTAGTGAGTCAGGGGATCTGAGTTCAAATCTTAACCTTAACCCTAAATGCTTCTGACTCTAACCCTAAATATGTGTGCCTCTGGCCCTAACCCTAAAACCCTAACCTGTGTGACCTTCGGTTAATCACTTGGCCTCTGTGTGCTTAGGTTTTCTCCTCTGTAGAAGAAGGGGCATTGGACTAGCTGGTATCTGAGGATCTTTCTGGTTCTAGAGCTAGGACCCTTTCCTACTCCCTCTCTGCCAGGTCATGTGGAAGAAGCCTGGTGGGGGAATGGCCCGAAATTGCCACCTTATAAAGTGGTTAAAGTATAAATGAGGCTTTTCTAGTGTTAGGCTCTAAATCCAGGGGGTACTATCATCCCATAAATCCTAGCAGAGGGAGGTGCAGGTCCAAGGGAGGAGGACTTTCTTCCTAACTTCCTCCCAGGCTGGATAAGCATGGACATCTGAAAATGGTGGGAGAGTCTGTAGGACTGTCTGTGAATGACCTCGTATCTATGGGTGTGTGACTGACTGTGTGTTTAACTAGGTGTGTCTGTGTGATTGTACATGTGAGAGAGAGTGGCAAAGATGTAATAACCCATTCCAGGACATCCAGAGAAGCCTGGGTCTAGAGCTGGGAAGGGGCCTCAGAAGCCTAGATCTAATCCAACCCTTTGACCTTAGAGGTCACCTAGTTCAACCTCCTTATCTTACAGATAAAGAAACTGAGGCCCAGAAAAGGTTACTTCCTAGTGCTGGTGAATGAGACAGCCAAGATTTGAACCCAGGATCTTGGACTCCAATTCCAAGGCTCTTTCCACTGTACCACCTAGCCACTCTGTGCCTCAGTTTCCTCCTCTAAAAATGAGAATATTGACACTTCAGACACTACTTCACAGGATGGTCATGAGGGAGGAGCTTTGGTATTAGCACTGACTTCATGGGCTTACCCACAGGAATTAATGCTAGGACTCATGGACATGGGCCAGTATCAGAATCTTGGAACTGAATCAGAATTGTGTGTGTGTGTTTGTGTGTGTGTGTGTGTGTGTGTGTGTGTGTGTGTGTGCCTGGGCTCTCTGAATCTGGGTTCCCAGTATTGCCCTTCTATGCAGGTGGAAGCTTTGGCTCGGCCCTGGCAATCCTATTTTGACCTGATTGTGGTGGACACGCAGAAACCACGCTTCTTTGCAGAGGGGACTGTGCTGAGACAGGTCAACACGGTAATGAAGCGGGGAGAGGGGAGGGTGTTGAGGTGGGTGGGGGGAGACTGGCTTTGTCCACTGTGACCCTTGAATCAGGGAATTATGATGGCCATATTTCCTTTTGGGAGAGCCTTGGTTCAGTGCTAGAGATCCCAAAAGCTGCTGAGGTCTGATTTCTCCCTCAAGCTTGGTGGGCTCTAGCACGGTGTTTTGGGTGGGGCTAAAAAGTTGGAGCCCTCCAATCTCTCCATCTTCTCTCCAGGGCCCCTAGCTAAGGCTACCTTAATTCTCTCTCTTGTTTTTTATTCTTTAAATTTTTTTTCAACTAACAAGCATTTATTTTCTCTCCCTCTCACTTTTCCATACCCCCTATTGAGGAGGAAAAAGTAAAAAACAAAACCTTCTTAATAAATATGCATAGTCAAGCAAAACAAATTTCTACCTTGGCTATGCACACATATGTATGTCTCATTCTGCACCCTGGGTCCACCACTTCTCTGTTGGCAGGTAGGTAGCAAGCTTCATCGTTGGTCCTCTGGGATTGTAGTTGGTCATTGAGTTGATCAGAGTTCTTGAGTCCTTCAAAGTTGTTTGTTTGTACAATAGTGTTATTGTATAAATTATTTCCCTGGTTCTGCTTGTTCTTCTGCATCAGTTCATGTAAGTCTTCCAGGTTTCTCTGAACCTTTCTCTTTCATCAGTTCTTATAGCACAATAAGTCCCCATTACATTCATATCTTTCCTTTCAGATTTACCCCATCAGCATCTCTTACTTGAAAAAAAAGAGGTTTTCTTTTTTCCTCAGGGGTTGGGGCTCACTAGACCACTCTGCTTCCACCCTCTAATCTCTTCTAGGACTCGGGAAAGCTTCGAATTGGCACCTACACTGGACCCCACCAACACTGCGCCGTCTACTCTGGAGGTCAGAGCTCCCTGTGTGCCCTGAGCTCCCTCATCCCTGTCCTCGGACACTGCCCCATGACTTCTCCTTGTGTTCTTTGGCTGGAGGCACCCATCTCTTCAGACCACCTATTCAGGGAACTCAGAACTATGGAAAATTCCAGTATATTACAGGGGACTAATTATCCCTTTGCAACTACATCAGCCCTGGGGGGGGGGGGCGGCGGGGCAGAGAGAAGGTGCTAAGCGAAGGGATAGTGACCTTTACTCTTCTTTTGGGAACCAGGTTCATCCGATATTGTATGTGAGCTGCTCGGAGTAAGGGGGAAAGACATCCTGTACATTGGGGACCACATCTTTGGGGACATCCTGAAGTCTAAGAAGCGCCAGGGCTGGCGAACCTTCCTCGTGGTGCCTGAGCTGGCCCGGGAGCTGACTGTCTGGGCCCAGGAGAATGGTGGGCAGAACTGAAGAAGGAAGGTGGGGAGGAGGGCAAACTAGGAAGAGGAGTGGTTAGCATTATCGGACGGGGCAGAGGTTGGGTGTCATCTTAGCCGAGAGGCCCCAGGGCTTTGCTAGAGGAGTCTGAGGGTGGACTGGTGAGGTCAGGGACAGTATGGCCAAGGGCTCGTTGCTGTATTTCTCCACATGCACCTGAAGGGCTGGGTTGGCCGTGCCAGAAGGGAAGGACCAGGGTGCTCCAAGGGCTCAATTTCTTATTTACCCTAGAGCCATTCTAAGAGGGAGAAAGGTGAGGAATTGCACATGGTACCAAAGATGGGGCATTCCAGTACCACAAGATCATTTATTACTTATCTCCTTATGTCTTCCCTCTGGCCAGGCAGACTCTGGTGGAGATTTACTGTTTGTGGGACCAGAAGTAGATAAAAATCCCTACGTGATTCAATTCAACAAACATTTATGAAACTCTTAATGGTATTGACATCTATTGTTTTTACATCATCTTCTTTTGTCAATATATCTCTCCCTCTCCTCAAATGTTAGAGTTCATGCCTTAAAATAGAGGTGTGTAACCTCCCCCCTTGGAGGGGCTACAGATAGATGTCAGGGAGGCTATGAACTTGGATCAGAAAAAAATTACATCACATTTTTATTTTCACTAAGCTCTCATTGAAACTCGGCATTTCCTTCAGTTACTGGAAGCATTATTCTAAGAAGGGCCCCATAACCTCACCATGCTGCCAGAGGGGTCCAGACCATAGAAAAGGTGAAGAACTCTTGCTTTAAGCTAAAGAAGAAGAAGAAAAAAAGAAAAGTTTGGTAAAGCTAATTAGCACATCAGCTATTCAAGATGGGCCAAATTGCATCCCTTCCAAAATCAAATGTATGGTCCAAGGGGCTTCACTTATACTTCACTCCTGTCCCAAGGCAGTGAGCTCCAGTCGGATCCTGGAGGAGGGGCAGGGCTTAGATGGCAGTTCGTTTGAAAAAGATCTGGGGTCCTTAGTGGACAGCAAGCTCTATGGGAAGTGACAATGTGTTATTCAAGAAAGCCAATGAAATCGTGGTTTGCATTAGAGGTATTAAACTTCTAGGCAAAAGGAGGTAATATTCTCTTAGTACTAGAGTCTCCTATCTGTAGCACTGTGTTCTGTTCTGCGTACCACCCTTTAAGAAGGATGTTGATAAGTTGGCAGGCATCCAGAGGAGGGCAACCTGCAAAGTGAGGGGCCTGGAGTCAATGATGCATGAGGATTGATGGAAGGAACTGGGAATGGACAGGAGAGCTGATTTTGAGTATGTGATAGCAGGAGGCATGGGTTAGAAGGATGGGTTGCCTTGGAAGGTAGTGAGTTTCCTCTTCCCTGGAGGTCTTTGAGCAAAGGCTAATTGGATAGGTTATGGTAGGGATTCTTTTTCAGATACGGGTTGGATCAGATATGAGATGACTGCTGAGGTCTCTCCCAACTCTCACAATCACTGATTTGGTCATTCCCCTGCAAGCAGAACCGGACCGAGGGCAAAGGTGGTCACAACAGCAGCAGCCGCAGGAGGAGGAGAGGGGGCTCTGGGGGGCATTTGGGAGTCTTGGCTGACGCTTGCTGATTCCTCGTTATTTCCCAGAGCTATTTGAGGAGCTGCAGGAGCTGGAGGTGTCTTTGGCAGAGCTGTACCAGTGAGTGAGCCCCAGGATTGTCAGCCTCCTGGGGGGAGGGGGATAGACTGGATGGGGAGGAGGGAAGGAGGGGCTGAGAAGGAGATTAAAGGGGTTTAATCTCTGGGATGCCCTGCCTTTCCCTGATACTGTCACTACTCATGTCCAATCTAAGGAAGACCTAGATAGCAGTGTGTGTGTGTGTGTGTGTGTGTGTGTGTGTGTGTGTGTGTGTGTGTGTATGACAGAGAGAGGAGAGACAGAGAGAGACAGAGATAGAGAGAGACAGGTGAGAAAGGAGAAGAAGAACACAAACGAACAAGAGAAAGAAGAAGAAGAGAGGAAGAAGGGAGAGCAGAGACAATGAAACAGAGATAGAGACAGAAAGACGAGACACAGAGAGAGACAGACACATATAGATGCACAAACACACACTCCAGAGATTCTATGGTACTATCTCTCAGGAGCTGGGACCCAGGAGAACCAGGCCTTAGCCAAAGCCTCCAACTCTGGGTTGTCTGGGAGGAAAAGTACTTCTTGGGGGCCAATGGGTGCTCTAGAAGACAAGTTCTTAACCTGGACCCCTCTGGCAGTCTGGCAAAGCCCACAGAATCTTGGAATCATGTTTTTAAAGGCATACAACACATAGGTGGTACAAAGAAAGCCAGTTTTCCTGAAAGGCAGTTCTCCAGATATTGAAAAAGCAAGTTCATGGACCCCAGATGGAGGACTCCTGCTTTAGTTTGAAGCCTTGAGCTGGTAAGATCGTGGTGCTGGAGTTCCAAGGCCATTTGGGCGAATCCCATCATTATGAAGAGGGTAGGACAGGAGATTAAGGATGGATGGTAGGAGAGGTCTGCGTAATATACTGCATCAGCTGGCTGGCAAATGGCATCTTCTCTTGGAATTAGAAACATAGAGAAGAGATTCTTAAGCTGGGGTTAGTGAGCTTGAATGGGAAAGAATGAAGTCTTTATTATCAATAACCTATAACTGAAATTTAGTATTTCCTTTAATTATGACTTGAAAACAAAGAAACAACAACCCGACATTGTTCTGAGAAGGAGTCCTTGGGTTTCAGCAGGTTACCCAACGGGTTCATGACACGAGAAAGGTTAAGAGCTCCTGTCTTGGGGCAGGTAGGTGGTGCAGTGAGTAGAGCACCAGCCCTGGAGTCAGGAGGACCTGAGTTCAAATCCAGCCTCAGACACTTGATACACTTACTAGCTGTGTGACCTTGGGCAAGTCATTTAACCCCAACTGCCTTCCTTTCTCCTCTTCAAAAAAAAAAAAACCTAAACAAACAAACAAAAAGAGCTCCTGTCTTAGGGAATCATTTAGGTCATTGGGAAATTAGGTGCCCACCAGGGTCACACAGGCACTTGTATCAGAGGTGAGACTTTCACCCAGTTCTTCTTGGTTCAAAGAGCTGTCCTCTCCACTGCACTAAACAGCCTTTTTGGATAGACACAGGCCATAATGATAACAGCTGATGTTTTTATGGCACTCTCATGCTTGAGAAACTTTTTATTACCTGTAGTATCTTATCTAGGCCTCACAACAACACTGGGATGGAAGTATTTCTAACGTTAGCCCCAATTTACAGATGAGAAAACAGTCTCAGAATGTTAAAGTGCATGCACATAGATCACACAAGAATTCATCCATATCTCTGTGATTATAAGGGAGCAGGGGGATGGGGAGGTGCTTTCGGGGGCCATATGGACCTTGGCAGCCCCTTTGGGGGCAGTGGTCTTTTAGACCCTGCCTTGATCACTGACCTTCTTTCCTGCTTAGGCACATGGACAGGAGGAGCTGTGGGCAAGCGGACATCAGCTCCACCAAGAGAGAGATTCAGGTAATAGTTTGGGGGGAGGTGGTGTTGTGTGTGTGTGTGTGTGTGTGTGTGTGTGTGTGTGTGTGTTCTGGGGGAGGTGGGCCAGCTGACCTTCCCCTAAGCTTTCACTTTTTCCGTTGGGGCAGGGGACAGTGCTGAAGAGCCAGGTCCTCCAGACTGGTCAGTGAGTGAGGCTGCCATCTGCCTCTCCTTGACCACTAGTACCCCCTGCTGGCTAACTATCCAAATAGCCTGGAGCTTCAGCCTGGCCAGGTCTCTAGGGTTCTTAAGATCGAGACCTTTGAAGGACTGAGAGGCCACTTAGTCCCCCCCATCCAAATCTAATATGCTTTCTACTCTGCTCCAGGTCTCAGTCTGGTTTTAGGGCCCTTTACCGAGTATGGGAAAGTGGGATTTTGGGCCCAGTCTAGCTTCCTAACAGGCTTAGTACAATGGTAAGAGCTGGCATTTATATATACTTTAAGATTTGTGAACTACTTTACGTATGTTATCTCATATGATAGGTAGTATCTCTCTGTCTCCCTCTCCCTCCCTCTATCTATCTATCTATCTATCTATCTCTAAATCTATATGTCAGGGTAGCTAGCTGGCACAGTTGGTAGAGCACCAGGTCTGGAGTCAAGAAGACCCGAGTTCAAATCCGACCTCAGACACTTACTAGCTGTGTGACTCTGGGCAAGTTTGCCTCAGTTTCTTCATCTGTCAAATGAGCTGGAGAAGGAGATGGCAAACCCCTCCAATATCTTTACCAAGAAAACCTCAAATGATGGGGTCACAAAGAGCTGGTCATGACTGAAACAACTCAACAACAACAAAACATACACACACACGCACATGCATGTATATATACGTATGTATGTACATATGCACATACATATACACATACATATACACATACACATGCGCACGCGCACACACACACACACACATATACACACATATACATACATACTGGACTGAGAAGTCAGAAAGACCTAGGTTCAAATCTTTTAGCATATGCTTATTGACCGTTTGGCCCTGGACAAATTTTCTTTGTGCTCCAGACAACAAACATTCATTAAGCGCCTCCTCTGGACCAGGCATTGTGCTAAGTTTCGGAAACGCAGACACAAGGTGGGGAGGGGGGAGAGGGGAAGGCAGTTCCTGCCCCAGAGGGTGGTGGTGAATTCTGGGGAATGAAGGACGATTGGTCTGGGCCCGACCCCCAAACAGAGGCTCTGGGGGGACTCACCAGAAGACAGCTGAAGCAAAGTCCAGAGAGAGAAACGTGGCTGGTCCAGGTGCTTCCTCTAAAGGCTAACCTGAGTTTCGTCATCCACCGAATGACGGTGTTGGACTGAATTGGATGACTTCTGAGGTCTCTTCCGACTCTCTTTGAAATTCTATGATCATCACACTAAAATCCCACCTCCTACAGGAAGCCTTCCCCAACCTTTCTTAATTCCTGAGTCTTCCATCTGTTAATTATTTCCTGTTTATCTGGTATGTGGCTTGTTTGTATGTATTTGTTTGCTCGTTGTCTCCTCCATTAGACTGGGAGCTGGCTGAGGGCAGGGATGGTCTTTGCCTCTTGTATCTTCAGTGTTTAGCACA